>NC_136470.1:86636085-87370460 GCF_902686455.1 Sciurus vulgaris
AAGTTGTTTGAGGATGGAAAAGATTTCAGCAGAAATACATGAAGCAGAAGTACATGTTCAAAAACGAGGATTAAATACCGTAAAAGAGCATATGCTTAGTATTCTTTCAGAGCAACTCCGAGTAAATATTAATGCCCACATTTCCTTCATCCTCTTGGTTCTGTTAAGTGTCTACAAATGAAGCAACTCCAGGTCCTCGATTTCCTCATTATAGAGTTCTGGACTCTCAGGAAAGTGTGACCCACCAAGGTCATCATCTCTCACTGTCCTCCTAACCAGCTCAGAAATCCTTTCCATGACACTTGCAAATTCCTGCCTTCAGAGATGGGAACTCAGGACTTATGCTTGAGATGCTTTTCCCCTTTTTTCTGACTAGAGAGCTATTCATTATTCAATATTCAAATCAGGCACACTATTTCTGTGAGGTCCAAGTAGCACTGTCATCTGGCAGCTATGAACATGGACTCTTGGGTTCAATCCTACTAACACTATGTTATGTGATCTTGCCAGCTTATCCCACTTCACAGAGCCTCATCTTTCTCACCTGCAAAATGGGGTTCAAAGAGGTGATAATATGTATTAGATCTTCAGGTCATACCTGGTATACAGTAAACAAGCAACTAATGGTAACTCTGATATCATTATTTGTCATATCAGTGGTCTCAATCCTGACCTGTATGTTAAAATTGCCTGCAGAGCTTTTAAAACCTGATTTAGTAGGTATGGGCTGATGCTCCTAACAAGGTATTTTTTAAAAAGATAAACTGCCCAAGTGATTCTAATGTTTAGCCAAGATTGAGAACCACTGCATTTTCCCAGTGGTTCTGAAAGTATGATCCCCAGAGCAGCAGCACCAGAACCCTCTGGAAGCTGTTAGAAATGCCAGTTCTACAGCCCCATCGCAAACCTGCTGAATGAGAAACACTGGAAATGGGCCTCAGCAACTGGGGTTTTAATGAGCCTTCTAGGAGGTTCTGATGTGTGCTAAAATTTGTTAACAGGCATACTCAATTGTAAACTGAGCAAAAGCATACACTGTCTGTCTTTTCCTGTGCTGAATGCCTAGGGCTCTACATTGTGTCAGACACAAAATCAGTTTAGTTCATCAGTTCCAGAAATATTTATTGAGCACTAATTTCCTGTTGGACACTACGCCTGGGCCCTGGGAACATGATGTTTTGTGAGATGTTTCCTTGACCTCTCAGTTTCTTACAGCCTCTCAGACTTCTCTGTGCTCTCACTGCAGCTGAAACACACCTCTTCCATTGTAATTCTGTTCATCATATGCATTTTTATATGTCTGCATCGCCCAGTAACCTGTGGTCTTTTTGAGGTTTGGATCAGCCTTTAATCATTCTTTAGGACATGTTCAATTGCACTTGGATTACTGGATCTGGTTCTGCATTTGAAAGCAATAGAATAGAATGTGTATGGGGGAGAGTCTAGGGTACAGTCAGGATTGGTTTTGTTTGGTTTTGGTGTTGGGGATTGAACCCAGGGCCTGGGGCATGCTAAGAACATATTCTACTCTGTGACGGTTGCGTCACTGAATTGGACACATGAGTACTATGGCCTAGGGGGTTTTCAATAGGGAGTTGATCTTCTGCATTGTGAGCGAGGCAGAATAGAAGAAATGAAAATAGGTAGAAAAGAGACCTAAAGGAAGGATAAGGAAATAAAATTTTAGTTTAGAGATTCCACATACTTTTCCAGGACTGTCATTCCCCAAGTCAGTTTCTTCCACGTCTGTCATTCCCAAAATTCTGGGAAATCTTTATATCTACCTTGTGCACTGTTAATTAGCCCTTCAATAAATAAAGTGAAGACAGATATGACACTTGAAGAAGCCTATAATTTAGAGGACTTTCCAGTGTTATTTATCAATCAGATAATGGAGATCACATCAGACTAGAGATCCTGAGAACCACCAGAACATCATAAACCCTCCTGTAATCACCAGACTGATGTCATCTCTATATTCCTATGTACGTTCCCATGCCCACCCCTTACCAAATTTCCTTAAAAAAAAAAAAAAAAAAAAAAGAGCTGAGAGCTCCCAAAACATCTGTCCCTCTCTAACGCACATTCTCCCTAGAACATGTATGTGCTTTCCCAAATAAATTTCTATCTATGCCTCCGAGTGACACGTGCAGAAATTCTGTTCCATCACATGAGCTAAGGACTTTGTTGGTCCTGAGTTGAGTTTCCCCCTCTCCCGGGAACTCCTCCAGACCCTCTTCTGGAGATATCTCTTTCATGAGAGGAACTAAAAAAGTGAAGTGCAGAGAAGGGAAGTTGGGGGATCAGAGCAAAGTTACTAATCAGCCTTCTGGCAGAAGAGAGAATAATTACTTTTTGTCCTTTTTGATATGATATATAATTGCAATTTACCACATTTTCTATAAGCTTAGACCATGAGTGCCATTTAATGACACTACCCTGTTTATGTGACAAGTGTCATGAATATCAAAGTAAATGAAATGACTTTGACCATTTGGCTCTGAACAATTTGAACTGGGATGTGATAGTGTTTTCCATTTCATTTGCATATGGACTTCAGTAGCTATTAAAATGTTTTAAATTATGTGCATGTGTTAGGCAAGTGTTTCTTTTTCTTTTCTCTTTTTTTGGGGGTGCTGTTACAAGGGATTGAACCCTCACGCCCTTTACCACTAAGTTGCATCCTAGGTCATTTTTATTTTTTGAGACAGGGCTTGGCTAAGTTGCCCAGGCTGCCTCAGATTTTCCATCCTCCTGACTCAGTCTCCCAAGTCCCTAGGATTACAGGCATGTGCCACCACGCCCAGCAGGTTGGTCTGTTTCTTTATGAGTTACCAGAAAGCACAGATCAACTCTCAGTTTTCTTGGTGTTAGCAGTCTTACCATTCTCTTAAGGCACCTACACTAGAAAAATTTTTGTCACTTAGATTTATTTATTCCTGTCCTTCATTCTTCAGACTAATTAATTTTTTTATTACTTTTTTTGGGGATGGGGTACTGGGGATTGAATTCAGGGGCACTTGACCACTGAACCACATCCCCAGCCCTCTTTTATATTTTATTTAGAGACAGGGTCTCACTGAGTTGCTTAGCACCTCGCTTTTGCTGAGGCTGGCTTTGAACTCGCAATCCTCCTGCCTCAGTGTTTCAAGCCACCACTGCGCCTGGCTTGTTACTGTTTGTTTTTAACATAAATCTTTGAAATGTCATTTATATCCATCTTGTACTTGCTGTTCTTATTGTGGTAATCCTAGTGCACATAATAGTCACCCACCCGCCCGTCCATCCTTCCATCCATTTTTCATGAGTTTCATAACCCTCTTTTTTCCAAAAAATGTGAAAGTGCTGATAAAGTAAAACAACATTAAACTGAATAATTAGAATAGAAAGAAAATAGATAGGGAGGGCCTAAACCAATAGTTTTCACCCTTGGAGTCATTAGAACTAAATGAGAAATATTTGGAAAAAATACTGATATCCAAACTATTCCCAGAGTTTTGAATGCAGATAATCTGGAGCTTCGTGGGTTATTCTAATGTGTGGACAAGATTAAGAACCCAAGGAAGTGGAAGTGAGGAAGAAAATATTTCCAACCACTTGCTATGAGTTGATGACAACATTTGAATCCTGAGTTTACCTGCAAAGGCACAAAGGGACACAGGCTGTGTCACACACATCTCCTTGTCTGACAAAATGTTTCCCCCAGGGTTTATCATGTGCTAAACATTATGACAATTATAAGAATTTCTCCTTTTTAATCCTCATAACATGCCTATGAGGTGAGTATATTATTAACCTCATATTTTTGATGAGAAAACTTGGGCTTTGAAAACGTAAATAAATTGCCAGCTTTTGGACTCAGTTTGTCTCACTACAGAATCCTGGTTCTTAACCTCTCACAGTACTGCCTCTAACGTGAATACACCGACAAATACCTCCCATCAAAGTCTTGCAAAAGACAGAATGGTGTTCAAAATTGAGATTTTTGTAAAGGTTGGAGGCACAACCTTAAGTACTTTAACAAAAGCATTTTTTGCAAGACATTGAGATGGCATTTTGCTTTCTGGTCTTCTAAACTACTGTAAGAAAAACCACTAGGGCTTTGATAAGAGTGGGTTGCACCATATCCACTGGGTCCTCTCAAGTCATCTCAGGGGAGCATTGGGGAGGTGGGGCCTCTCCCACAAGGTAAAGACAGTAGATGGGGAGCATAGGTGAGGCCAGCATGGGGCCACAGGTGTGTGTCTTCCTATGAGTTAAGTATTTCAGGCTTAGCAGGAAACAGAAGGTGAGGTTAAAAGCCAGCAAAGTCCTCCTGCTTGAGGAGTTAGGCCCAGGCTATGTAAGGAACATGAGTTGGACCGAACCAGGGAGTTTTTACACTGAAGAGAAGCATAAATGAATGAAGCCATGTAGTTCCAGAGCCAGGGTCATATACCTGGGGTGTGCCTTCGGCTCCTGATTTGGGGGAGTGCAGGTATTTTAAAAGTGGAAGAGGTTGGGGTTGGGTTGTAGCTCACCAGTTGAGTGCTTGTCTAGCATGCATGCAGTCTCAGGTTCCATCTCCAGCACTGTAAAATAAATAAATAAAAAAGCGAGAGAGTTGGGTGCTAGGTCATAGGGAACTCATGTTTAGGTTATCTAACAAAGGCCTAGAGTAGAAGTACAGTATTTCATGTCGAATAGACAACTGGAGGTTTTATGTGGTATCCCTGAGAAGTCCATCTGTTAAAATGTGGTAGTCTGGAGATATCTGGAGAAGCAGTCTCATCTCATACTACCCATGTTACCCAGAACCTCCTGGATAATCAGTCTTAAATACTCTTTGAGCATGTCAGGAACTATCACAGGGACCTTACTGCCTACTTCATTATAAACCCAGTGGGTTCATTCTGCCTTTCTAAATTGTCCCTCCACCTCCTCACATCTTCTAATCACATTGTTCAGGTCTGCTCACTACTTCACAAATGGTCATGACTTGGGTTATTCTCTGTATTAGAAGGTTTATTGTTTGTTCGTTTGTTTCTGTTTTTGTTTTTTTGTACCAGGAATTGAACTCAGGGGCATTTAACCACTGAGCCACATCCCCAGCCCTATTTTGTATTTTTATTTAGAGACAGGATCTCATGAGTTACTCAGCACCTCGCCATTGGTGAGGCTGGCTTTGAACTCTGGATCCTCCTGCCTCAACCTCCCAAGCCACTGGATTACAGGTGTGCTTCCGTAACTTAAGTTTTTATCTTGACTTCCCAATGGGGTTGCAAGATCTTTGAAGGAAAGGATTTATGTCTTTAAAATTTTATTTTTCTTCTTCTTAGGAACTGGTGCTACTGAGTTTATCCTGACAAGTACTCAGTAAAGCACCAACCATGAGATATTTAATGATTTTCTTACTGAGATATTGACCAGTTCAGAGTCAGAAATTACCTTAGTGTGTTTTTTTATAATGAAAACATTGATAATAAAACCCCAGAATGACATGGTGTAATAAGTCCAAAAGGTCTAAGTTTGAGTGCCAGCTCTGTCATTTATTAACTGTGTAACCCTGGGCAGCATACTGCAAACTGCAGTTTCCTCACTATAAAGAAAGATGATCATGGGGCCTCAGAGTGGGTTGTAAAGATTAAGTTACACAACAAAAGTATATGGTCTACCATAGTAAAAGACTATATTAGGTATTCAATAAATGTTTTCATTAAAGAAAATATAAAATCTCTATCATGTTTATTTTGTTGGCTTTTCTGTTTTCTCCTTTACCTGGATCAGAAAGATAATTTCAAATGTTATTTAAAGTTTTTGGAGGTTATAATGAGTAGATGATTGTCATCATATTAACACAAAAGTTCCTCTTCTCTTTTGCTAACTATCCAGATTATTAAAAATAGTAAATAAGTCTATTTCTAGCTTTCCTCTGGAAGTCAGGAGAAGGATGAGGGAAGGAAGGAAGGCAGAGAAAGAGAGAGAGAGCATGCACCTTAGGTAACTATTAGGAACACAACCCACTAACCCTTCATTTAGGACCAGATGCTCTCGTTGGTAAGGAATCCATTTAGGGATTCTTGACTTGGTTAGAGACAATGTTCCAGAATTGGATTGTGAGATCCCAAGGCAGAGCTGCAATGCTGGGGACCAGCTGGAATTTGTTGTTGAATGGATGTAGTTGAAAGGAAACCACTGTAAGTTAATCAAGTCTGAATTTTATTTCTCCCAGGAACAGAGTGATGAAATGGCATTCTTCTCTATTTAAAATTTATCCCATGTTTCTTCTTGTCCTTCCACTCAAGGCTGCTGACAGAGGTTCTTGGGGCTATTGTGCCAGATGTGAAGATTCTGCCCACTGCTCAAGAGACCTCACTCTCAGATGCTGGCTTTGCCCCTGCCCTTGGGGGTTGGCCCATGTACTTGCAGGACCTTAGGTGCCTCTGTAAGTATAGTAAAACTCGGTTAATCTGATATTTTATTCAAATTTTAAAAACTGAAGCGGTCAGTTGACAAGGTGAGACTTTTTCCTGATATCATTGGTTCTTTATTTAAAAGTGCAGGTAATGTTTGAAATGAAATAAAAACCCAGAGCTCAATAAATTATAATAGCAGCAACACATGTATTCCCAGGCAGGTGTGGCTGTTTAAAGCCATATCTTGTTTCTGTAGGCAAAAGTACAGCACAGGTTATAAAACATAAGCCTCCCTTGCACTATGAGGCAAGGAAAGACCATCATATTCTTTTACAAATGTCAATGGTTTTCAATATCCTAATACAAAGATGATGTGATTTTAAAGTGAGGCTAAAGAGGAATTTCCTCATAAAATTTCTGAACAAAGTTGGCGTCACAGTCTATGATATTCCCTTGTCAATTAAAAGAATAAAGTTTGCTTAGCAAACTGCTTTGATATTACTTCCTCTGCTTTTCATCCTTATCATCAAATTCAGAACTTTTGAACACTAAGGATTACTCAATTTAACCTTAGCAAAAAAAAATAAAATAAAATAAAAACTATTTAAAGGCCTCGTTGCAAATAATAGTTAATGAGTAAACAGAAATGATTGACCTGTAAGAAACACTTGCACCCAGAAAGGGAATTATCAGAATAACTTGATCAAGTGGAAGTATGTATTTGATAGAAGTAACCCACTGTGGAAAGAGAAAGTCAATTAATTTAATTTTCCCTTTCCTTCCCTTTGGCTAACCTGTCTCTCTTTCTTGTCATCCCTCTTTGATATATAGAAGTTTTAACTTAATTTTATTTTTTATTTTTATTATTTGGTACCAGGGATTGAACCCAGGGGAGCTTTACCACTGAGTCACATCCCCAGCTCTTTTTTATACTTTATTTAGAGACAGGGTGTCACTTAGTTGCTTAGGGCCTTGCTAAGTTGCTGAGGCTGGCTTTGAACTCATGATCCTCCTGCCTCAGCCTCACAAGCTGCTGAGATTACAGGCGTGTGCCACCACTTAACTTAATTTTACACCATTAAAAAGTTCAGCATTCAGTCTTTTGACTTTCCTTATTTTCATACACACTTAGGGATCAGGTGTCAGTTTGCTCAGAATGGCAAGTCTTAGTATGGAAAACTGATAAAGTACATTTGAGGTACACATTCATTATCAGAAAAGTAAATGGCAGTAGGCAGTAAGGCACATTTGTTTATTCATTTTCTTTGCCAATTTAGAAAACTTGTGAGAAAGACTCAGAAAGGATTTAGATCTCTGGTACACAATTTTATACAGTTCATAGAGATTGATGGTGTCCCTATTAGGAGGCTCACTACTTCTCCCTAGGCTGTTCTGAAGTTTTGTGGTTATGGTGCCTCGTATTAGGATATTTGTATTTGGATAATGGGGAGAGGGGAAGATGAGGTGTTAAAAAATACCCGGGGCTGCAAAAATTCTTAAAGAGCATCAGAAAGATCAAAATCATGAAATTCTTTCATTTCCATGGTTGGATTCTTTCCATTAACTGGTTTCCAGGGACGTCCAGGACATTTGGGGGACTTTGTTTCTGGAAAATCAGGTATTGACTCAAATGAAAGGCTATTTGGTTCTATCTGGATATCAGGGATCCAATCATCATCATTCTCTGTGGGAGTTGGTGGCACGGGAGGTGTCAGAGCTTCAATGAGATCTGAGTCCTGAAAGGCAGAAAAGGTAACTGCTACACCTGGCTGGGCTAGGGAAGGGATGAGTGTTGGTCCTTCTGTCTTCTCTTGTGTCTGTGTAGAAGATGGAGTACTATCTTCAGAAGAGCTTGCCAAATGCTCTGGTCTCTGTTCATTGAGCTTTCCATTGTTTTTGTCTTTATTTTTATGTTTTCCATGACCATGACCATGACCATGCTTAAGTTTATGTTTATATCCATGGTCAAGGCCATGTTCAAGATCAAAGTCAAGTTTGGGTTGATGTCCATGATCAAGGTCATGTTGTTGTTGTTGACCATGGCCAAGGATATATTGCTTTCGAGGTCCATGACCAAGCCCATGCCCTCTTTGGTGCCCACGGCCTTGCTCATGCTCATATTTATGACCATGGCCAAGCCCATGTTTCATTTTCTTTTCACGGCCCTGCCCACGCCCACGAGTGGGTCCTTCCTCTTTTTCTGGATCCTGCTCTTCATCTTGCACAGGTGCCATAGAAGTGTAGGGTAGACTTACAGTTGTTCCTCCTCTTGTTTTCTCTGGTTGTGCTAATCGAAAAGGTGAAAAACCTGGAGGCCTTTTCATCCATGTCATCTAAACAGGAAATATTAAAATGAACACATTATTGCAAAAACCACACTATCAGAGAAAAAGAGACTAAGGTCTGCCAATGCTATCTTGATTTATAATGGGGCAGGTCTTTGTCAGATTTTAAATATTGTATTAATCTTCCAGAAAGGATGAACTTTTCCTCTTTTGATTGATCTTGAAATGTGTGAACTTTGATTATTGTTCTTAGTAATACTCTAATATAAAATGGAGAGTTTTTTCCTCCATCTGGAAAAACTGAGTGATTAAACTACATGATCTCTAGATTATCTCCTAAACTTATGATTATATAAACCCACTGTACACTATTTATTAATTGATACTATTTCTATTACCACCATTATTGCTTTTATCTGCAAAGACCCTAAGTGGCTTTATGAACTAAATATTTTAGGGGGCATATACCCACGGCCACTTCATTGGACTGAGACACATTAGGATATGTTCACAAGCTTGCAATGCAGTCTTTGTTTTGTTAGACTACACATGTACACACCTATGACAGGAACCTGCGTCAGAACAGGGGAGAAGAGGCAACTTGTATTGAAAAATATGAATTTGCAGGTTATTTCTACCTAGATTTTTACTGTCTATGAGAAAGTGATGGTTGAAAGTTGTGTTTGGTAGTGAAAGAATATGAGCTTTGGAATCAAGCCAGATCCTCTAGTAATCATTTGTGTGATGAAGGGGTGAGCTCTGATTTGACCCAAATGCCACTAGCTTCACTTTTCTGCAAAAACAGAATAATAAAAGTACCTGCCTCAGAGGGTTACAGGAGCACTAATGGAGAATGTGTGTGAAGATTCTATACAGTATCTGGGACAGAGGAAGCACTTAATAATGCTATTATTCACTCTGGGACTTCAGTTCTCTCATTTTTAGTGTCTCAGCCTTGACAGTGGGGAAAGTGCTACTCACTTACCAGAGTTCTTTTAAGAGTTAAAAAGATGATACAAACTAATTCTTTTCAGACTTGAACCATGTGTCTAAATCCCTTGGGGATCTTGTTTAGTTGTGGATTCTGATTCAGTAAATATGAAATGAGCTTGAGAGTCTGCATTTCAACAAAGTGCCTTGGATGTAAACAGAGCACAACTCAGTGCTGATCAGCCCCAGGCTCTACCTGAAGGTGAGCATCCAGTGTGAGCACCTCACAACAGGGGCTGCCTCTCACTACCAGTCCACAGAAGCTTCCAGGGGATATGTGAGAAGCGATCAAGGGGATTGCTGCCCTCTTTTCTAATCAGAAGAAATGTGAGATTTCTCCCTCTTTAAAAAAGATAGTTCCCCAGTTCATTTCAGTAATGGTTCATTCTCCCAACATGACTCTGCAGAATAAACAGAATTGACCCCAAACTGATGGAGATGATGGCAATCAAAATCATACCATTCCTCGTGCTTGACAGTTGATAGTAGGGTAAATTTTTTTCTCCCAAGGTATCACATAAACTTCAGCATTGCAGCTTAGACTTTGCTATTAATGGAAACAGAAGCCCAAAGAAAGATCAGTGTTATTCATAAGACACTTAAATAAGTGCTACTTAAAACATCCAATAGTGAAAAAGTAGTCAAGGTACTACTCACACCAGGTGTTTTGGTCTCACAACTTTCCGTCAACTCTGTGTTATTTTCCTTGGAGCATGTGGTTTCCCTGGCTGTGAACTCAATAAAAAATTTCTTCCCAGCCACCACCTGGAAGATTAATTAGCCCCAAATTCATGCTTAATAAATATGTGTAAAATAAGTTATATTTTTTACCGTAAGGAATTTTAAGAGAGGATCTTGATATTTTAATTACATACTGACTAACTTTAAGAGTTATACCCAAGAAGTACAAACATTTCATAATAAAGTTTCAGTTTGTTTGAACATTAAAAATATTTGGCTGTTGGTTTCCTTTTCTTTACTAAATGGAAGAAAGCAGGCTAGAATTCTATTTTAATCAAACATTACTTGTTGTCCTGCCGATCTTCTTTTCTTACCAAATCTTGAATCAATGTAAATGCTGAGTTAGCACTATAGAAATTATAAAATAATGAAATTAATAAAAATATTTGAAATTTTTTTTGCCCCCCTCTCTCTCTCTCTCTCTCTCTCTCACACACACACACACACACACTCTCTCTCTCTCTCTCTCTCTCTCTCTCTCTCTATTTTTTTTTTTTCTTTTTTGCAGTAGTGGGATTTTAACCAGTACCAGGGTCTCAACCCCTAGCCTTTTTTAATTTTTTAATTTTTATTTCTTATTTTGAGACAAGGTCTTGCTAAGTTGCAAGGCTGTCCTTAAATTTGCAATCCTCTGGCCTCAGTCTCCTGAGTAGTTGAGATTACAGGTGTGCACCACCATGCCTGGTTTCTCACATTTGTTTAATATTAAGAAATTATTTCCGTCTCTAACAATGGTTTTAATCACTGCATAATGCTGTCTTCCATTAAGCATTTTATAGCCAAATTTCTTGACCAAATCGTTCAGTATTTAATTATAGGCCTTAATCATTTTAAATGTAGTATGTCTTTGTAATATTATGCAGCTATTAAAAAGAATACTTGGTATCTTTATCTGTTGACCTGGAGGGAGAGCCATTATTGAAAAAAAAAAGGAAGTTACAGAGAGTAGTGTAATCTTGCATTTATAAAAAGCAAACTACAAGCCTTCTTTATCTCTTTATGCTTTTTTAAAGCATGTGTGATAATGGGAGGTTTGCAGAGGAGAGTCAATAAAGAACTAAACTTCCGTATTTTCTGACATGGTTTTGTTGGACAAGTATGGTTAAGTTAGTAGTATCTTCCATTTTAGAGTCTCAAGATCACAACCACTCTGCCATCATTATCAGGTACCATTTTTATCAAGTCTTTCCAGATTAAACCCTTCCTGCCCAACCCTTTTATTTTTTTTTTAAGTAGAGAAAACCAAGTAGCAACATAAACCCCAAGTGAATTTAAAAACTGAAAGAAAATAACTAGAATAATATAAATATATATTCATTAGAATTCAGAATGAGGCATGTCTTTTTCAATAAAAAATAGAATAAGGACCCCTAAAGTAAGGGGGAACTGTTTAAATTTGATGAGACAAAAATGAAAATGGATTCTCAAAAATCCCAAGAAGCAATGTAAAAAGGCAATGTAGGAAAATTACGATGTAGGATAATATTCTTATGCATATAAAGCCCAACACTAAAGTATGGACAAGGGACCTGACCAGGCATTTCAGATAAGAAGTTAAAATGCATATTAAGCCTGAAAAAAAGTTTAATTTTATTAATGACTAATGAAGTGCATATTTGAAAAGCAGTGCAACATCATTTTTAATCTCCTGTGTTCACAAGGATAAAAACATCGATGATGCCTGGTGTTAGTTAGGTGTGGGAAACAGGCAGCCCCAATCACTGCTGGTAGGAATAAAATTCAAATCAAGATCCTTAACCAGTGTCTCATACCCAGGTCTTGTGAATAGAGATGGTCATACTTGCAAGGAGTTTGATATGACAATGTGCACAAAAAATCTCAGATATATATTCATATTCCTTGATATTTTTACAACTTCATCAAAGGAAAAACCCTCGAAGAAGCAGACACAGATTTCTGGCACTTATTCTTCTGAGTCAAGGCAGGCAGGAGCACCCACAGCCTCAGGGCCAGCAGGAGTGGGGGCAGGGCAAAGCAGACAGCACAGGTCAGAAATTTCACTCACTAATGTGAAAACAGAAGATTCACAAAGTGTTTGGTATCTGAAATATCAATCCAATTTGGAATGGATGTGCCTCCAAACAGGACTAAACACGCAAAGCCAAGGCAAGACTAAAACTACAAAGCAGTCTCAGCAATTTGTCAAATTGGCCATTTGGTGAACGATTTTCAGCACATCATCAAATGGTTAATTAATTTCCCCTAAACTGGTTCCTTCCGCCAAGGCTGCCTCAAGTGACCAAGTGTAAGCAGTCATATTGTTCTTTTTAAATGAAAACAAACAAACAAAAAAAAAAAGTCAGTGAAGATTCATCTGTTTCAAGGGCGTTTGAAATTTTCCTGTATTCAGATTGATTTGACAACTAACTGAAGGGGGTGCAACTCCCTTCGGTTCACAGCATTACTGCTTGGGGTGCCCTGGTATCCTTAGTGTAAACACACACTCATACTAGGATGTTAATCTACAAGGAGAACTGCAGCTGCTCAGGGATGACAGGCTCATGTTTGAGAATGAGTCGTCCCCTCTTGACAGCACACCTCTGACTTGCAATACATGGCAGATGGCTCCTGTGTCATTAAGAATAAAGGGATTTATCAGGGGCAAGGTGGCGCACACCTGTTTTCCCAGAAGCTCAGGAGGTTGAGGTAGAAGGATCTCAAGTTCAAAGCCAGTCTCAGCAACTTAGTGAGATTATGTCTCAAAATAAAAATATAAAAGAGTCTGGGAATGTGGCTCAGTAGTTAAGTACCCCTGGGTTAAATCCATGGTACCAAAAAAAGAAAGAAAAAAAAAAAGATGGGGTTTTCACAGGAGAGTGAACATGTAAAGTGCAAAGTAAAGCTGGCACAAACAAAAGTTTGTGGCATGGATGGGCATCTCTTCAAGCAAGCCTAGGGGGGTTACATGACAGTGAGGTCAGGGATTGGGTGGTGGGGCACCTGAGCTATACATCTAAGTGCCAGTTGTGAGTTATGTTAATTAAGCCAGGTTACTTTTTTAGATTATAAAACTAACATAAGAAATTAGAAAGATAAAAATAAATAGCCCGTTATGCCCTCACCAGAAACCCACCACTGTGAACATTCTGAAACATTTGTCTCTTCAGTATTGCTTTCTGTGCTTTTTATAACATAGCTGAGAACAATGTTTATTCAACTTTCTGGCCCTTTTGTTTTTTCATTGACTACTGTAACAAGACATTGCCCACATCAAGCAGTCCTCACAAAGACACTTTTAAATTGCTCTTTAATGCTGGGTGCCCTGGTGCACACCTGTAATCCCAGCAGCTTGGGAGGCTAAGGCAGGAGGATGATGAGTTCAAAGCCAACCTCAGCAACTTAGAGAGATTCTGTCTCAAAATAAAAATATAAAAGGGCTAGGGATGTGATTACACAAATGGTATGCCTCTACTTCATGTACAAACAGAGAAACAAGATGTATCCCATTTGTTTACAATAAAAATAAATTAAAAAATAAAAGGGGGGCTAGGGATGTGGCTCACCCCCAGCCACATGGTTAAACCCCTGGGTTCAATCCCTGGTACCAAACAAAAATCAAACAAAAAAAATTTGCTACTTAACACTCCATTGAAGGGATATAGCAGGAACTGTATAACCATTTGCTTTTTTATTATTGATCATTTTGACAGCTAACCATTATTTGATCTTAAAATTAAAACTGCAGTGAATATCATTGTACATTAAGACTTCTATTTTAGATTTCTAGAAATTCAATTACTGAGTCAAAAGTATGAGTTTTTAAGTGAGAATTTCCTCACCAGACTATGAAGATCAGGTTGGCTGGCTGTAATAACGATTCTAGTTCTAGTTTAGCTTGTAGCTAGGCAAGCCAGCTTTGAGTCTCCGCAATAGGAATGTGCCCACGGACACGACAGTCATAGACTTTTGGAACTGGTAGGGATTTGGGTTTTTCTAATCCAGCCACTCATTGCACAGATGGGGCCACAAAGGTAGTTTGAATGACTCCTGGGGTCACCCAGGATGCCAGTGGCAGATGCCGTTAGGTACAGCTGTCCAGATGAGAGTAACCCTTATCTTCTACTGACGAGGCATGTGCATCTCTAAGAGGGAAGGGCATCAGAAACAGTAGGAAAAACTACATGCAGATAACAGAGTGTGGAGGGTCCAGTCAATGAGCGATTGACTGATGTGGCTGAACCCAAGGCCCTGTGTTCTTATAACGAGAGATGAATAAAATCATAGAATAAAGTCATAGAATAAAAGTCTCGTTTTTCCTAGTCCCGAATTTTATTAATTATAATATAGTTGCTGGTATTTGGACAGAATTTTAGAGTTTGAAAAGTGATTTGACATACATTTTCTTATCTGCACTCTAGTCAGTCATTTATAGATAGTAAACAGAATGTTTTAAGACACCTAAAGTCATACATGAAGCAGGCAGAGAAGTTGGGTTCAGAATTCAAATCTACCATATTCCACTACCAAATAAACTGTTTCCCAATCCAGAGCCAAGATTTGTGGTAAAAGTAGCAAGCAATTTGCACATAGACTATAACATTCATATTTTTTAGCATAATTTACAGACCTGTGCTGCAGCTCTTTTCACGGTGTCAATCTTGAAATAGAAAGTTTCATTATTTTCTGCATTAAGCTTTGCAATGGAATGAGTAAGTGCCTCTTTCAGCTCAGGGCTGTCAACAGGTATTTCCAAGGGGCAGCCAGGACAAATCTTGGGATGTGGTTGTACAAAATCCTCTCCTGAAAGAATGAGACTTTAAGTCAGCCTGTGCACTGGAGAAGTGGTCTAGCCTAGTACTTCTCCCACACAAGACCCAGCATCCTAATTAATAGAGGGCCACATGGTAATTCAGGTCCAGTGGTGAGTCAGGGAATGTCCTCAGTGTGACCTTCATCTCCTGTCTCTCTTTGTTCCCCTCCTCAGAGCCCAGTGTGTTTAGGTGAACAAATTCAACCAGAGGGTGACCGTGACTCAATCAGTATGCTACACTTTTCCTGATTTTTTTTTTTTTGGCATTTTTGATGAAAATTGTAAAAAACAATGTTTAATTTAAAGGGGTGACTCGCCAATGGGAAAATTTCAAGTCTTGTGGTTCTGATGAACAGGCAGTTTCAGTAATGCTTCTCATCATGCAATGTATATGACTGTTTCCCATATATGACGAAGCCAACTCTTTTTATAAGAAATACTGAGTTGATCATCAACTCACACTATCTCTCTTTCCTCCATTATAACATGAAAAAAGAATTCCAACATGAGTTGGAAGGATTTTATGCTGAATGGAAAAAAAACAAGACAGTAATGTTGAATTTACAGCACCAGATTTAAGAACAACTTGTACATAAGTAAGACCAGCTGGCATGGTGCCCGAAGGCCAGTTTTGCCCCAAAAGTGGATATTTTCCCTGCTCTCACCACATTCCCTCTGACTACTTGCAGGTGTGGCACACTAGGTGGGGGAGGGTTACGAAGGTCTTAGGAAGAACTATAGGCTACAAAGACTTTGCACGATGTCAGGGGAACAAAAGCATGGTTTATATGAAAAGACTCAGCCAGGTGTCTAGGGCCACTATTTCACTGTTGGGTGGCAACACATGTTATCTCTCACCTGGATGAATGTTACAGTTCTGTGAGAAGGAAGCAATTCTTAGCTGAGGATCCACAAATGCACTATCTGTACATTCACCCATGTCCTGGTTTTTAAAAAGCAAAATTAAAATATTTAAACAACTAATAAAATTTAAAAACTAAGATGTCTATTTTCCAAATCAATGCATCAGGGGAGGGGGATAAAACACAGTATAATTGCAAAAGAGAAAATAAGAAATAGGTAATAGAATCAATAACACCAACAAAAATATTCCCTACATAACCACAGAGAAGATGAAATAACATGAAATGAATACTTAGCATAGATGTAATAACCATGTAAATATAATGACATCATTTATGAATCATTGTTACCTTGAATTTTACTTTATACTGTTCTTCTAGGTCCTTTTCATTTATGTTTGCCTTGATATAGCTTTGCTTATTCTTTATTTGTAAACTTTATTATTTTTATAAAATATATGATCCTTGAAGCTGTAATAAAGTTATTTCATTTTTAATTTACTTGGAAAATTTTTCCATTTCCTTTTGCTTTTTCCTTTTTGTAGTATTAGGTCTGAATCCAAGGCCCTATAAATACTGGGCAAGTGCTCTGCCACTGAGCTACAACCTCAGCCCATCTTTACCTTTTTAAAAGAAAAAAAATGGAAACAGATACCTTAACAAATACTTTAAAGCATTTGCTAAGTATGACACCAATTCCTTACTTTTTAAAAAAGAACTCTTTAAAGAGCAGAAACATAAGGATGCTTCCCTAACATGATAAAGAATGTCAGTGTGGAACTCACAGCAAATAGCATACATAATAACAAAATGCTAGAAAATTCTAAATTTTCTTTCGGGGGGCGGGGGGACAACTATGTGGTGAGGGTCATTTCAAAAAAGAATTCTGGAAGTTAAGGTTCATTCAGTGAGACACAGAACCATCACCCCTCCCCAGCCAAAAACAAAAATGTCATTAAGAAAGAGGAGCCAAACCTCAGTGGTGCAGGCCTGTAATCCCAGTTGCTGGGGAAGCTGGGAAAGCTGGGGAAGGAGGGTTGAAAGTTCAAAGCCAGCCTCAGCAACTTAGAGAGGCAGTAAGCAACTTATTGAGACCCTATCTCAAAATAAAAAATAAAAAGGGCTGGGGATGTGGCTCAGCGGGTAAGAGCCTCTGGGTTCAATCCCCAGCTTAAAAAAAAAAAAAAAAAAAAAAAAGGGAAATGAGAATATTATTTGCAAAATATATAATTATATACCTAGATCAAATGGATCAATAAAAAGTTATTAAAAGTTGATCAAAGAGTTCGGCAAAGTTCCTGCATATAAGGTAAATCTATAAAAATGATACATTTGTATATAACTACTACTGACTAAAAAGAGAAGACAATAAAAAGAGAAACAATGCGATTTAATTCTTAACAGTAATAACGAAGCAAAAACAAAAATAAAACCTAGGAATAATATTGTTGAGAAATGTCCTGGGTATATATAAATAAAATCACACAACTTTAGAAATAGAAAATAAAACTTGACTAAACAGAAAGCCGTAACAAATTCTTGACTAAAAAGACAAGAGATGGTATATATGTTGAGTCTCCTCAAATTAATTTAGGAAAGAAAGCAAAGCAATTCCAATCAATGTGACACTGTAGGTTTTTCTTGCAAACTTATTGAAAGGGTGGTTTTGGACATACAAACTTTAGAATAATAATCACGTTTAAATCTAATATGATATCATGGCTATTAAAACATAAAAGTATTCGTACAAAATAGAGATCAGATCTTCCACAAGAAACCATTATGGGATAAAGTTTGCCACAAATTTACACAGAAGGTAAGAATGTTGAGAAGTTGTCCTATTCTATTGAAAAAATAAATTTAAATAACTCACATATCAAAATTAATTCCAGACAGATTTGAAAGCTATATTTAGAAATATTGACCATATATAAACTAGGAAAAAAGTAAAATGACTGCTGTGCAAATGAAGAGTTTGAAAGGAAAATATTGGTAGATTTGGTCACCTAGGAGCAAAAGTTATTTTAAGTCAGAAATACTATCATGAGAACTGACCAGTATAAACAGAAAATGTGGCAAAGCACCAATACCTTTAATATATAAATGCTCTTTTCCAATTCAATCAAATTCCTCTCAGAGAAATGGGAAAAGGGTATAGGTGATAATTCATGAGTTCAATCCTTAAATTTCTAATATATATGAAAATATTATGGATAAATAGGTAGTAACTACATTGTTGATTGAGAAAATTAAAACTAAAAATATTTATGAAATAACTGTCTTCTTAAAAAAGTACTGAATGTTTGGTGAATTTTTAATGATAATGAAATAAGGAAATAACTCAAATATCTAAAAGTAGGAGAATAATTGTTAAAATAATTTATGATGTCTTCATTAGAATATTATACAATTGTTTAAAAAATAATTTTAACAACATGGAAAAATTCTTATGTGAAAAAAATATACTATGTAAAACAATTACAACTATTATAAGGAAAAGCCACTAAAATTTGCCCATAACTGTTTCCCACTGAGAGGAAAATACATTAAGATGTCTTTGGGTCTTTGGCATTATGGTTCAAAATTGTTTTTTCTATGTTTCTATATATTCTCAAAGTTTTTTTTTTTTTAATTAATAAGTGTATTTCCAATAAAGGAACACACAAATAATAAGTGTCATTTTGGATGGGTAGGAGGATGCTGGGAGAAGCCCTGTGGTTCTTGATTCTGTTTGGCATCTGATTCACTGAGAAGCTTTTACATCATTCTAACTCCAGGGACCCACCCTAGACCAATTAAGTCAGCAAGTCTTGGGGAATGCCCCAAAATAAGTATTTTTAAAAGGTAGCCAAGTGATTTTAATAAGCTGTGTAGATTGGGAATTACTCATAAAACCTCTTAAATCACTGCTTTTAAAACTTTAATGTACACACAAATAATCCGAAAATCGTGTTAACATGCAAATTCTGGGTTCAGTGAGTGTCAGGTTTCAAGATACTGGTTTTCTAACAAGCTTCCTTGAGATACTGATGCTACTGGTCTATGAACTATACCTTGAATAGCAAGCTTTTCAATTTTTTTTTTTTTTTAATACCAGGGATTGAACCCAGGGGCACTTAATCACTGAGCCACATCCCCAGCCCTTTTTTGCATTTTATTTAAAGACAGGGTCTCACTAAGTCACTTAGGGCCTTGATAAGTTGCTGAGACTAGTTTTGAACTTGCGATCCTCCTACCTCAGTCTCCCCAGCTGCTGGGATTACAGGTGTGTACTACAGTGCCCCACCAAGGTCTTCAATCTTACAAATTGTGGGCAAAATATTTCCTTTATATTTCATTTCCTTTATTATTATAAAAACTCTGTGAGATAGGTGCCATTACCATTTCCTACCTTACAATTAAGGAAGTAGAGTCTCGAAGAAGTTATAACAAAAACCTCACTGGCTTTGTGACATCATCCAACCCTGAATTTCTTTTTGTTGTGAAGAGATGACATGCTACATAACATTTATATCTATACAATTTCAAATAGCTTACTAAGCATACAACGCAGAAGGTTTCATCACATTTTATATTCCTATTTAGTTTACCTATTTGCATGAATTTGTTAGCAGACAGAAAGACGTCAATGGTGGCTCGCTGCGGTCCTGAGGGCGGGTGGCTCGGGGCATGGGGCTGGGCGCCCGCAGCCATGGAAATCCAGTTATCAAAATTGACCCCAGAAGAAAGAACCTGACAAACCAGTCACAATGGAAGAAATTGGGAAAGTTGCCAAAAAACTATCATCCCTCATACCACCAGGCTCAGCTGGTGTCACAGGTTAAAAAAATCCTTCATGAAAACAAAAGATCTTAAGCAACATGATGGATTCAGAAGCTCATGAAAAGAGGCCACCAATCCTTACGTCTTCAAAACAAGACATCTCCCCTCACATCACAAATGTCGGTGAGATGAAGCATTACTGTGTGGCTGCTGCGCAGCTTTCAACAACGTAGCCATCACATTTCCCATCCAGAAAATCCTGTTCCGACAGCAGCTCTATGGAATCAAAACCCGCGATGCGGTGCTTCAGTTGAGGAGGGATGGATTTAGAAACTTGT
The DNA here is from genome assembly GCF_902686455.1 of Sciurus vulgaris. Taxonomy (NCBI): domain Eukaryota; kingdom Metazoa; phylum Chordata; class Mammalia; order Rodentia; family Sciuridae; genus Sciurus; species Sciurus vulgaris. The sequence goes on from NC_136470.1 coordinate 86,656,231, forward strand.
ATCGTGGAATTCTTCCGCTATTAATGCAGAAAACCACCACCCTGGCACTTATGTTTGGTCTGTATGAGGATTTGTCTTGCCTTCTCCAGAAGCACGTCAGTGCCCCAGAGTTTGCAACCCGTGGCGTGGCGGCAGTACTTGCAGGGACAACAGAAGCCATTTTCACTCCATTGGAAAGAGTTCAGACATTGCTTCAAGACCACAAGCATCATGACAAGTTCACAAACACTTATCAGGCTTTCAGGGCATTGAAATGTCATGGAATTGGAGAGTATTATCGAGGTTTGGTGCCCATTCTTTTCCGCAATGGATTCAGCAATGTCCTTTTCTTTGGTCTTCGAGGTCCCATTAAGGAGCACCTGCCTACCGCAATGACTCACAGTGCTCATTTGGTCAATGACTTTATCTGTGGAGGTCTGTTGGGTGCCATGTTGGGATTCTTGTTTTTTCCAGTTAATGTTGTAAAAACTCGCATACAGTCTCAGATTGGTGGGGAATTTCAGTCTTTCCCCAAGGTTTTCAAAACAATCTGGCTAGAACGGGACAGGAAACTGACAAATCTTTTCAGAGGTGCCCATCTGAATTACCATGGGTCCCTCATCTCTTGGGGCATAATCAATGCTACTTATGAGTTCTTGCTAAAGGTTATATGAGAGGAGTCATTGGTGAAGTGCCATCTATCAACTAAATAGACCTAAGAATGTAATTTGACCTTATTACTAATTGGCTCAAATATAAGTTCGTGTTGCATGAATTATGCAACTAAGTCCAGGTTGCATGAATTATGGGCAAAGTTAATTTCCTTAAGCCTCAACAACAAAAATAAAACAATAAAAAGTTTCAATAGGAAAAAAAAAAGATGTCAATGGTGGGAACACAAGGTTAAGAGAATAATTCTATAAGATGATTCTACTGTGCTGACCCCCACATGCTTTCTTTTCCAAGATGCAATTTACCTGCATCCATGCCTGGCCTCAGTGGAAAGGGTATGTCACATTCTTCAGCAAACTACCAGCTCACCGCAGGAGAAATGCAGGGCCAAAATAATGTTGATCAGAGGAACCCAAGTTACCCTGAGGGAGGAGACTTTTATGACCAGATCTTGAAACTCTGGGAGATAAGGATAGTTCCTTCTAACCATAAAATCTGGAAGAATGTATGGTTAAGAATCCAATTAGGGGCCGGGGTTATAGCTCAGTGACAAAGCACTTGCCTAGCATGTGTGAAGCACTGAGTTCGATCCTCAGCGCCACATAAAAATACATAAATGAAATAAAGGTATTGTGTCCATCTACAACTAAAAAATTATTTTTTTAAAAAAGGAATCCATTTAGAACTGATCAGCATGGTCTAAGGTGACCTAAGTTGCCATGACAGTGGGGACTTAAAAATCTGATGTCACCTTGCTGTCAGCCAAAAATCAAAAGGTGGACCTGGGTGGAACTCTCTGGAAACTTTTCTGGGCTCTCCAATAAAACTGGAGTGCAGGAGAGGCACTCTTGTCTCTGAGAGGACGCACTCTCTCTTGAGAGTGTCCCCTTCCCTTTTCCCTATCTCTTTAATAAACTCATTCCTGTTACTCTGAGCGACACGTCTGAAAACTCTCTGACTTGATTGCAAGAATCAGGATTTGAAGAGGGGGTTTTCGTGCTGCCTCAGTTTCTTGGAAGGCACCAGATCGGTAACAGCATGAATCTGTATGTGTAGTTCTGTAACCTGATATTTTGGTTTTTTTTTACTAAACATATTACAACCATTCTATTATGCTACTAAAATCTCTATAAACAGTATTCTAGTCTATATTTATACCATCATTTACTTAACAGTTTCCTAAAGCTGCATACATAATTTATTTCTAATTAAAAATAACACCAAAATTAACGTCCTGTGGTCTGGATTCCTCCCCCCTCCCCCCCCCTATATAACAGAATTTTAGAAGTAGATTAAAGGATTTGCAGCAATTCCTTGGTTAAAGGACAGTCTGCTGCTACAATGAAAATATCCCTGGGAAAAGATGCCTTAGCCATTTTAATCTTCACCAACCACTCCCAACTTGAGAGACACCATTTTAACATATTGTGTTTGAGATGACACGATATCATCCTATAAAGGGCCACCAAGGGATAGAGAATCAGAATGTTATTATTAAAGATAAAGGTAGAAGAGGGAAAGTGAGAAAACCAGCAGAAAAAAGTTTGAAGTGAGGAACTGTCCTGTGTGGAGCTGCAGGACACATTTGGGCTCGGTGTCCTAGCCTCCTTCTTCAACTCTCCCCAGGAAGTAGAAAAAGTGTGAAGATACAACAAAGGCAAATCTGGCAGTTTCATCGTTTGTCTCGGGCCATTCCTAGTCCCTGGTTACTGTATTTCACCTCACAATGGTCGCAGATTTTATGCCAAATTTTTTGCAGATCTTTTTTTGTTGTTGTTGTTAACTTTCATTCACTGAAGTTAGTTTTCATTCACTGAAAACTCTTTCCACGGGTTTGTTTCCATGCTGTACAGCGACCATAACCACTTTCAGCTTGAAACTGGCAGAATAGATTTTATATTTACCCGTAATCAGAAAGAAATGCTTGGAACGTCGATTCATTGCAGGCACCCTTTAGCTATCACTGGGAGACGCAAGGCTTGCCACATCACGTGACTTGCTCATGGCAGCTTCCCTTGCCAATAGACTCCCCTTGTAGCTATGGCTCTTTATTGGGTTTAATGACAATACCATTAACAATGCAGCGCTCTAAAGAAATCTCACAAATCGTCTTTTGGAAATACACTGACAGCGCGGGGCGCTGAGAATTCTAGGCTCCGGGGTCGCTGTGCGCACGAAAAATGTGCCTTCGTGTACCACCGGCCAATTCACTGTTGCTCTGTTTTCCTTTAAAGCGGCTTGAGAACAAAAGTATACCTTGGGACCTTTACAGATGAAAGGTTATACACCAATTTTTTGCGCTGAAAATCAGGCTGCAATGATTATGCGGTGAAATACGGTATACTCTGTAAATACTTAATTGCTAGATGCGCAGGTTCTTTGAGGTAAGCTTGACTAGGAATACTGAGTGAATGTGAATATGATTTGCTAATGTCACTTATGGTTTAGGGACGGTCTTGTCACATAGCCTGATGGTTCTTATGCCTTTGAATACTGTAAACAAAATTGAAGAACTTTATAATTAGACTTTGGGGCACTTACACCATTGGAAAGGGACTTGCAGTCTGGAGTTAAGAGTAGAAAATCCTTTTTGAGACAGTCAGTTTGCACAATTGAGTAGGTAATTTCATAGTTCCATCCAGCCACCACCTGCAACAATTTTGGGATAAGTATTTAAAGTACAATTTAAATATTATTCACAGTGAGATATAAAAGTTATGAGGAGTTTAAAACACTGCAGGACATAAGTGCTCAAGAAAACGATTGTTATTTCTTGACAAAAGTTATCACTGAATAATATTGAGCAGCCTGAGACACACACAACACATTCTCACACAGACACACACATTCACACCCATTTACAAATGAAAAGCAATCATAGATGGAGTTGCTATATTTCCTTAAATAAGACCTAGCAATATTTCCTCTGCCATTCTGCAGAGAGAAAAGTTGCAGCAAATTTTGTGAAACAATAATGCTCATCTACATAAGAAAATTTTGGAGCAGGAGTGGCCTTCATAGTTTCTAAGGACAATAGACAGTGGGATTTTCCTTCTTTATTCTGAGCTGACTGCTCTGCTAGCTGTATGTGGACAAACTGAGTAAAAAGTGTGTCTTGCCTCCAGACAAGTCATAGGTGTATTAAATTCAGAGAATGTTACTGACCAAAGTGAATCACTCAGAAGAACCTGAAAAGCAAGGGACCCAATGAACTAGCAGAAAAGACTTGGTGAACTGAACCAATAATAAAAAAGAAAATCCAGATTATTAGGATTATTTCCATGATGTTATGGAAACTGTCATTTAGGGGGTATTGCAGAAAATCAGGCAGCCTTTTCAAGACACAATATTTTGGGGAAATGTTTGGCTGGTGATACCAAAATGCTCTTACGAATTTTTTAACTCTAAAGCCAGAATGACTTTTCCATTCCCCCGTCTCTGGGAAGAATATGTAATGGTGACTACTTGCTCACTAGAACAGTTGTGAAAGGAAGGGTTTGTGCCTAGACACCCATTTTCCTTTGCATCTTGCACCTCCTCACTCCCTGTGCCTTCAGTGCCCTCCACATGAAAACACAGCCGCAATCTAACCTTTTCTTTCCAACAGTGAATTAGTTTAGGTGATAAAACCCTAAAAGTAAAGATCTAAGAAATGTTTAACCACATTGTGTGACATGAAAAATTTCAAAACAAACCTGTCTTTGGGCTCTTTTTACTTCTCCAAGAGCAAAGAGGTAGGAATGATTTGTGTTGTTGTTAAAATGTTGAATGGCATGTTTCAAAATGGGCTCCAGGTCGGGGCTCTCAGTTGATATGGGATGCACACAGCCATGGCAGGTGTATTGGGCTGTCAACACAGGGCCTTCAGCTGAATGGAGAGAAGGTATAATGGCAGTGTTAGCTATCAAAACCAGTATCTGATACATTGTCCTGGCCTTTAGGAAGATAATTAATTAATTTATTTATTTAATACTTTTTAGTACTGGGGATTGAACCCAGGGGTACTTTACCACTGAGCTACATCTCCAACCTTTCTATTTAGTTTTGAAAACTTGAGACTGGGTCTTGCTACATTGCTGAGGTTGACCTTGAACTTCTAGTTCTCCTGCCTCAGCCTCCCAAGGCACTGGGATTACAGGTGTGTGCCACGGCATCCAGCCAAGAATATAATCTAGAAAGCTTTAATAAACTTTGCAGTCAACTCTACATACAGTAGGAAAAGCAAGAACGCAAAACTTCTTTTTAGTCAGGGGGGAACCATCATTCACTCAGAAACATCTTATGTTTGCATAACACGATGTTACGCAAAATTATTTTCAATGTATTTAATTAATTTTTGTGGTGCTTAGAGATTGAATCCAGAGCCTTGCGTATGTTCGACAAGTGCTTTACCACTGAACTATGTCCCCAGCCCTTATATTTATTTTAAAGTATTTTTAAATTACAAAAGTGATATGTAAATATATCCTTTTACTTAAAAAATTACAGATATATTATTTATTTTTCAGTGATCATGAAAGCTGAAACTTAACTCGGGGTTTAATGCATTTCATATAAATTCCATTGGACAAATGTGTTCTTTGCTCTTAGAAAAGTAAAAAGAGCCAGCCCAAAAACAGGTTCATTTTTAAAACTTTTTATATCACACAATATTGCTAAAATTTCTTAGATTTTCATGTTTAGGATTTGATTCATCACCTAAAAGAAACCACTGGAGGAAGGAAGATGTAGGGTTGCCTGGCTGTATTTTCATATGAAGAGCGCTGAAGGCCAAGGGCTTTCTCTTTAGTCAAGGTGAGCGGGATGGTGCACGTGTGAAAAGGCAAAGGTATCACGCACCTTCCTTTGAGATTGATCTGCACCTGCTGGGATAGGCCAGGTGCTGAGCTGGGTTGGGGGGAGACCTTGATGTGTTAGTAATGGTCACTTCTGTGAAGGATGGGAGAGACAGAAGTGTGGATGGATCATTTCAATATAATTCAGCAAGAGCTTGTAAAACCCCAGAGTGAGGTCAGGGAAATCTCTAAGAGAAAATTCAATTTATTTAATTAACGAGGGACGCGGCATACACACATTACCAGAGCTTTGAGAAGAGGCAGTGGAGAGCGTCAGTCAGTTGCTGAGCCAGGGCCTCACTCCCTAGGCCAGGGGTGCCCATTGCCTTCATATTCAACTATATTCAAAGGGACACAGGCTCTGGGGTGGATCTGATGAAGGTTATAGCCCCCTCCCCAGGAAAATGCACATATTCAACATTCTCCATGTGAGTCCAGGGTATCAGAGACCTCCTGAAGTGTGTGAGGTAGGGTGTACTGTAAGAATGGGGACCTACTGAAGGGTTTCTGATAAAATGATATGAAATATTTGAGAAAGAGTCTATAACATTATCAAGTAAAGTTCACAACAAACATACCTAGCCCTGGAAAGGGGAACATAGCTGCAGAGTGAGTTGGCATGCCTGGCGGGGCCACCCCCTGAGAGCCTGATGCTTCCTCACCTGGTGGGTACCGAAGAGCCTAACAGGAAGGAGGCCAGCTTTGGTGCTTCCCCTCAGTGGTTAGCTGCTCAACATGACTGTCCTCACACCCCTTTTTTGGATTTCTCTCCATAAATAGATGTCAGAAAAATATTAACTGGGCAAATATGCAACTCTCCCTGCAGAACTTATGTTGAATTGGGGTAATAGGCAAAGTTAGAAATCTGGAGGGGAGTGCAGGGCATCTGGTACATGCCTGTAATCCCAGCAACTCAGGAGGCTAAGGCAGGAGGATTGCAAGTCAGAGGTCAGCCTTGGCAGTTTAGCAAGACCCTAAGACCCTGTCTTAAAAGATCAAAAGGGCCGAGGGTGTAGCTCAGTGGTAGAACACCCCTGGATTCAACGCCCCCCCACCCCCGCCGTACCAACCAACCAACCAACAAACTGGAGAGGAATTCAGTGGAAAAAATGAGAATCACTGATAATTACTGGAAAAAGAAAGAGTAAGAGGAAATGGACACAGAAGGTAGAGGGGGAGATGGAGACAAGACCAGCAGTTTGCCTTGTCTCCAACTAGTTTTTATTCAGAAGATTGAGTGGAGTGAGAGAAGAGAAGGACAGATTTTTGAGGGTGACAAGAGTCAAGAAAGAAGTACATTCAGCTTTTCTGAGCGACTAAATAATTTTCCACCCTACCCTGACATTTCTGGAGAGATTTTTAAAAATTTAAAAATCAAAATAAAGATTTTAAATTGTGATTTCTCTTCTGACTTGGCCAGTTTTTCTTTGAATTCGACCTCTTGTAAGAACCAGAACTCCAGGGACCTAAAATTTGTGAGTTCCAGATGGACAATTAAGGCCAGTATACAGAACACTGGCCTCTATCACTGTGAGGCTGTACGACAGTGGCGCTGAAGAGGCTAAGGAGGCTGAGGAGGCTGTTTTGGAACCCTCATGTCTTGCAGAAGGCATGAGAATTTTGTGCCCAGTATCACCCAGATGTGCCCATTCCTCTACACTTGGCACCTCTGCCACATTAGCAAAAGGGCTGAGTGGTCATACTTGTTGATCACTTGCTCCATAATTATGATCTTAAGCAATTTCATTCATTGAGGTTTTATTCTGTTAACTCTGTTACTTCCTATCTGTGGGATCTGGGACAAGTTATTTTACTGCTCTGGGCTTCAGTTTCCTCATCCGAAAAACGGTGACACTAATACCAATCCCAAAGAGTTGCTGTGAGGATTAAATAAGTTCACGCATGTGAAGTACCTAGAACTATGGATGCCCAATAGATGTTAGCTATTATTTCTGTCCAGATTATCATTAATAATTATCAAGATTGCTAGACCTAGCGCCTTCAGGCGTATCCTCTCCTTTCAGCCTCCCAGGGCTGCTGTGCAGTGGGCACTGCTACCTCTCAAGTGAATGTGAAACAGGTGACAAAGAGCTCTGAAAGGCTCCAGGCAGCACTGACCTCAAAGCCTCTGCTGACCTTATTCTGGGATGCTGCCTATAATGGCGGGCAGGTCTGTCTTCTCACCCTTAGGCAGCGCAGGGCCCCCACCCCATCAAAGCGGCAGGTGAGGAAGAGAGTTGGGATGGGTCTGGTGAGATGACTGGCACAAGCTGGCCCAGAGTCAGGAATCTGCAGCTCCACCCACCCACACCGCAACACCCCCAAGCATTTCAATGACATTGCAACTGCCACCCTCTGGAGAGGACTGTCGCCTGGCCTGGGTTGTGTTCCAGATACATCGAAATAGCTAAACTCCCTGCTCCCTCTGGGCAGTGCCACCAGATATATCAGCTACCTGGAGTAATCTGGCAGATCTGGGTAGCCACGGAGAATTTCGTACTCCCCCTTTTCCCCACGGTGGCCGTGCATTCTCCCGTAGCCTAGAAGAAAAAACAAAAACTATTTACCCCAATCTTCTCTATGGAGAAGTCCACCCAGTAGAGTTGCTAAATATGACTGTGTGAAGATTTGTTTTTTCTAACAGTAATTTTTTTTTTTTTTTTTTTTTTTTTTTTTTTTTTTTTTTTTTTTTGGTATTAGGGATTGAACCCAGTGGAGTTTTACCACTGAGCCACGACCTCAGACTTTTTATATTTTATTTAGAAACAGGGTCTGGTTAAGTTGCTTAGAGCCTCACTAAGTTACTGAGGCTGGCTTTGAACTTGGAGTCCTATTTCCTCAGTCACTGGGATTACAGGCGTGAGATTGAGAGCTTTTGTAGCCTCGTGATTATTTTTACAGTCTACTGATATTCATGATGTGTCAGAGGAGAAGCAGTATGAATGCTAAAGCTTTTAGGTGTGAGTGTGCAGAGCCTCGGGGACACTTCTTTTTCACCAAGATGGACACAGTGCCTTAGAACCGCCTGCTAAACTCTCTGCTTCCTTTACCTCTCAATTTTGGTGGATTAACACCATTTGCACAAGCTTCAAATTAACCTATTAGAAAGAGCAAGGACCTTAGCATTGCCACTTGCTCCCTGTTCCCTCTGACAAGTCCCTTTGCCTCTCGGAGTCTCAGTTTACCCATCTCGTAGGATCTATGCCACACCTGTTTCACAGTGTTGTTGTGAAGAAGTGTGCAAACATACAGTGGAGGCCACCACACCACAGCCTCTTTGGCAGCTTTCCACTTCTTGTTGAGCAGTGTCTTTGTTTTTGTCTGTCATGTCATTCTTCAGCCACACCCACTGGACTTACCCTAAACAACAGATGCTATCCTATTAGGATAAAGCACATCTTCTTCATCCCCACAGCCCTAGGCAGCAGGCAGTGCAGGGCACAGCTGCTCTGTAGCCCTACCTGCCAGCCGATCAGTGAGAAGGCAGAACCAGCAGGCCCATCCTGTTCTCCTGACTAGGAGTCCTGAGCCCTTTTATAACTACAGGTGACTGTCATGTTCAAAACGCACACAGTATGCCAATATTCTGACATCAAAGAGGGGAATCCATGGGAAGAGAGGCTTGCTTTTCAGGCAGACACAAACTCCAGCTTCCCTTATTCAAGGCAAAATAACCCCTTTGGTGTGCCAAGCATGTGGTAGACTTTTGGCTAATTATGGGTGATTTATTTTATTTTATTTTGGCAATTTTTCTTTTTTCTTGGGGGGGGGGGAGGGGGCAGGTACTGGGGATTGAACTCAGGGCACTCAGGCACTGAGCCACATCCCCAGCCCTATTTTTTGTATTTTAAAATTTAGAGATGGGGTCTCACTGAGTTACTTAGTGTCTCGCTCTTGCTGAGGCTGGCTTTGAACTCCTGATCCTCCTGTCTCAGCCTCTCGAGCTGCTGGGATTACAGGCGTGCACCACCATGCCCAGCTGACTCTGGGTGGTTTCAGTGTGTTTATTGCTTTGTTTTGATTTTTAATGCCCCCTTTTAAAGACAGCCTTTCTTAACAAGGTCCTGCGCAATTTATCTCATTTCCTCCTCCAACATTGCAATGAGGTAGATATCCCCTTTTTATAGGAGAGAACATCAGATTAGAGAGGTCAAGCAGCTTTCCTGCTACCACCCAGGTAATTAAAGGCAAAGCCAAGATTTGTACGCAGGCTCAAGCAGATGAAGCACCCACATTCTTCCCTCATTGGACCTTGAGCTCAGCCCAAATGTTGTTCTGCTCTCTCTCTGGGATCTGACCCACATGTCCTGAGTGATCACTAGGATCTTTTTCTCGTGGAGGGCTTATCTATGATTTTTCTATCTATGCAAGAACACAGATATTAATTAAGCATCTGACAAATTTGAAGGTCTATGTGCCTCCCTCAAAAACTGGCTCAGTAATCTTAATTATCCCTGAACAAGTAAAACAATTCACCACTGATGAATGGATACAGAAAAACACGTGGTACATGTACATAACAGAATACTGTTCCATCATTAAGAAGGGTAGAATTGTCATTTGCACCAATGTGGATGGAATTGGAGATCATTACGCTAGTGAAATAAGTCAGGCACAGAAAGGTACCATGTGATCTCATTCATACATGGAATATAGAATAGTGTTTACCAGAGGCTGAGGAGAGTAGTGTCAGATGTGTGTGTGTGTGTGTGTGTGTGTGTGTGTGTATGTGTGTGTGTGTGAAGGGGGTGCTGGGGAGGGTGAGGTTGATCAATGGGTACCAAGTTGCAGTTAGTGAGAGTGAGAAGTTCTGGTGTGCCATTGCACAGCAGGGTGAGGATAGATAATAGTTATGTACTGTGTATTTCAGAAAGCTCTAGAAGAAAGGATTTTGAATTTTTGTCACAATAAAGGATAAATGTTTGAGGAGAGAGATATGTTTAACCTGATTTAAACATTACGCAATGAACACAGAATCAGAACATCACATGGCCCCCAATGAATACGTACAATTTTTGTGTTTTCATACTACGTACTCACAGCTTCCTCTGCTCCCTTGTAGTCACAATCCTGCCAGGTTTTGCCACTTTGAACAGGACAATCACCCTCCTGGATTTGATACTTGAAGGAATAAAATGTTTCAGGATCGACCTGAAAAGAGCAACCACAAATTATGGAGTTCATCCAGCTGACTCACCAGTAAATAATCTGAGTGGGTTCTGAGATAGTTATAAATATTGGTTTGATTAGATGAGAGCCATGCATTTACTAAAATATAAATACTTATATTTTTATAAATATTTCCTTGGAGCAAAGTTCATGTTACATTTACAAATAGATTAGCTCATTTTTTGAAAAAAAAAAATTGACTTACATATACATATATCTTTTAACAGTCAGGAAAGATATGTAGCAATCTGTTAAAATATTTGTCTCTCAGTGGGATTATAATTATCTTTCACTTTCACTTTTTTAATTTCTAAATTTTCTGACATTTTCCCCAATAAACATGTATTTTTATAATTCAAAAGGAAAGATTTTTATTTAAAAACTGTTAACAATTATCTCTGTGTGGCAGTATTAATAATGCATGATTTTAGAATGTTTATTTTCTTTATTTTCTAATTTTTCTCCATCCCCACATTTTTTAAAGCAGCTTTATTGAGATAAAATTATGTGCCATTCAATTCACCTACCTAAACTGTACAATTCAATATTTTTTAGTATATTTACAATTATTGCTTCAATCCATCTCAGACCATTTGATCTCCCCCACAAAAGAAACCCTGTACCCATTCTTAGTCATTAGCAGTTACTTCCCATTTTTCCTTTCTCCATCTCCCAAAAGGCAATAATCTACTCTCCATCTCTATGTATTTGCCTATTGAAGACATTTCTTATCAGTGGAATCATACAGCATGTGGTCCTTGTATATGACTTCTCTCACTTTGCATAGTATCTTTAAAGTCATGAAAGGATGCTAAGGATACTTAGCCTGAAAGGATGCAGGATGCTGTGGACTATATCAGTACTTCGTTCCTTTTTGAGGGACCTAATTTTTCTCAGATGTCATACAATGAGTTTTAATGTGCAAAGGTGAGTTAGACAAGTGTTCAGATACAGAACTCTGGCTCTGTCCAACCACTCATGTTGCAGCTGAGAGCAGGAGGTCTTCCAGAAGACAGGGCATGTCTCAGACAGCCTCACCACCCCAGGAAGGCAGAGCCAGCCACACCTCCTTGGTCTTCTACAACCCAGGATACTGTTCTTTCAGCCTGCCTAGTCACAGGATCTGTATCTGGGAGATGATGGAGTCAAACAAGATGATATCCCAAATTCCTTGCTGCCTAGGAGCAGGAGGTGATAGAAGCTGTACTCACATGGCAAAGTCAGGATAAAGCAAAACAATATGGACATTTTAGACCAAAGCCCACATTTGCCATGAATATCAGCTGATGAAGACACCACTTATGGACTTCTACCTGAGAGCACCAGGAAGCAGAATTCCTTACACAAACATACTGGATTGTGAAACAAAATGGTTCCATTTTGCTTTCTGAAAAAAAAGATAAAATAAAAAACTATTTCTGCTGGGGTTTTCTTCTTTACCCTTATGTCATAGGGTGGTATTTTTTTCTAATGAAGTAAACAGTTGCTTAATTAATCCAGAGAAATAGTCTTTTATAATGAAATTTAAACAAACTCTAGAAAGATTTTATATTTCATTGAAATTATGCAGGATGCATTTTTTCTACCAGAGTCCATCAAGGCAGAGAGAAATTATATTAAAAATAAACCTAGAGTTGGGATGTAGCTCCATGGCAAAGAATCTGCCTCGTATTCACAAAGCCCTGTTCCCCAAAACAAAAGCAAGAAACAAAAAACAAAATCAACCCAAATATGCTATTAACCTTGGTGCACTCAGCCATAAAGACATCATGGCAGATATTTTGTCTCATGCAGGAGAATCATGCTAATCTCATCCCTGACTCCTCCTAGACACACTACACAGTGAACCCCTTCTCATTTAAGGTTTAGGGGTCTTTAGATTGTATTTTTGGGCCAGAGATGTAGTGAATCCTCTACTGCAGGCCCACTCAATTCTTGGATTCTCCTGTGTACTCCTTTCAACTTTCTCTACCTACCTGTTTGATTTCATTCTAGGAGATTGCTCTGGCTTCCTCGCCTCCCCACCCCCACTGCCCTGCCTTACTGAGGATTGAATCCACAGGCACTTTCTCACTGAGTTACACCCTCAGTCCTTTTTCTTTTTAATTTTAAGATAGCTTCTCACTAAGTTGCTGAGACTGGCCTCAAACTGTGATCCTTCTGCCTCAGCCTCCTAGGTCTCTGGGATTACAGGTGTGCAACACTAGGATTCTACTTTTTCTGACCATCCAAAAAGCCAATCTTGTTTGCCCAAAGACTAGTCATACCCTGCCCTCTACCACAGACCAGAGAGTTGTGTTGGTCTTTTCCAATTGATTATCAGTCTCTGGTAGCTGTTGTTGTTGTTGGCTCTGTGTGTGTGTGTGTGTGTGTGTGTGTGTGTGTGTGTGTGTATGTGTATGAAAGAGAGAGAGAAAAAGGGAGAGAAAGAGAGAGGGAGGGAGACAGAGAGAGGGAGAGGGAACTGGGCTCTGAGTGATAGCACAAATCCCAAGTGACTTCAAGGTACAATATAACTTACCGTCTTATTGACCTCAATTATACGGTACAACACAAACTGGTTTGCCACTTTGGTTCCTACTGTTATATTTCTTCAGAGCAGCATCCACAGCCTTAAATACATCCTCATCATCGCAGTCAATTTCCTGGGTGACAGATTCCTGGGTTAAACTTGCTAGCAGCCTGGAGTAGAGGAAAAGGATGGTAATTAGTTTCATGATTCACAATCTCCTGTAGAATCTGAGAGATGGTTTCACTTGGAATTGGGAGTCAATTTGGATGCTGATTCAGTTTCTTGTCTCCTTCGTCCTTTTCTCTCTCTACCTCAACACTTGGGGCCTCAACACTCAGGGTCCTAATGCCATACACTATTTGCTCTCTTCCAAGAGGATAAATAGCACTGCTGAGTTTATCGAGCAGATTTTGGGCTAGAATGTTACAACACTGGGGTCATTAACCTGCCTGTTTGCCTTTGGAAAGCACATGGGAGCACATAGCACATTTTCAAGTGATTGCACAACTTTGCATAGCAAATTAGAGCAGAATCTAATAAAGGAGGAGAGAAAAAAAACACCAAGTAGTTGTTATTTCCTTGTGACTTTCCCAAAGTCATTTGTGAAGGTTACTACAAATGTAAACAAAGCAACAATGAGTGAAATATGCAGACACCTTTCATATAAAATTTCTTCGCAGGATATTTATCTGCATAAAAGCAGGCTGCTATCAATTATATTGTATGCCTGGGAACCTAAGCAAAGGAGTATCGAATGAGTTCTGGGAATTTCACCCAGGAATTAGTATAACTGGAAATAAACTCTTGCCATCTTATCTGACCTCTGGCCAAGCCAGCCTCTTTCTGCTGAATTGTATTAGTTCTATAAAGGAAAATCTTCCCCAGGGTAAGAGACAAAGGAGAAGTATAAGAAGACATGGATTGAGTAAAGCCTGTCCTTGCTTCTTGTTTCTGGTTTGGTGGATATGGGTGTATTTTATCACCACATCTAGACAACCTTTTTGATAAAATTGAAATTTTGGAAGAAAGAAGCTCTCAGGGTAGGTAAAGATATGAATTAGTCCTTGGTAGATGCTTGCCTTTAAGTTCTACCAAAAAAGAAGAAAGAGAGAGAGAAAGAAAGAGAAAGAGAGAGAGAGAAAGAGAAAGAGAGAGAGAGAAAGAAGAGAGAGAGAGAGAAAGAGAGAGAGAAAGAAAAAGAAGAGAGGAGAGAGAAAGAAAGGAGAAAGAGAAAGAGAGAAAGAGAAAGAAAGAAAGAAAGAAAGAAAGAAAGAAGAAAGAAAGATAGAAAAGAAAGAAAGAAAGAAAGAAAGAAAGAAAGAGAAAGAAAGAAAAGAAAGAGAGAGAGATTGAGTCTTTGTTAGTGGTGACTGGATCTCTGGTTGACAATGGAGTTTGACAATGGGGTCAATGTGGGCTGAATGGTGACTTTGTAGTAGTGTTGTAGAAACATGTGCTTGGCAGGGTCTAACCTGGATTCCTGGATTCCTGGATTCCTGGATTGCTCTAATACTTAACTGCTATGTGACCCTGAGCAAGTCAATGTCACATAACCTTTCCACCTGGGTTTCCTCACTTATAAAATGTGGAAAACCACAATATCTGTGTATGTGTGTGTGTGTGTGTGTGTGTGTGTGTGTGTGTGTGTGTGTATGAGGCAATAGGGATCAAATTCACTGGTGCTCTACCACTGAGCTACATCCCTAAACCTTTTATTTTATTTTATTTTATTTTATTTTGAGACAGGATCTGGCTAAGTTGCTGAGGCTCACCTCAAACTTGCAATTCTTCTGCACCATTGTGCCTAACAGAAAGTCATAATATTTTAATGGGGTTGTTTTAAGGAGTGAATGAGGTGACATACGGCCAAGGCCTGGAAATTAATTATTTCTTATAAGTTATATCTAATACTAGAAGGAATCGTTAAGAATCTCTGAAGAGAGAGCCTACAGAGTGGGAGAATATCTTTGCCACTCATACTTCAGATAGAGCGCTAATTTCCAGAATATATAAAGAACTCAAAAAACTCTACATCAAGAATACAAATAACCCAATCAACAAATGGGCTAAGGAAATGAACAGACACTTCACAGAAGAAGATGTACAAGCAATCAACAGATATATGAAAAAATGTTCACCATCTTTAGTAATAAGAGAAATGCAAATCAAAACTACACTAAGATTCCATCTCACCCCAATTAGAATGGCGATTATCAAGAATACAAGCAACAACCTGTATATTTTTTGGACTCCCTGAATTTCACCTTTCTCAAGACCTCATTCAAGCAGCTGACCCTGTGTTTATACCTCCATGGAAGAATGTGATTCTGCAAGGCAACCTTCAGCTGGTGCTCACCAGTATAGTATGGCCACACTGGTTGTTCATGGCTGGGAACTGTTTGGATTGGTTGTTGTATCTGGTCTGATTGGTCAGTTCTTGTGTCATATTTGTTATTAAGTATTTCGCTTATCAATCATCATTGTGGCTGGAGGGAAGAGAGAATTTGAAGTCTTATCAACCTATTTCTACTTTCTTGAACTCTGATTTGGGATAAAGGGAAACGAAAGAAGATTAGAGTGTAGGGAAAGCACCAAAAATGAATAGTGAACTTGTCTGAGGCTAGGAGAAGAGTCCCTGGCCTGGGAAGAAGAGACAAGAAGGGCAGTGGTATCTGGAAGTCCTGAGCCAAAGAATGCTGCTCTGCTTTCAGAATGCAGCCTGGAAGGCAGTAAAGATGTCTGGAAGAGAATGGCCACACGGTGTGTCTCAGTAGTTACATCCTTTGGTAGTGGTGAAAGACTGTTGTATTTCTAGTTTGACACTGAAATAGCAGACAAATTAGCCTCAAAGAGCAATGTGAACAGGGTAGTGAATATGCTTTAGCAGCGGGGACCAGGATTCTTGTTCTTGAGTCAATGATCAAGAATCAGACCTCTTGTGTCCACCCCAACACTCCATCACTATGGGAGATTCTAGAACTGAGACACAAGACAGCTTTGTGTGGGAAGTAGTGGGGTATAGCAACTCCAGGAAGGACTGGGATTGAGTTTCCTATTAGTCCAGGAGGATGGTAACCTGAAATTAATTTGTTCTGAAAATAAAGTGGTATTTATTGTGCATGCGAATTTAGGGTCATAACTCATGCCCGCTACTTCTTTGCAATTTATAGCTGGGAGTTTTTTTGCTTCATTATTGAATTTAGTTATTATTATTATTATTTTTTTAAGGCCTTGAAGGTGTGTTTTATTTTAATTTTAAAAAGAATTAGGGTTTCCTTAAACTCTATAGCAGCAAATTTAGTTATTATTTTTCCAAAAGGAAATTTAAACAAATAGAAATAACCACCCAAAGAGACAATTTGGGTCACTTTTACAATAATCCTTTAAGTAAGAATACATATCTTATTGGTATGCTTAACCATAGCACAAGCACTAACAATCGAGAGTTAGAGAAATTAAATCCAAGAAAGAAGAAAATTCTGAGAATTAGAGATTTGCCTCAAGTGATACAGTGGGGAGTGACCCAATTAACTTATAATTTGTAGCAGTGAAATTGTTCCCTCCTTTCCATCTGTCAGACTCTTCTTGCACCGATTCCTTCCACACCCACATATTGCCCTATCCCGAGTATGAAAGTAAGATTAAAACAACTGTAATTTTTCACATATGGCTCTAATTCAGAACATTATTTACTTTTGCCCATTAAAGAATCACATTTTATTTTGGAGATGTATATGCAAAAAACTTAGAAAGGTATAAAAACTCATTCTTGAACTTCCCTGGACATGATTCAGAGGCTGATTGAGGGAAGGGCTGAATCTCTGGGTGTAGGGGATTGTTGCAGTTTGGCAATGAGAAGATGGGGAAATTGGCTTCAGGAAGAGGAAGAACTTCATTTATATTTAGTGGAGGGAGTTGAAGTACGGATCCAATTTGTCTCCGATGGAAAGGAAAGTGTCCTTTACCCGGGCCTCTTTTTCCTGAGTGCTTATGTGGTGGGCCATGGCCATGGTGATGGTGGTCTGGGGGACCTTGGCCACGGGGAGGTGGGTCACAGGGTCCAAAGTCATCAAAATCATGGCCATGGGGACCGGGTCCATGGGGACCATGTCCATGAGGCCCGTGTCCATGGGGCCCGGGTCCATGGGGACCATGTCCATGAGGCCCGTGTCCATGGGGCCCGTGTCCATGAGGCCCGTGCCCATGAGGCCCATGTCCATGAGGCCTGTGCCCATGAGGCCCATGTCCATGAGGCCCGTGCCCATGAGGCCCATGTCCATGGGGCCCGTGTCCATGGGGACCATGTCCATGAGAATGGGGTCCAGGGTGATGCTTATCACTGGAACTATGATTATGAGGGTGTCCATGGGTCTCATTGGAGCCAAAACGAGGGTGAGGACATCTTGACCCTGGAGGGGGCAATGGTGGAAAAGCTCCTTCTTGAAGTGGTGGTCTATCAGAGTTATCTTTTCCTTCTTGGGGAGGTCGGAATCCAAGTTTATGTGGCTTGTGAGGATGATGATGATCTCTGGCAGGAGAATGTCCATGCCCACCAGGGTGGTGGGGAGGGCCCCAATGGGGTCCCATATCACTGATGTTTCTATGTTCCTGGTAAAAGAACAGAAAAGTGAGTGTCATCATGTAACACAAAAAGGAGAAATTAGGTGTTTAGCTTGACTTAGAGCAAAGACTCCCAGACTTTTGGACTTCACAAATGAATTTAAAAAGTAGGATACCAAAGAAGGGTGTCCAATTTTTATCTAGCCAAATCAACATTTGAAATGCAAACAAAAACTGCCAACTAAGACCATTCTTATTTCACAAAAGGAATGATATCTTGACAAGAGTCAGAAAGATAATCATAAAAGAATAATTTTTGGATGGAATATATTTTTCTTACTTTAACATAAATTGGTGAAACTACATTAAGGAATGGCACTCATTTGTAGACCAGTCTTTGGAAAACTAGTGTCTTATTCCTCCGAGTTCTGAGGCTTGGGGTATAAAATGCCTTACTCCTAGAGGGTGGACACCTGCCTCCTCACTCTCCTCCTTATTCAGACTTTAACTTTCTAAAAACAATCTATGAAGCTGTGTTCTTAATAACAAACCTACCTTTCCTTTTTACCTTGTCTTCCTTCCTTCTTTTCTTTTTAATTTTTTTGCTAATATAAAAATTACTATGAAGAACATCTTTGTGCTCACTCATAAAAAAGCATTAAGATTTCTAGGATGGATGTAAAATATTGTTTTGAT
This sequence comes from Sciurus vulgaris, assembly GCF_902686455.1. NCBI lineage: Eukaryota > Metazoa > Chordata > Mammalia > Rodentia > Sciuridae > Sciurus > Sciurus vulgaris. The sequence continues at coordinate 86,674,654 of NC_136470.1, forward strand.
TCTATTTTATATACCTTTCATATGATAAATTTGAGGCTGATTAAATCCTCTTAGGTTCTATGTCTAATAATGAAAGCTAAGAATTATTAAGTCTCAGCACTGGGTATCCTAACTATAAGGACCATTTTTAAATTCATTTAAGGTTGATTGAATCGGTCATTGTACTTTTCTGCCAAATCTTACCGCTCCTCAATTCTGTGTCATACCAAAAATGTTACTGCTTTCCCCAGAGGTCTGTTCTTTTCTCTCGGAATCTCTCTGCCTCTGTCCCTCTGACTCTCTGTCACACACACACACACACACACACACACACACCCCTCTAAGGATCAAATGCACCATGTGTGTGACAATATTTAATCTGTTGCTGTTCATGACAAAGTGTCCTCTGACAACCCACCTCAAAGTTAAAGACTTCACAGGTTACATCAAGCTTTTCTGGGGCTTCCAAGTCAGAGGCTCCTGCATCATAGGACAAATCTGCTCTGCAGAATCCAAAAATCTACAAAAGAAAGAGAAGTCTGGTGTGTGTGTGTGTGTGTGTATGTGTGTGTGTGTGTGTGTGTTTTCAAGGGGTGGGAAGGTTCCCAACCAGACTTATGAACTTCTAGACAGTCAGGGAAGGAAGAAGAGCTTTAGAAAAATCAGGGTAGTAATATTATCAGACATCCCCACCAGCTGTTTAACAGTCTTTCCTAGTCTACCCATGGGGAAAGCACAGGGTGCAAAAGATTTCATTGCAAGTTCTCCCTCATGAGCAGTCACAAGCACTGGGGGCTTCCTCATGTGTGTGTAATTGCTCATGACATTGCTGATTTTTCTTTAGGTCAACACTTCTGCACTGACGATCTGAGTTGCCAGTGCCTAGAGAGAATGAGGAATGGCTTAGAAGATAAATTTGTGTAACTTTAACTGATTCTTTAAAAGTGTTAGAAAGGTGGGAGCCAGTATAAAGACAGGTTTGCAAGGACCCTGTCAAGGTAAAGGGTCTGCTGATCCCATCCTAAGCAGGAGGGCTGAACTGGCTAGTCCTATGCTCCAAAGTCCCTGAAGTCCAGCCTCAAAGCTAGACTAGGACAAGTTTACTATTCTTCTCTAGAAAACAAACAAACAAAAAAACCAAACAAACTATTAAAAGTAGTGAGGATCGGAGTATGGTTTTGGAGTAAGGCCTGTGCTAATCCTGGTTTCACTATTTTCTATTTGTGTGAGTTTCATGAGTTTACACAAATTTCTGAAACTCAGGACTATAAAACAAGTATGATACTATCTACTCACAGATTGTGAGAGGATTTAGAAAATCAGAGTGATAGTATCACCAACTTCTAATCACCAACTTTCTTCATTCTGTACTGGTCTTTTATTGCTCACACAATGATAACTGAGGTTTTGGATAGAGGAGGGAAGCATCTTTTCTGGTGACCACTAAGCAGGAATATAAAGTGGGTTCTGGTCAAAATTTTGAGCAGTTAGAAAAGGAAATAACAAATGCTTCCTTCCTTCCAACCAGAGAGAGAATGTGTTACTAAACCTCAGAAAAATCCTGGACTTGAAATCAGAATTAAATTCTTGTGTCCACTTTCTAGCTAAGTGCCCTTAGGTAAGTGGTTGAAATTCTAGGCCCACTTGCCCTAGTAGGTTATCACAAAGCCCCCACAAGATAATGATATATGCAGGGGTGTTTATTAACTGTAAATACCAAGCAATGTTAGGTATCATTAATAAGATTCTCTAGTAGATATACAGATTAATTTGTAATTGATTAGGGAAAAAAATCCCACTAGACTGGGCATGAGAAGAACTAGGACTATAGTCTCAGCTTGGTTGCAGATATTGGCAAGACCCTGCCTTTGTTGAACCTGTTACCTCCTCACTTGTCAAATGCAATTCCTGTGGGTGTCAATGCATTGGAGAGTTTATGGTATAATGAGTGAGAGTTTATGGTATAGGGGGTCTTAATACAAACTGGTTGTTAGTTTTAGTTAAACCTTTAATTCTAACAGGTTAAAAACTCTGTTTTAGGTTTAGTTATATACCATGTATATTCTAAAGTCATTTTCTCATGATTTGCTTAACTTTTCTATGCCTCAGTTTCCCCATCTGCAAATCAGAGACAAAGATTTTCTACCTCATAGCATAGTGTCTTGATAAGTTAATGTGTAAAGCACTTAGAAGACTGCCTAGCAGGGTGCAAGAACTCTCTAGATGACACTTAACATTTCACAGACATTTATTATACTCACTTTAGGGTGTCTGGGGAAATGTTGTGTGGAGCAGTTCCTCACAGAGAAGTCCAGATAGTATTTGGTTCTTTCCCCTCCTTTCTAGAACAAACAGTAGCAACATAATTTCAGGAACCAAAAAAGAAAAAGAAAACAGTAACTTTCCAATATATTGTAAGATACTATCAGGCTTAAAATCACAAATCAGTGATATTTTTCTTATGGTTTTTCACCTTTTAAAAATGTATTACATAGGCTGGGCAAAGTGTTGTACACTTGTAATCCAGGTTCCTTAGAAGGCTGAGGCAGGAGGATCACAAGTTTAAGGCCACTTCGTGTGGCTCTATCTCAAAATATAATAAGATTTAAAAGGTCTGGGGATGTACTTCAGTGATAGAGCATTTGCCTAGCATATGCCACACTCTGGGTTCTATCCATAGCACAGAAAAAAAATAAAGTATCACATAAGTGATAAGGTGAACACCATTTCACTATAAGGGTTCAAATATGCAGACATAATCAAGTGCAGTATGAAAAAATCACTCTTGCTGCACCCCAGTCTCTCTTCAAAGGGACCACTGCCATCTATTTTGAGTGTATTTCTCCTAGTCTTTTCCCACATATCCATGGAGACCTAGGTATTGAACTTACAGCTTGTCTTAGGAATATGTCTTGAACTCTTTCCAGTGCCTCTGGTCTAACACATATTTTTCGAAATTGCATTAATGCATTCCATTGTGGGTGTGACATCATAATCACATTTAACTTTTCATTTTTGAAATGCCTAGCCAATTATCAACCAGCTGCTCCTCAAGACAACCTCGGGTGTTAAGGACACTTGAGTCCTGTGTACTGTGAGGCAGGTAACTGTCTCTCCCCCTAGACACACCAAGTGTCATCGGACCGTTTTCTCTGAGCCTCAGGTTTTCTATCATAACATAAGAAGACTAAATTGGATGTTTGAGTTAATTCACTTAACCCTAATATGCTCTTGACCTCCTCTCTTTTTGGCTTTTCTCTCCTCTCTTTCAGATTATCTACCTTCTCGTTCTGCCTCTCCCCAAAAATAAAACCCTTGCAGAAGAGCAGTTCTTTGGGACCCGCTGCGTCTATTACCGCACCAAAGGATCTGCCACTGCTTCAAGGGCAGTTAGTCCACTGGAGGCAGGTGGAGAGGGTTGTCAGCAGTTCTTGCCTGCCAGGTTGGTGCCTGGGTCCTTATACTCTAGCTGGACATAGTGGAGACTCACCGCTCTTGCGACCCTCTCTACTCGGTCCACTCTGAAAGAGTCAAAGTCATTGTTCTCGCTTTTGTACTTGTCAAGGGCTTTGTCAGCTTGTTCTCTGTACAGCTCCGTATCCTCTAAGAAATCCAGGATTACAGGACTGTCTTTGCTATTGCCCAATGCTGAAGAGACTAGAGAAAGAAGATGGCAATATTGTAATTACAAGTGGGAAACAGAGATGCCAATGTTAGGATTCAATATGGTACATAAAAGCATAGTAACACTACTAACATCTTATACCCAGGCAAATCCAGGGTTGGAAAAACTAAGTAACTTGTTGAAGATCAATTAGTCAATCAGCAGCTGAGCTAAACCATTGATCTTCCTTTCTGATTTTTCTAACTCAGGTCCCTATTGTGACCACTATTCATGATGCCCCACCACTCATAAAGTGCAGATATTTTAATGACTCTTCCTGTCTTTGCCAAGGAGTAAAAAAGCCTCCTAAATAAAGTTGGCCCAGTGAGAGAAGATAGAGCTTGTCCTTGTTTTTAACAGTTTGGCCCAGAGAGAGAAGATAGAGCTTGGTCCTTGTTTAAACAACATCCTGCAGAAGTGATCCACTGTGATATACTTGAATCAAGTTGAGATTCCGGGGGCTGGGGATATAGCTCAGCTCATAGAGTACTTGCCTATCAAGCACAGGCCCTGGGTTCAATCCCCAGCACCCTCTGCAAAAGAGATTTAGCATTTTAAAATGCATTCTGTGATAATTCTTTTTGAAAAATAATATGAAGAGCATGGACTTTAGAGTATCGTGGTTAATATAGTCATGTCTTCATCACTTCTTGACTGTTCCCAAGGTCATGTCATTGAACCTCTGCCTAAATTATTTTATCTCTAAAATAGAAAGCAACACCATCTTTATTTCATAATCTTCGATGAGGTTGAATGAGATTACTTATAAATAATCACTGTGTAAACTGTAGAGTAATACATGACTTTCAAATGTTGAAGGCAATACTTATGAGTGCTAAGTGCTCCACAAAGCATATTACATAGACCATTTTTATTGTATTCTAATAAGAATCCTAACAACAAATATTACTATTATCTCTATTTTAAAATGAGAAAATCTTAGGTTAAATAATTTGCCTCAAAACCACACAACTAGTAAATGATGAGGTTGGAATTCAAACACAAGCAAGTCTGACCCCAAGAGCCTATGTCTCCACAATGTTGCTATATGTTCTCTTGTAAATCTCTATTTTTATGTATTGAATTTTTTAAAAAGGAAGATGTACCAGTAACAGGGAAAAACTGTCCTCCTTCTACTCTCAGGAGAATGAATAATAATGGATACCATGAGGATAGGGATCCTTTCTGATCATCATGGTATTAATATGATAAATACCACTGTATGACTGAGTTCTACATTAATCTGGAATTTATTAGCAATTTAACAGATTACCATACCAGAACTTGTGGTGCAGTTAAAGTCATTCATTCGGAGGTCCTGAGATTCATTTGAATATTTTGTAGCTATTACCTTACATTGTCCAATCACCTGTAAAAAGGGAAAAGGGTTTTGAGTCACTGTATACCACCATCCTTTATGAGGGAACATGAAGGGGAAGCCACATACTCCTGCTATCCATTTAAACTGCATTTAGACTCGCACCAAAGCCCTGGGTTCCATCCTCAGACCACACACAAAAAATTGTATTTGGAGTTTCCTTCATCAAATCCTGTCTCAAACCCTGCATTTTCTTAGCTTGCTTCTGTGTGCTGCATACTATTAGAACCCAAAATCCTTAGAAGAATGAAGGAGAAGATGTTTGAATGGATCATGACCCTTTCCCAAACATTTTTGAAGGAAAAAGCACTGACTCCTAGGTGTGTAAACCTTTCATTTTTTGGAAATGAAATCTTTTATCTGTGCTTATTCATCTTTGTGTTTTCCACCTGAGACCAAGAGCCTGGTATCTCAGTATCCACATCCAATGTGCACAGCAAGACCCCCTTCCTCATTGCAACTAAACCCTTTTGACCATTCCTGGTGATGGGATCCATCTTCATGGGATACATTTACAAGTTCATAGCTCCATGGACTTGCAGATTGTGAAGACTGGAAAGGACCTTTGAGTCTATGGATTCCAAGCCCTTCCTCTTATTTTACAGTTGAAGAGACTAAAGTCTAGGGATGTTAGGGACTCACAGCTGCTCATACTATCCCAAGGGGTCACAAGCCTTGCTAACTTATCTTGCCCTGGGTTCCCATGAAGGGCTCTCTAGAGAATATTACTCAAGGTAAACATAATCTTCATGAGTCCCAAGGCAGAGCTGCTCTTACTCTTTTCCAGGTTAGCCAAGCCACATGGTTTCCCTGTGTAAGCTGAGTAGAGAGGAGGTAAGAAGGATAAGAGGGGAATCGTACCCTGTTTACTTACTGTATCAGATGGCCGTCTAAATTCAGCTGGCATACAGTCCTCCTGGTTCCTGGACAGGACCCAACAGTCAGATTCTTTTACATCTAAGACTAAATAATAGACAGCTGTGGATCCCTGAGGAATGCCAAAAAAGAAACAGGTGAGTCAGATGAGGGAGCCCAGGAGGTTTTTAAAATAAAAACAATCTCTTTATCTCTTAAACAGAATTCCTGCTTATCTCCAGATGTCCTCCCTCTGTGTCATTTGAGCAATCTATTTGGATAAATGGCTTCAATAGTTATATCCAAATATTCTTTTCAACTGGTCATAAGGTTTCTTCTGACCCCAAACTTTAAAAAATCATCAGTGAATGGCAGTGTTGAGTGGGAGGAAGTGTAGACACAAGCCTAGAACTGTGTGTGTCACCACGTGCAATCGGTATTAGTGGTAGTATCCTCTCACCCAGCTCTCTTCCTCAATCTGGACTTCGGACCTTGATTTCAACTTAAGCTAAGTAAACTTTCTCTCTTACAGATTCAGCTGCCTCTCTCAACTGTCTTGTCAGTAGTCCTTAATTATTTATTGCTTTAGGTTCTAGCTTAAATGGGCGATCAGCTTTGCTTTACTTAGGCTATACAAAAACCAGGCCATAAATATTCTTTCTTTGAAATGTTCTCATGTATTCTCATTTCTCTTGCTTTAATTCCCACTACCTGAGTCTGACCATCCTTTCCTCATTCCTGAATACATGAAATAGCTTCTGAGTTCCTTGTCCCTTTCTTGTCCCTGTCACCTGCTACATCTCCCCAGGCCCATGTGGTCTCTTTTCCATGCCACTGACATAAACACATACTGCCACCCTCAGAGTGGTACCACCATGCCATCATCTGTGCCCTCCACATATGGCAAAGATTCTAGAATGGAACTGCTGGTCATTAAATTACTTAATGACATAATTTGCTTATTGTGATGGACATTAAATTGCTTAACTCCTGTATTCCTATTCTCTGCATACTTCAGCACTTCCCTAATACCTTAAACCCCTGTAGTAGTCTATGGTGGCCTCTGATTCAGTCTACTCCAGGTAGGTTATCATATTTTGCAAGAACTTCAGCAGCTCTCCAATACTCTTTATCAGTTCATCAGTTCACTCCAATTTCAGATATAATCTAACTGAAGGCAGTCATCTTGTTTGGATTCAAGATAAGCACAGTCTCTCTTCTAACTTCACATTGAGTTCTGGCTTCTTCAGGCCCACACAGAACTTCCGGGTCACACCACTTGCCCTGCCTGGCTTATTCATTTACTCCCTCTTTCCTACCCACATGGAGGGTAATGTGCCTGGAATTCCCCTGAAATTCTTTCTCCAGGTCTCTTCTTTTCACATCCTACCTTTCTCAGAATTCAACTGAAGCCTTCTCCACCCAATCTTAAGAAGATCTCCTTTCACGGAAGTGCTCCAATCTACACTTGATCATTAAATACATTCTTTGTTACCCAGTTTGCCTATGTGCGTCAGAAGATTGTTATTTCCTCAAGGGCAAGGCCTGCAGTTAATTCTGGTTTTTCTCTTGAAGTAATTTGCATACTGCTTCTAAGTACTTACAGATTGATCCCTAGTTAATCTACACCAATAACAAACTTGAGTTTGAAGGAAAAACAAACAATCTAGAGCAGCCACAGAAACTAAACAAAAGACCCTGACTGAAGCCATTTGTTGTGCAAAGCAGGAGGCTTAGGGGCTAGAGTCTCATTTGCCCTGGTGCATGGTCTCCGAGCTCAGCTCTGCCATTGGCGATTTCTCACCACTCTGTCCAAGTGGGCATCAGCGACCCGCAGCAACTGGAAAAGATAGCCATTCCGTCGCCATTTGTTGATCAGGTCTAGAGCTTTCTCAGCCACGGGCTCGACAGCATTGCAGTCGGTGGGACTCACAGCACATGAACACTGCAGTGAGATCAAAAGCAGTACCGCAGTGAGCACCTTCATTTTGCTACACCATTCCCTGCTGTGGTCTACCATAGCAGAGAATTTATACAGACATCTGAAACACACACACACACACACACACACACACACACACACACACAACTGATGAAACAAAGTCTTTATACATTTTTGTTGTGTAACTAGAGATATTCACCTTGACCCCTGGTTCAAATACATGTCAACAATCTGTAAATGATTAGTGGGTTCTGGGGACAGAAAGTTGAGACATGCCACTGGTGAGCAGGTAAAACCATTATCTACATAAATCTGGATATTTTTAGTAGGTCTCAGATCCAAAGTCTATTTTTGACCTTATACACTGCCAATGTGGGTACCTGGGGTGAGGTTTGGGCTAAAGTAATTTAGCCTGGCAACTCAGCCGGAAGTCTCCACCATCAGCCCCTCTTTGAATTATGGCACTAAAACTCAGTAGAATGAGACCAGTAGAATTTTGTTGTTGTTGTTTTTCAATGGACCTTTATTTTATTTACTTACTTAAAAGCAGTGCTGCGAATCAAACCCAGTGCCTCCCACATGCTAAGCAAGCGCTCTACCACTGAACTTCAATCCCAGCCTCAACCAGCAGAATCCTAGGTAACATGTTCAACAGTTAGCATCATACAAGGAACTGACTTTAGGTAGAATAGTATGATTAATGGACTGTGGCCTTGGAGTCAGATGTAAATTTCTAACGCTAGCTCTGTCACTTTCTTATTGTGTGATGATGGGTAAACTCCCAAACTCCTCTGATTCTTAGTTTCCTTCACTTACAAAATGGGGATTAATACCTCTTTGCAGCCTTATGTGATAGTTAAATAAGAAAACACGTGTAAAGCAACTAATACAATTTTTGGCATAGACTAGGTGCTGAATAAATGGTGCTATTAATTATTACGAAGACTATTAGGGTGCATGGGAAGAATTGGGGGCATTCCCATGTCATCCCAATTTTCTGTGGCTCTTAAAGCATGCCAAAAAGAACTGGTTCATGTGCAAGTGGAGAGGAGCGAGAGCAGGAGTTAAGCAATTGCATACCCTTCATCCCATTGTGGGAGGGCTCAGCACTGGAAGATAGGCCTGGGATACACTAGACCCCCTACCGCCAACCCTCCGAAGAAACCTATGTACCTGTGTGGAACCTTCATACCAGCCAAGGTCAGCAACTTCAGAAAAGACTAAAGGGAATCAGTTTCACTGATTCCCACTGCCAACAATCAGAAGATAGCATCTCCCTTCCTCCCTGTATTTTCTCTATGGTAAGGTTCTATAGCAATAGTTCTCAATCTTCGTTTCACATTAGAAATGCCCAAGGAGTTTAAAAAGAATCCTGGCATTCAGGACTCTTCAAAACAATTAAATCAGAATGGACCCAGGTTTGGGTGGTTTTTAGATTCCCAAGTAATTCCCATGTGCAGTCAAAATGGAGAATAATCGAGCATCCAGACAGAATTGAAGAGAGGGAAAGAATTAGAAAAAAGAAAAGGGAGGACTTAATGAAAAATAGACTTCACTTCCAAGGGTTGGGTTAGTGAGTGTTAACGTGGAAGAAACATGTTTAGGATAAAGTTTCAGATTGAACTTTTAGTATGAACAACACTGGCTTTTAAACAACTGAATGGGACCTCTATAGTGTGATTCAGAAAGATAGAAGTAGTATGGAATCTGCTGTGGAGTTAAGGGGCTCTGACCCAGTGAGGCAGGGGGAAGTTATTGATTAAAACAAAAACTGTTTTATGTTCTAAGGATTCGAGCTCTTTAATCAAGCCTTTCTATTATAGCTATATTGGTTGTACCCAATATGGAGTGCCTGGGAAAATCAAATGCTGGAGTAAGTTAAGAAGCTACAAGGACAAGAATATGCTTTCCCTACAGTAGTGTTTTGCTTAGACTTGGGGGTACTTGCAGGAGCCATGCATTTTCCTTGCTATATTGAATATTCAAGACATACGGTGCTAACGATGCCTTTCCAGTAACTGGAGAAGATTTAGGTTGAGGTCTCTCAGGGAACACATTAAAGGTACTGGGATAATATGGTCAGGAGGAGGCAGAAAAGATGGTGAGTGGGAGAAACGTTCTGTCTTGAGAACTTTGTGATGCTCTAGGCATTGACATTTGGCTTTGGGGAAGCTTCCTGGATGGTCTGGAACCAGAGGATGGTCTTAGATGTGATAGAGCAAGACAAGTGGTTACTTTTCACAAGATGGCTTGGGGGGCAGACTGAAGTAGACAGATCTTCACCTCCATGGTCTCGTTCCGGCATTCATGTATTTTCTGGGTGTCGTAACCATGTTTTCAGGAAAAGTCAGCTAAGAGAATTTCTATTCTTTCAAGTTTTTCTGACTCATAATAGAATACACGTTTTTGCAAAAAAAAAAATGGAAAGTACTAAAAGTATAAAGAAAGTTCACCTCAAATTCCAACATCCATGAGAAAAATCAACTATAACATACTTTCCTTATAAAATTTTTTCTATTTGAATATATATAACAGATTTTTTTTTTTTTGCATTGTCAGAATTATTCTGTACATACAGATTTTTTTCCCCTTCACTGTTGTTGGGTATTTATTTACTTCTAACTTTTATTTTTTCAAGTATTAGTAGAAACTATAAAATTTTAAGTCTTGTTTGGGATGTTTTATAGACTTTTAAATGTTTGAGTTTTTCTAATCATATAATTTTTATAAAACTTGCATAAAATAAAACAAACAATATTATAAAATAAAATTAAGTCTCTCTCCCTTTCATTCCACATTCCCCAAATCCCTTCCCTAGGGAAGGGCTTTAAACAATTCCCTGTAATATATGACTTAAATATTGCCTTCTCCTTTAAGGTTATACTGTGAGGACTTTTCAAGATCATTAACTATTCTTCAGAAAAGTTATTTTCAGAGATCATGTGATAATGCAAGTTATATAAGTGTCAATATATTTAACATTGCTCTATTTGGGGCCATTTATGTTGTTTCCAATTACTCGTTCTTATAAGTAATGCTACAGTAGATCTCTGATTATTTCTTTGAGAATCACTGGATCTGTCCATAGAATTTTTTAGCATTAGGGTTTTTATTTGTATTTATTTTATTTTTGGTAAGAGGAGTCACTTTTTTAAGAATCAAGAGACCGTTTTTATTGGACATTTAATGTAGTATTTTGTTTCTTGACTTTTGGAAAATAGACATTATTTTTAAAAGATGTTTTAGGTTTGCAGCTAAACTGAGTGGAAAGTACAGAGTGTTCCTAAGTACTTGATTTTCTCGCCCCACCTGCACAACCTCCCCCCAAATAAACATTTGAACCCAGAGGGCCACATTTGTTCCAGCCAATCGAACTCACGATGACACATCATTTTTACCCAAAGACCATAGTTTGCATTAGGGTTTACCCTTCACCCATTAGGGTTCCTAGCATGGGTTTTGACAAATGTGTAATGCATGTATCCACCATTGTAGTATCATGCAGAACAGTTTCTGTGCCCTAAAAATCCTCTGTGCTCCATTACTAATTTATCCCTCCCTCCTCTCTCCCCTCTAGACTCTGGCAACCACTGATAATTTTTACTGTCTTCACAGTTCTGTCTTTTCCAGAATGTCATATAGTTAGAATCAAACAGTAGGCAGTCTTTTCGGGTTGGTTTCTTTGACTTGGTCATATGCATTTAAATTTCCTCCATGTCTTTTTGTGGCTTGATGGTTTGTATTTTTTAGTGACAAGTAATATTCCATTGTCTGGATGTATCACATTATATTTATTTATTCACCTACTGACGGGCATTTTTGTTGCCTCTAAGTGTTGGCAATGACGAGTAGATCTGCTGTAAATATCCATGTGTGGGTTTCTGTGTGGACATAAGTTTTTAACTCATGTGGATCAACAGTTAAGAGTGTGATTGCTGGATCACATAGTAAGAGTATAGTTAAATTTTTTTTTAGAAATTGCCAAACTGTTTTCCAAAGTGGCTGTCAAGGTGACCTAGAGTTGCCATGACAAATGGGGACTTGAAAGTCTGATGTCACCCTTCTGTCAGTCAAAAAGTCAAGAGGTGGGCCTGAGTGGGACTCTCTGGAAACTTCTCTGGGGTCCCCAATAAAGTTGGAGTGCAGGAGAGGCACATTGTCCCTCTCCTCTCTGTGGGGACCCACTCTCTCCCATGAAAGTGTCCCCTTTTCCTTTTCCCTATTCCTTCAATAAACTCACTCTTATTACACGTCTGAAATCTTTCTGACTTGATTGCAAGAACTGGGGTTTGAAGAGGGAGTCTTTGTGGCGCCTCAGTTTCTCAGAAGGTCTCAGCTCTGTAACACCTTAAAGATTACATGAGACCCAGATAGCTTTTAAAAAAAAAATTCATGAAAAATAAACAAAACAAAACAAACAAACAAACAAAAAGTGGCTGTACAAGTTTGCATTTCCACCAGCAGTGACTAAATGTTCCCGTTGCTTCACATACTGGGCAGCATTTGGTATTATTATCAATGTTCTGTATTTTGAACAATCTCTTAGGTGTTTAGTGGTCTCATTTTTTTTTTTATTTTAGTTAGTTTGGTTTTTTGGGGGGTGGAGGGGAAGGATTGAATTCAGGGCCTTGTGCATGGTAGGCAAGTACTCTACTACTGAGTTACATCACCAGCTTTTTATATTTTATTTTGAGATAGGGTCTCCCTAAATTACACAGGCTGGACTTGAACTTGTGATCTTCCTGCTTCAGCCTCCCAATTAGCTGAGATTACAAGTGTGTGTCACCCTACCTGGCTAAGAAGTCACTTTTAAAAATGTATCAGCAGTAAATCTTAATACCACATAACTAGAAATGCCCAACATCAGAAGTTTCAGCAGAGGAGATTTGAAACCACTGATTATTTGAATGCAAGCCCTCAAATCAGTAATGATTGTAGCACTTTGAAACTATGGAGTAGGATTTGGATTAGCTAGCCTGTGTGGGGTTTGCAGGGTAAGAAAAGAAGGTCAAGAATGGAAAGCCAGAGAAACAGCAAGAGGCAAGCCAGAAAAGAACCTGAATCCATACCTGAGGAGAATGATGAACCCAGGTTCCCCAGCTGACTAGTTTACCATTGGGCTCAAGGAACCAAAGGGAAGAGAAGACTGGAAGAAGGGAGGGAGACAGGGAGAGGGCGCCATGTTTATGCTGTGCTCCTTTGCACACATGGCCAGCGAGTTCAGCAGTGGCTGCGTGGACACCAGGGCAGCTCTGCCAGGTGGCTCCTCCTCCACAGCTCCCATTCATGCTGGGCATGGGTAAGCCAGCCTCTTCTCTTCATGCCGTCCCTGTAGTTGCTATTTTCCAGGAGCTTCAGCATCCCCTGTCCTTTCCTTACCTGGCCCATAAGCCTTCATTAAATGTTCCTTCACTAATATATATTCAGTTGAGCTATTTGATTGCCTTTTTATTCTGCCTCTTTCCAGACCCTGACTGAACCCACACAACACCCCCTCCCCAACTTTTTGCTTATTATGGGTAACAAGTAAACGTAATAGAGCATGAGTGTTGTCTCTTATGTCAACTATGCTAAGGCCTGTGTGCCTCTTCTAAGAAATGACTGCCAGGATGGAGGGCAATCATTATACCTGCAAATTATTTGTCAAGATGTCAAAAGTCACATGCTGAGAGAGAGAGAGAGAGAGAGAGAGAGAGAGAGAGAGAGAGAGAGCACGTGCATACATGCACACATGCAGATATATTTCTGATTAAGAGGAAATTTGGGCTTGTTTGTTTTTTTGGCACTGGGGATTGAATCCAGGGGTGCTTTACCACTGAGCTACATCCCCTACATCCCTAGCCCTTTTTATTTTCTGTTTTGAAACAGGGTCTCACTAAGTTGTCAAATCTGGCCTCTAACTTGTGATCCTCCTGCCTCAGCCCCACAAGAGGCTGGGATTACAGGACAGTACCACCATGCACAGCTGTCCCACTGTTTTTTAAGTATGAAAAAAGAAAACTACAATTGAATGTCATGATGGGCCCTTCAACTGCTGTTGTAAGAATCTGTAACAGTGAGAACTGTTGTGGTCTGTTGTTCCCATAGGACCCTGCACAGGCCACAGCACACTTCTCTTCCATCTCAGTCATCTGTTGAGGCCCAGAGACCTTCAGGCAGATGAAAAGAGGCAGAGTGTTGGAAATGACATGAGCAATACACAGCTAGACTTGGTCTTGTAAGCAAAGGGGAGATAAAGTTGCTGAGCCTGTTTCTTGTACCTCTTGCACTTAGAGAAGTGTCTTTAGTCGTGAAGAGCTTTAGAACAGTGAGTTGAGCATACACATACACCGAAAGGATAAACATCTTTATAAATGAGAGGTTGAGGACACAAGAGAGGCCTCTGTCCATGGCATGAAACCACAGTTTGGGAAAGGATGCAACCCACTTCAGGTGTTCAGAGGCCAAGGCAGCCTAAGTGGGGAAGTCTCATTGTTTCCATTTCCAGCCAATACTTGAGACCCAGAAGAATGAAGGTACACTTTATTAGCTACATCTGAACCCATGCTCTCTCTGTCCTGTCCCACCACCCCTCATCGCATGAAATTTCCCCAAAGAAACTTCCCTGTGATTCTCAGGGTGGGAGGATAAGAGGGTTGGCATTTTGGGCAGGTCCTGGGCACTTATCAGAGTGCTGATTTTTTGGGGGGAAAGGAAGGACAACCAGCTTCTCCTCCTTGAGTCCTAGGAAGGACACATCCAGGGTGTCTCCCTGGGGATTTGTGGTGAACTCCAGCTGCACTGGGAAGGCCTCCTGAGGGCCCTCTCCCTGGGAATCTTTAGGCTTCTCATCATCCAGGTCGGGGAGGTACTGGACAGATCCCGTTGGTGCAGTTTGGGAGGAAGACTTGGAGGAGGTTGCATTTTTCTTCGGGTGCTCTTCTAACTTGGGGAGGCTGGCAGGTACCTGCTGAACAGCAGAGTTTTCACCTTCAGGGGCCTGAATCTGAAACAACAATGTTTCAAATGAAGAATTCCATAAGCCACACCTGGTAGCAGGCTAAGCTGGTCTGTGCCTTCCAGGAAGAACATTTTAGAAGGAGACCAGCTAGAGGGTGGGTCTCCTAGAGAAGGGGTTAAAAAGCAAAACAGGTGAGGGCCAGGGGAAACAAGACCCGTAAAGGATTGACTGAAAGTCTAATTTCAGAGCCGAACAACTTTCCAGAGAGACTAAACGACTTGCTCAAAGTCCCTGATGAACTCTCTCTCTATTCCCAATAGTGGCAGCTGCAGGTACCTTTTACTGGTATATTCTGTGCCAGGACCTATACAATGCTCTTTGTCCAGTCCTCTCACTTGTTCCTAGGGGATCTGAATGAGGGTGCTGATTGCAGTCCCATTCTATAGAGAGGAAGCAAGACTCAGACAGGCAGGTAAGTGCCTATAGCCACATGGCTCATGGATACAGAACAGGACCAGAATCCAGGTGGCCTGTCTCAACTCTACCAGTCTGCCTTGTGGTAAGTACTCAATAAATATCTCTGAAGAGGGATTGGATGTTTTCATGGATGACTTCTCCCTGAATTTTGGGGTAAAGTCTCTTAGGGAAACTGAGTTTAATGCTTCAGAGGCTCAATTCATCTGAGCTGTGTGTCTTCTTTATTCTGTGGGACCACACTGACTACAGTGTGACAGGTCTCTAATCAGCTACCATAAGGGTGTGGCTTCAGGGTAGCCTGAGTGAAGTGGTGATTAGGGACCTTGGAAGAAATCAAAGGGGATGGGACGGTGGCTGCTAAATGTAAGTAATCAGCTCTTCACAAAAAGATAGATTAAAAAATACCTGAGATGTGAAGAAGTCACAAGTCACAGAGACCAACTTTTCTGAGTTTCCTTGAGTCAGACTACCTTTGCAAAGACCAATGGGCTGAAAGAAAGAAAATATAAAACTACGTTAACTATTAAGACTATTGATGATCATACGTGGAAATCAACTTGCTTTGGGCTTGTCTAGACATAGAGTCAATCAATATCTTATGCTCTTACCATAAAATGGCAGATTCTGAGCCAAGTCTCTCTAAATTACCCCTAGAAATCACGTAAACTTGGTTCAAATTGCCTTCAATGATGGGAAATTCAGTATTCCTTGATGAACAGAACTCTGATTATTAGACCTTCTTTGTATTGAGCAGAAAGTTGTGACTATGCAACTTTACCTCTTGGTCTTAATTCTGTACAAAACTTGTTTTTGTCTTTTAAATAAAATTTACTTCATCTTTTATTCAGCAGCCCTTAATGTATGTTCCACCTGAATTTCCTCTTCTCAGACAAAACCACTCCCAGTTCCTTCAACCTCTATTTATATCAAACTAAATAACTTTATTTTCTTACTACAAATGTAATAAATAGTTATCTAGAATATAGATAAAAGAAAATAAGTCGGATATGGTGCACATGCCTGCAATCCCAGCAACCTGGGAGGTCGAGGCATAAGGATCACAAGTTCCAGGTCAACCTTCACAACTAACTGAGGCCCTAAGCAATTTGGTGTGACCCTGTCCAAAAATAAAAGATCAAAAGGACTGGGGATGTGGCTCAGTGGTAAAGCACTCCCGGGTTCAATTCCCAGAGCCAAAAAATTTAAAAAAGAAAGAAGGAAAATAGAAAAAAACCTGTACTTGTTACCTGCAATGATTTGATTTCTTTTCCAAACTTTTTTCATATCTATCTATCTATTTATCTATCTATATATTGTTTCTACAAAACTAGGATTATATTATACATATTACTTTATAACTATTTTGTTACTGAGCAGTATATTATGAAAAGCACCTTATGGCATTGGATATTCTTCTGTGATTATGTTTATAATGGCTACCTAGTATTCTGTTGTATTATCTAGCAAGCTCTTTTGTAGGACAAATACATTGAATACAATTTTTTAAAAATATCTAGTTATATCTTTTCACATATCTCTAGATAATTCCTTAGAGCAAATTCCTAGAAGAGGAATTGTAGACTCATAGAGTATGTACATTTTCAAGTACAGCAGGATATTATAATAAATTAGCAGTTTCCAGGGGCACACTGTAGGGGGCAGCAATGAGGAATGACTGTTAATGGCTATGAGATTTCTTTTGGAAGCTGATAAAAACATTCTAATATAATGAAGTGTTGGTGGCACAACTCTGTGAATATACTAAAAACCAGGAATTGTACACCTTAAAAGAATGATTGTTATGGTGCAAAAATTATGTTGTAATGCAGCTGTTACTGTGAATAAGGGGGAAATTGCTCTGGGTGCATTTTGCCAAGTTTTATTTCAACACATTGTACAAATTTACATTCCTACCAGTGGTGTCTCAGATGGCTTCAAGTTGCCTTCCCCATTATGGATGCTTTCTTTGACTTTTTATTTGACTTAATCTTTCTTAAAGAGTGGTCCAAGGAATGGAACACCATGATGTATTCCAAATGTAACCAGATTTGTTCAGATAGAAGTAGGATCATCACCAGTTCCTCTGTATTTCACAGCCCCCGTGACCACTTTTTGCAATGGCATCATATTGCTAATGAAAACCCCTCAATGCTTCTAGGCCTGCCTGATTTCTAACTAGGCAATTGCTTTTTAAAGGGAAGAAAAGCAGCACATGCGTTGCAACATTTTATGTAAGATTTATGTTCCAAATACTTAGAGATGACTGTGAACAGGAATCTTAAATTAGGAAGACATTCTGGAACACTCACCACAGAATCAGAGGATTGAAATGAACAGTTGCTGGCCTGGGATTTGGTACATGGTGACTCTTTGACTAGGTATTCCACAAAATAAGTAGGGTCAAACACCCACTGTCACGAGACAAGAGTAGAGATGTTAAAACTAAACCTTGTGACACAGGGGAAAGACTCAGGTTTGCAGCATTACATTCACAGAAAGGATACATCTCCAGAGGCATTGCCAACATACCCATTGTCCCTGCAAGTTCCCACAGAGATCAAAGCAGGTACTATGATTTTATTATTTAGAAAACGTGATCAACATACCTTTCTTTAGGATTAGAATGGACCCTAAACACTTTCCCTTAGTGAGCTTATTTTTCCTCATATAGATTTGTCTTTCAGTTTTTTTCACATGAAAGATATCAACATAACCAAATAGAAATGAAACTCCCTTTCCCCTAATTCATAGATCTCAACCTCTCCCCTGGGCCTTACTATGAGCACCTGTTGTCTTGCTAAGTGGTCCACGGTCAGTCAGATATGAACATTAGCAGTAACTAGTGAACCTAGGTAGAACCCCCCCAATGAGACTATTAATCCGGTTTTCCTCTTGCCTTCTGGTTGATGAAGTAAAATCGAGTCACATGACTCATAGAAACGCCATGGGATAACAGAAGCTGAAACATGATTTAATGTGTATTAGATCTACCAAGAAAGGGAATGTGGAGAGGCCCTTGGGTTCTTATCAAAAAGAGTGCCTAGCAACAACAGGTGTTGGTGAGGATGTGGGGAGAAAGGCACACTCATACATTGCTGGTGGGGTTGCAAATTAGTGCAGCCACTCTGGAAAGCAGTGTGGAGATTCCTCAGAAAGCTTGGAATGGAACCACCATTTGACCCAGCTATCCCACTCCTTGGCCTATACCCAAAGGACTTAAAATCAGCATACTACAGAGATACAGCCACATCAATGTTCATAGCTGCTCAATTCCCCATAGCCAGATTGTGGAACCAACCTAGATGCCCTTCAATTGATGAATGGATAAAGAAACTGTGGCATATATATACAATGGAATATTACTCAGCCATAAAGAATGATAAAATTATGGCATTTGCAGGCAAATGGATGAAATTGGAGAATATCATGCTAAATGACATAAGCCAATCTCAAAAAAACCAAAGGACGAATGATATCGCTAATAAGTGGATGATGACACATAATGGGGGGGGGGAGGGGTTAGTGTTAGGGTTAGAGTTAGGGTTAGGGATGGGGGCAAGAATGGAGGAAGGAAGGACTGTATAGAGGGAAAAGAGGGGCAGGAGGGGTGGGGGGAAGGGAAAAAATAACAGAATGAATCAAACAACATTACCCTATGTAAATTTATGATTACACAAATGGTATGCCTTTACGCCATGTACAAACAGAGAAACAACATGTATCCCATTTGTGTACAATAAAAAAAAAAAAAAAGAGTGCCTGGACATTCTCCTTTCAGCTCAGGAATCTATGCTGTTATGGGATACACTGTGTAGCTGACCTGCTCATCTTAGCCTTACCTGACTTGATGCCCTGGTGACTTTGACGAGAGAATACTGCTTTGAGGTGCTCTCATTGTTGTATTTTGCAAGAGACTCTCTGGCAGCTTCTAGAATACTGGGATCCGACCAGTCAGTGAGGATGGGGTTTGGGCAGTCAGGGCACATATCATTAAGTTTTCTTCGAGAAACTAGTGACATCAATGAGAATAGTTTTAAAAATATTATGGATTTTTCAAGCCTTTAAATTTGTCATAAATCATATGAAGCAAAGATTGAATAGAAAAGATAAGGGTGGAGTGTAAAAGAGATTTTCTGGAAAAGAAATTAGCTGTTGGCATAGAGTTTTCTGTGATGAGTAGTCTTACTTTTACAAAGAAATCAAAGCAAGATTATTTTCACCTAACACAAATTTATCAACTCCAGGAATTGTGCTCAAAGACAACATAGTCCACTATATTGATAAAAGACAGACCCCCCTCAACTAATTTAATGCCTCCCCATCTTTACCTCTGTAAAGTAGATCAAATGCCTTTAAAAGGTTGGGATTTCATTATTGCCATGTTGTATTTCTCTTTTAGTCCTTATTACCTAGTATAATATCTTACATAGAGTGAGTGTTTACTACATGCTTATAGATTCAGTAAAAGACATTATGGAAGGTGGAAACACACCCTTTTGGGTTAGAAAATGTAAGTGAGCAAGAAAACAAAATTGGTCAAATCACCATGTGACTAATGGTAGAACCACAATTTCTGTTTGACAGGAGCTGAGGATGACAAATCTATTCTGGAAATCAGGCTAGGGAATTTGCATTAAAACTGTTTTTGCAGAGAAAAGACATTGCTTTGATTGATTGTATATTTGGGGATTGAGGAAGATTAGTGGGGAGTTATGTCCAAAGCTTGTCACTCCTGCATCATCCCCACCTGTCCCTTCCTGACTCTCAGAGCCCTGGTGCCTAGGACTCCCATGAAAGTACTGAGACTATTCATCAATTTTTATGCTCTAAATTATTTTAGGTGAGTATTGTCTTCACAACCAGGAACCCTAAGCTGTGGCTAATACAAGGTGTGTTCTGTTGCCTTGTTACTTAAAGGAACCAACTATATTGTTATCATCTGGATCATGTTCGAAATGCAGGATCCCAGGTTCTGCCCAGGCCTATGGAATTGGAATCTGCACTTTAACAAGAGCCTCAAGGGGAGTCAGAGGCACACAGCAGCTTGATAAGGACCCATATCCTATCTTTCCATGCTACGAGTGCTAGCTTTCCAAGGACTTTGCCCTGTGGAAAGAGGATACAGAATGATGCATGTGCATATTTCAAGTGTCACCAGTTCCCATGCTATTATTTTATATATTCAACAACGTGAGTGACTTCTTCAACTTGATAGGAACTAGGGCATATGTAGCAGGGGAAAAGGTAAACGACTCTACATTATGAAAAGATATAAGACTTCAAATCAAAGTGGTACATGGTCTGTGCTCCATGACTGGTATAGACAGTTTTATAGAAATGTAAAACAAGAGAGCACCCCTCCTTTTTTTGAATAGGGAAGAATGTGGAAAAACCAGTATAGGTGGTGTTCCTTAAAGAATTGGTAGGAGTTCCAAGGGCAGAGGTCACCACAGGAGGATATTCTCAGTGAAGGGAGAGGAATAAGGAAGAGGCAGGACAGTGGAAAGTACAGTGTGTGTTCAGATAATACTGAGGCATCCAGTTTAATGGAATTTCAAGAAAATAATGGCAGAGATAACTGGAAAGGAGTCTGGGGACCAGTTATAGAGAATGTGTCATTTATATAGTACTAAAAAATTTAGAATTTAATGCAGGACATTAACATAGAACTATTGAAAGTGATTTAGGAAGATTAATTGTAGAAAAAGAAGCAGTGTAAGTTGAATTTCAGTAGGGAGGTGAGGAGTGGAAGTTTAAGCAATACAAAGCAAGGATAGAAGAAACTATATACACTCTTGGTGGAGCCCTGTTTAAACAATCTTTTCCATCTTTCATTAAAATTAACAAAATCATTGTGATCTCTTACCTGGGCGAAGAGTACAGTTATAAGCAGGTAAATAGAGAACTCTTCTTGGCTGGTTAATGTAAAACATTGCTTTACATTGGCCATAAGCCTGGAATCAATAAGTACATTTTACAATAAGGTTGATTTAAAACCATGAGCATTGAAAATACTCCCCAAATTGGAATTTGGAGGTTTCATTGTAAAGTAATAAGAAACTCAAAATCAAATTCTGTGGCTAGGCTGGGAAGAACTGCAGTTGATCATCAAACTGTTGAACCACTTTCTGGGACACAGTGAGCTATACTTCTAACCTCCCTCAGAGTTAGGTGTGGGTCACTGAATTCTAACCACAGGAAGTGAGCAGAGTACCCACTTTCATGTCTGGCACGTTCTATTCTCTATGCTCTTTCTCTTGAGAGACACAGCTGAGCCTGGTGACCATGGAAATCGAGAGTTGAAGGTGGCAGAGGAACCCCAGCATGGGAGCAACCCAGGCCTCCAAATCACTCCTGGAGTAAACCCCTCCCCCACCTCCACCTGCCTCTGCTCAGACACGTCTATTTTCAACTCTGCATGAACGAGAAATAAACTTCTATCATGTTAGAGTCAGGATGTGCTTTTTAGTGTATGTGTTGTCATAGTGTTGCCATAACAAATATACGAACAACAGGGTAAACAGACTATTTGTTTTTCAAAATCAGGTGCATGTTGACAAATTTGGTTAAATGATTAGAAAAGATCTTTTTTTTAAGGCCTCTATAATCTTCATTTGTTTATTTATTTTTGGGTCCCCCTTAAGCTGCTATCCCCCTGTGGTTAATCATTCATATCTTTCTCCATGCAAAAACTTAAACATATATATGCGTGCATATATATTTAGAAAAGATATTTTGATCAAAATTTTTACTTCTAAACACATCACCATCATGCATTCCTGTTATACAGTTCATATCCATTATTGGAAATAATCACAACATGACCGAAAATCAAATCAAAACTAATTCTATTATTTTCAAATCTCTTCAATGGTCATTTTAGAAAGGATCAATTCTGAGGCCCATTAGGTTCTGTGGTTACAGAAAACCCTTCCTTGGCACCCTTGAGAGTCCCCATACAGTGAGCCATCCCTTTTCCTAGCCTCAAGTCTCATGTTAGCATTTAGTAAAACAAAATAAAGCAATATAAAATGGAAAAGATCTCCCTTCATTGCTTCTGCTGTCTATCTTAGCCTCATTTCCAGAATCTTTACCTCAGATCTTTCTTTCACAATTTAGACACTGGCTTAAAACCTACAGTTTGGAGGCAGAAAATCATTTGGAGGCAACTTTTCAACTCTGGTCAGCATTATCCTAATGGGTCTTCTCAGACATGTTGCTGGCTAAATTTGGTTCTGTTCACAGCCTTAGAATAAGCAAGCACAGGGTACCTTGTCCAGGAAATTATAAAGAGGGCTATTTAAAAAATGGCAGATATTGAACCATCTTCACCCTATAGAAAGAGGAACCTAGTTTCTTACCTGACAACAAACATTTACTGACCCATGAAGGACCCCACAGTCCTCCCCTGTCTTCTTGCTCAGCACATGGCAGTTGGATTCCAGAACATCCAGCGTGAGGTAGAACAGGGATCCCAGACCTTCCTGTGAGAAGGGGTAGGAGAGACACACCACATCCCATATGGAACAGAAACCCATGAAGACCAGATAAAACTGCCCCTGGTTTATAGGAGAGCCAAAGGACATGAGGTTTATGAAGATGGCTTATAAACTTAGACAGGTGTCAGAGGAGGACCACTGAGCACTTGTTTCCAGTAAGAGCAGCATCCAGCCCTGGCAGAGGAGAACAGAACATTCTCAGCAGGGTGTCCCATTTGAAAAGCACCTGCCAACTGTGAGTTCCCATCCCTCTGGCCCATCTCTGCAGCCTGTCCAAATGCCTATCTCAGAAGTAGGGTTGTCTATCACTTGCCTGTCTGTGTTCCCAGACACTGTGCACTCGGTTGAGGGCCAACACATAGCCATCCTTCTGTTCTTTGTTGATATCCTGTAGAGCAAAGCCTGCAACTGCCAGCACATCTGAGTCATTGCAGCCCCGAGGAAGCAGAGGCGAGGGTTTGAGGACCTCTTGGGGTGGAGACCCAGTCCTGCAGCATGTGGCCAGGATACAGAGTACCAGCAGTCGAAGCAAACCCATTCTGTGGGGAACAAGGCCCAGGGCAGGTCACTCTGTGAAACTGCGAGGACAAACTGTTCTGTGGGGCTCTTCAAGGCAGACCTGAGCCATTTATCACCTTAATCTGAATGATTGACAAGGATTTGCAATACTATATCCTAACTTATTACCTTGAATTCTGAACAAGTATTTCCCTGAGTCAGTACTTTGGATAGGATTTGCCAATGTTGTAACCTTGAATCAAGCAAGGTTGATCAAGGTTGTATCAAGCAATCAATCTTGTATTCATGTGTGCATGTAAGCAAATTTAAGTTTCTTAGCCCTTTCCCCCAAAATCAGAGCAAACATTTGGTCAAGGTTAGTATGAAGTCATGATTAGATTCTCCTTTGTGTTCATGTCTCCACCTAAATCAGAATTTGGGGGGCTATCACTTTCTTCCTCATTGCTGGTCTCCTCAGCAACACATTTAATTCAGGCAGTAGCACAAAGTCATGGGAGCCTGAGAGACCCTGTGAGTTCAGACTTCCCAGCCAACCTCCTGTGTTCACCATTCATGTTAGACCAGAAAGGCAGCCTCCGTCACCTACCACAAGCACAGGGGAGTTCCTAATGCACTTGGGCATCTGGCTGGAAAATGTTCTAATTATTAACTTCATTTAGGTTAATTTAAGCCAAAGACTGTATTTAAGGGAAAAAAGGCTAATGAGACATCAAAAGTTCTCACATCATACTCCAGGACTATTCTTCTATAGAGCTGTATGGAAGCAAATTCATTAAGGTGCTAAAACCATCTACTACTGAGAGAAAGACAATGATGGGGGGTAGGCTGGAACACTGGCCAGATAATGGTTGGGACTCTTGCCTTCCTCTTTCAGCTTGTTTGGGGTCCAGGAAGGTTCTATTTATTGAGGCTGTATGAAAGACAATTATCTTTTTTTAATGTTTACTTTCAAACACATACACACACACACACACACACACACACACACACACACACACACACCAGCTATAGTTTCTCATGGAAAAAAAATTAAAAATCCAAGACAAAAGGGAGTCTCTAGATTAGGTTATCTCCAAAGGTGTTCCTGGAAACGAAGCCTATGAAAGGAGCAGCACCCATTCCCTGCCTACTTCTCTACCTCCCGCCCCACCTCCTCCATGTCCACCTCCCTGTCTTGCCCAGAGGTTCTGTGTTCAAATTGGTTTGGGAACCATTACATCCATCATTGTGCAGTCTTGGAGAGTCTCCACATATATATTAAAAGCTCTCAAAAGTTTTGGGGAGATGAAAACCATTTAAGCCACTTTTTCCTACACTTACTTGACTATGAAAAAGCTTTTCATTAGTAACACCTATAATTAATTCACAAAGATATTCTGGGAATTTACATACTAGCAGATTAGGATAGCTACCTATGAGGGTTTTTTGATGAGTCAGGTCAGAGAGACCAAAGATTTTAACTGGAAATGGAGATTTTTCTAAATAGATTGAAAGAAATGTCCCTCTCGCCTGAACAGAAACTCAGGATGTAGTAAGGCCATGGCTGATAGAGTGAATTAAATATAAGCTAGACATTTAATAGTTCTAAAGCATCTATGTTTACTTAAAATTTTGCTTGTACGTTAAACAAATATAATGACCTGTGTTGCAGGATATACCAGTGTGATTGGTCATTGTGATACAATTAAAATTTTGAGTGGAAACAAGTTTTTTTTTCTCATTCAATAGCTGTGCTTGTGGACAGGGAAGTCATGATATCTGGGTCACCAACTGGGTGGTAGCACATAAACTCACTGAAAACTACTCTTAGAGATAATTTAATAAGTCAAACCAGCATATTTTCCAGATGAGAAAACAGGTTCAGGAAGGTAGAGTGCCTAAACAAAAAAAGTCATAAATAAATTAATGGCAGAACCAGTATAGGAACCTTCTCGTTTAGAATTCTTCTCATTGGGTCAAACACGATAGCAATGGACTAATTGTAGTTCAATGACCTATTGAATGAACTTGGGAAGCCACTTACCTGCTGTGAACCTCCATAGCCAAATTTGTCAAATGAGTGAATCTTTAACACCTGCCTCAGAAATTATCCATGTGGAAGACCAGACCCAGAGCTTGGCATGCGGTGCTAGCTCTTGACAATCACCATAGCTGCCTGTAATTCAGCAAGCACTTACTGAGCAACTCTACTATGCTTTCAGGAATCGAAGGTTAGACCAATCTGGTTTGAAAATGTCCCCCAAAGTCCAGGTGTTGGAAACCATCCCTGATGCAGCAGTGTTGAGAGGTGGGACCCTTAAAAGGTGATAGCAATGAAGGCCCTGCCCTCGCAAATGGCCTCCTGGAAGTATCACGGAGTGGTGTGTCATGAAAGTGAGGTCAGCCTCTTCTTGCCCTCCTTCTCCCTGGCCCTCCTGCCTTCTGCCATGGGACAACACAGCAAAGAGGTAGGCCCTCTCCAGCCCTGGCACCTTGACCTTGGATTCCCAGCCTCCAGAACTTTGAGAAATAAATCTGTTCTTACTAAGTTCCCAGGAACGTTGTTATAGCAGCACAAAATGGACAAAGACTAATAAAATTAAGAAGATAACAGTCCTAACTAATTTCTGGAAGTAAATAAGTACTTTTTGAGGATTGTTTTATAGATGCAGATTCTAAGTTCTTCAGAGGTGGATTGTCAGCATAGCTTTCAAATGAGAACAATATGAAGAAAATGTACAAGGAAACCAGAAATGGGTACTGTTAAAAAAATTCTAATAGAGAGTCCATTGGACTAGAGAGGCTCTGGCACTTTAAATTCCTACAGGAACAAATCAAAGCCCAATGTAAACAGAAACCTGAAACTTGAAACTGAACTGATCAAAAACTACCAACTAACCTCTAGCTAGACCTTTCCACTCCAACCCAGCAAAACTGTTTTCTTTGTTTTGCTTCTGCAGAAACTTTATAAAAAGTTTCCCCTCCCATTATTCCTGGCAAAGCGCCAGCTATCTCAGTCCAGTGATACCCTGGTTCATGAATCCCTGAATGCTCAAATAAATTCTAAAATTTAAAGATGTTCAAGTTTTTCTACTTATCAGGGTGGAAACAGACTTTCCAATTCTGGGGTAAAATGAAGTTAATTTTGCAATAAGTACACAAACATTCTCTGAGCTGCTTCAGGAGGTGGGTCTGGGGTAAGAGGAAATGACCCAGTCCCATAGGTGAAGGCCACTAGTGTAGTTACAGCAAAGGCAGGACAAAAACAAACAGATCAAAAAGGACGGAATGCTGACTCAATGGTCAAGTAGACTTCAACACAGATCCTGGATCAGCCTGATCTGTGTGAGCTGGGCTTAGTGGCAAAACCTTTCCGAAATGCAGTTTACTCTTCTGTGAAGTCAGGTTTAGACAGTTTGCTGAGAGCCCTTTCAGTGCTAAAGCAAAGGTGTTCCTGCATTGCTTTGCACATGACTTCATCCTGTCCCCAGAAGATGCCACTTCTCAGGTCCATCAAGAGGGATCTTTTTCACCACCACCCATGGATCTGGGTTGCAGAGTAGTCTCAACAACCTGAGCCCAGTTCTTTCTAAGGTGCAGAGTATGGGAGCCATGGCACGTGGCAGGGGCAAGAGGACAGTCTTTGGAGTCAGCAAGTTCTGGTTTAAATTCTGCTACTGCTGCAGTGTGGTAAGGGATCTGAGACCGTGGACATGCCATCTGATTTAGTTTCCTTTTCTGAAAAACAATGATGCTCCCGGAGTGTGCACATATGTGCAGAAAGAGGACCACATAGTTCCTCTTTACCTAGAGGCTCTGGCCAGGCACATATATATTGGGTTCCTACCATATGTGGGGACAACTTCAGTATCAGTATAGAATTATAGTTTCAGCAGAGGAGTAAAGAGTGATTCTTTGGAACAGATCAGCCTGGGTTCAAAGCTTACTTGTGGTTTAGGGTAACTGCCAAATTCAGCACCATCTGGTAGAAATACAACATAAATCACATTAATTCTATAGTTTCTATTAGTTGCATTAAAAAGTTGAAATAAAGCTAATTTTAATAATATTTTATTTAATCAATCTCTCCAAAATACTATTTCATATATGTGATCAATATACAAAAATTATGAATGAGACAGTTTACGTTCTTTGTTTCACACCACAGCATGCTTCTGTTTAAACTACCCATGTCGAAGGTGTTCAAGAATCAGATGTGGCCACCTTCTTAGACAGCCTAGGACTAGCCCATGGAGCCTCAGATTCCTGTGGTGCAAAAAGGAAGGTAGCAGGAGCATCCCTCTCCGAGGTGTGGTAAGGACTGGTCACAGGAGTGGTAATGTGTTTAGCAAGAGGCTGGAGCACATGACACCCTGGAACAGTGATCACTGTCCATGCTGTGACTGTACCTATGGTCCTCACCTTGTCTTACTCAGTACGGATTCGCCTGTGAATGTGCCAGTGGCCTTTTCTGAGTCCAGAGAAAGGGAAGTGATCACATCTGAATGGATTTACCCCCAGAGGAGAGCCAGGTTAGAGGAAATGGTCAATTGTCCTTGAGTGAAGAGGGGCTCTAGGGGGCATCCTGCCCATCTGCCTTCTGACACTGGTGTGATTCAGGGCAGCGATTTAGGATTATTGACTTTATAGAAAAGGGAGAAGTTAGACAGGTGAGGCTTTCCTTGGGGCAGAGCTGGGAGATGTGCAGCACTGGTGGAGGATTAGGTCTCGGGGAAGTTAGAGGCACCTGAGAGGGCAGGGTGTAAATTGAGGCAAATTATTCAGCAGCCACAGCTCTAAAATATCAGGCTAGTATTGCCCTGACTAAAGATGGTCCCCGTAATGCGTTTGTTTATCTTTCTCTGTCTCCTTTCTTCCCTTTATCTTTTCTCCTTTCACAAACCCAGAATGAACAACAGCTGAGGCCCAGCATCATACCTAACACTGATGACTCTCAGTATGCACTCAGCCCTGTGCGTTCCTTCTCTCATTTAAGCCCATGACCAACCAGGACTATAGAGACCACTCTTAATCCCACTAAACAAATGAGGAAACTGAGGAACAGGAAGGTTACGTGACTTGCCCAAGGTCTCAGAGCCAAGGTTTTCATTTGAGCACTGTGCCTTCAGAGAGGTGGGCACAGTTCTTGCCCTCAAGGAATGAATACTAGGAAAGCAATAGATGAGAAGCTCATTCCTCTGGGACAGTCAAGGTGGGTTTCCTGGAGGAGGTCACATTCCATCTGGGGCTTGAAGAACAAATAGGAATATGCCTGATGGCAAACAGGGCTGGTAGGAGCAGCACAGTAAGAGAAAGAAATGTTGCCAGTCTTCTTGCATCCCCCCAACCCTTCCAGCTGCCCGCTCTATAAACTGTGATGGTGTTTATTGCTCCCAACCCACTCAGTAGCCTCAGGTCACCTTTGAACAGTCTATTGCCAACTACTTCCATAAGTACCTTATGTTTAGAACCTCCCTCTCTCCTACTTTGATCAATCATGTTTAGGTAATGCATGAAAAAATTTAGAATGTCTAGAGCACATTTTTTAGTATCAGATACATTCTTCAGGCAAAACTGCCTCAGCATCAAAAGTGTGATTTCCTGCAAGAATCTCCATTTCCTGCACAGATTCCAGTGCGACTAAGCTGGGTTCAAATCCTAGCTTGGCATTCAGCAGCCATGACCAAGGATGAGTTTCCCACCCTACCTGAGGCCACAGTTCTTCCATAGGATGGATGTAGGATCAGGTAAGGCCAGATGCACACAGTTTACACTCAGTGTCTCATCAAAGAGATTCTAAAAGATATGAAAGGCAGGGAGATCTCCAATCCACATCTCATACTTACAGTAGGGCTGGTCTATGACAAGAGATGGCAGGGAGTCTTGGTCACAGTCCTCTTTGGGTAGTGGCACTCAGGACAGGGCCTCGGCCTTGCAGCTCTTACAGTTGGGCTCTCCTGAGGACCCAGAGTCACTCGGGCCTGGAGTCTGACTCACATTAACCCTCTGCCCAAGCAACTGATGTATAAACCAGAAGCTTGTTTGTTAATTTACACTGGAGAGGGATCCCTCTCCTAGTATTTCCTGCTGGACAACGCTAACAAGTTCTTTTTTCTGGTCACCCTTTTATACCCTGAAAACAGACTGCACTGTCACTTCCAAACTCCCGGGAACAATACAGTGCTTACAGGATTCCAGCGCCAGGTGTACACCCTGAATCCTGAATTGGAGGCGGGGTCCCTGGCACAAAGGCTAAACTTTAATTAGGTTCAGTGTGTTGTTGAGGAGCCGCCCAGCACTTTGTTCAGATGTGGGCATTTCCCAATTCACTTCGCCAGCATTTTTACAAGACAACTCAGAGCTGCAGCACCCCGCGGACGGCTTCTGAGAGGTGCTGGTGCTGGTCAGTCAGCTCTCTCACACTGACCAATGGGTGGCACTGGCTGCCTATGACAGTGTGCTAGGCACTGTGCTAACTTCCAGGTGCTTATACCTGGCCTCCCCAGGTGAGGCTTTGTTGGAGGTATCTTGATTCTATTTGACAGTTGTCACCCCAAAGCATGTGTCTTTTCTAATGCCCTACATGTGACAACATCTGCCAAGTGAACAGAACCAGGATCTGACTGCAACACAGGTTCTCATGAAGGCCATGGGTCTGGTGGGTCTGACGCACTTGCTTTCGGTGGGAGCTCAGCTTTGATTCAGCTGTTTCTTTCTGGGTTTGACCTGAATATTGGGAGTTCAGAAGATTCAGATGAAGAAATGAAAATATATGGTGGCAGGTAAAGTTGAAAGGATCAAGGGAAAGGTATGGGCAATGGAAATCTCGCCAAATCTCATTGCAGGGAGGGACATCTAGCAATAATGAAAAGAAAATTTTGAATATAAATAAAAGACACAAATAAATTACTCAAAATTACCAGTACTGTTTTCAGTACTATTTTATGCATAGTTTTGACTTTTGGAATCATAATACTGTTTTACATGTTTGGAACAATAAAATTCAACCAACAAAACTGAGAGGAAGGGATACTAAAATTAAAAACAAACAAATGAGCCTTTTTCAAATGAAGACTGGACATAGTGAAAGGGGAAAAAGCCTTTGAACATAGTTCTTTGACTTATACCACCAGTTAAAAGAGGGGGGAAAAAGAAATGCAAAAAAATATTTTTTTTCCATAGCAGAATGTGTATAGCAATTCTTAGAAGTATAATATTGAGAAAATTATATCACTGCTCAGGAATCACGTTACTCACTGTGTGAAAGAAGAGAATGAGGGAAGACAGAAACTCTGAAGCCTTGGATTGGTACTAAATGTGAAAGAGTGAATTCATAATCTGACATAAAGCCATATGAAATTAATATTCTTTCCATCTGTGTTCACTGAGAAGGTCTATAATCAATGAGCCCACCTGGTGTCCAGAACTTGGTTTCTAAATCCTACACTTGAGGATTTCTTGAAGAAATTGTTGATTTCAGAGAAACAGAAAGTACAAGTGGACCTTGTACAGAAAGTAAGGAAATACTCAAAGAATAAGGTCATGTATAAATAAACCACTTGAAGGGAATCCATTGCCAAATCACAAATAATCTAAGCATCCAAATAAAATAATAGTGGTGAATTATAATCCACTGGACAAAATAATGGCCCATGGGTCTATATTAATACTGAGTAGGGAATGAAGGAAACCTTTTGCTTACCATGAAATGCCATTTGCTAAATACAGAAGAAATGATAGCTCAGAAAGTCACCATTTTGCAACCATCATTGTAAGAAGTAATCCAGGCAGGAGTCTTCAATGTATGTTAAAATTATTGAGTGAAATTTGATATGAAATAGGTTATCTGCATAGTTTACAAGTATCTCCCCCAGACAATTTATTGATTATAAAGGGAGAAATTATAATGACATGTATATACAATATTATATGCAATTATAATTATATATCAAAGAAACCTGGAAAACACACCTTAACCAAATGATCAAAACTAACATCACTGTTATTGGGACAAACAGATATCAATGCTTGCTGATGTGATACCCTGGGAAGGACATGGCATCGCTTCTGTGGTGGTATGCAGAGGGGGAGGTAGTGGTGTTTGAAGGACACTCTACAAAATAACTAGCTTAAACTCTTCAAAAATAACAGTTCATGAGAGATAAAGAAAGGCTCAGAAATTATTCTAGATGAAAGGAGAGCAAAGAGGCTTTTTGACACTCTATGTTTCCAAGTAAGTGCTATGAGTATTGATTTAGGGGTTACAAATAAGTTTTGGTGAATTCACAAATGCAGAATCTGCAGTGAACCTGAATTAGAGTGCAAGCACACACACATATACATGCACAAACATACATACACAAGGATATGGGTGTGTGTGTGCGTTTGTGTGTGTGTGTGTTTATCTCTGCTGTGGGACTGCAAAGGAGAGGCAGCTAACCCTCCAATCCTGCTGGCATTGCACTGGGGGCAGGGGAGGGTTACCTACTCCAGGATGGAACTCCTAAATTATATCTAGGGTTGGTAATTACCAACTGAACTTGGCAATTCCTATTGGTGCTGTTAGAGTAATTATGAAGAGGAAGAGAGAAGGCAGAGAGAGGGGAAGGGAGACAAGAACACAGAGTGAGTGAGTGGAGAAGCGGGGAGGTGGAGACTTGTATCCAAACCTGGAGGGAGTAGGTGAACTTCACATTCCCTGTCCTTCCCCACCACTGATTAGTAGTTTCCAGTTAGTAGGAACTGAACAAAGCATATTTTTGAAGTTTTTTTTTTTTTTTTTTTTTTTAGAGATGAGCTTTTTTTTTTTTTAATAGTTCATAAAATCTTAAAAAGTATTCTCTCCAGATTATAAAAGGTTAGTTAAAACTGTTTAGTAGAAACAATCTTGGACAAGCAGAAATAGCTTTGATTTGGAAGATGACAGCAACATATGACTCAGAGAATCAACAGGGACCAGGCATTTTGGGCCTCCTTCAGCCTCTGCCCAGAAATACCACTGACTGACATCCTGCGCTCCACGGCACAAGCTACCTCAGCTCTCCACCAGGCTACGACTCTACTGTAAAAATAGGTTTTATTCTTCAGTGTAGTGGAAATGCCCTGCAAGCAGTCATTGCGGCCCGTGTTCAGCACAGGTGCAGAACAGCTTTGTTGATCTCTGGGTTTGTCCAGACACTCTGAACGTCTTCCTGGTGGTTATGGAAATCCACGGGCATTTCGGGTATTTCTAGGATCGGCTGTCCAGAAGTGAGGCTGAGATCTTCTGCGCCTCGGGCCAGTCCTCACAGTAGTCAAGGTGTGGGTCTCTGCACTGCCACCTGTTCTCCTGCCTACACACGTGGATCGTGAGCTCCACGCAGTCCATCATAAACCTGGTGTTGTCTACCATGATGAAAAGTGGTGTCACTGAAGCCCTCGGCCATTCTGGAGGCCACCTCTCCACGACCTTGTTTGGATTGGCATCCTTCATTAGCTTGATAATAACCAGCAACCATATAGCTATTATCTTTGCACCATGAATCAATCAGGATGCACCAGGGTCAGCGTGCAGAGGAAGAGGGGATGTAGTCCACACAGAGGGTGTTGGACGGTGGGAGTGTTCCTTGCGTGACTTTGGCCACCAGCAGCCCGTTGACTGCACAGTGTGGGTACCGGAGCCATGCAGCAGCATCTTGCAGTAGGCCTGGGTGTCAGCTTCACCCCAGGCATGCTGAGCCCCGTGGCCTCGTGGGATGAGATGCCAAGCGACCCCTGGTGCAGCCCAGGGCTGGCGGCCCCACAGGCCCGGCACCCCAGACGTGGTTCACCCTCCTCGCAGCCCCCTCCCTCCCTCCCTTCCTCCTTTTCTCCCTTCCTCCCTTTCTTCTTCTCAGTGTTCATGAAGTGTGTTTAATATCTTTCACTTTCAAAAGGCAGTCCAGCAGGATTCTGGACAGTGTCTTTGGCACATAGGGCGTGAGTTCTCCAAGATCCACATCCTCGAAGTTCACAGAAAATAGAGGTTGTTAGAGATGCCTGGCCAGAGGTCATTATCTGCAACACTCAGAGTTTATTTCTGGGAAATAAGTGAAGACTAAGTAAGCATCAAGAACTGTCTAAGAAAAAATTGGTTTGTTTTCCCTGAGCCAGGCTAAGGGACTTACAGCTGAGCCTAGCAGAGACTTTCGTATTCTGTCATAGGAAAAAGATATGCTAGTCCTTATGCGCGTTAGGGAAAGAATTAACTGGGTACTTCATTAAATTCCTAGAACTTGGAGATTATAATCATTACAGATTCTTTTAAAAACACAGGTGAGGGGTCAGGTTGTGGCTCAGTGGTAGAGCCCTGCCTAGCATGTATGAGACGCTGGGTTCCCTCCTCAGCACCACATAAAAATAAATAAATAAAATAAAGGTATCATGTCCATCTACAACTAAAAAAATATTAAAAAAAAAAAGAACAAGGGTGGAGATGAGAAGAGAGAGATGGTGAAGTTCTATGCAGGAAGATGCTCAAAGGTTGAGAAATTGTTCCTCAAACTTTTCTGAGAACCAGCTTGCTCATGTTGAAAATGAGAATAAGAAAATCTCCCTTCAAAGGATGGTGATTTGGGGAACTTGGAGGCACTAGACATCTTCCCCCTGTCCTCCTTCCTGCCTATATGTAGCATGACATATATCACAGAATCATAGAGGTCAAAGGGGCCTCAGAGAGTCAATAGGTCAACGCCACTTTCTTGAAATGATGTCATCAAAGTCTGAAAATTTAGATAACCTGCCTGAGACCCACCAGCCACCAGGAATTGAATCCCAAGACTCCTCCACCCTGTGCTTTTAGTGAGAGCATGGTGTTGTTGTTCTTTTCATCGTGGATCATGGAACTAATAGATAATACATCATTATACATTAACTACAGGGTGAACCAATCTACTCCCACGCAGCTTTGATCTGGAGTCAGTTGACACTGGATCCCTGGCCTCTGGCGAATTTACATCAGAGGGCGATGACCTTAGGAACTGGTTTGCTTTCTGCCTTGTTAGGACCGACACCAGCTTAAGAGGTGGGCACTCCTGGTGGGGCCTCTTCTGTGTGCCGTGATGGAAAGGGCAGAGCTCAGGTTGAGTATACCTGTTGGAGGGAATCTGTCACCAGCTGTGTGACTTCAGGTATAGGTGTAATTTATTTTCTCTGGCACTCAGTTTCCTCACCAATAAAAATGTAGACAAAATTCATATTTATGGGACTAAATGAGATCATGCATGTGACACATGCCCACTCAATAGAAAATCTTAATAATTGGTCATTTTTATTTTGGCCCAAAGATATTTATGCTTGTGAATAAAACTAAGTAGAGGACTTGGAGAACCCACTACAAGTAATTTAAACTTTTTTTTAACCTTAAAAGAATGTTACCAAAGTGATTTAAGTGCATTATAGAAAAATTAAAAAGACAGAAAGCAAATAAGAAAATAAAATTATCCTATTATACTGTTAATAGTTGGTAGATATCCTTCTATGTATACATCACATACATTTTATGTATAAAAGTAATAAAGTTACTGTATATACTATATGGTAGCTTGCTTTTGAAATCCAACAAGATTATGGACAGCTAACATGTAAATAAATCCATAATCACAACATAATTTTTATTTAGTACACAGTAGCCTATTTACAGTCAATAATTCAAATCAATTCTCTTTGTGACTTGTTTAGATTGCTTTCCAATTTTCAGTGTTATTATAAACAATACTACAATTAACATTCTTATAGGTAAATCTGTTTAATTATCATTGTTCAATTTTTTCATTACTTGTTTAGTAGCAATGCCTCAAAATGGAATTACTGGGTCAAAGTTATTTAACATTTCTAACATTAAACTTTTTATATGATTTGCATCACATCTCTCTCCAGACAATAATTAACATCAGAAATCACACTAGCAGGGTAGAACCACCAGGAAATGGTCTGCACTTGAATGTCCCAAACATAGTAAACGGAAACCTTTCTCTTAAAAGGGTAGAGAAAGGCTGTGAAGCTTGAGGTTCTGGGATCCTCGGTGGATCCTCAGTGGATCTGGATTGGGGGTGGGTAGAAGGAAGTTCCTCCACCCTAGTGAAGTCCTAAGTTCTTCTCCAGTAAATGAGGTTTCTCCTCCGTGACAGGCACTTTGCTAGATGCTCAGATTAAAGAACTAAGAAGTACATCCTGTGCCCTGAGGAGCAGAAGATTGCAATAAAAGTTTGAGTCTAACCACAAATGTAAGCCTAAGGATTAGGTCTGCCCTAAACCAGACCTGGAAAAATAAAGGAACCAAAGGGATTTCCTAGAGGCCATGGCATCCAAGACAGGCTTTGAAGAGCAACTAGGAGTGAGTTCATGAAGAACCAGAGAAGAGCAGACGGATCACATGTTCAAGGCCTTGGAAGTAGGAGCAAGCAAATTCAGATAACTGTACCAGGGGCCTAGGAATCCAAACCCAGGAAGGAAGGAAGGAAGGAAGGAAGGAAGGAAGGAAGGAAGGAAGGAACGAAGGAAGGAAGGAACGAAGGAAGGAAGGAAGGAAGGAAGGAAGGAAGGAAGGAAGGAAGGGCAGGAAGGAACGGAAGGAGGGAGGGCGGACGGAGGGAGGTAAGGGAGAGAGGGAGGGAGGGAGGGAGGAGGCAGGAAGGGAGGAAGGGAGGAAGAAGGAAGGAAGGAAGGAAGGAAGGAAGGAAGGAAGGAAGGAAGGAAAGGAAGGAAGGAAGGAAGGAAGGAAGGAAGGGAGGGAGGGAGGGAGGAGGGAGGAAGGGAGAGAGGGAGGGAGGGAGACAGGAAGGGAGGAAGGGAGGAAGAAGGAAGAAAGGAAGGGAGGGACGGAGGGAGGAGGGAGAGAGGGAGGGAGGGAGGCAGGAAGGGAGGGACGGAGGGAGGAAGGGAGAGAGGGAGGGAGGGAGGGAGGAAGAAGGAAGGAAAAAAGGAAGGAAGGAAGGAAGGAAGGAAGGAAGGAAGGAAGGAAGGGAGGGAGGGAGGGGAGGGAAGGAGGGAGGGCGGGAGGGTTTGAAAATGCCTGCCTATATTTCAGTTCACTCCGTTTGTAACAGCTGAAGAATCATTCGTTCCAGTGGCTTATAGAGGATCACAGACACCACAGGGATACAAGTGACCAGTCAGTGACAACGGGAGGACAGGCTACCTTATGAGAGCAGGGCAATGCTTTTAGTATAAATGAAATTCTCTGGACATTGGGGATTAACTTGCTTGTAATGAATAATTTGTGATAATTAGCAGCCCTTTCTATGTTTTAGCAGGGTGAACAATATGATTTTTTCAAGTGTTCTTTTTAATTTAGGATATCAAAACTTTGAGTGGAGTGTGGTGGCACATGCCTGTAATCCCAGCCAACTTGAGAGGCTGAGGCAGGAGGATTGCAAATCGAAGGCCCAGCCTGTCATTTAGCAAGACCCTTGATGACTTGGTGAGACTCTGCCTCAAAATAAAAAATAAAATAGATGGAGGGATGTGGTTCAATAATAAAGGATCCCTGGGGTTCAACCTCAGTACCACTAACTCTGCAAATCAATCTTAGAAATATAGTTCATTTTGAATGAACCAGGCGCTGAATGCCTTGGGTAAATCTTTTTCTATGGTAGTTTTATGACTTGAGATTGTGTGTGTGTGTGTGTGTGTGTGTGTGTGTGTGTGTGTGTGTGTGTGAAAGAGAGAGAGAGAGAGAGAGGAGAGGTGGAGAGGAAGAGGTGAGAAGAGGAGGATGAAGGAATGATAAGAGACAAAGCCAGGGTGGTAGGCGGCAGGAACCTGAGGACTTTCTGTGCTAGAATGAATTGCATTGCCTCCTAAATGTCTTGATGAGTTACTAAGGTTTTTTGAGGACTTGGTTCCAGAAAGATAATTCCAGTCTACAGAGACAAAAGGTCCCCGCTTCTCATCACCAAGGTCAGAGGCAACAAGAACAGACGTGGGTGCTGTCCATCCTGTGGGCTCCCAGCTCATGCTTGTGATTTCCCACCTGCTCTCAATTCCCCTGCTTCCTATCCATCTTCTCTTCCTGAATTTCTGCCCCTTGGAGTTTGGGCTCCATCTTTGGGTATGCAGACAGCCTTATGGGGACTGTTTACCTAACACCCACAACTACATCAGCCAATCCTTGTACTACCCCCACTGGTTCTGCTAGATCTAATTGAACCCTGACTGATGCAGTTGTGAATGAGGGAGAGCTGCTGAAGAGTATGGACGTGACAGTGGGATAGGAAGGAGTGGATCTGAGTCATGTTAAGGATGCAGGAAATCAAGAGCTGCTGAGCAATCGAAACGGCGGCAGAGAGGAGGGCAGGCTGGGGAATGAGCCTGAAGGTTGAGGCTCTGTGGCTGGGTCAGGGAGTCCTGCTGCCTTTGCAGGAGTGGAGCAGGCTTGGGAAGGAGAGGGGTGGGGGCTTTAATTTGAGACTTTAGTTCCAAGGGCCCAAGGTATCTCTATGTGGTTGTTGGATATACGGACTGGAAGCTTGAAGAGAATCAGTGGGATCAGAAGTAGCAGCCAAAGGCAGAGAGGCTGGAGCATAGGAGAAAGCCAGGTTCTGTGGGACAAGGAAGGGTTGGATTCAGAAAGGAAGGGGGTGGTCACAGGGCGGGAAGCCATGGAGAGCTTGATAAAAAAAAAAAAAAAAAATGGCTAAAATGTGCCATTAGATTCTGCGTCCAGGAGGTCCCTGGTGATCTTTGTCAACAGCAGTTTCAGAGGAGTGTTGGAAGCAGAAGCCAGAGTGCAGTGAAAAAAAAACGAATGTGAGTTCATGATTTAGATAAGCGAGTGTAGACCATGGTTTTTAAAAGCTTGGTTGTAAACAGAAGGAAAGCAACACTTGCAAGAGAAGAATACGGAGTTGAGGAAAGGCCTTTGAAAATAAAAGAGCATGGTTATATACTGAAGATTGGAAATCCAGTAGAAAAAAGGAAAATGTGTGGAATATAACCTAGTAAACGGAAGTTACCGGAGTGGATAAGGTCACCAACAGGAGACTATAAATGAAAAGAAGAAAAGTGAAATTGCAGGGGCCTCTAACTCTAAATGTCAGGGAGCTCTGAAGAGTTCCAAACTGGAGGTTGACAATGACATTAACATCACAGAGAGATTAAGTTGTAGGAGAAGGAAAACAAATACTGGACCAATGGTTTTGACAATAAGGTCAACAGTGACCTTTTCCAAAGCCATCTGATTATGTTGGTGTGAATATAAACCAAAGCATAATGGATTGAGAGGTGATAACTAGAATAACTCAGGCAATTGTAAGTTTGGGGAGGAAATGACAATGCCAAGCAAGGGTAAATGTCCCCTGAGACGGGCCTGCTTGTATTTCAGCAGAAAAAGATTGGCAGAAAATCTACTTGGAAAGTAATTTGATGATATACATTAAGAGTCATAAAGTATTCTCATTATTCTGGAGTCTTGGTTCTATTTTCTGAGGCCACTACCTTAGAAAAGGTTCATAATACGAAAAACCTTTTACATATAATAATATTTATTGTTGTGCCACTTACAACTGTGAGGAAGAGATTAACTACCTAAATGTCCAACAGTGAGAGAATGGTTAAATTAACTATGGTGTGTCCACTTGCTGGAATACATACACATCAACTATCACAAAATGATGTTTATAGGATCTACACAGTAATACAGAAAATGTTTGTTATAAGGTCACATCGCAAAAATCAGGACAGACTTTTTTTGAAACTATAGTAAATTATACTGTGTCATTTTTGTTTTTGGTACAAAGGATCAAACCCAGGGGTGCTTTAGCACTGAGCTACACCCCAGTACTTTCAATATTATGTATTTATTTTTTTAAATTTCTTTATCTTTACAGAAAAGCATCAGGACATATTTTTAACTCCTGATGATTTCTCAAGATATAGCTGTGTGGCCCTGCTTCTATAGAATCTATGTGTTTTCAAAATGGGTCTAAAGCAAAGCCGCTTACATGGTACATTTAAAGTTGTGGCCTTGACATTATTAGAGGTTTCAAATAAGCAAATTCATCACAACCTATATCATTCCATGTGTAAATATAATTGTTTAATTTTTCTAAACACTCAGTCTGGGCCCCAGCTCTTTTTATATTTAAGATGAAGTCTTGTTTAGTTGCTGAGGCTGGCTTTGAACTTGTGATCCTCCTGTCTCAGCCTCCTGAATCACTGGGGGGTACAAAGGTGTGTTTTAAGAGCATTCTAGACAGCAAAAGGGGGAAAAAACCAAGGCAATACAATACAGGAAAATGTTTGTGTTTGTATTTGAGAAATGGGATTTGGGGAAGCATTTATTTTTATTCTTTTAGCGTTTCAGTATTTTCATAATTTAAAAATTAACCTGTAGTATTTAGAAATTTAAAATAAAAATTTGTTTAAGGTGATTCATTGGCTAAGAGCAAGGGGAGGGGTAGGGAAGTGGTTTGAGAGGGATGCAGGATCAAGGTGAGAGTGACTTTTTAGGATGGGATGGGGATTATCTGAGAGTGTTTGTGGGCAGAGGAAAGGGTGTGGCTGCTGTTAGAGTAAATGGAAGGGATGCTGGGAGGGGCCCAGTACAGGCCTATGCTTATACTGACGTTTGCTCAATGACAGCAGGGTCCCATAAGATCATAATAAGATCCCATAAGAGCTGAAACATCTTAAACTTTTATTATCTAGTGACATTGTAGCAATTGTATCATCATAGCAATGCATCACTCACATGTTGGTGAAAATGGTGTGAACAAACCTGCCACACTACCAGTCATGTAACAGTATAACACAATTAGGTACAGTACATGAGACTTGCTAATGATAACGTACAAGTATGTTACTGGGTTTATGTATTTACTATACTACACTTTTTATCATTGTTTTAGATTGTACTCCTCCTGCTTATAAAAAGTTTACTGTAAAACTGCACCGTGTCATGCTAGCAGCAGCCTCGAACATCTTGTGTTTATTGTTTTTCTTAATTGCGTCAAGAGGCCACTTCAAGTGATGGACCTGTGCCATTAGGCTTGTGTAAGCTCACTCTGCGATGTTCACACAATTATGGAATTCCCTAACCATGCATTTCTCAGAATGTATCACCCTTTTTATGTGACACAAGACTGTGACTAGGGAAGGTGAGGGTAGAGAGAGTAGCCTGAGGGAGGAGAAAGACTACCTATGAACTACAGGCAAGGAGGGGAGAATGGGTGACGCTGGAAATATAGTGGAGGGAATTCTTAGCTGACAGCATTTCTTTTACTTGGTCACTGAGGTGCTTGACTTGTTGAGGGTTGAGAAATGGAAGTATGACCTGGGACTTGAGAGGGGCAAGCATGGATTAACCACTGTTGAGACTGGGAGATGAATGATGGTGGGCAGCTCTGTGGTCCCGTCTAAGGATGGAGAGCAACTTCTGTCAGGGCATCAAGAGCCAAGCCTGGGACTACAAATTTGTGCAACTACTGGAGATTCCTCAGAAAACAAACTTGAAATGGAACCGCCATTTGACCCAGTTATCCTATTCTGTGGTATATAAACAAAGGACTTAAAATCAACATACTATAGTGACTCAGCCACATCAATGTTTATAGCAGCTCAAAGGGTAAATTATGGAATCAACCTAGGTGCCCTTCAATAGATGATTGGATAAAGAAACTGTGGTCTATATACACAATGGAATATTACTCAGCCGTAAAGAAGAATGAAATTATGGTATTTGTCAGTAAATGAATGGAACTAGAGACTATTATGCTAAGCGAAATAAGCAAGCCCAAAAAGTCAAGGGCTTAATATTCTCTCTGATACACAGATGCTGACTCACAATAAGAGAGGGGAAGAAAGAATAGAAATTCATTGGACTTAGACAAAGGGGAATTAAGGGAAGGGAGGGGGTAATGAGGGGAGTGTGAGAATAGGAAAGACCAAAATTAACAGACATAACTTTCTTATGTTCATATATGATACATAACCAGTGCAACTCCACATTATGTACAACCACAAGACTGGGAAGTTTACTCCATGCATGTCTGTCAAACGCACTCTAACATCATGTATATCTAAAAGAGAGAAAATAGAGCCAAGCCATGAGAAGCCTTCAGTCAGAACTACAGGCTGGGGAACAGGAATGAAGAGAAAATACAATTGGAGCTGGCCCCCTGGAAGGCAGGTAGTCCAGAGGACAAAAGTCAGAGGGTCTGGGGCATCACTGAAACAACCGATGGGGGTTGGGGCATGGAACAGGAATGAAACCAGGAGGTGTCTGATAGCCTGAAAACAGAGACAGACTGATGCTCTTAGTGAGGCTGAAAAAACAAGTTGAGCTGAGGGAAGGAATCAGGGCTGGACAAAAAGATGACTGAGGGCAGAGGGAGGGTGAGGCAAGGATCATGCCACCCAGGAAGAGGACAACTGAACCAGGAGGTGTGGCCATGGGAACCACAGGGTGGTGGAGATGAAGCCGAGGCAATATGGCAAGATGTGGAGAGACTCGGGTGTTGGATGGGTGGGCCACTGGCAGGGCGTCAACGGTGACTGGGGCAGGCGAGGAGAGACACCAAAGCCACTGGTGAATGTGGGAGAGTCCCTGGGGGTCAGAGCAATGGGGACAAGGATGGAAAGGGGCAGCCCAATGGCAGAGAAGAGTGAACATCTCCTAGATGGAGATAAAAGAACACCCAGAAAACCAGGGCAGACAAGAGAATTTCAACACCAGTGGCTGTTCCTCAGAGACAAGTGCAGAGGAAAGTGCACCCTCCCATGGGAGGGTGGTGATGGAAGTGGTGTTATCCCAACAACGTGCGTGTGTGTGTGTGTGTGTGTGTGTGTGTGTGAGTGTGTGTGTGTGTGTGTGTGTGTGTGTTGAGGGCTAGAGATCAAACCCA
Organism: Sciurus vulgaris; assembly: GCF_902686455.1. Classification (NCBI taxonomy): domain Eukaryota; kingdom Metazoa; phylum Chordata; class Mammalia; order Rodentia; family Sciuridae; genus Sciurus; species Sciurus vulgaris. The sequence goes on from NC_136470.1 coordinate 86,716,746, forward strand.
GGGCTGGCACATGCTTGACAGGTGCTCTACCACTGAGCTACACCCCCAGCCCTTTTTAAAACTATTTTATTTTGAGATAGGGTCTTGCTAAATTGCTGAGGCTTGCCTCAAACTTGCCACCTCCTGCTTCAGCCTCCCAAGTAGCTGGGATTGCAGGCATGACACACCCAGCAACAATAAAATAAAAATATTTTTTGAGCCTAAGTACAAGACAATGACCTAGATGGGTAGAAGAATAAAAGGATGAATTAAAAAGGACCAGACAAGCTACTACATGCATATATACATGCCAAACCTCACCCCTCCACCAAAAAAAAATATAGGTGCCATAAAATAGGTCCAGAAAAGGAGAGGGTTTTTCCAACTTGGGTTTAGGAAAGGCTTTGTGAAGAACAGGGTATTTGAGATGGTCTAGAATAGCAGTTAGACAGCAAAAGTTGGCAGGTCAGCAGGTGGCTAAGGTGGACAGTGCACACCGGGAGTAGCGTGAGTCCACACAGGGACAGGAAATCCCAGGGTTTGTTCAGGTAAGATCTAGTAGCTGAATGGTCAGAGCATAGAATGTACAAGAAATAGGAGAGAGAAGCAGAAAGGGGCAGATTGTATAAGGTAAGGAATCTAGACTTTATTATATACATTAATGGTTTCTAAATTTTTTGATCATGCACTTAATAAGTAACAAAATGTTTTAATATACCTAGCCAATATATGTATGACTTGTTAAATATATCTTTTAAATCAATAATTTATGAGCCTAATTAGCAAAGCTTAGTTTCTTTCTTTGCATATGAAAAGAAATGAAAATAACTATCTGATTCCTGCCTCAAGCTGGAGATTTATCTTGTCCAATTCCTGGGGTTTACAACCCTTACTTTGAGAGACTTATAAATCTGCATCTGGCAGCCCTGTATGAGACAGCTTTAAGAAAGAAATGCTGGAGTTGGCAAGGTCAGTTAGAAGGTGATTCCCTCCTTCCTTCCTTGTTGAGCTCTTCTTCTAAGCAGTTCACCACCAGGCAGTGAAATGAATAGGAAAGTCAGGACTAGGTGCTATGGACTGTGCGACAGAGATGATAAAATCATTACTATCCAATGTAGTTAAATCCATGACTGTCTCAGTGGGGACCTAAGCCAGTACAGCCATGTACGGACTTTGGGTGAGATGAGATTAGGGGAAGAGGGAAAGGCAACTGCTTGGTTACGAACTGACCCTCCATCCTCCAGAGATCCTGGGCAGGTATTAGGGAAGGTATTTGCCATTGTTGCTGTATTGAGGGCCCAAGATGTTGTTAGCTCCACTGCCAGCTCTTGAATCATCAAACTACAATCAATGCAGGCTCCTGCCTGCTCATTCTGGACACTAATCTCTGCAAACCTGACATGGTCCCAAGAGGTCCCCCTTTGTTGCCTGTCCCCTGTGGGCAGTACCATTTCTTGGTATTCTCTGCTTCCTCTCTCTCTACCCGATGAGTCATCCAGGATCCCTCCTTTGCCCAAATCTGCCCACTGTACCTTCTGAAATTCCCACTGTCTACCTGTCTTCTCAACCTAGTCATTTCCTGGATTGAACTCAAGTCTCACTTTCCCCCAGGACCTGACTTTTCCATAAGAATTCGAGAACGGATGCCCCCTTGCCACTTCTCAATGTACTCTCAGGAACATTGCTTGCATAGAAACCAGATCCTCTGAGGACCATGCCAGAAGCCTGCGTCAGCCTGCGTCAGCCTGCGTCAGCCTGTCACTGCCAGCTTCTGGCCCTCTCTTGTTGTTAGTCGTTAGTCATTAGCCCCTGCCCTTTGCCCTCCCCTTGCCATGTTCAGAGGGGTTCGTTGCCCGAATGGACTGCACCCCAGCTTCTGTCTTGCTGGATCATCTTGACTCTAGGCACCACACAGGACTCTGACCACCATCTTCCTCCCAATTCAGTTTCTCCTTATTTCTGCTGCTTTGGGCCACTTTGAAAAACTACAGCCCAGCGGCCAATCCAGCTCACTGTTGGCTCTGTGACGACAGTCTAAGTGGAACACGCCATGCCCTTCACCACGTATTGTTCAAGGCTGCTTTTCTCCTTTGATGGCAGAATTGAGCAGCATAGATGGACACCACATGGCCCATGAAGCTGGAGATATTTACTGACTGGCCCTTTCCAAAAACAAGTTTTCTGACCCCTGTCTTAGGTAAACAAAATAAAACAAAAATAATTTTCTTCAAAAGTAATATGTGAAAATTACAGAAAGTTTGGACAATATAAACAAGTATTAATTTAGTAAAGAAAAAATTCTCCATTACTCCATAATTTAGATATAATTTACTATGAGTATTTGAGTGTTTTCTGACCTACTACTTGGTAATTTTATATATTTGTTTGTGTTATACCAATATGCCTATCTATGTAAATTAATTTTAGAAAAGTAGGGAATATCAATTTAACCTGCTTTTTTAAAAAATATTTTTAGTTGTACATGGATACAATACCTTTATTTAATTAATTAATTTATTTTTATGTGCCTCACACATACAAGGCAAGTGCTGTACCACTGAGCCACAACCCCAGGCCTTTAACCTGCTTTTTGGTTTCAAAATATAGATGTTTTTCTATATGAATTGTTACTGGTTTTTTTTTTTTGTTTGTTTGTTTGTTCGTTTTTGTGGTGCTGGGGATTGAACCCAGAGACTTTGTGCACGCAAGCCAAGCCTTTTACCAACTGAGCTATATCACCGGCCTGAATGTTACTTTTTTATAACATAATTTTAAATTTCTGCAAATAATCCATGGAATGGATGTAGCATAATTTAGTTAGCTAGACGTGTATAAAGAAAATTTATAACGTTTACAATTTTTGCTCTTTCAAATAATGCCACGATGAACCCTATAAACACCCTCAGCTTTGGAAAGCCAAGTGAGAGGAGGCTTGTATACACACACACACACACACACACACACACACACACACATGCGCGCGCACACACGAATGCTAATAAACCAGCATTGCATTTCACATATTCCTAGTGGTCCTTGGGGTCTTGCTTTTGGGTCCAACTGCAGGATGGGGGAAGGGGTACAGAAAAATTGTATGTGAAAATCAACAATATTTTATAAAAATGATTATTTGGGAAATTGATGTTAAGACTGATATATCATGTAGGTTGCATGTTACTAATTAATATTAAGGATTAATATGCTTGCCTTCATTCCTCCTATGTTTACTGCAATTCTAATCCCTAGGTGACTTATGAAGGAAAAGAGGAGCGATGCAGGGATGGGGGGCAATTTGGATGAGTAGTGGACCAGCTGAGGTTTGGACGTAAAGAAAGTTTTATATTGTATGAGACTTTGAACCATACACATTTTAAATAGTGAGATATTAGAATAGCATTAGAGTCTCATCTGATATACAAAATTTGAGACAATTTGATGACCTTATGAAAATACCAAGCAACCTTAAAGCAAAAAAAAAAAAAAAAAAAAAAAAATGTGTTATAAGGGTCGTAGATTTAAGAGCTTCACCACTCACCTTCCGTATTTTATGCTTGTGATTATGATTATCCTAAAATAATATACATTTTTGACAATGCTAAGTCTTTAGCTATGCATCATTTAGAGAAAATAAACCACATAGGAAACTACGCTTGGTAAATTCAGATGAGGAAATTCTGGAGATTTAGAAATGCAATGCTGGAATTCAAGAAAGAGGTCTAACCTGGAGCCATGAAATTGGAAGTGGTCTGTGCAAGACAGTCAGTTTAAATCACGAGAGGGGATGAACTTGTGAAATGAATAGTATAGATTTAAGAGGTCAAAAACATAATCTTCTGAAGCCACCATATGTGAGCACAGGAAGAGACAGTGGTGAGGGAGGGCACTTCCTGAGAACCTAGAATGTATCACGATATTTCCATGCATGTAATTTGTAGCATCTCATTTAATCCTCCCAATACCTCTATGCCAGCCTGCTGTATACACCTGGTTGTGCAATGAGGACAGAAAGAGGAGGAAGGCACAACAGCTCAGCCCAGGTGTGCAGGTCTGTCCAACTTCACTGCTTCCTTGAGGGGTACAGGGTAACTACATGGGTTAGGCAGACAGAAAAATCAACTGCTCAAATTTTAAGACAGAGTAGAGCGAAGTTAAGGTAAGTCAAAGGAAATGTACCAGTGTTCCCTGCCTAGAAAATGGTTCCATCCTCCCAGTTAGCAAACCCACAAATTCTGGAGCTGTCATTTTTCATGTCTCTTTCTCATGTCTATATCATATCCTTTCGTAGGCCCTGGGAGTGCCGCCTCCAAATTACATCCTCTTTTTATCACATCTGCCGCCCACTGCCTAAGCACAAAATTTGAACAAAATTTGCTCTACTAGTGATTTCCTTCCCTGTGGCCACTCCTGCCCAGCTAGAAACACTTTCCATACAACTACACAGATGCTGTTGGAACTTGATAAATCACTAAATACTAATTAATCATAGTTCGTTGTTGGGAGTTTTGGAATACTTGCCATCCCTGACCTCTGTCCTCTAACTCTCAGTAGGGTTCCAAGCAAATGCCCCCACTCACTTCCAAATGTCTCTCCAGGGGCATGGTGTTTCTGCTCCACCCCACCTCATCCCATCCCCAGGTTGAGAACCATGGAACCTGAGTGATCTTTTAATGTAAATCAGATCATGTCACTGCCCTGCTTAAAATAGAGTGATTTCTCAATGCAAGTAGCATCCCAATTCCTCCTGGGGATCTCAGGGCTATTAATGATCTGACCCATGTCTCCTTCTCCAGCCTCTCTTTTGTAACTCCCCTCCTCCTCTTACTTCAGTATAACTTCTTTCTCATCCTTGGCCACGTCAACTTATTTTCTGCTGCAGGGCCTTTGTGCTGCTATATCTTAGCCCAGAATACTCCTGCCCTTAGCTGTCTTGGCTGGTTTTTCTCTCTTCCTTCTGGCTTAGGCACTAAAGCTATGTCAGCATGAGGCTGCTAGTGACCATCCTGGGAAGAATGAAGGCAAGCAGAGGCAAGCCTTTCTGAGAGGTGGAGTGAGACCTGATGTCTCTTGAACTCCTAAATTCAACTGTGCCTTAGGTAAGACTCGTCCATTTGAATTGTCAGTACACAAGGTAATAAATAACACAGCCTTTTTTACTTAAGCTAGTTTTGATTTGTTTCTGCTCCTGCCTTAGGAAACACTCTGACCAGTACTCCACGTGCTTCCTCTAAGCCACACCTGTGTGTAGCAAGCATGGGTAGCAGATGAATCTCCTGCAGTCCTGGGTGAAAGATGCCTTCCCAGGATCCTCTTGCAAGTTACCTCAAGGAAGGACTGGAATCTCCACTAGCTACCTCCTCTAGTCCATCATCTCTGTTCTCTCTCTTCTTCCACATCTTCCTTTCTCCCTAAATGCATTCAAAATTCTTCCTGAAAAAGAAATCCTTCTTCCATTTACTTATCATTTTAGATTATAGATCACTTCCCTTCCCAGTCATTCTGCTTGAAATCTGCCTTTCATTCACTTCTTCAACAAGGTCGCCCCTCCTGGTGCACTCTCCCAGCTGTGATTGCCATAATTTACAAGTCAATCAACCAAAACAATGGCTCTTCTCATCTTCATTTTCATTGATCTTTCTGCAGCTTTCAGCACAGCTGTTCATACCTTCCTCCACTGCTATGATACCCAAGGGTTTTCTTACCTTCTTGGACATTCCTCCTGAGCACTGGACTGTTGGCAAAACTTATAGGCAAGAGTGACAAGGTGTGGTAACACCTAATTCAGTCTCCCTCTCAGTGTAGCCACTCACTTGGCTGCTGGTCTCACCCTTTAAAATTCTATCTGGAAGGGCCCATCACGGAGGTAGATCAGAAAAACTTAATGCTGATGGACAAAAATTGAAATTGTGTAGGCACCATTCTATAATGGGGACTATTTATTCTCTCATGCCATTGAGCACTTAGCAATTTCTACAGATATCTGCTGATTCACTTTCCCAAGTATCCCTTATCAAAATATACCATAAACTAGAGCTTTAGTTTGGGTCCTTAAAATAGATTGGCTAGAAAGCTCCATCCTGCATCATACAATGAGTATTTACTAAGCAGGTATTTTAAACATAAATAATGAACAAATCTAATTAAAATGAGATTCCTATGCTATTCCTATACTAATTACCAATACCTTCTTACCTGAGCATTGGAGAAAACCAGTGATTAATTTATCTGTATAAAGTTCAGGCACTTGGCTTCCTTTAGCAAGATTGTCTCTTTGAATAAAAGGAATTGTTTTCTCATAAGAAAATGGTCATATCCTAGGGTTGTGAGTAGATCCTAGTCTCAAGTTTCCCTATATTTGGCACCAAGATATTTGTTGTTTTCTGTTTCTATTTTCAGGCAGATTTTGGTGAGGGACACTTATGTGGTTCTTGGGATAACAGGCCACACACATGAGCAGACCTGGGATGAAGTAGACAATAATCATGACCATATTTCAGCTTAGAACCTTCTCTATTAAGGAAGGTCCTTCAGGCACTTTTATTAATAGTCAGATACAAGCTTGGCAAGAGCACCTTTCAAAGTCACAGTTCCGACTGTTTTTATGAGGTCAATCAGAAGGCAGAGAACTTAATGATAGTGGTTTATCATTAAGACAATGACCATCAAGTTGTCAGCCTATGTCTCCCATCAGACATAACCATCACCCTTTCTGCTTCAATCCTCTGAGGAATGAAGAGAGGTTGGAATTCAAGACTTGATGTTGATCTAAACTCATGTGGCACTTGCTTTGATAGCAGAAAAGGCTCACCCACGCCAGACTTGGACAAAATGGTGGCTAAGTTCTCTGTGTCAAACCTTCCCATTTCTGCAGTGTCTAGCCTAGATCTTGAAGTGTCTGATCCTGCCTGGGCACGGGAGGACCAAAGGACCAACTGCATCAGCAACACCAGGCTGTGTCACCTTGGGTGGTTTCGCTGGTTGGAATGCTTCTCCTGAGGCTGACTCCACCGAGGCCACACCTGAGAAGGCATAGCGCAGGTCGTAGTGTGCCCGGTTCAACGGGGGTCCTCTGGGGGCCGACACTACCATAGGTCCAACCACCAGGGGTGCTGCAGGCGGGCCAGCTGGAAGAGATGCTGGTGTAGCTTGTTCCACGGCAGCGGCAGGGTTTGCTGCATTGGCACCATCTGGTAGGGGCTGCATGACCACAGGCTGGGGAGAGGACAGTTTCCTGGGGTTAGCTTGCTTCTTCCTCCCAGACAAGGCCACCCATAGTCTGGGTGGCACTCCCTAACTGATTTCCTCACAGTGAGAATTTTCATTTGCAAGGCATCTCACAAACAAAACAAAACAAAAACCTGCCTAGGTGCAAAGGATTGTCACTAGGTTTACAGGGAAAAAATAACTGGCCCTGTTCTCACCAGGATTGTCTTGGTGATAGCAGACTTATACACACATGTAGCATAAGTAAAATCACTCTACCTACAGCTTTCACTCTTTTACTTTTTCATCTACACCTTCAGCTATCGGGAGCTGTCAGATAGACTACTCGCCTGGTGTCCACAAATAAGAAAACCACCCCCACCTCCCACGAATGAAGAAGTGGCCTTGTCAACTACACACTAGTATGGTTCTACTCTATAGGCACCAGTATGTGGGAGGGAAAGACATGGATGAATTATGGTTCCACGTGTTGATGATTCCATGTACCATCTTATTTTGTGAAGTTCAGGAGGACAGGACAACAAATTGCCTGTCATTACTAACACACTGCATACACGTTAAGGGGTCATTGTATTCTGAAGATGTGAGAGTATCCATGAAGTTGTTACCTGTGGCTGGAACACTGTGCAGGTCACTGAAACCTTGTCTCCAACAACCTTCTCATTGACCGTCGCCTGACAAAAGCCATATTGCTGTCCATAGAACAAGAAGAATCATTTTAATGGATATTAAAAAATGAATTTCTTTTTAAAAATTTTTTATTTGTTCTTCTTAGATATACATGACAGTAGAGTGTGTTTTGACAAAGCAATCATATCATGCATTGTCTCAAAAATATACTTGTCATTAATCTTCATAATTATTACAATGTATAGAAAAATGTTTATACTAAGAGAATGAATTTCACTAATATTGCACTACATTGAAACAAAGAAACTTAAATTTTTAATTTCCTTTAAAAATTTTCCTAAAGTTTATAGATTCTATATGTAAGACACATATATAATTCTATATATAATGTATAAAATACAGAAGTGTTGTGAGAGAGCTCACCCATAATCCCACACATAGCTTGACCCAGCAAGAACTACAGTTAATATCGATGTATTTCTTTCTAATTTTTAAATTCTATTAAACACAACTTAGAAGCTGAGATCATTTTGAATCTACCATTTTATGCCTGTTATTCACTTGCTGTAAAATAATAGTATTTTTCATATCATTAATTATGTTGCATAACTTTCTATTTACTGATGTGCCATGTATTATTCAATGGCACCCTCCTGTTGGACACTGGGATCTTTTCTCCTTTTGAGTCATTTTTATCTGTGATAAACCATTATTTATAATATATATACACACACATATATTTATCACCTCAAAAAAAAGTGGATGTTACTAGCTCAAAGATGTGAAAGTTTTCATATCAATGGTACATCTAGGAAATCTACACATCACACTCTCAACGGTGGGGCATGCCTTGTCTTCGTCAAGAAACAGCCTCTATCTTTCTCCTAATTTCATGTGCCTCCAGTGGGTGAGATGATTCTGTGACAGGTCTTAAGGGCATAGGTGAGACTTCAAAGAAAGGTTAGGCATGATCCAGGCCCACATTCTGCATGGCTATTTTCTTCTTGCAGTCTCAAGATACAAGTTACATAAAGGTGTTCCGTCCTACAATCAGCTTTGCCTGGGTGGCACCAACCCCAAGGCCTGGCCCACTCACCTTTTCTGCCAGCAGATTGCAATTGGCTGGATCTGTGACTTCTTTTGCAACACAGTCAGTGGCAGCCACTGCAAACTCCACGTAGGTTGAAACTGGGAGAGGCTGATAAAAAGAAATTAAAACACACTTGAGGCAATATGACTTGAAATAAAAAGGGCAGGGAGGGAGAGGCTGGAGAGAAATAGCAAGGATGGTGGCAACAGGACAACTTCAGGGAACACCATTCACAGAGACCACATTTTATGGCCCTGGAAATAAACCCACACATGGCTGATGGGACAGTTGTTGGGGACCATGCTCTGAAGTGTTTGTACTACAGAGGTAGGGGTTGAGTCTTCCCTGAAGGAGAAGCAGGTGTTCACTGCCCAGCATCTCTAGGGCAGAGATGCGTTTTCAGACAGGAAACAGGAAGTCAGAGGCCCCCCCTTGGACTGCATGAGTGGAAACCCTGTCTCCCCCTGGTCCTCACTCTTGGGGCTGCACTAAGATTTGAGTTATTCCAATGTGGGATGGGAAGGTGAAGAAATGACCCTCTCTCCCCCCTGTAGAGTGGGATCAAATAAAAATTTTTAGATGAAAGTATGGAAGATATTGCTTGTGATTTTTCCTCCTTATAGTACTTGAAGACTGGACACTTACAACACTAAAGATCTGTTATTGGTGGAGTCCAGGATGGAAATGTTTCAAGAATTACACATTATGGTTAACAGAATCACCACCTAAAGTATTTTTAAGTATGCCATGGCTGATATCCAAATTACCAGGTTTCTTAAATATTAGAATTCGGTTCCATTCAAATATGCTAAACCATCTGTAGTACAATTGTGTGTGTGTGTGTGTGTGTGTGTGTGTGTGTGTGTGTGTGTGTGTGTGCTGACTTCAAAAGCATTTTTAGGATCTTGCCATTATATGCCTATTAGTATAAGTAGGCTGATGCCTTTGCAAACGTGAATTGCTAGACTTGCTAATGGTGGTGACCGGTGGTAAACGTGTGGATTTACAGTGAGTGTGTCTGCATAATGTGAGAACCACCATCTCCTGAATCTGGACACTGGTTCTTGCTAGAACGAGGGAAGACGCATGGTGCCTACCTGCAGCGTCTGGGTGCCTCATGCTAGAGGGGCTCGGGCTGGCAGAGGCGAGGTTTGGGGGTCCTCATGACACTCCCAGTCCTCACTCCTCAGGAGACCTTTTTCCCCCTTCCCAGTCAACACCTTCCTTGCCTTCTGGCTGCTGTTCTTGCACCTGGCCTTTCCTCACCCCTGCTTCACCACAAGTGCCACCAAACTGCCCAATCTGTCGAAGAGTCTGAGTTTTACCACAAGTTGAGCGCGGGAAACTTCCAGTAGCTGATAATAGGGGCCGTTGTTCTGCGCGTTGAAGGCAGCCAGAGCGGCTTCGGCAGCGTGCGCTACCCTGGTGTTGTTTAGCGGGATCAGCAGGGGGCAGTCCGGACACACCCTGAGCACGTCCTCCGCGGAGTCTGCACAGAGAAGGGAAAGACTCCTCATTTTTCCAGGACATTCACCCCAGCTCCTCAGATTTAGAAAGGGCTAACATGTGCTCCAAATGGATTTAGGCTTTATCCCTGCTTCTAAATAACCATTCCAGTGGTTTGTGTCTTGTTGACATTTCCGCAGGAATCCCTGGCACTAAGGGACAATTTTCACCTCCAATGAGAACAGATATTTAAATCGTTTTTAAACCCCAGGCTCCAAGAAGTTTGGTTTTTACTTTTCCTTACCAATCAAGTGATTGAAACTACTTAGGATCAAAACTATTCCGATTCCTACCTCTCTCTACAAGGTAAAAAATAATAAGAAAAAGAAGCTTGTGTACCTGGAGTGGAATCACATTTTGCAGACAATACGGAAAACTGGCCATTCTGTTTCAGCACATGGAGGTCACAGTCTCCTTCCACAGCCTGGTGAAATAAACCCAGAGTGAGGGCCTTCACTCTCTCCACCCCCATGCCCCACCCCCTCGTGGTGGTCTATGGTAACCCTCAAAAAGTCATCTTCAAGTGGGTGATATTGAAATATTGTACTCTGGGCTTTCAGGGAGGGCTACATCAAGGAGTTTGAACTGTTGTAAAAATCAACCCCACAGAAGGCAGCATTCAGCGCCAGTTTTAGAAACTCTACACTGGCTGACCCAGAAGGTAGGCTGGGAAACGGGACAGAATAGCTCCTGCTCTTTGCTGAACCCCGGTGGAACTGGATGAGGTATGACAACAGCCACCATAGGAAGGGTACTCACATGTTGGATCACCTGCCTCACAGAGCAGTTTGCCAAGGGGGTGGGGTCCAGGGCATGACAGGTAGTCTCTAATGTGTCTATTTCAAGTTCATACACTTCTCCGAAGGGCCGCTGCGGAGACAGAATGACAGGGGTGAGCAGGCCACCCACTGATCATGTTGAACCAGCTGAAGTGTGAGCCCCATTGGGCTTGGGCCCTCCCCCACTTTTGGAGAGGTGAAGAATTTATTCTTTACCTGTTAGTCTCAACTCCAGCTAGATTTAAACTGGCCTGTGGACAGGACCACACTGTTTTTCTGCTCTTCCTCGGTTAACTGGGCAAGAGCTACATGGCACTTTCCCAGAAGAAAGAGGAATGGGCTTGGACAAGGAATGGAGTCACGGTCCTCACTTTGAGCTCTATTTGGAAACTAAAACTGTGTTTTTGATACTTATTTTTTAAATTAAAAAAGTTCACCTTTCAAGCAGTGCTTTGAAAAAGTTTTGGATTTCCTTAATCAAGTAGCAAAATAAGGTGGTGTAGATGATAGCTTACTGTTTTCTCTTTATTATCTCTCCATCCCTCCCTATGCTTTGTTTTTTCTTCCCTTTCATCATCTACTTTCCTTCCTTTCCCCATTGTCTTCCTTCTTAAAGATTTTCTTTGCTGTCTCCTTGGCTTTTCCTTGATCCCTTGGCCTGGGTGCACAGATGCTGCTCTCTACTTCCCCTGCTGGTGATGAGAGGGAAGAGCGAATTGGCACCGAAAGGAGGAAGCTGTCCTATCACTATGGTTACACACCTCTTTGGAGTTGTTCTTGTCATTCACCTGATTATGCATTCTTTCTTCAAAGCCTGGACAATCTAAAACCTGGAAAATCTCATCCCAGCTCTATTTGCCTCTCATTTCAGCTCTGCCTAACTCAGTAATAACTGAAGCCTTGGAATCTTCTCCCCTAAAGGATGCTCTTCATTTTATGATGTGCAGTTGTGTCAAAAGAAACTTCCTGAGATGATTCAGAGCTGCAGTGACTAAGGACCTGGTTTTCTTAAGGAAAGTAACACTCAAACTTTGCCACTAGTGAAAATCATGATGCCCACTCATTGCCGTTTCCCTCAAACGTGCATGCTGTTTGCTTGTTTTCCCCTGCATGGATCAGTGTCTCCTGAATCTACACTGTTCTTTAGTATGGCTGCAGAACTCTTAACATCCCGCTGGGCTGGTCATGATTTCAAATATTTTGTCCTTTTGTGAAGTCAGGTATCAGTCATCCATGCAGACATCCTGATGTTTATCTTGTTTTCTCTCCCCCCCCCCCCCCGGTTGTAAATCTTTTATGGACACACAGACCATTTTTCTGATCTTTGTGTCAGGTTAAACCATGTAAAATTGCCATCTTTGTATGTGATAAGCAGCTAAATACTAGCAATTTTAATGGTTCAACCTAATATCTTCCATGGCACCTGACACTGGTTCTTGCTCAAGAAAGGCTTGAAATAATGTTTGCTGAAAAAAATTATCCTTAATCAGATATAAAATCTGGTTTCAAACCACACAATAGACAGATTCCCTTTTCACACCTCTCCACATCTCTCAACTGATCTCCACGGTGTATTTTCTGGCCTACTCTTTATTGTCACTGGCTCCAGGCTGTGCTGCTTTCTCGCTGGGCATATGGAGCAGTGAATCCTATTTATGCCAAGACTTCTCTCTTTGGGATGTGAGTAACTCTTTTTGGGAGGCAGCTTGTAAAGAGGAAGGAACCTAGATCTGAACCAAATCCCAGTCTGAATGCATACTAATTATATGACCTCCAGCAAAAAAAAAAAAGAACATGTCAGCCAGAGCCTTTATTTCCTCTTATATAAGACAAGGTCAGTACATCTATCCTAAAGGACTGGAGGGGGAAAGGGAGCAGTTAGGGAAATGAGCTATGTGAAACATGTAGAACATGGTAGCACCTGTCAAATGCTAGTTTCATTCATTCAGAGACAGACGGAAACCAAGAAAGGAAAATTGTCTTTTAGGCAGTGGTAACTTGGCAAATAGGAGCCACTCTCTTGGGCCCTAGTTTTTCTATCAGGTTCCACTTTTCACCTGTAATCTAGATAATATCCTTCAAAGTATTTTTCTTCTCCTTCCCCTCCCCCCACCCCCTACCCAACAGTCTCCTTGAGATTCATGACTGTGGAATTGAATCCTCTCTTGCCTTCCATCTGCCACTTCCTTTTTACTCCTGGAAAGAAATAAGAGTTTTTCCCACTACAGTTGCATTTGTGCTGGGAGATGCTCGTCTTTTGAGGTACCAGGTTGGGCTCTACACATAGGTTCTTTTAGCTTGTTCACAACAGGTTCACTTACCCTAGGCCAAACCTTCACTTTGTCAATCTGGTTCAAAACGTGCTTGTATCCCTGGAAAAGGTGTTGATTGATGTGGTTCACAGCCGCCAGGGCTGCTTGCTCTGTTTCTGGGTCATCGCAATCCGGTTCTCTATAACCCAGCCCTGGACCATGTGGGGCCGACTGGCAGCCCCAGAGCTGAGCAAGGCAAAGGAGCAGGATGAAGGATTTCATGGCTGCCCCAGAAAGGCCCTGGCAGGTAGGCAGATGACTGTAGGCTTCAGGACAATCCAGGTACTCTGCTTCGAAAGCTAGCCCCAAAGAGGGGCGGAGGGCTTTATTTATCTGGTGAAGCCTACTGAAGGAGTTGCATAAGGACGTGGGATGATTTCAGTTCTGGTTCCAAATAATCCCTGCAAACATCAGCCTTGGAAAAGCAAACAAGTTAGGACATCACTGGTCCCCAAGAAATCTGCCAAAGTCAACCCTTCTGTGGGGGAGATGCTCCAAAGTCTGCTTGGAACATGGTGACAGCAGTGGAGAGAGGAGGCAGCTGAGGGAATGAGGTGGACACAGAGAGCCCCAGAGAGCAGTGGGGTTGGCAGCAGAGGGAGTGTCCTCTACAGGATCTGAGCATGCCATGGGGACGTTGAGCAGGGAGAAGGGATCTTCAGCAATTTGATAAAATCCTCTAATGATGGGGGATTATCTCCTCCAAGAGGGGTCCTAGAGGGAGAACAAGAGCCACAGATAAAGCAAGGGTACAGATGAGCTTTGGAAGATACCAGGATCTTGGATAAGATCCTGGGAAAAAAGAAAGAAAAAAGGGAGAGTTCTGTCTCAAGTGAGGATAGAGGTGAAAGGAGCGGTTCCGGAGGCAGGGAGGGAATGGACGGTGGGCAGTGTAGGCTTCCTTACTCCCTCCTCCTTTCTCCAGGCCTCACTGGCAGGGCCCTGCCACTAACAGATAGGACAGGCACTGGCTTGCCTCTCCTGGGTGGCTCAATGTGATTGGCACACCCAGCCACGTGATCACAGCGCAGCAGAGCGGAGTCGTGGCCTAACGGCCACTCTTTGACAAAGTTCTGAGTGTGAGTCCAGCACCACAGGCTGAGACACTGCAGGGGCAGTTAAAAACACAAATGTCCCTTTGGCACCCTTTGCAGCCTTAGCAGAGTGATAGCATGTTTTTGTGGCCAGAACACAGGGCCACAGGGTTGACTCAGGTACTGCCTTTTAAGTGGCCCCTGACAACCCTAGGTGTGATCCCCAAGGAGGGTGGACAGAATGGTGAGAGGTTTGGGAAATATCATACAGGGACTTGGTATAGCCTGGAACCAAGATACCCTAACATGGAAACCAACATGTTCTTTGAATATTTCAAAGTCATCTTTGTGTGTGGGCGGATTTGTTCTGTGGATGGATATTGCTTTGGAGTGGGGGTTGGGGGATTGTTAACAAGAAGAAGAAGAAAAGGAAGGAAGTTTAATAGCATTGATTTGCAGGGGTGAGGGTTTGGGTAAGGGAGGCAGGGAGTAGTGACAGGGCAGAGAAGGTGGCTGTGAAGGACTGTTTCAACGTTCGCTTCTGGCCACACACACTCACTCAGAATCATAGCGCAGAGGCCATGTGGTCAGTCTCCAGGTTCCCTTGGAGAGGAGATCCTGGCTCTTCGAGGCAAGGAACCGGCTCCCATCATCCAGCTAGGCCAAGCTCCCATCAGCCTACGCTTATGTTGTTGGGCTAGGCTTTTCTTTAAAAACACCAACTATGGTCATTCCTAAATATTTGCAAACTTATGAACACACTCAGCACACGTTTGATGAGACGTACACACAGGTGTGTCGTAAAGTATAACTTTATTGTTCACAACTCAATTGAATTTCTGACTCTGAATCCTTTTTTTGTGAAAATTTAAACTAGTCACTTTCCAGGTAACCTAATTTCCCAGACACTTGGGTTGAAGAAACTGTTCCATTTAGGATTGCTTGCCCCTCCTCCTTCATACCACATTGGGGTTAAAAAATAAGCCTGGGTGGGAAGGGGTGCATTAAACAAATGCCCCTAAGGCAGAAGGGCTATCCTCCTTTGCCTCTGCTGTAAGGCTTCTGTGTTGGCTTCTGCCAGATGACCAGGCTCATCCTGTTCTCAGGAGCATCTACTGGCAGGTCGCCTGTCCTCTTCTAATCCATAGCAAGGCAGTCTTCCCTGAAGCCATGGATTGGGGATTCCCATTCCAGTTGTGAGAATCTTTTGAGAGTAGGCCTTCTCTCAGGTAGGTGCCACCCGCTTCTACAATCCAGGGAATATTTGGCTGCTGTGCTGTGGTATAGGGGGCTTCATGTTCCTGCTGGGACATGCCATGCAGTTATGACCTCTCCAGCGCCCTGGCTCCAGCCTGCTCCTTCAGAGGCTTCTTCCCATAATGTAATGTCTCCCTGTGCAAACTCCCTGCTGTCCCAACCACAAGTGAGCGGGGGTCCCTCTGCCCTAGGCTTCCCACACTTGTCTGGGGTGGTTCTATTGTCATCCACCCTCTCTTGAGGGTTCCAAGAGAAAAGGAAATTTTTGTCTGATTCTATGTCGTGATTATTTCTGTCTTATACAGGGAGCATTTGTACCTTTGTTCTTGAATCTTCCCTTGATGACAACTTCTAAAGCATTGTATTTTAGTGATTCTAGAAAAATAAGGCACTTAAGAGCAATTAATATCTCACCTATCATTCCAAATATCTAAACATCTAAATGCATATAAAAAGGAATACAAAAATCATCCTCTATCTCATCATCCAGAGAGGAACAATGTTAATACTTTGGTGTGTTTCTATCTTGTCTTCTTTCTATGCAAAATATTACTTTAATATAATTTAGATCATAGTGTGTGTGTACCTTTTCATTCTTTTTGATATTATTCTTTTTAATTGAATCATAACTTGAATATCTCCCCATATTAAGTAGAGTTAAAAACATGCTTATAATGACTATTATTCTGTTGTGTATCTACATCATCATTTATTTAACCTTTCTCTTATTGGTGGATATTTAGTCTTGTCTTTTTTGGGGGGGGTGGGGTGGGGGTACCAGGTTCTCAACCACTGAGCCATATCTCCAGCCCTATTGTGTATTTTATTTAGAGACAGGGTCTCACTGAGTTGCTTAGCCCCTCGCTGTTGCTGAGACTGGCTTTGAATTTGCGATCCTCTTACCTCAGCCTCCTGAGCCGCTGGGATTACAGGTGTGCATCATCATGCTGGGCTAGTCTGTTCCTAATTATAAAAAGCCTTAATGAATTTTCTTATTCAGGAATCTCTGGCATTCTAGTATATTTTTTTAATTCAGCCTAGATTCTAGAAGTGAAATTATTGATTCAAATGATTTGGACCTTGTTAAATTTCTTGATTTCTGTGGTCACATTGCCTATCAGAAAGGCCATTCTATATCCCTGCCACTTAACTGGGGGATCTGCCGGTTTTGCTCTTCTTTCTTTCTTCTACTGTCGGGAGCAGTGATTTAAATCATGATCTCTGACAGTCCTACAATAGGAGCTGTGCCTACCCTGAGGACCTCCTGTGCAAATGTGCAGGTCAAGACTGCCCAGTTGCTATGGTGACACTCTGCTTAAAGGAGATTCTGTGCTAGGCACAGGACTATCAGTTTTTTTTTTTTCTTTTCTTTTCTTTTTTTTTTTTTTTTTTTTTTTTTTGTGCTACGAATTGAACCCACAGACTTGTGCTTGTGAGGCAAGCACTCTACCAACTGAGCCATATCCCCAGCCCAGGACTATCAGTCCTGACCCTGAGTTCAGACACCAACTGCCAGAGGTACAGAATTATGAGTGCAAGTTAGTAATTATAATTGGCCACTAGTCTTTGACCTTCAATCCTTGCTTTGAAGAAACTTTCTCACAGAAAACCCTTTTGTTAATAAAACCTATATAATAAACGTGCTGAGCTAGCTCTAGGTCGTTATTCCCTATCAGGGAATGATGTCCCACCTGGTCTCAGCTTTCTCTGCATGTTTGTTTATGTTTTCTAATCCTCCATCGACCCTCACTGCTTTCTGAATTAACCACCATGCAGGTCAGGGCACTTTGCTACTCTTTCCTTGTTGACTTTTATAGAAATTTATATATCAGAAAATCATCATAACTCTTTTTATGCATTTTATAAATACTTCTTAACTACTCCATGTGTCTGATATTTACAAACTAAAATAACTAGTATCAAGTTGATTTAAATGGTCTCTTATTTAATTTTTTTTCAGTTTCCTTAGAAATGTTGACATGTACTTACTGCAAGTGAAGAAGAAAATAGATGATATTTTGATATGTCTTCCAAGATAATTGCAGCATTGGTGCTAAAGGGAGGCTACCAGAATTTTGCTGTACCTGATGATACCAGATTCAAAATGGTGAACTCACATGCTGAATGCATATTCTCATGAGTGATCTTGGATCGGTTTCATTCAACTAGTTGCAGCTTCTTTGAATGCCAATGGCTGATGGGCATTTACTTCATTTTCTGACCATTTGCTTCACTATGTTAATTACTCACTTGGGCCTTCTTTCAAGGAGGCTCGCAGCACTGCAATATAAGAATACCTTTTGTATTCACGCTATGGCACAATGTGCTAGAAGCAGGCCCAAAGGTCTAGGGAACTGAAAACCAAAAATCTCCAGGTGATGGCAGCAAGGTGCTAGGAATCTCACTGAGAATGCCACAAGGGGCCTCTGAATTTGTCAAAGGAGCTCTTCACAAGAGAGTCACTAGGATAGGTGATGCATTTGAACTATTTCAAGGCACAGCTCAGTGTTTATAATTGCCAATCAGAAGCCAGGTCTCAAGAAAGATCACCATAAATGCAGGTTCAGAATTTTCAGAGGTGATTCCATTGGTGGCCCTACCAGTGGACATAGATCCAGGAGGAGAAAGAGCTAGAAAGGAGTGAAATGTCAAGTCAGAAAGGAAGTGAAATATCAAGTCAGGTAACATGAAAGGTGAGAGCTAAAAACACAGCTGTCACAAAACAAAACACAGTAACAAACATGTCAGCAAAAGCCAGAAGAATGCTTGGCTTCCACAGGGAGGGAGTAGCAGGAGTTGACGTAAATCACTGGGCAGGATTCCTGGCTCTGCCCTTTCTGGTACTTAAAGGATCTAGGCCCTGAGAAGCCAAGTGTTTAATTTTGGATATGCCTGATGTTTCTTCATTAATTTTCAACAAACATTTATCGAGCACCTACTATGTGAAGTTGGGTGCCTGGAGAGTGATGAGAAGATGCCTTTGTTCCAGCAACTTCTGATCAGAACTATGTTATACAGAATTTTCATGGTGCTATTAAGTGAATTATCATAATGCCTTGTGGAGACAGATTGGGATTTATTTGTCCAACATAAAACATCCTTCAATGGAATACAAATGACCTTTGTCCAGGAATCCATCAGGTTTCTTGGAAGATAACTTAGCCCTGGAAGTCAGCACCCATTAATCTGGAAGAACCTTTTGTACACAGTGCCAATGCCCCACATGCACCTGACCACCGCAAAGCAAAAACACTAAATTAAGTGACTGACCAGGAGGTGACTGCTCCCTGTGGGGTAGGAAAAGCCTCTGCAAGCCTTCCCCTAATCTTGTCCTCAAAACCATGACCTGACTCTGCCAGTCTAAACCCTAAAGGAAGCTGCATTTGAGGGCATAAAGGGAAGAGCAGAGCCAGACTAGATAGGGACAAAGGAGGAGCACAGTTGCAAGGTTGGGGAGGCGCTCTCCCTTGGGGTTGCTTCCCCTTTGGTTCTGTGCCTTCAGTTCTAGGTCTCTCCCTTGCTGCACCCTCTTCCTGGCCTTGGGGACGAGGCCTGATATGAACTCAGAATATTTTTTTAAAGTTTATATTCTATCAAATCTTACTCTTTTTTTCAAGGCAAGTTGTTGAATGTTGCTACTGTTGTTTTTATCATTTGGGTGACTGAGTCTGTGAAGTTGACCCCAAGAACATAGAGATCTTTGGAGTTGGATTTACATTATCCCAGATGAAATAACAGGAGATTTTCTATTCTCTTTTGTCTGGAAGAAGACTGTCTACTATATGCTGTTCAGTGTGGCCTTGACATATGCTCAAAAGTTCTGTCTCAGGAAATAAAGGATCACTTTTGGGTCAAAGAGAGTTTGGCTTTCTGGGGCTACCAAAACACCTCTTTAGGAAAGCAGCAGCAGCAGCACTGCTCATGTTATTGACTCCTACCCTGCAAAAGCATGTGAGCCACGGTGTTCTCATCCTCCCTCCTCCCTCCCTCCTCTACCAAGGAGAAAGCAGGACCTCAGAGAGCTTCTGGAACTAACCGTAACACGTGCCAAGCAAGCGGTGGAGCCTGGATTTAGTCCAGTCCCTTTGTTTCTCTATTAATGCCAAACAGGAAACAGGACCCAAAGAAAGCTGGAGAGGTTAACTTCTGAACAGGACCTAAAAGCTGGCATATCATTATTCTTAACAATTAAAAACGTGGCAACTTGGGGAAAAAACACAAAAGGAGTAGCAAAATAGATTGAGTGTGGTTAACAATGAAAAGAATGAAGAAGTTAAGTTTGCCTGCATCATTTCAACTGGTAGAAAATATTTGTATTTGGGAATCAATTTTTCAGAAAAATCTTGTTGACTTTAGGGATGACTCGGATGGTACTGAAGTTGTATCAATTGAGGTTTAGAAGGTAAATAAAAGATAAATGATTACACAATTTCCAGTTAGATGTTTTTCAGGGAAATGCTAGCCAATGCAGAAACTCACATCCAGCTCTCCCACTGGTCTCTGTCATCACTTTTTGATATCTTTAGAGCCAGAGGAACAAGTGGCACTCTTCAGACAGAGGGAAGATGAGAGGTGACGCCATCTTCTAATGAGCCACGTGATGTGCATGCTGGGGCCTTGGACACAAAGATTTTCAGAAAATCCACAGCCTTACTCTTGAAAGTTTTCCTGAGGCCACTAGAGTCAAGTGACTCAGGGCACCTTGTTAAGTTTGGGGACTGCCATATCTGTCATGTGGCTTATTGGGGTTGGAATGGATCCTTTCCACATGGAATCAACATTTAAGATTCTGTGGATCCATTTATTGACATGCAGTAAGTACTCTCTGGACATACACTCATGAACTTCAAACCTGTTTCTTGAACATTTACACTGTGCTAAGTGCTAAGGAGCAAATGATGAAAGGAATGATTCTTGTCTTCCATTGGGTCTGACTCCAGAGCACTATGATAGCTATTGTGAGCACACAAGAGAAGTATAACTTGCATCATTTCCAGAGGAACACAACCTGGGAGTGGGGAGGATTCTCAGAGGACAGCAGTATTTATGTCATATAAATCTCATATCCCCAGTGCAGTCAGCCCCATACACGATTACCTGCTGAGGGGCTCTAGATCAGGTTCCTGCGCAAAGTAGAGCCTCCCTCAGGGTCTGCTGTCAGCTTGAGAACATTCGATACAGAAACCTCTCTTCCACTCTGGCAGCCCATTCCATTGCTTGATCACTCTAGTGACTAGGAAGCTTTTCCTTCTACACCTGCCTGCCTTGTAACCTTACCAACAGGTCCAGATTTGGCCCTCAGAAACCACGGATGAAATCATCTCTACAGGAATGGACATAGCAGTGGTACAGCACTTTCCTAGCATATACAGACTCTGGGGTTCAATGAACAGCACTGCAAAAATATGTAAATAAATAAAAATAAACCAGCTACACAGTCCAAATCCCTAGTCTCTACATTGGGCGCTAGGTCTACAGAGACATCCATTTTGTATACTGCTCCCCTTCTCTGGCCTCCATTGTCCCTATTCCTTCAGTTACTATTCAGTGAATTTGTTTTGAGACTACTCTATCATCCTACTGAATAGGCAAGATTGGCACCAATGGTTAAACAACAGGATAAACATCTTATGATTAGGAGTCCAATTAGTTCTCCAGCAACCTAAGTGGGTGCAGGTAGACAATTGAACAATTATGGGATGGAAGAGGATTTTTCCTGGTTTCCAGAGGCTTCTCTGAATCCTCAAAATGATTAACAATGAGACCAACACAAAGGTCACGCTTCTGCATAGATTGCCTTAATAAGTCTTCTTGAATGTGGAGACAGAAAAATACTATTACTAATGGAAGATCTATAAGTGAGAGTGAGCCTCCCACTCACCTTGAACCTAGGAAGGCTTTCAGTTGGTAGCATTTCTTCACTATTTATTGCCTGATATCTTTTTGTTTGTTTTGCTATTGGGTATTGAACCCAGGGATGCTTAACCACTGAGTCACATCACCAGCCCTTTTTATTTTGAGACAAAGTCTCACTAAGTTGGTTAGGCCTTTGCCAAGTTGCTGAGTCTGGCCTCAAACTTGCAATCCTCCTGTCTCAGCCTCCTGAATAGCTGGGACTACAGGCATACACCACCACACCCAGTACCTGGTATCTTGAATACACTTAGGGAAGTCATTGTTTCTGGCATTCTCGTTAGGATATTGGAAGGCAACAAGACATTGGAAAGCAACAACTTGAAATCCAGAGAATACAGAACACAGGCTAGGTAATGTGGGCAATTTTCTCTGTCCACTCTGGGATTGTGCAACAGGCAGCCAAATCATTTGGTGGGTTAAACAACACATTGAGCCTCCAGGACTCAGATTCTGATGGTACCTGAGGCAGTGGGAGGAGAGTTATGAGCAGGAAGGTAAGGGTGAGTAAGACGGAGAACTAGGGGTGTGGGAACAGCTTAGCTGTCCTGGGAGTCTTCAATCTGGAGTCAGGACACACCTAAGTCCACACACTATTTACCAATTAAGTGACGCAGCTAGAGTTTAAATCTTGGTCAGCATTAAGTATCTTTATCTGTTAAATATGGGCAATAAAATCTGGTTTGAAGGAATGTTGGCAAAGTCAAGAGGTAGAGAAGTCTGGGCTGTGCTTAGAGAATGGTAAGAAATGATGTGAACTTGGAGTTGCTGTTCTGAGCTGCTCACATAGAGATATGCTGAGGATTTAATGAGATAACATCTACAAAATACTCAGCATAGGGCCTGGCACGGGGTAAGCCATCAATAAATGGAGTTCTTAATATCCCTAATAACACACTAGTACTGAGAGCACAAATACGTAGTGTGGGTAATACTCAAGACTAAAATATGGTCTTTGCCTTGAAGAGTGTATATATATATATCCTAATGACCAAGGGTAAGGGCTCCTTGGCTTATCCCTATGCAAGTTACTTAATGTCTCTGAATTTCATTTTATTCATCTTTAAAAAGAATAATTCTAGCAGTGCATACTTCTAAGTATTATTGAGAACATTAAATAAAATAGCACACTTAATATTCCTGGCATCAGGTAAGTATCTATATTACCAGAAGGAAAATAACAGGTGAAAAAGTGCTAGGTACCACATTTTTTTTTTTTTTTTTTTTTTTTTTTTTTTTTTTTTTTTGCATCAATATGCCATCTAAGTGAGGGCCATATGTTTGCAACTTCTGGCAGAGGAACCAGAGGGAGAAAGAGGTACTACAGGAAACTAACAACTAGAACTTTCTCTCCCTGTGCTACAAGGAAGAGTGAACAATCCAAGGAAGTCAATAAGGCAGGACTTAAGGATCAGGGCAGTAGGCATAGGTCAGAGTGACTGGTGGGGGCTGAAGGATGCACAGTGTATAGCTAAGTCCCCAGCCAGATAGGGAACCGGGCATGTAGATGATGAACCTTGGAACAAGACTCAGGAAGGGAAGGAGAGCAGCTCGGGAGTGCCCTGGGAAAGGAGTTGCTGTTCTGAGCTGCTCACATCTGGCTCTTCAGGGCAGTGCCATGCTCAGCTGGCCTTTCCAGGGGGAGACCTTTTCTCAAGGTCTTTCTTATTCTTTCCTCCAAGAGCCATCTGCAAGGTACCTGCCGAAGGAATGAGTTAAATCTAGCCCTGGCATTCAGACAGCTCAAAGCACACACTGGGGGCAGGGGCAAATCTGAAAAACAACCAGATAGAAGTTTTCAACAGAGAATATGGTTATCGAAAATAAAAATTAAAGTACTTAAATAGTTCAAATAATGGATCAAATACAGTCTAACAGAAAATTCAATCAAGAATCCCCATTGTCAAATGAAAGAAAGGGAGAGGAATAGGAATAGGAAAGACAGTAGAATGAATGGGACGTTACTTCCCTATGTTCATATGTGAATACACAATCAGTGTAACTCCACTTCATATACAACCACAAGAATGGGAAGTTACAACCCGCATAACTCCATTTGTGTATGATATGTCAAAATACACTCTACTGCCACGTATCACTAAAAAGAACAAATAATAAAAATTTAATTTTAAAAAAAATCCCCATCATCTCACTTGCTCTCTCTGTGTCTTTTCTATCATGACTTCTGTGTGGAGATTTGCATAGTAGGCAATTGGTGAAAGTGGAATTTAGACCAAGGTCCAAATCTACCCCTTTTTGCCATGACCCCACTTCACTCCACAGTGGTGGATCTCCTCAAACGGAAGTCTGGAGTGGCCCAGAAAATAGCACAAGTATTAACACTCATAAAAATACCTAGAAGTCGTTCCATAGTGACAGAGATGAGAAATAATATAAAACAAAAACGTTATTTTTTATTTTCAAAAATTTCACAATTTTTATCCTAAACCTTACTCTCCTGAAATTTTCATTTAAACTTTTATTTATATTAATGATATGAATGTCACAGTCTCTAGAAATATAGCATGTTATAAATGACATATTGTTATAGACTTTGTTGTTTTCATTTGATTCGTACCAATATTGAACTTCGCCACCATATCATGAGATTTGATTTTTCTTCTACCATGCCTTCTAAATGTTTGAGCTACTGCTCCTAATTAAGTGGGACAGAGCTGCACAGATAGCTGGTATGTTTTGTGTAGTCCCAGTGCCTCAGTCTCCTCCTAGACTGTGCAACTACTGATCTGGGGACTGATGAGAGAGACAGAAGGGGTGGGGTGCCTTCTGGGGCAGAACCCATCTCCTTGGAATACAACCAGGACCACCAGGCCTGGCCTGGTCCGGGAGCCTCCCTGGCCAACTGGGAAGAACAGAAAGTGTCTGTCACTTGGATAGTTCTCCTGGCACAAATATCAGAGTTCTGTTACTAGTAAGAACAGAAGAGACGCTGTCCCTAGAGTACCTCAGGAAGTTCCAGCATCTCTGTTTTGATGCTTTATACAATTTGTAACAAAGAAGAACAAAGAGGCATTCTCCTACAGTCTGCAAAGAGCACAATATGACCCTGGTGCTCCATGGCCTCAGCTAGCACAGGAGAGGGCAGGGTCCAGTACCCAGGACAAGGGCTAGAAGTGCCAGGGGTAGGTCAGCCTGGACAACTTAACAAGACCCTGTCTCGAAATAAATTTTTTAAAGGGCTGGGTGTAGTTCAGTGGTACAGCATTTGCCTAGCTAGCATACCCAAGGCCCTGGTTTCAATCCCCAGTATGAAGAAGGAGGAGGAGGAGGAAAAGGAAGAAAAAGGAGGAAAGAAAATGGTAACCAGGAACAGGCAGGGATGCCCAGAGCAGGCAGCCATGTTCAAGGGTTGGTATTGATATCTAGTTGCAGGAAGCAATGCCCTGAAGAAGGAAGTGGTGCCCAGGGGCAGGCCAACATGTAAGGAGCAGTGTCCAGGGCCACCAGAGGTACCCAGGGTACTGCTTTGCCCAGGCAAAGACTGTGGTCTACAGGGACAGGCAGCTGCATCTTGACTGGATGCCCCGAGGCAGGATGCAGTGCCCTGGGACAGGGGAGTGGTGCTCTTCTTGGAACTATATAGCCTCCAGTCATTCTTGGAAAAAAATGTTCACACAATATAAATGATATATGCAGCACCATGTTTTGAGAAGTGAGCAGAGACTATGACATTTAACTAAAGAAATTTGAGGACATTATGGTAAGGAAGGCATAGGAAATGTTCATAGAGGTAAGTTTCAATCACAAATACGGCCTGTAATGAGGAATTGTAGAGGGTGGCAGAATTACCTCTTTGTAGAAAATCCAAAACTAACAGTTCAAGGTTGATTTACTTTCTGATGCAATGAAATGTAAGTCCAAAGTCAGTTTGCTATTCATGTGTCCTATGTCCACAAGCTCAAACATAAGTCAGGGAAAAGTTATTAACTAGAGAACCTCAACAGGAAATCTGAGGGTACCTGGTGACTTGGAGTGGATGGGGGTGGGGCTTAGGTCCTTTAGTTCCGGTCAATATTCCTCTCCTTTCCTATGAATGATTGATGTTTTCTCAGTTTTTGTTTTTATTTGTTTGTTTGTTTTGTTTTGTTTGGCGGGGGTGAAGGGAAGTACCGGAGATTGAACTCAGGGACACTCGGCCACTGAGCCACATCCCCAGCCCTATTTTGTATTTTATTTAGAGACAGGGTCTCACTGAGTTGCTTAGCACCTCGCTTTTGCTGAGGCTGGCTTTGAACTCACAATCCTCCTGCCTTAGCCTCCTGAGTCGCTGGGATTATAGGCGTGCATCACTACGCCCAGTGATGTTTTCTCAGTTTAACAGGGAAAGCCAAGTGGGTGCCACTTCATAACCTCAGTTGCCCTCCCCTCTCCAACCCCAGTCAGGTTACCCTGAGCCCTCCAGGAGCAGAAATTCAAACCCACCAGTAGCTACAAGCCTCAATTCTACCTCTGCTCTGTCACTCTGAAGATGTCTCTCATGTTTTGAGACAAGTCTCCCTCTATGAGGAGAGCAGTCATGACCTAGGGAGATCACTTCCTTCCCCGCCTCCACAACCCCCCTCCCTCATGCACACATGTGTTCTTCACTTTACAGGGCAGCCCATTTTGGGGGGGTGGGGTGAAGGGGTAGGCCCATTTAACCTGCTACTCTGGAAATAGGGCCATAACCATGGCAACTGTCAGACCTGAATTTGTTTTGCAAATTGCAAAAATTGTCTCCTTTGCTTTTGTTTTTACCTCAGTAAAGGCATTTTGTTAATTATTTATGTAAGTGTGGTTTAAAGTTCATAGCGTCCTAATACTTTCCATTCAGATAAATTCAAACCATGGGAAGAGTCATCTTACAGAGCTCTTGTGTCAAGGTTACAACATCCATAACTCACCTGATGCCCCAGCTGGCACGGAGTACTTTTGGTGATGTTGGTGACAACGGTCAGGGTCAGCTCTGTGCCATACACAGGGAAGGTGGCAATGATGCCAAAGAAGAATGTGTGTGAAGGAGGATGAAGAAGGTGCTGGAGGCCATGATCCAGGAGTGGAGAAAAATGGCTGAACACAGGACCCAGCATGCCATCAAAAACCATCTTCCTATGCTTTGCACTGACTGGACTCTGGACATCCTTGGTTCCCCAAGTCTCTTAAAGTTCATCTACATAACAGTTGCTTAAAGTTGCATCTACATAATAGTGTTCCAGGGAGCAATAGTGATATTGTTTTCAATCTTATATTTTCCATTAAAAAAACCTACAACTGCTTCTATTTTTTTTTGTACCAGCTTAAAGCTTTAAAGTCTCTACACAGTGGAGATCACTCTTTCCCCTTAGGAGAGGAATTTTGGCTACTTCCTCTGTATGCCTGAGACTCTGGGTTTTTCACCTGCTAACAAGAGTACAAAGAGACCCTACCTGGCTCATAAGGAAAGGCAGGCATGCACTGTCCCCAGTCAGAAAGGGGAATTCTGATGAAACTAGAATAGTCTGAACAACAGTCTAGTAGTCAGTCGAAATTTCCATACTTGACTATTTGACAGAATGTACATCACCACCACCACCATGGTAGACAGCGCCCTCTTGTGGAAGTTGGTGTTTATGGACTTGTAGATACTCTTCTTTCTGAGTTCCCTGCTCTCTTACATTCTGCACCATGTGACTCCTCTATTGCTGTTCTGATGTCCCCCAGTCTCAGCTGCGGTTTGTATGGTTGGAGTAAATTGCATTTTCAAAAATGGCCACCAGAGATATTGCAAATATACATACTCTTTCAGGACCTTAAAGATTATTTTGTGAAAAAGGTAAGTCTAGGCCGGTGTGATGGTACACACTTATAATCCTAGTAACTCATAAGGCTGGGGCAGGATGACCACAAGTTCCTGGGCAGCTTAGCAAAACTCTGTCTTAAAATTTAAAAAGTGTTGGGGGGGTGTAATACAGTGGTAAAGCACCACTGAGTTCAATCCCCAGCAGCACCCACACACACAAAGGTCAAGTCTAATTTCCCCTCCTCTGGAATATGGGCGAGATTTTAAAACTGTCTCTGTGCACAGAATGCAGTGGAGAGGATGCTTCAGGAATTCTGATGCTAGGTCATAAAAAGAATTAAGGCTTCTACCTTGCTCTCTCTTCCATTTGGGACATGTGTCTTGGGAGCCCTGAGCCAATATGTGAGAAGCTATTCTGAAGCTTCCATTTTGCACAGAGACCAGGATCCCAGAAGTCGCAGCAGCACCAGTTGCAGATGGTTGAATTCTCTCAGCATCATCTGCCAGGCATGTGAGAAAAGAGCCTTTAAAGATTCCCAGTCCCCAGTGCTGAGCTGTCCCAGCTGACATCAAGTGGAGCAAAGGTGCTGTCTCCATCAAGCCCAGTCCTTAGTGTGAATTTGTGAGGGAAAAAAAAAAAACAAAACAACAACAACAACAAAAAAATGTTTGCTGTATTAAGCCACTAAGTATTAGAGTAGTTTGTTTAGAGTAGAATAGTAATGGCGACATCACCCTTTACAGTATCATCAGGCTCCTACCTTGCTTCTTCTAAGATTTTGGCTTCTCCTCTGTAGGGGGTTGCTGAGCAGAATTAGAGGAAGGTCCCTACTCCCACCAATGTCAAAATTCCTTTATCAAACCAGGAAACCCACAACATGGAGGCATTTTTAACTCACAATTTGAAGACTTTCAGCTTCTTATAATTAGCCCAATGGTTAGATTTTGTAGTTCACTTGACTCTCCTTTGTTATAGTTACTGCCTACAAAATTAGTACAAGTTCCCTGTGTGGGAGACATTCAACTCACGTGGACAATTTGATAGTGTTGCTGTCCAAATCAAGCTTCCCCATCAATGCTGTGGCTGAAGCTGGTAGCACCCAACTCTGTCCTTCAGATTAAGTTCCTTTGTCTGCCTGAAACCATTGTACAAGAGTCAAAAGCTTGTCTGATTGACTTCACCATGTCTGACTCTGTCCTTGGGCTTTGGGGAGGGACAAGCATGGAAGAGTTGTGAACACTCTGTGACTTACATACATAGTAGGCACCTGGCATTCCAGCTCTCTTCCGGAGATACTCATCACCATATCAAGACTTCGCATAGCTTTGTTCTGTGCCAGCAGAGATTGTCTCTCTTCCAGGTTGGCACTGATTTATTCATTAATAAACAGCATGTTTAACCATAATTAGATAGGTATGAATCCAACCACATCCTCTATTTTGTCCCCAGGGATATCACAATATGGATCTTCAAATACTTTGCTGAAAACCTTGCCTATTTCGTTTCCTGTTCTCCCAGTTAAATGGCCTAGCTTGCCCATGAGGCAGAAGATTTAATTATGCGACTTTTTTCTAATTACCTATTCTAGATCCTCACACTGTTTTTCACAACTGTTAATAGTTCCCAGGCACCATTCTTTGTTTTTAATTTAGTTTTATTGTGTTTACTTTTGGCAGAACTAGCTCCAAATCAAAATTCAGTTCATGCGGAATCTGTCTTCTCTACATTAGGATTAAGGGACGGCTAAGAGAAGAGAGCAGATACTAGACATGTGCATTATTTATTTGAGTTTTCACTGAAAATTGTTTTTGTTTTAATTAATAACTTGACTTTTAGTGGCAATAATCAGAAAATAACTTTTAGAAATCTGGAGCCCCAGGGCTGATTTTACAACTTTCATACTAATATTTTAGCGCCATCTAGAGACAAACATTATTTATTACCCGGTGAGGAAATAAAATCATAAACCTTCCAAATGTCAGCAACATAGAAATACTACCTTGCTTCTTTTAGCCTGTCTGTCCCAAGAAAGAGCTATTCCAGTTGCAAGTGTCTAATCATTTCACAATATTATTAAATTGGAATCACCGTTTTCCAGATGGAGTAATTCAGCACAGTTAGTGACAGAACTGGAATTTAAATGTAGTGCATCTGATTCTTGAGCATATACAATGGTTTAACCACTAAGATATATAAAACTTCCAATTTTAATTCTATATTCTACCAAAATGAATGACATTTGAAATATCATTGGTAGAATGCTATCAGTAAGAAGAAATGGAAGACTAAGAGGGAAGAGGTGACTGATTATAAGAAACAACACAATCCAGAATACTGAGAAAATATAGAGAGGGTTCCTAAACATGTCCACAATTTTAAGGCATTGTGGAGGAGAAAAACTGAAAGACTGGAGATGGGCAGTTTCTCCAGAAGGTAAGATTATGACAGCCAATGTATGGTATCACTTTTAAGCAACCTAGATGTGAAGGTGCTGATTCCTAGTACCCAATATGGGTTCACCAAGAAGAAGTAGTATAAGCCATGCTCCATTTTCCTGACTGACTGTTGTGTAACTGGATGTCAACAAGGCCTGTCATCATATCCCTGTGGACATGATAAATAAATACAGCTAAATGCAAAATTAGTTGTTTTCATGGAGGTTCATATGACCTCACTAGAATGTTCTGATGGTTGTCAACCTGAAGAGAATATGAGTGGCAAAATCCATGATTTTGGCTTCAATTCCTTGGCAGCACTTTTATTCACTGTTTGGGTGAAAATCTTATGTCTGTCAATACAGTGTACAGATTACAAGTGGAGAGATACAGACAAAATATTGAATGATTGAACTGCAGGATCCCCAAACAATGTATGGTCTAGATCACAGGGCTGACTTGAATGAAAGGTGACTGAATAGGAAAGAATATGAGGCTCTGCATCCCAAAGTATCCATCATGTTCTCTCAGGCTAAGGAGTGGCCTGGGCAGCCTGGGTAAGACTCTCCCCCACTCCCCTTCCCCAGAGACACAGATTTATTCAGAAAAGTAGTTACATATCCAAGGGAGAATGTGCACTATCTCAAGGGAAAGACATCTTTGGGGTAAAGTAAGAAGTACACATACAAGGGAGAATGACCCCTCATCTTGAGAGTGCAAAGGAGAATGTGGCCATCTTCAGAGTGAGAAACTTTTGGGGTAAAGCAGGGAATAAACGTTCAGGGGAGAAGGTGAGCCACCTCCAGAGGCAGACACAGCCCTGAGTGAGAATCTAGGGCAGCCTTATCAAGAAGAATTTAATGTGAACATAAATGTAAATGTGAATATAAATGTTAGCATTTTTTAGTAGCCACATTTTTTAAAGTAAAAAAAAGGGTGAATTTTAATAATGATTCTTATTTTTAAAATTTGTCCAACATACCCCCAATACTACTATTTTTGAGAAGTAATCAGTATAAAAAGTTGAGATAGCTTACATTCCGTTTTACACTAAGTCTTCAAAACCCTGTTTGTATTCTACACTTCAAAGCACCTCTCAGTTTAAGTGCTCATACCCACATGTGGATACAGTATGGGATCATGCGCTTCAATTTCACTGATGCTCAAGCTCTGCAGGGAGATTGCCCTACAGTTGTGTAGTTCTTAAATTGGCGACTAATTGAGGGGGCTGTACCTGCTTATACCATTTGGAATATTTTTTCCTATAAAATCATCATGAAAGCTGGGCTGGTGTCCACTGCCTGTCAGTCATCCAAGCTTGGCTCAGGAATGCTGGAATAATTTCAGTGACTGCAATATCAAAATTTTGAAAAAGTGATCACTACCAAATGAATTTTTCTACTCTTATCTCTGAGTCCTTGGACATGTCTTTAAGTTCACAGTCGTCACTAGAGCAAGTAGCAGCTTAACGTTTTTTCAAGGAAATAAAATTGTTTCCATTTCCATTTCCATTTTTAACATCCAACTCAACTTTCAAATTAGGTTTTCAATTTTCATATCTTGTTTCTCTTCCCAAAACTGATTTCTGAGCACTCACCTCCACCCAGATGAGAAATCTGGCAACCTAGACAGTAGCAAATGAAGCTGAGGAGCAGCAGAAACATAGTGAATAAAAAGTCTGAATCGCCAAAATGAATGCTGAAAATGCACAAAAGCTCAAACTGAAAAAGGTCACCCTTCATTATCTTCCTTCTGCAGTTGAGAAAACAGAAGTCCGGAGAAATAAATTGGCTTCCCCTGTGTCACAGAGATTAAGTCTGATTCCAGGCCAACTATCTTATTCTCTTAGCTTAGCTCCTTGGAATGACATTTTTCTTTGCAGTTCTGAAAATACTATTCCCTATTTTCCCACCATCATTATCTAGATCCTTCTTACAATGTTTCTCCTCTTATGACTCCATCTTGGTTTAAATATTATTCCCTGGAGCAGGTTGCCAGGGTTCAAATTCAGGTCCCACCACTTGTAAACTGTAGGCGTAACTCAGGTTCCTCATCCATAAGTTGGGCATAATAAAAATCCTCTCGTCCATACTAAAGAGCTTATCTTTATGTAAGCACTTGGAATAGAACCCAGCTCATAGTAGGTACTCAATATTATTTCTTACTCATAGAACTGGTTTTCCAATTGCATTCTGTAATTCACCAAAGCTTCTGGTTTGAACAGAATTTACACATTGACTAACCTCCTAGGCTTAGCGGCCCCTGTCCTCTTGAGACAGATATCTTCAGTCTACTTGGCGGGAGCATGCCTGTCTCCAGGGACCACCCCTCCATCTTTGGTGAGCACTAACTTCTGGAAGACAACTGCACCATCGTGCATACAATATGGGCTTTAGAGCCTGGTTTCATGATCCTCCCATTCTTTTCCCATCACCATTCTGCACTATGATTGATATAAGAAAGGTTATGAAACTTTGATATCTTTCCAAATTTACAACGGGCCTCCGGCACTTAGTGAAATGAAGTCGAGTCCAATGAGTTCTTTTCTAACTCTCTTACATACAGCAATATAGACCATGCCATAAAAGAAGAGATAAGCCCTTTTAACATTCTTCTTGTTAGGATGGAACATTATCTCTGTGGATCGTTCTAGCCATAACTAGTAACTCCAGCTCTCAGAACTCTGACTGACTTTGCCTCAGAAAAAATGGGGATTTAGTAACTGCAAATAATGATCAAGAGTTTTTCTGGGCTATGTTAGGATAAATGTTGAACATTTCTGAGAAATGTACAGGAAGTTCAATATGTAATAAATCTTAAATGTACAAAATTCACTCAACTTGCATATTATTATGTGGTTCCATTTGATTTCCTTAGATTCTTTCAAACAGTAGTATTGGTTGCTGGTGGAACCAAGGCAGGGATGCTGTGGAATTCCCAGGGACAGTTGGAAGGTGGCCCGCCCCCCCATACAATTATTCAACAGCAATGAAACAAAATCACCAGCAGAGGCAAGAGGTCGAGAGTACATGAAAAGTAGAGTGTCATGTGACTGTGCAATGTAAAAAAGTGAAGGAGGGTCAAAGCCAAATATACTTGTCACATGGCATCTGAATTGAGTGCCACTGGGAAGAAGCAAATGTAATTTGCAACTCTACTTTTAAATTCATTTTCTAGTCAGTGGGGTAATCTAGTTCCTAAAATAAACCAAAGGCCTTTTTAATCATGGATTTAACTGAGATTATGTACATGAAAAGTGCTTTCTAAACAGTAAAATATCTCTATCAGATTTTATTGTTCCCGAATAAATGAGAAGACATAGCTTTCTCAAAGACAATTCAATCTTCATGTAATTTTCATTCATATACGCTATTTCCTAAGCTTGTTTCTTCAAGCTCTGTTAGAAGATTCCATGCGTGTTTCATGGGGTATGAGAATTGGATTGCATCAGTCTTTTGTGCATGCTTGTGTGTCCTTCTTGCCTATGGGAGAAAAACTCAACTAGCTCACAGGAAGAAAAGAAACAGAGGGAGTCAAGAAAAATAACAAGATGTATTTAAAAACAGACT
This sequence comes from Sciurus vulgaris, assembly GCF_902686455.1. Taxonomy (NCBI): domain Eukaryota; kingdom Metazoa; phylum Chordata; class Mammalia; order Rodentia; family Sciuridae; genus Sciurus; species Sciurus vulgaris. The sequence goes on from NC_136470.1 coordinate 86,750,251, forward strand.
TCTCCAGTTGGCATCTGGAATGAAATAACTAACAATTTTCTCCAACCCTTTATATTATTTCTTTTGCTCCTGGAGTCTTCTTGAAGCTTTAATTCTTGAACTCAGGTGGCAGCACCAGACATTGTATCCCAAAGGGAGAGGTATTAGTTAACCTTTTGCTGGTCATTCTTGTCTGAATGCAAATGGACAAACTGAAGCCCTCTTATTCATGTCATGACGGTCATTAGGAAAAAAAAATTAAGTCAAACTTGCATATTGAAAATAAAACAAAAACACACACAAAAAAAAAACCCCTGCAGATAATAAAATATCGCTGATTCACTTATTTTTCAACAAAGTCCAATTTTATTCACTTCTTAATATCCTTGGCAGTCCATTGTATATCTTCTGCACTGATCCTTGTTCAGTAGCTGTTTGATACCTGGGGGATGGTGGGGGGGAAAGAAAACTCTCCAGGTAAGCTTCATTTCTTCCTCTTTGTTCTTCTTCTCAGTTTTAACCTCTTTTACCACCTTTCCATTTATTATTTAATACCACCAAACTGGGGCCCTTTTCAGCCAGTTATCAAACACATTTCTAAGCTTCTCATCCTCCTATTGTACATGGCCTCCCTTTTACAGCTTGGTCCAGGCTCATTCATTTTGAGTGAGCTTGCTTCACTCCTAAACACCTAGGTTTCAAAGCCTGCTCATACAACCTTCAACACACTGACCACAGGACTTTCATTATTGCTTTTACAGAGAAAAGATGAGTTTGTTCACTGCTATCCTTGTGTTCCAGTAGTGTTAACGGCTAATGTCTTATGTCACTGGAAGGTTTTGTTTTTAATGTCGCTCTACTCTCATATACATACATAACCACACATACAGAGGCGTGCAAAGGCATGCATACACGCACTTTCATTATACCCCTACCTTCTCTTGCTTCCTCTGTAAACTGTTTCTTTTGGAAAATCCACATCAAATGTGGATTATTAAAGAGCCCTTGATGTTGTTGTTGTCAAAGCTGGGGAGCCCTTCTCCCTTTTTCCATAGCTTGGCTCCTGGCCTGGTGAATCTTATCCCGGGAAAATATGTACCTGAAAAGCAAAGGGAATGTACTGGAGCAGGACCTAAACACATCCAAAGTAACATCACGAAGCTTTAGTGAGCAGTGGTACACAAAGCTAATGTCACAGATCAAACAAAGAAAGGATGAGGGTAACATCATTAGGATAAGAGTCAAAAAAAAAAAAAAAAAGTTTTTTTTAAAAAATGCTAAGAAAAATCAAACACATAAGCCAGTTTTAAAAAATAATAACAATAAGGTTTCGCCAGTGGAAACCTTGGGAACCTCTAAGAACAAGACTGTCAAAGGCTGTGCAAATCAACTCTGAGCAGCCAAAAAGGTCGTGGCACTGTTATTGCTGGACACTGGCAGCACAGTAAGGAGAGAAGACTGGAACAAGAATTAGAAAGAAGTTCCTGTGATTCTCTACAATGGAAGTGACTGAGATTAGTAATCTAAAACCACCCACCTAGAGTCTTCAAAAAGAAGTAAATTGCTTTGTTTACCTTGTGACCATCCAAGTGAGTAATATCCATCTCAAAGCCAAACCAGAGACTCAACTAGTGAGATTGTCACATTGTGTACAAATCATCTCCTCTCCTTTCAAATATTCTGTGCCTAAAAAACAGTAAGATAAAAATAATTACTTCCATTTGTATTGGCAAGAGTTCAAAAGTTGCTAGAAAGATCTTGAAAATGATGAACAACATTCTTTTCAAACAGTGAGCACTTGTTAGACATACTTTTGTGCAATAGCATTAACTGAGGATAATAAGACTATGTAAGTCTTACTAAATCCTATTCTTAAGAGTTCACAGGCAGAAGCCAACATATATAAGGAAAAACTATCAGTCATTAGGTTATGGAAAAGAGAGAAAAAATGTTGGTAGCAGGGGCTGGGGAGATGAGCTTCAGAATTAGGTCTATAGAGGTTTCTGGGCTTGGTTCACAAAGCCAAGGGGGGCTCTAGAGATGCGAATAAGGCCAGTGCAGGGGAAAGTGGGGGACAGGCTAGAGGGAATTCTGGCAAAGACAAGGACTTGAGAAGGTACCAGGTTTTATTCAGGGAACGCACATGTTCTAATTTTCTCACAAAGTGATGAGAAAGACAAGATAGGCAAGAAAAGCTGGGGAAAAATAATCAACTGAACATAAAGAGTGCATGAGGGAAGTCATGCACAGACAGACCACTTCCCATGTTCCAGTGGGAATTTCAAAGAAACATTCTTACATAAAGAAGTATCCAACTGGTAAACAAGAGAGATACTACAACAAGACAATCACAAGTCCTAGGCAAAAACGACTATCTCAACAGCCTCTCTAAACAGACAAGATGCAAGTTATGTATAGAAAGGTCCCTTCCTATGGGAAAGCCTCACATTCTTGAATGGTGCAGCGAACCCTCAGCTAAAAATCTCAGGTCTCTTTGGTTCCCTTTTCCTGTATGACTCTCTTTACAGCTCCTTACTTTTCTCTATTCCTTCCTTCGATATCTTTTGAATTTTTATGTTCTAAGTAAATAAATAACTGAAGCTCACTCCCAGGGCCCAATCTCAAATTTTCAGGATTATAAAGAGTTACAAATAATCACTTGTAGTATTATGGGCATGAATAACAGAGGAAACAAATTCGGAGGCGTCCTCTCTACCAATCTGATGTACTGAGAGCAGACGGCAGAGGAGATGGCCTCTAAAATTGATTACTACTTGACAACTTTGATCGGAAGCGTAAGTCTCCAGGCTCACCGTCCACATGAGGCTCACCTGGTCAGAAGCAGATTATAGGTTATAGAATATGGGAAGTCACACAAGTAGAACACTACAGATCTATTGGGAAGTTGAGAGAAATGTTTAAAACCAGTGCCTAAGGCACTGGCTCTGTCAAGTCTGTTAGGGCACAGTCTCAGCCCTGGTTATATCAAGTTTCAGGTCATTAGTGAAGATCACCTGTGCTTCAGGCAGAGCAATAATAACTTGACCTATTTCCTAAACAAAGAATGATTCACCAATTTTCTGAACTTGAAGTCTTAAAGCTTTTTTTCTTTTAGAGTTTTAAATTTAAGTCCAAAAATGAGGGTCTGAGAACATCTAATTAATGCCCACACTAGAGTTACATATTCTCTTTCACTGATGAGTAAAGTAATCTATTCATTGAGGCCTGGCCACCCTAAATTTTGATAAAACTTAGACTATCTGACAACTTTTGGCCTTGATGTTCAAAGGATAATCAGTAATGCTAATGCTTCATGTGACTAAGCATGCTGTCAATAAAAGGCTTTCTATATCCTAAAAACTGGCTGAAAGAGTATTAGAATTATACATTTCATTTGCCATGTAGTCATAAGGAGTATGGGCTGAGGCAGAAGTGCGAGGTATTCATAAGCAGAGAACAGAGTTAGATAATAAAAACATCAATATTTCACCTTCTCCAATAAAGGGGTACTCCATGCCATCTCTCACTCCAGGTTCTATTTCTACTTCCAGTGTTCGTCTCATTCACTAATCTGAGACAAAAGAATTAAAAAGGAAATAAAATGAAAATATAAATGTAACCCCTATATAAAGTTTTATCCATTTTATCAGAGCTCTATTAGTATTTTTTTCTATTAGTATATTTTTCTGACTATTAGTATAACTCTACTTCACAAAGCTCTCTGAGATTTGTTTACATCTTCTACATGACAAATTCAGGGCAAAGCCATTTGCATTACATAAACATATAAGAATGCACTAATAGTTCAAGTAGGAAGGAAACATTAATATTTGTTAGTATCTTTGGACATAAAGGGTGATGCTTATTAGTTTAGAAACAAAAAAGGAGATATGTAGAAGAAATATTTCAGGAAAAATTTTCAAACACACATTTATTTGCTCTATCCTTTGGTGAAACATTGTTAGAAGAGGAAGGGAGAGTTAAGTATGAACAATAAAAACTTTATTAGACAAATGAGATTATCCAGGTGTTTCTTGGTGGAACCACGGAGGTGATTTCACTTACTTAACATTAGGGCACTCATCACAGACCACCTCTTGGGTCATCTGGAAGCGCCCTGGGCCCAGCTGGGTGGTCCGCATCTCTTGCCGACAGTTGCATTTCCGTTTGCCAGGAGCCTGCCTTGCCACAGGTTTGTTTCTAACTACCTAAGAAATGCATGAATAGCCTTTAGTTTCCTTAATGAATTAGGACTCTACACACGTCTGGACTGGGAACTCCCCTTCTCTGGCAAACTACCCATCAGGGAGACCTAAGCTGACAAAACTCTTTGAAGAGTCCAAATCAACCCTCAAAAAGGAATGAAGTAAACATATACTTAAATGACTCAAATTTTGAACTTGGAAAAGAGAGGGAAGAAGAAGTGAATTGAAATATAAGGTGTTTGATATCAGCATTAGAATTCTAAGCCACAACTAAGTACTACTGAGCTAAGTGAGATAATGTTTTATACCTATTGGAAGGGCAAAATTAAGAAGTCTAATCATTCCAAATATTAGAGTTAGCAAATCTAAAAATTTTCATAAACGGTTGGTACAAGTGTGGCACAATCAATCTCAAAACCAATAAAACATGAATACTGGTTCATTTTACCCAGCAATTCTACTCATATATTACCCACCACGAGATATTCTTGCTCATGTATACCTAGAATATGTATAAGAATGTTCATAAAAGCACTATTTGAAACTGAAAAAAGTCTGGGAAAAACCTAAATGCCACAGATAATGGTGGTCACAATAAAATTTTATTCAGCGGGATTATAGTTCTAAGCAATAACAAGGATAAGTCCTAGTAACGTAATAGCAGAAAAAAATTAGCCCCAAAAGATAATAAATGCTATATCATTTTTACAAACTCAAAACCAATAAATAATACATCATTCAGGTATTGATATATATTTAACAAAACAAATGACTTAGTTCCTAGTCTGAGTAGACATTAGCTTATGAAAAAAATGACAACTGCATCATGAACCAAGGATTATGATTAATTCAATTTCAGTCACTCCCCTTCATTCTCTCAAAGACAGAGTAGGTACACTGAAAACTCTAAGTTTTAGTCAAAAATTCAAATTCTGGAAGTAAACATGAATAGCTGTGTTGTTTAAACTTACTTCCACAAAATTTCCAGCATATACTTCTTCCAAAGTGACTTCTAGATCTACAATAATATCACTTCCTCTTGGAATATTTCTGTCTTGCTGACGAGGGGTTCCTCCAAACATGAAACCAAAATCTCCAAAGAAGCTATAGGTAAGTGTGAAATCATCAGAAAAGAAATCTGAGTTTATGTCACAATCATTTAGTTTTCTTTCAAATTTATAAAACATTGCTTCCTATCAATACAATGCACAGAACTCAAAGACATTTTCAATACATTGGAGTCATATGTCATATACAATTTTAATTAACATAATATCAACTACATTGCAACTGTACTGCTGTCTACAAGAAAAAAAAATTTTTTTAAACAGTATGGTCCATACAAATAGCATAGCATATACACCTACCATATGCCAGTGAAGTCAATGTTGGACTCAATGAAACATTATTTTGACACTGAGGAAAATCCAGACATAGTGAACTTATTAAGAAAGAATATAGTATATATAACACTGTATAAAGCTGAGCTTAATGGTAACTTAAGAAATTTTTAAGGGCAATTTTGAACATACATAATGTTCACTTTATATATTTTTCAGCAGTAACCTTGATGAAAGAAGCTACTACTCTGTGCCAAAATCCTGGGCACATATTTAAATAAGCTAATAAAATAATCAGCTTAGCATCGGCTTAATAAAATTCTAATTCTTAAGGATAAGTAAGTTCTGGCCTCTACAAAATCAAAATTAACTTTTGTAAATAAAAAAGAATCACTCTTAAAAAACAACAACAACAACAACAACAACAACAGTGACCTTCATTTGTGCAGGTATTCTAATCTTAATGTTAATCTCTGTGTAATTAAGAAATCTCAGATATTAGCACAGTGATGATGACAACTATATAATTTCCTCTCCCACCAATAACCCTGGTGAATGCATTCCTGAATTTAAAAGTAAGAAGGGAGGATGGGGGTGGACGTAAGAGAAGCCTTTTCACTTCCTGACATCCCTAGGGAGCACTTTATTGTTTTTTTTTTTTGTTTTTGTTTTTTGGTACTGGAGATTGAGCCCACAGGAGCTTTACCATGGAGACACATTTCCAGTCCTATTTATTTTTTATTTTGAGCCAGTGTCTCACTAAGTTGCTGAGGCTGAACTTGATCTTGCCATTTTCCCACCGAAGCCTTCCAAGTTGCTGAGATTACAGGTGTGCTTGAATGATCAAGGAGAATAGACACTTCTCCAATAGGCTAAAACAGACAATATAATCCTTGAGAAGAGGAAGATATCCCAATCATTTACTCACACATCTTTACAAGTCCTAAAAATCTACCGTCACCCCCAAACACTAAATGGGGAAAGCTACTGTATGTAATAGTGATTCTTACTTGTTTTGGGGAAGGGTTCACAGAATCCTTTAAGAATCTGAAGAAAGAAACTCTCTCCCCATAAAAATACAGATTCAAATATCTTTTCATTTGTAACTTCACACCTGAACTCCAGGTGAGATCTACTACATGGTATTATGGTATATGGAGGTTCAAATGTCAATAACCAGGGCCCCAAGAAGTGTTTATTATTTCAGCCACCTAGCACTCCTCAAAAGCCATGTGTAGCAGGAGATTAAGAACTTCCACTTAATTTCTTCCCCAATGGTGGTTAACATTACTACCTACTCTTGTTGACAGGATGAAAGAGAGGTAGCTCTGGGTATGAGAATAGAAATTTTTTTTCTCTTCTGTGCTTACAAGAATAATTTAGCTCATTAAGTTACTAAGTGATCCATTCTTGGACACTAATCCTTTGCAGGTGGGTACATTACTTACTGTGAAAAAATGTCTCCATGGGAGCTCTGATGACCATCTTTCAATCCTTCTTCACCATATGTATCATATTGTTTCCGTTTTTCACTGTCTGACAGAACCTGGGGATAAAAGTGAAAGAAAAAAACATATTAGGTAATATTCAGTTAATGTACATTCATATTTATGTTTGTTTTCACTCAGATGACTGCTCAGGTTTACTTTCTGTGCAGTTTAACACCAGTGCTTATGCTATTAACCACTATGTTACATTATCTATTTAAACTATAAACTAGGATCTGAACTAGGATATGACTATGACAGACTGTCATCAGTGATGGAGGCACTACATTAGGAGGACAGTCTTAACATTGGGCCCCACATGTCTATACCCCCCAATATGTGCACACATTAGAAGATAGGCAAGTCAAGGGAATAGGATGATAGGCCTTTCAGTAAGAGTTATACTGCTTTATTTTTCAAGATTGGTATATGTAGAAATCTATTTGTAAAAGAATGCTATCTGTCATATAACTCAGGATGCACTATGTATAAAATATATGTATATGTATAACATATAAGGCAATCAAGCTTGAATGGTCCAAAGAAAAAAAGAAAATCTGAACTAGTAACTAGAAAGGTTCTTAGAATTATATAAACTGCAATTTCATAAATGATACATGCATAGCCTGTCTAGTTCATGGATAAAGGCCATGATAGATTCTTTACAGAGAATAGATTCTCTGACAGAGATCTATCAGAGAATGATAGATCTTTACATGATAGATTCTTTACAGAGATTCTTTACTGTAAATTCAGCTTCCTTTGAAAATACTTTTTGAGTATCGGGTTCTTAGCAAACAATGGAACTATTCGTGGACAATATAATACAAAATATGGAATATTATAAATAACAAATGAAATGTTACATACAATATAAGAGGGGACATAAGCCCTCTCAAATTATGGACCCCAGGTTAAGAATTTCTGTTGTGAGGAATCACTGAAGTCATGGAGAGAAAAAAGGGGGAGACCCCACTAGCTCTGAGTTCATATGGTATAAGACATTATTTCAGTTCAGTAGATTCTTTAATTTTGATTTTGGGATCCCCATTAAAAAAATTGTTTTTTCATATTTCTTTCTAGCCTTTTCAATCTGCAGGGTCTTTCAACTTGAATTCAGAAAATTTAGCTCTATGACTTTTAGAGTTTAATTTTTTTCTGTGCCTTTTAGAAAATGGGAATAAATATTTGCCTAGCTCTACTGCATTTCACAGTATCCTCATGAAGATTGAGAGTACACTTGCGAGTGTTTTGACCTCTAGATTAATCCTGTAAATTCAAACTAACCTATGTTTTGTTTGATCTGCAAAATAAAAAAATTTAATTAGTTACCAAAACTTTTACAATCAGGAGAATTTATAAAAATGTAGATTTCCAGCTTCTCTTAAAAAATTGGTAGATCCGGCAAGACAGTATTTGCATTTGTTTATGGCAAAAACTGACTGGGGTTCAGTCACATCTGCTCCAATGAAAGAAGGCAAGAAGGCTTCAGTTAATAACAATCTTGATCCGTCTGTATTGATTCCCAATATGGTGGCAGAATATCCATTGTTATGTTTTATCTTACACCCCTGCCTATTATTTGCCATGTCCATATGAGCATGTTGGTTTACAATCCTCATTTAGGTATTTTTTTGTTGTTGTTTTTATATTTCTGGCTCAATTTCCCTAACTGATAGACTGATAGATTAGCAGATCAATCAGTTAATCTATTATTAATTTCTCAATCCTACTTTCATTCATTCTTTTTTAACATTACTCCTCTCATTAAATATTAAAAAGGTAGGAAATGGCATCTACCAACAAGAATGTAATATTTAGTACAATATAACACCAAGTATTATTTTTACTTTTATCTACATGTTTCTAAATGGAAGTGACCTAAATGGAGTATTTCTCTATGTTATACGGTCTTTTCTATATCTACAGGTTTTGTTCATACTTTATCTTCTTTCTTGACTCACCTCATAAGCAGCACCCAGATCCTGGAATTTCTCCTGGGCTTGGGGATCATCAGGGTTCCGGTCAGGATGAAGCTGCAGGGCTAGTTTCCTGTAGGCCTTTTTAATATCCTTTATAGAAGCACTTCGAGGTACCCCCAAGATCTTATAGAAATCTCGCCTGGAAAGGAGCAGAGAATACGTCATTAAAAAGACTTATATACTACATTTTTAAAAGTGAAAGGGTTTTACCCCTTTTCATTTAGGTGTGTGTCTAAGCAAAGAAATACAAAAATGAAGGTATATGTGAAACATGCATGCACACACACACACACACACACACACACACAGACTTGACTAATAGCTAATGTGCCAGAATTTGTAATGAGTCTTATATACTGAAATAATCACAATGAGAGACTATGTACTTTTTGGACAGTTATTCAAAACATCGGTGGCACTCTTTTTTCCTTCTTTGTTTTCTGGTGCTGGTGATTGAACCCAGGGACACTTAACCATTGAGTCACATTCCTAGCTCTTAGTATTTTTTGAGACAGGGTCTTGCTAAGTTGCTGAGGCTGGCCTGGAATTTGTGATCCTCCTGCCTCACCTTCCCAAGTCGCTGGAATTATAGGCATGTGCCACCCCACCTGGCTGTAGTCTTCTTTAGAACTACCTTCAGTCAAGAAACCATTTTCTTATTTTATGGTTACATGTAATTTCTGGGCAATAATACCATAAAATGTAATTAACTCTCCCCTTTTTCCCTATATTGGTTTGAGCTAACTTCTGACTATTTCCAAAGGTCAAATATCAATCTCAAAGGATGATTTTCTTTATTTAAAAAGATAATGTGACATAAATGTCCTAATAGTAACACTTAGAAATGTTAAAGAGAAAGTGACTGAAGTTAACTTCAGAGGTTAAAATAAAGGTTAAGTCAAAGCCTAAATAACAACTGTAAAGACAAAATAAAACCCATCTATTTGGATGTATGGATTGTAATTATTTTTCTGCTGAAAGAGAAAATACCAATCTTGCACTCATTTTCAGTAGTTATAAGTTTGTCTAGATAAAGTATTATAGACAGTTTCTAAAGCCCACATGCAGGAGCCTGTGTTTCATTAGTTGTGAATATGCCTATGGTATGAACAAAGAGATAAGAGAGAGATCCACTGGCCTCCTTGTCAGAGATGATACTGGAATCAAATTAATCATAAAGGGGATTTCTGCAAGAAGTGGTAATAGGAAGATGGAATAAGACTACGATAAACTTTCAGGCAGGGATTATATCCAGACCATTGAATAAATATTCATTGAATGAAATAATAAATAAGAACACTCACAAAAAGTCTATCCATTTTGCTAGAGTAATTTTAGCCATCAGAATTTATTCTGAAAATGCATTCTTTCAACAATGGGGATAGGAAATGTTTCTCACAATAGAGACTGATTTAGTAATGATGGTAATTTTAAAATGTATTGGAGAGAAAAATGCTTTCAATACGAAGACCCAGGTGATATATAAAAACTATATCATATGATCACACTTTAGAAAAAATAATTTATTCCATCTATCAGTGTTTTTTTTTTTTTTTTAAATTATCATCCACAAAGGATTCCATGAGAAAAAATACTTCCCCCATCTGTAAAGTCTTGACATCTTGAGATGGGAATTAAATAATTGATAACAAAAGGGCTGCAACTCCAGAGGCTGAAGTAGGTGGATCATGAGTTGGAGGCCGGCCTCAGCAAGACCCTCAGTGACTTAGTGAGACACTCTCTCAAAATTAAAAAGGGATGGGATGGAGCTCAGTGGTAAAACATTCCTGCAGTTTAATCCCCAGTATCAAAAATAAATAAATAATAAAGGTAACAAAAGGGCTAATATAGAGTGAGGCTCACTTAAGAATATATTTCATATAAAAAGGGAACAGCTCAGAAAAATGCAGGGAGAAGATGGCTGGCTTAGCTCAGCATCAACATTACACTCCCTAAGAGATTCCTTTATGAATTACTTAAGTTTATAGCTACGAGATTTAAAATATTTAATATTAGCATTTTATTAAACACCCTAGGGTACTTGTAGTTTTCTGTGTAAATATTACTAAGAAAGACATTTAAAAAAACAATAAAGCATTATCTAGAAGTTAATTTTTTAGGAACTTAAGATGTTTCACAAGAAAAAAATGATAACAAAGTTTAAACTTACATGCAAAGGGTAAAAAAACTTGTGTAAGAGAACAAATACTTAATCTTAAAACTATGCTAAGTAGTACCTTCCCCATTGGAAACATCCTATAAATTGTCAGAGGATGAGACCTACTATTTTTTGCATTCTAAAACAGGAGCCTGGGGTACTATATCTTGGGTTACCAGGAGTACAGGATCATGAATGTTAAAGGTTGGCCGGATTCTTCAGAGTCCATCTGTTCCTACTCCCTGCCTAAGATGGCACAATACTGCTTTCGTGTTACAGACGAGAATATGTTTCTTTCAAGGTTACATAATTCATAAGTGGAGTGAGGGTGTGTAGGTTAAACCCCACCTTACTACCTGTTGGTGAACTCTTCTCACTCACACATTTGGTTTCTCAAGATGGTACCATGGAGAGAGACAGTGAGGCATGACAGCCTAGGCTCAATAGTTAGGAAGCTGGGAAGTTCAAGGGCTCTCTAAAGTGTCTTTTTGCTTCACAATTCAATTTTCTTCAGTCCCAGGTTTGTTCTCTTACCTTACCACTTTAATGTCAGCTCTTTAATGGCCTGTCCCGGACTCACCATCCTCTAATTCAGCTCCGGAGGGTACAACACATCTCTGACCGAAGGCGTGTCCATCACCTCAATTTCGGCATGGCGCTGTCACTATCTTCATTAGTCAGGTATCCCATTCCTTCCCCAGCTCTACGTGACACTGCTTCCGCTCACAACCACTTTCTTCCCCCCAAACTCCCTCCAAACCTCAACTGCTGTGTTTGGCACTGCATTCAATTCCCACTCTTCCGGGCAAAGCTCTACAGGGCCTCAGGAATCTAAGGTCCTCTCACTGGTACCACGCTAGGCTCCCCTCGCATCCCAAAAGCCTGGCCCACACTACCCATTCCTCCGTCCCATTGCCGTACCACAACGATGTCCCTCTCCATTCCCTCAGTAAGGCCAGCCGGCTTCCCCCACCTCTCCCTACCCACTGCCCACCCTGGCTCCTCCCCAGCAAAGCTGACTCTCGGGCCCCATGCCCGCGAGTGCCTCTTCCTCACCCGGCGATCACGGCCCCGATGAGGTACAGCAGCAACAGGCAAAAGGTGCCCAGGTTCTGCGGAGCCATGGTTCCTCCGTGCCGGCTCCTGTCCCACCCACTTCTTACAGCCTCCGCAGCCGCCGCGTCGGCTCGCCAGCGCTCCCGGCCTTGGGAGGCCGCCTCACGCCGGGGTCTCCTACTTGGTCGGCAGGCAGCTAGCTTGCCCCCGCCTCTGCCAGTCCACTTCCCGGGAGTCCCAAGTCCCGGTGAGAGAAGCCCCCAGCAAGGGAGGGCCAATCGCTGCCCAGGACATCACACGCGGCCGGCACCTCGGAGCCAATCAGCGCAGTACACTTCACCTCCGAGGCGGTGCGGGTAGCCAGTTAGGTTTCGGAACTGCAGCCGCAGTTCCTGGCCAATTGGAAGAGGAAACGTCAAAGAATCGCGCCGCCACAAGAGCAGCTCAGCCCCGGCTCCCGCGAGTCGAAGAAAATTACGTGAAAGGCAGGGGTTGGTGCCAAGTGAGGGCACGGAGATACACCAAGTCTTCCTTATCGCCCGCCTCTTTGGGTTTTTCACCAATCGTGAGACTTTTCCATCAGAACCGACCAATTGCGAGAGGGAGGTTTTAGCTGGCTTGGAAGTCCTGAAATCTCACATTGAGCTACATGCTGGGTGCCGGCGCTGAGGGAAGAAGGCGGAAGGGGGCGGGGCTGTCACTTCGCGCCAACTCAAACAGCGCTTTGAAGGTCTTACCGTACAGTATCCTGGCCACCCCGTAAGCAGTTGTCTCGGTTTCATAGAAAAGAAGTCTGCTAGCTTATAGAAAAGGGACCGTGGAGACAGACTGACTCAAGTTCAGACTTGGCTGCCAGCACTTCATAGCGGTGAGACCTTCCCCATCCTCCCAAGTCCAAGCCTGTTTCTTTTTTAACAAAACTAAAGCAAAGCCCTAACTGGAAAAGTATTGTGAATTTTTAGTGGGGAAAAAAAATCTGTGAATTATTTAGCACAGTGGCACATGGTATGCATGCAATGAATAAATATTACAGTTATGAGCAGAACTCTTTAATTCTCTATTTTCCCAGGTTTTGCTCATCACAGTAAACGCACCACCAAGTTGTTTAGGACAGAACTCTAGGTGTCTACTTGATTCCTTTCCTGTACAACCTATCCAAATCTTTACCTCTCAACTACATCTTTAATCTGTTTACTACATAGCCATTACTACGTCTCGGCCAAGTCACATCCTCTCTTACCGGGGAAAGGCCTCCTAACTGATCTCCCTGTCTCCGCATTTAACAACTTAATACAGTATTTTAATGTACCCCTGGACCCCCTCCATGATTTTTTTTTTCAATGTCAAGTCATGTTTCTCACTTTGTTAAAAACCTCTAATGGCCTTTCATTTACACTTAGACTAAAAGGCTATCTCTATGCTAACTTAAAAAGTCTTCAGAAAAGAAAAAAAGGCACCATACCCTTACCTATCATACACCTTATCTTGATCCAGAAAAACTGCCCCTCTTCTCCTTTAATACACCAAAATTCTTCCTGGGACCTTGGCACTAGCTCTTATTCCCTCTGCCTGAAATACTTCCCTCCCTCAGAGACTAACATGGGTACTCTTTTTTTTAAAACCTGGATATCAGCTTAAATGTCACCAACCTCATAGAAGACATTCCTGTCCAATCAATCAATTAGCTCTCTTGAGTCCCTTTTTTACACCACCATATTTTATCATTTTCATCCCTGTTCCCACACTCCTACAAACAGAAATGCCAGTCTCATGAGAGCATGAATCTGGACTAATTGCACCTTAGAACTGTGCCTCAGGGAAGTAGTGCTCAAATATGTTTGAGTAACACTTGCTTTGATTGTGATCTTCATGTAGCTAGTTTCTTAGTCTCCAGACTTCAACTCAAATTCAACACTCCAAAGAGGCCTTCCCTGGTCCTCTCCTTTCCATCTTCAGTGTTTATTATTATCTGAAATCACTATTTTAAGTATGTGTTGTCCATTTTCCCTATTAAATTATACACCCCAAGAAAGCAAGGAACTTAATCTATTTTGTTATTACTAGCACTGTGCCAAACAATTAGTATTTGTACTAATTGCTGATGCAGAAAACTAAGGCATAGGTTGGGGAGGGGATGTAGCTCAGTGGTAGAATGCTTTCTATGCATATGGGAGCCCCTGGGTTTGATCCCCAGCACTGCGGGGTAGGGGGGAAAGAAAAAGAAAACTAAGGCATAGAGATGATAAAATTTACTCAAGTCGCTGTAAATGATGCTGCCTGGATCCCAGGTCTGTTTAAACCTGAAGCGCCTGCTTTCAGGAAGATACCTAGTAAGGGAGAGAGGCGACCTAAAAGAGGAACTATTGTAGTTTGTGATCTACTTTACCTTTGAATCTCTCACACCTACATAGGCGATAAATGAACTAAGAAAGCAGGAATGTTCAGAAATCATGAAATGGAAGCCTAAATTGAGTGTATCTTCTGCTCGGTGGAATCCAAAAACGCTTCCTGAAGGCTATAGCATGGCAGGAAAGCTGACCTGAGAGTTAAGGCGCTAACGCTGAGGGGGCCGAGGTGGGGGAAGGCGATGGCTCTCACTTCAGAGGACCTGGATTCCAGTCTTGCCTCATTTTTTTGCCGTGTGACCTTGGGAGTGTCTTGCTTTCACCTTTTTATGCCCTAATCAGTGAAACAAATGTGCTTTACTTACAAGCGTTCTTCAGAAGAGTAGGATAATATAATCAAAGTGTTTTACATAGTGCCCTGCCAATAGTAAGCGCTCCATAAAGGTAAACTGCCATTATTTTTTCCTGATCAAACCCTGCAAACCTTACCGACAGCTATTTGTTGATCACAGTTCTGTGGAGCAATAGAAAACTTATTATTTCTCTGGGCAGAAATGCGCGACACCAGAAAGCAATGGATCTGGCTTGGTTTCTTGGATCGTGGACTCATGGGCTTCTGGCTTTCCCGTAAGAAATAAAGTTTGTCTCAGACGCGGGAGAAGCAGTTGCCGCTCTAGCAACAAGGTCCGCGGGTTCTCGATGGTGCGAGGTCTTGCGCTTGCGCGATGCGCGCGGCGGCGCGCGGCGGCGCGCGGCAGAGAGTGAAGGGCGGGCCGGGCGCGCGGAGAGGTGCGGTGGACCGGTTCCTGCTTTCGCAGGTAACTGCTCGCGGACTAGCGCTGGGGAGGGGGGAGGAAGGGGAGGACGGACTGAAGGCTGGGTCGCTCGGGCCGCAGGCTTAGGCTGGGGAGGCTGCCTTAAAGCTTGCTGGGTCTCGGGTCCACTCCTGAGCCTGTCAGCTGGGTATCTTGTTACCAAATAGGGTGGTGGCGCTCGAGCGGCCCACGCCACATCCTACTCCGGACCCCTGCGGAGATGGCGGCGAATCCTCAGTACTAGCGCCCTGGGCCCTCGCCTGTTTCTTCACCGGAAAACCTTTTTCCCAGCGCATCCCGAGGGAAAGAACTGCAGTTTGATGATTACGAATATAGCCTTGTCGAATCTCGGGGTTAGGATAGGGGGTCGTCTTCAGGATCTGGCTTTGATTGCGCACTTCAGGAACAGCTCAGTACCTCAGGAGCAGCCTGTTTTCATTTTGGAGAGAATGAAGATCTTCCTAATGTACTTTTCATCGTTTAGCTGAACTTAGAACAACGCCAAGCCATTCCCATCTCGAACCCAGCCGCCATTTACCCTTCCACACCCTTTTCAGTTCACGCTCCCACATTCCTTCACCTGTTGCTTAAATGGTCTCATATCTAATACTTTTCATAGTGTTCTGGACCCACTCCTTTCCTCAGAGGTTCTCCCCATTCTGAACTCCCAGAGTACATTTGTAGCTGTCCAGGTCTTTAGTCAGATCAGATTTCTAATCCAGGGCAATGCCAACGAAATGTATGACCTTAGGTAAGTCCCTTCTCCAAACTTCAGGTTTCTCAATTGAAAGTGAAGGAAATCATGTATCACTAGGTGGTTGTGAGGGTGAAAGGAGGTGAAATGTACAAAATATTTAGTGTGCTTTTTGGCATATAATAAGCACTCCATGTCAATTTTTTTAATAGTTTCCAAAAGCAGCACAACTTTCTAGAATCAAATGCAAAATAACAGTGAAACATTTTTCACCAGTTTTATAAGGAAAATTTTCCCTAAATGATGTTAATGCTGAGGAGTGGTCAATGAAGTGGGTTCCATTGGTTAAATGATGATACAGTTTTGATAGTTATTTTGGAAAACAATGGAAGTATATGTCAGGAGGTGTACCAATAAAAGTTACTTCATTTCACAAATATACATCTGAAAATCTCTGGGAAGTAATTCATTATGGAGAAACTATGTAGAAAAATGGTAATCAGGGTATTAAAATAATGAACACAGTTGAAATTTTTATAACAAATTTTTAATATATACAAAGGAGAAAAGGTAATTGAGCCAAGATAGAGACATCACCCAGCATCAACAATGAGCTACAGCCCCTTTTTTTAGCTTTTATTTTGAGATAGGATCTTACCAAGTTGCTTAGGGCTTTACTAGGTTGCTGAGGCTGGCCTCTAAATTGTGATCTTCCTGCCTTAGCCTCCCAAGTTGCTAGAATTACAGGCATGTGCCACCATACCCAGCTTCATGAAAAATCCTCAGCCTAGTAAGTTTCTAAAAGTAAATGGAAATATATTTGGAGTCTGTGAAGCCTTTAATACAGAATTATGTATATTCTTACAAACTATGAAAATTCAAAAACAACATCCAGTCTATGTAGAAAAAAGAGAAAAGAGGAAGTACAATAAAATATTAACCAGTTGCCATTGAGTGGTGGTAATGTGGATGATTGCCTCCTTCTGTTTTTAAATGTTTTATACATATTCCATATAATCATCTGACATTGTTATGTATAATAAAGAAAAAACAAAATCTTAAAATACTGCACCTGAACTGAGCACAATAGAATATGCCAGAGCAGGTTCACTGTAGAAAATAAAGATGCTCTACTATCTCTTCATTTCCTTTGTATCCTATGTTTACATGAGCATTCTCATAGCTCCTCATATTAGTGCTTCATATTGCATTTGTACAGCTAACAAGTCTAAATTGTTAACCAACTGTCCCCTCTGTGTAAGTAATTTAACTCTGAAATTTTTTATTTCTCTTGTTTGTAACAGTGTCCCCTGTCAGAGTAGAGCATAACTCCATGACAGGATGACTTTTCTCTCCCTATTCCTTCTTTACTTCCTGCCCACAGCAGGAAACCAACCCAGATTTTATTAATTTACCCACTTTTCTAGAGCAAATTTCTAATAATTCAAATAAGATAATTTTGTTTTATTACTTTTTTTTTCTCAAATAGATTATAATGGGATCTGACCAAAAATCTCTTCTGCATTTGGTTGGTGAATTATAGCTGCTTTTAAAACTGATGATGTGGTACTTTGAAAAACAGTTAAGGGAGGGATTACCTTCCAGGAAAATGTATAAATGAAATGTTTCAAGTCAGTTCGTGAAGAAACTTTGTTTCCTAGGTATGCAAAGAAGCCTTTTCATCCAGATGTTCTTAGCCATAATATGGATCAGTCAGGAGTTCTCCTCTGGGTAAAAGCAGAACCCTTTATAGTGGGTGCCTTGCAGGTCCCTCCTCCATCCAAGTTCAGTCTTCATTATCTCAGGAAGATAGCCACCTATGTGCGAACCCGGGCCACAGAGGGAGCTTACCCACGGCTCTACTGGTCTACATGGAGGCACATTGCATGTGGGAAGCTGCAGTTGGCTAAGGATCTGGCATGGCTTTACTTCGAAATATTTGATAGTCTTTCGGCGAGGACACCTGAGGCACGCCTGGAATGGTCTGAAGTTCTCTCCAACTGCATGTCTGAAGATGAAGTTGAAAAGCAGAGAAATCGGGTAAGTGTTGAACAACCTTTAGAAATAAACCATTGTTGATTTTTGTACTAGCAGTATGGTTTGAGTTATTGGGTTAATGACCATTTTAGCAGTTTCAGTTTGGCAGTAATTTATTCAGTGTTAAGTCCGTCCTTACCAGTCCTTTGCCGCTCCCAAAGTCATAATGTTACAGGAATCCTGAAATTGAAAGTGGGAAATATTTTCGTTGACTTTATTATGAAACACTGATATGTTAGTCAGAGATTTTTTTATTTTTTTTATTTTTTTAAACTTATTTTTATTGTAAACAAATGGGATACGTTGTTTCTGTTTGTACATGGAGTAACAGCATACCATTTGCATATTCATACATTTACATAGAGTAATGATGTTTGATTCATTCCATTATTTTTTCCTTCCCCCCACCCCTCCCACCTCTCTTTTTCCTCTATACAGTCCCTCCTTCCTCCATTCTTGCCCCCCTCCCAACCCTCATTATGTGTCATCATCCGCTTATCAGTGAGATCATTCGCCTTTTGGATTTTTGAGATTGGCTTATCTCACTTAACATGATATTCTCCAGTTTCATCCATTTGCCTGCAAATGCCATAATTTTATTATTCTTTATAGCTGAGTAATATTCCATTGTATATATATACCACAGTTTCTTTATCCATTCATCAATTGAAGGGCATCCAGGTTGGTTCCACAATCTGGCTATTGTGAATTGAGCAGCTATAAACATTGATGTGGCTGTATCTCTGTAGTATGCTGATTTTAAGTCCTTTGGGTATAGGCCAAGGATTGGGATAGCTGGGTCAAATGATAGGTCCATTCCAAGTTTTCTAAGGAATCTCCACACTGCTTTCCAGAGTGGCTGCACTAATTTGCAACCCCACCAGCAATATATGAGTGTACCTTTCTCCCCACATCCTCTCCAACACCTATTGTTGTTTGTATTCTTGATAATCGCCATTCTAATTGGGGTAAGATGGAATCTTAGTGTAGTTTTGTTTTGCATTTCTCTTATTACTAAAGATGGTGAACATTTTTTCATATGTTTGTTGATTGCTTGTAGATCTTCTGTGAAGCATCTGTTCATATCCTTAGCCCATTTGTTGATTGGGTTATTTGTATTCTTGGTGTAGAGTTTTTTGAGTTCTTTATATATTCTGGAAATTAGTGCTCTATCTGAAGTATGAGTGGCAAAGATATTCTCCCACTCTGTAGGCTCTCTCTTCACATTGCTGATACTGTCCTTTGCTGAGAGAAAGCTGTTTAGTTTGAATCTATCCCAGTTATTGATTCTTGCTTTTATTTCTTGTGCTATGGGAGTCCTGTTAAGGAAGTCAGATCCTAAGCCAACAAGGTGAAGATTTGGACCTACTTTTTCTTCTATAAGATGCAGGGTCTCTGGTCTGATTTCAAGGTTCTTGATCCATTGTGAGTTGATTTTTGTGCAGGGTGAGAGATAGGAGTTTAATTTCATTCTGTTGCATATGGATTTCCAGTTTTCCCAGCACCATTTGTTGAAGAGGCTATCTTTTCTCCATTGCATATTTTTGGCACCTTTGTCTAGTATTAGAAAATTGTATTTATTTGGGTTTGTGTTCGTGTCCTCTATTCTGTACCATTGATCTACCTATTTTGGTGCCAATACCATGCCATTTTTGTTACTATTGCTTTGTAGTATAGTTGAAGTTCTGATATTGCAATACCCCCTGTTTCATTCTTCCTGCTAAGGATTGCTTTAGCTATTCTGGGTTTCTTATTCTTCCAGATGAATTTCATGATTGCTTGCTCTATTTCTGTAAGGTACGTCATTGGGATTTTAATTGGAATTGCATTGAATCTGTATAGCACTTTTGCTAGTATGGCCGTTTTGACAGTATTAATTCTGCCTATCCAAGAACATGGGCGATCTTTCCATCTTCTAAGGTCTTCCTTAATTTCTTTCTTCAATGTTTTGTAGTTTTCATTGTAGAGATCTTTTACCTCTTTGGTTAGATGGATCCCCAAGTTTTTTTTTTTTTTTTTTTTTTTGAGTCTGTTGCAAATGGGGTTGTTTTCCTCATTTCCCTTTCAGCTGTTTCATCGCTTGCGTATAAAAATGCTTTAGATTTATGTGTGTTAATTTTATAGCCTGCTATTTTGCTGAATTCATTGATGAGGTCTAGAAGTTTTCTGGAGGAGGTTTTTGGATCCTCTAAATATAGAATCATGTCATCCAGAAATAGTGACAGCTTAAGTTCCTCTTTTCCTATTTGTATCCCTTTAATTTCTTTAGTCTGCCTAATTGCTCTGGCTAGAGTTTCGAGGACAATGTTGAATAGAAGTGGTGAAAGAGGACATCCCTGCCTTGTTCCCGTTTTTAAAGGGAATGGTTTCAGTTTTTCTCCATTAAGAATGATGTTGGCCATGGGCTTAGCATAAATAGCCTTTACAATGTTCAGGTATGTTCCTACTATCATGTTTTGAGCATGAAGGGGTGTTGTATTTTGTCGAACGCTTTTTCTGCGTCAAGTGAAATAACCATGATTCTTATCCTTAAGTCTATTGACATGATGTATTATGTTTATTGATTTATGAATGTTGAACCATCCAAGCATTCCAGGGATGAACCCCACTTGATCGTGGTGCACAATTTTCTTAATATGTTTTTGGATACGGTTTGCCAATATTTTGTTAAGGATCTTTGCATCTATATTCATCAAGGATATTGGTCTAAAATTTTCTTTCCTTGATGTGTCTTTTCCTGGTTTGGGTATGAGGGTGATATTAGCTTCATAAAATGAGTTTGGTAGGGTACCCTCCTTTTCTATTTCCTGGAATACTTTGAGAAGTATTGGAATGAGTTCTTCTTTGAAGGTCTTGTAGAACTCAGCTGAGAATCCGTCTGGTCCTGGGCTTTTCTTGGATGGTAGATTTTTAATGGCTTCTTCTATTTCATTGCTTGATATTGATCTGTTTAAATCATGTGTGTCCTCCTGGTTCCGTTTAGGAGGAGCATATGTCTCTAGAAATTTGTCAATGTCTTCAGTAGTTTCTATTTTATTGGAATACAGATATTCAAAGTAGCTTCTCATTATGTTCTGTATCTCAGTGGTGTCTGTCTGATATTTCCTTTTGCATCATGTATTTTAGTAATTTGAGTCTTCTCTCTCCTTCTCTTTGTTAGTGTGGCTAAGGGTTTGTCTATTTTGTTTACTTTCTCAAAGAACCAACTTTTTGTTTTGTCAGTTTTTTGAATAGTTTCTTTTGTTTCAATTTCATTGATTTCAGCTCTGATTGTAATTATTTCCTGTCTTCTACTACTTTTGCTGTACTCTGTTCTTTTTCTAGGGCTTTGAGCTGTAATGTTAGGTCATTTAGTTGTTGACTTTTCATTCTTTTCTGGAATGCGCTCCATGCAATGAATTTTCCTCTTAGTACCATTTTCATAGTGTCCCAGAGATTTTGATATGTTGTATCGTCATTCTCATTGACCTCTAAGAATTTTTTAATCTCCTCCCTGATGTTTTTTGTTATCCATGTTTCATTCAGTAGCATATTATTTAGTCTCCAGGTGTTGGAGTAATTTCTCTTTTTTATTTTGTCATTGATTTCTACTCTCAGTCCATTATGATCTGATAGAACACAAGGCAGTATCTATTTTTTTGCATTTCCTAAGGGCTGCTTTGTGGCATAACATATGGTCTGTTTTCGAGAAGGTTCCATGTGCTGCTGAGAAGAAAGAGAATCCGCTCGTTGATGGATGGAATATTCTATATATGTCTATTAAGTCTAGGTTATTGATTGTGTTATTGAGTTCTATGGTTTCTTTGGTTGGATTTTGTTTGGAAGATCTATCTAGTGGTGACAGCGGTGCATTAAAGTCACCCAGAATTATTGTGTTGTGGTCTATGTGATTCCTGAAATTGAGAAGGATTTGTTTGATGTACAGGGATGCACCATTGTTTGGGGCATAAATATTTACTATCGTTATGTCTTCCTGATTTATGGTTCCCTTAAGCAGTATGAAATGTCCTTCTTTATCCCTTCTGACTAACTTTGGCTTGAAGTCCACTTTATCTGATGTAAGGATGGAAACCCCTGCTTTTTTACTGAGTCTATGTGCGTGGTAGGTTTTTTCCCATCCTTTCACCTTTAGTCTGTGGATGTCTTTTTCTATGAGATGAGTCTCTTGCAGGCAGCATATTGTTGGGTCTTTCTTTTTAATCCAATCTGCCAGTCTGTGTCTTTTGATTGATGAGTTTAGGCCATTAACGTTCAGGGTTATTATTGAGATGTGATTTGTATTCCCAGTCATTTGGCTTATTTTTGGTTTTTAAGTTGGCTTGATTTCTCCTTTGAGTGGTTTTTCTCTAAGGTAGTTCCTCCCTTTGCTGACCTACATTGTTGTTTTTCATTTCCTCCTCATGGAATATTTTGTTGAGAACATTCTGTAGTGCAGGCTTTCTATTTGTAAATTCTTTTAACTTTTGTTTATCATGGAAGGATTTTATTTCATCTTCAAATCTGAAGGTGAGTTTTGCTGGGTATAGGATTCTTGGTTGGCAACCATGTTCTTTCAGAGCTTGAAATATGTTGGTCCGGGCCCTTCTAGCTTTTAGAGTCTGGGTTGAGAAGTCTGCTGCTATCCATATTGGTCTCCCCCTATATGTAATCTCATGCTTTTCTCTCGCAGCCTTCAAAATCCTATCTTTATTTTGAATGTTAGGCGTTTTCATTATAATGTGCCTTGGTGTGGATCTGTTGTGATTCTGTGCATTTGGTGTTCTGTAATTTGTATTTGATTTTCCATTTCATTTTTCAGGTTTGGGAAATTTTCTGATATTATTTCATTGAATAGGTTGTTCATTCCTTTGGTTTGTATCTCTGTGCCTTCCTCAATTCCAATAATTCTTAAATTTGGTCTTTTCATAATGTCCCATAGTTCTTGGAGATTCTGTTCATGATTTCTTACCGTCTTCTCTGTTTGGGCAACTTTATTTTCAAGATTAAATATTTTGTCTTCATTGTCTGAGGTTCTGTCTTCCAAGTGGTCTAGTCTTTTGGTGATGCTTTCCATTGAGTTTTTTATTTGGTTTATTGTCTCCTTCATTTCATGGATTTCCGTTTGGCTTTTTTGAGAATCTCTATCTCTGTTGAAATGATCTTTTGCTTCCTGCAGGTTCTCTTTCAGCTTATTGGTATTATCATTCATTGCCTGCATTTGCTCTCTTATCTCATCCTTTGCTTCACGAATCATCTTAATCATGTATAATCTGAAGTCCTTTTCTGACATTTCTTCTACTATACTGTCATTGGATTCTATTAATATAGAATCTAGATTTGTTTGGATCATTTTCTTCCCTTGTTTTTTCATGTTGTTCATGTATCTTCCCCTCTAGCAGTGCAGATCTGGGGTATTGCAGATTTCCCCCTATAGGCTTGTAGTGACCCTATAGGTTTCCAAAACCCTTTTTTTAAGGGGAGATCAATATTAGCAGTGCCCAAATCAGACACTATGCAATCCTAGACCAAATAGCCCCTATGGGGACAATAACAAAATTGTCATAGTAAACAAAATGAGTTCAAATATTATCTTCAGTAAAACAAACAGGTTTGCAATAAGGTCTGCAGTTTCTAATGGAGGACAAAGAGGATGCAGAGGGATGTAGAATGTGGCTGTTAATGGGATAAGAAAAGAATATACAGACGTTCTAGAAAATAGAAAGGGTGAGAGTGTAATCAAAAGAAATCGGATGTTAGCATGCAAAAAAGGGAGAAAGAGACTCTGAGGGAACAGGTAAACCAAAGGAAAAGAGAGCAAGAAAAGTAAAGAAATAAAAACTTAAATTTTTTAAAAAGGAGAAAAAAGAAAATCTACAGTATAACAGTCATATACTAATGAAACCTCCCAGAGTTCAGTAGCCTGATGCATGAGAGGTTCCTGACAATGAGCTTCAAGCCTCCAGCAGGCGTCACAGGATGGGATTTGCCCCACCCAAAGATCGGAGCTCAGCTTCCAGGATTATCCAAGATGGCTGCTCTGGCTTAGAAATGTGTTGGCAAATGGCAAGCTGCAGCTCAGGGGTGGACATGGTCAGCTGGAGGTCCTGGAGACGGGATGCGGTTGGTCCGGCAGTGGTCCTGAAGGTCTGGTGTGTTTGTTGTGTTTGTGGGATCCTGGAGGCCAGGTGCAATCAGTCGGTCTGGGGTCCCGGTGATAGGGCACAGTCAGTTGGTCTGGGGGTCCTGGCGGCAGGGAGCAGTCAGTTGATGTGAGGGCCCCAGAGGCAGGGAGTGATCGGTTGGGCTGAGGTATCCTGGAGACGGGGCTCAGTCAATCCGGCCAGGGGATCCTACGGGGCCTGGCTGATGTCTCAAAATGGTGGCAGCCACGTGTAATCAAACCTGCAGGTACTGTAACAGTGAACTTCCAGGCAACAGCAGGCAGCTGGTGCTCCGCTGGTGGTCGGCGATCAGTCTGCTGACTGTTGTCGGATGAGGATGATCGGGAGGTGAACCTCCAGCATTGGGTGATGGATAGGTGTAAGGCAGGCGATGGACAGGCGAGAGGCAGGCAAATGGCGGATGATAGACACCTGACAGTGAGCAATCTGCATTCAAAAAAGGCGACGGTATGCTGGCAGACTGCAGGTGATCACAGCAGACAAATGGGTAAACAGCAGGAAATCGGTAAGCAGCAAAAACTGCCTCACTGAGAAACAGATATCCTCTGCTTGAAACCAGAGTTACAGAGCGATAAGGAATGCAGCCTCCCTCTAGTCTGCCATCTTGGATCTCCTCAGAGACTTTTTAAATGAGCATCTACTATGTTTTGGGAGTCATAGATGGTTAGGACAGTGTATTCACTCCTTTTCTGTTGTTCATAAGACAATACCACAGACTGGGTAAAAATCTTACTTATACTCACAGTTTTGGAGGTTCAAAGTCAAGGTGCCATATAAGGTGATGGTCTTCTTTCTGGCACAGTCCTGAGGCAGTGCCAGGCCTTTATGTATACATGCTAGTCTTTCTCCCTTTTATAAAGCCACCAGTATTCAATCATGGGAGCTGCACCCTGATGACCTTATCTAATTCTAATCACTTCTCAAATGTCCCACTTTTAAACACCATAAATTATGTTCCCACCTTCCTAATTCCTCACAGTGAGGATTAAATTTGGAGAAATTTAATTTTTCAATTAAATTTGAGTTTTCAGAGAGGACAAACCATAGTGTCCTGCCCCTTGCTCCCTATAACTCATATTGTCCTCACATACAAAACATAATTGTTCATCCAAATAGTCCCAAAGTCTTAACTGGATCCAACATCAATTCAAAAGTGTCATTTGAGACTCAAGGCAAACTCTTTTCAGCTTTGAACCTGAAAAATTAAAACAGGTTACCTACTTCCAGTGTACAGTGGTGAGAAGCCCAGGATGGGTATATATTCCCATTTCTAAAGAAATAAACAAGTAGAAAGTAGTAACTGGCCCAAAACCAGTCAGGAACCCGGCAGAGCAGACATTAAATCTTTTTTTTTCCTTTAATATTTTTAGTTGTAGATGGACATAATACCTTTTCTTATTCATTTACTTTTGAGGGGTGCTAAGGATCAAACCCAGTGCCCCACAAGCCCTAGGCGAGCGCTCTAGCCCAGCCCCAGACATTAAATCTTAAAGCTTCAGGTCCTGCATCCTGTGCAGGCTGGGTTTAAAGGCTTCCAAGGCCTCAAGCAGCCCTGTTCCTCTGACTTTGCTGGACTTAATCCACCACCCTCAGCTCTCAGTTTGAAATCTTATGATTGCAACTCTGTCTTGACGGGCTTTGCATGCTGGTTGCTTCACAGTTCTGGGGTCTTGGTGGCAGTTCCACTCCTACAGTATCATTAAGCATTGCTCTAGTCAGTGCTCTTAGGCAGCTCTGTCCCTGAGGCAGAACTCTCTGCCTGGCCTTCCAGGCTTTGCTTTGAGATTTTGGCAGAAACTGTAATAACTCCATAGTTCTCAAGTTATGCATGTCCGCAGAATGAGCAGTGTGTGCACACCAGGGTCTTCCATTCCTTAGGAATGGTGTCGTGAACCTGACCCGAACCTGCTGAATCGTCGCTGGATCAGCCACGGAGTGCCCCTCTGGAAAGCAGGGAGCAGAATCCTGAGTGGGCCCTGGGAAGTAAGCCGAGAGAGAGTATCTGGAGCTCTCTTTGAAACAGTTCTTCCTCTTAGGCCTCTGGGTCTGTAGTGGAAGAGGCATCCACACAGATTTCTGAGTTACTTTTCAGGACTCTTAATTGTCCTGATACATACCGTTTGGCCATGTTTTATCCATGCTCATATCTTTAACAAGAAATTGCTAGGATGTACTTCTTCACTGACCAACCTGTGATTTATTTTTTTTTCAAAGTTGATCTACTTCCCTTTAAATTATGCTTTCCATTGCTCCTGAATCCTACTATTTGTAATTAAAAGTAACCAAGCACCACCTAAACACTTTGTTGTTTAGAGATTTTCTCTGCCAGACATTTGAGTTCATCTCTTTTAAACTCAGACTTTTATAAAGCTCTAGGGCGTGGACACAGTACAACCAAGTTCTTTGATAGTGTGACAAAGGTTAACCTTTACTCAAATTTCTATTGGAATATTCCTCATTTGAATCTGGTTACAACTACTTAACCAGTTTCTAAGATGTTCTAGCTCTTCCCTAGTTCTGGATCATCTGAGCTTTCACCAAAAATTTCGTATAATACTCCATTTACACCATTCTAGGCATTTTATAGACTGTTCCTCCAAACTCTTCCAATCTCTGCACATTACCCACTTTAAAAGTCATTTCCACATTTTCAAATAATCATTAGCAACAACCATACTCCTGGCACCAATTTGTGTTAGTACGTTTTCTGTTACAATAACCAAATATTTAAGACTGGGTAACTTTGAGAAAGGTTTATTTGTTTGTTTGTTTGTTTTTTGTACCAGGGATTGAGCCCAGGGGCACTTAACCTGAGCCATATTCCTAGTCTTTTAAAAATATTTTATTTAGAGACAGGGTCTAGCTAAGTTGCTTTGGGCCTTGCCAAGTTACTGAGACTGTCCTTGAACTTGCAGTCCTCCTGTCTCAGCCTCCTAAACCTCTGGGATTATAGGTGTAATCACACCTGGCTAGCTCACATTTTTTGAGGCTGAGAATATAGACAGTATGGTGCTGGCTCTGGTAAGGGTTCCCCGTGTCACATGGCAGATGGCACCATGGTGGGAGCAGTGCAAGAGGGAAAGATCATGGGGGGAGACTGGAAGCCCAAAGGGAGGATAGAAGCCAGTCTTTCTAACAGCTAGTTAGTTGGAACAGCAAGGACCTTAATCTTTTCTGAGGCCGGTGCCCTCAGCATAACCTAATATCCTTCCACTAGGTCTAACATTGCCATACCAGGGACCACGTTTCCGACACATGAACCCTTGGGAGACAAACACATACAAATCATAACAGCATCTCTGCCCCTATGGAGCTCATAAATTAGTACGGGTAGCTGGTGTTAAAAATGATTCTTCATAAAGTAATATGGAAATTCCTCAAAAAACTTGGAATAGAACCACTATTTGACCCAGCTATCCCATTCCTCAGTTTATACCTAAAGGACTTAAAATCAGCATACTATAGTGACGCAACTACATCAATGTTTATAGCAGTTCAACTCACATTAGCTAAACTATGGAACCAGCCTTGATGTCCTTCAGCAGACGAATGGATAAAGAAAATGTGATATATATTCATAATGGAATATTACCCTAAAGAAGAATGAAATTATGGCATATGCTGGTAAATGGATGGAATTGGAGAATATCATGCTGAGTGAAATAAGCCAAACCCCAAAAATCAAAGACTGAATGTTTTCTCTGATATGCAGATGCCAATGCACAATAAGGGCAGTGGGGGGGGGGGGCGGCTAGAGAAGAATAGAGTAAGTAGGATAGTAGAAAGAATCATTATAACCCTATGTACATATATAACTACACAACCCGTGTGATTCCACATCATGTACAACCAGAAGAATGAGAAATGATACTCCATTTGTGTATGATGTGTTACTGTGCATTCTACTGTGCATGTGTGTGTCATGTATAACTAATTAAAATGAAATAATGATAAAGTACAAAAATGGAATAAAGAAAAATTCATCCTAGTGACAAGAAAAGATTTCATAAAGTATGTTAATCATAATAGATTGATTATAGTAACAGTCACAGTATTTCAGTGGCTTAGAACAATATCAGTTTGTTAATCATTCAGACAAAAGTCCAACACAGGTGCATCTGGTTGGATGAATCTCTGGGGGCTGTTGTCCAAGTAGTGATTTAGGGACCCATGTTTCTGTATTTTGGAGTCCATATTAATCAACTTTTCTTGGCAGGGGGAAAAAAAAAAAAAAAACAATGAAATATGTAGGCTGCACTTTAGCTATAGCTTTCTTCCAAGCTGTGATTGTCTTTATATGTCCTCTCATTTGGGAACCAAGACTGAAGAAACAGCTTCTTATAAGTCATGCCTATTCTTGTAACAGAAGGGAGGAGTGACAAAGCAGGAGGAAATTATGATGCTTTTTTCCCCTTGTTTTGAAGACAACTTGATGTGTTTGGGGATAAATATATAGACTTTTAGAAAATTGTTTAACTGTACTGTACAGTACTATTAGCTGTAGGTATAGCCACTATGCCATATCTCTAAGACCAAATATCTTGAATAACTGAAACTTTGTAGCCTTTGATCATTACTCCCCATTTCCCCTTTCTTCCAGCTCTTTAAAGTTAGCATACTACTTTACTTCTTTGAGATTGACTATTTTGATTCTATATATGCTGTGAATATGTGTTCACATTCCCCATTATGAGGAATTGAGAGGGTAGAAACTTACCTGTTGACTGTGATGTAGGTAGTGGGGCCTTTGGAAATTGATTAGGACTAGATAAGGTCATTAGGGTAGCCCACCCATGATTGAATACTGATGACTTTATAAGAAGAGGGAGAGTGAGCAGACAGATACACACATGTACACACTCGGTTTTTCTTGCCTTGTGATGCCCTGGACCTCCTTGGGACTCCAGTAGCAAGAAAGCCATCACCAGATGCAGCCCTTCTAATCTTGTACCTCTAGAATTGTGAGTATAAATAAATCTATTTTCTCCCTAAAGTAATCTGCCTTAGATAATTTGTTACAGTAACAGTGAACTAATACAACATACAAGGGAGGTCATATAGTATTTGGTTTACTGTATCTGACTTTGCATATTGTCCTCACATTTATTTATATTGTCGAAATGGCAGAAATTTCCTTCTTTTTAAAGGCTGAATAGTATTCCATTGTATGGATGTACATACATATACACCACATTTTCTTTATCAATTTATCTGTTCATTGGCATTTAGATTGTTTCTGTATTTTGGCCATTGTCAGGAATGCTGCAGTGAACATGAGAGTGTAGGTGTATAGTCAAGATCTGATTTGATTTCCATTTCTTCGGTTAAGTAGCTGAAAGTGAGATTGTTAGATCATATGGTAGTTCTGATTTTAATTTTTGAAGAATTTCCATCCTGTTTTCCACAATTGCTGTGCCAATCTACATTCCTACCAACAGTGTATCAGAGTGGTTACCTTTTCTCTACATCCTTGTCAATGATTGTTAATCTTCCATTTTTTTTTTTAATAATAGCCATCCTAACATGTAAGGTGATATCTCATTGTGGTTTTGATTTGCAGTTCCCTAATAATTAGTGATGTTGAACACCTTTTCAAATACTTGTGGGTTTTTTATATGTCTTTGGGAAAGTGTCTATTCTGGTTCTTCGCTTATTTTTCACTAGGCTATTTGACTTTTTTTTCTTTTGAGTTGTATGAGTTCATCATATATTTTTGATACTAATTTATCAGATATGTAGGTTTGCAAATATTTTCTCCCATTTCATAGGTTTCCTTTTCATTTTGTTGATTTCTTTCTTTGCTGTGCAGATTTTTAGTTTGATCTAATTCCATTTGTTTATTTTTGCTTTTGTTGCCTGGTGATAAGACTTCATGAAGTATGTTAATTACAGCAACAAATGATCACAGCATTTCAGTGGCTTAAAACAGTAACCATTGGTTTAATATCATATTAAAAAAATCATATCAAGTCCAATATCAAGGAGATTTTCCTGTTTTTCTTCTAGAATATTTACTGTTTTAGATGTTGCATTTAAGTCCTTAATCCATTTTGATTGTGTTTGGTCTAAGCTGTGGACCCAGTTTCTTTTTTCTTTTTTCTTTTTTCTTTCTTTTCTTTTTTTGCATATGGATATCCAGTTTTCCTGGTATCCTTCATAGGAGAGACTGTCCTTTCCTCCTTTTGTATTCTTGTCACCTTTGTCAAAAATTAGTTCACCATATGCATGTGGATTTATTTCTGGGCTCTCATGACTTACAATTTATGTTCAGATGTAATATATGAACTACAACTAATTTCATTCCATTGGCTAAAGCTCTGTCACATGCATAAAGTCTATGAGGTAGGAAAATAAATAGTCTCACAGGAAGTATGGAAAATCTCATATGATGGGTAGGGGTATATCAGCTTCTTGGAAGACAGGGAGGTGAACAATTGCAAATGATAGAATACACTTTGCCACAACCATACCTGTTAGGCATTCAGTGTCCTTTACTTCCTTTTCTTTTGGAGAATTTTAGGGTTAAGCTAGAAAGTAGTAGATGTAAGTGTAAATTCACCTATATTTATTGACTGTAACTCAAGTATGCCCATCTAATTGCAAGGGAGGCTAAGAAAAGCCATCTAATTGTGTGCCCTTTCAAGAGGAGTAGTTAGCATTTAACCAGTCTCTGACACAAGGTAATAGCTAAAGCTTTTGGAAATTGAAAAGTTTATCATACAACTAGGAGGAATGAGACATTGTAGTTATTCATCAATGAAGTATTTATTGAGTGCCTACTATGTGCTAAGTACAGAAGTGTATGCTACAGATATAGAGATGAATTAAGACCTTCAAGAAGTTCCAAATTTTTGAGTGTTTATTATGTAGCATATTCTCTGCTTGTTATGCTAGTTACTAGTGATTTAAAAATGGAAAAGCAAGAATTTTATAGTTTAACAGGTAGACCACATAAAGAATATAGTAAGATAACAAAAAAAGTATTAAATGGGAGTATGTATAAAATCAAGGAATCACTGTACGTGAAAAAGTCAGTTATATATTCTATAATTCCATTTGTGTAACATTCTTGAAATAACAAAATTTAATGAGATGGAGAGTAGATGAGAGGTTGCCAGGAGTTAAGGAAGGGATGAGACTGGCAGGGGAGGTGGGTATGGCTATCAAAGGGCAATAAGAGAGCTCCCTTTGTTGATGGATATGTCCTCTCTCTTGACTACTTTAATGTTAACATCCTAGTTGTGACATTGTGTTGTAGTTTTACAAGGTTATAAACTGGGTTAAGGTTACAGAGAGATCTGTATTAGATCTTATGTGAAGCTTCATTTACCTTAAAAAGTTCATAAAGTTAAAAAATAAATACATGCTTTCATGGGGCCCCATATTGATCATTGGTTAAATAGATCTGGGTGATCCTGAGGATCTGTATTTTTAAGTTCCTAAGATAGCAATTTTTAGCTAGGTTGGAAATGAGGGTGAATATAACTGCAGGCCCAGATGTATCGTTTCACTTTTTTGCCTCCTGTGGAAGATGGGGATGGGTACTTAAGGATAATTATGAACTTCATATTGTGAGCTTCAAACCACACCTTTCCTCAAATAAGAAATGACTTTGTATAGCTATCAGACCAGTAGTGTTTTTTTTCTTTCTTTACATCCCACAACCTCAAAAACTTTATGAAAACCTGAGACCTACTCAAAATGTACATACACCAAGAAATTACATACAGTTTCAGTTATTACATTGATATCCTAAGCTTTCTTGATAAGTCTTTGAACCTTAGGTTAGACCTTTGTATTTTGACCAAATTTTCTTTTTTTTTTTTTTTTTCTTACGTCTGTTCATTTACTTATTGAAATTAAGGTGATGGTAGTTTTTTTTTTAATTTTAACTGTAAGATTAAACTTCTGCAATAATGTACTTAAGTATATACTTCATCCTTTCCTTTTCATTAGTTTTGGGAAAGAATTTCTATGACTTTTTGCAAGGGTAAATGACTCAAGTTCATTTTACAAATGCCTGCATCTGGGTACTGGAGAATATCAAATCCTAGCAGTGTTTCTGCAGTTTTATGAGGATCAGCAAACTGTTTTTTGAACTTAGTTTACTGTGTCTACTTAGTTGTAGACTAGTGATTGATGTTGATTTAAGTCATGTGTTCATCTTTTTTTTGCTTTTTTTTTTTTTTTTTTGCGGTGCTGGGGATTGAACCCAGGGCCTTGTGTTTGTGAGGCAAGCACTCTACCAACTGAACTTTATCCCCAGCCCTGTGTTCATCCTTTACTTTCTTGTCAAACAGCTTTCGGTGGACACTCTACAGTTTCTGCTGTTTTTATATATACAACAGTTAAATAAGGTTTCCTTGAGGACATCTTTGATTGGAGAAGAGTGGCCTAGTCCCAAAAGCAGATCTCAGTCTCCTGACCTGACAGAAAAATCCAATTGTCATAATAAGGTACTGTTTATCTTGGTCTCTTTCACTGAAATGGACAATTTGTGAAGAATATGGTTCACTTTCATTAAAAATTATGTTGAGATACCTTATATAGCCTACTGATTTGATGGTTTATTTTTTTCTTTTTACTTTTTATAATCCTAATTATAAAATCAATGTATGCCATCTTAATCAAAACCATTTCAGTTCTTTCATTGATTAAAAAAAAAAATCTCATGATTTGGGGGCAAATTATTCACTATATTAAATTAGCATTCCCATTTTACAAATGTTAATGAGATTGAATTTATTTATTTGACTAAGGATAAATGAGAAGATATAGTATTTACAAAGTTTGTAGAAATCTACTGAAATAAAATCACTAAAAATATCTTCTTACATTGTTTAGTCAAGCTTAATTTTATAACCATGACAATCTAAAGGGTAACTGCCTCACATAGATTAGAAAATATCTTTTTTCTTTGTTTTTGCGAAGAAAAAAACGGTGTTACTTCTTTCGTTGTGTAAGTATTTTGAAACACTTAAGTAAAATGTAAACCTTAGTATTAACGTCATATTCAGGCTCTTTAAAAGTATTCTGAAACTTTAAACAAACTCTTTAATATTTGATACTTTTACAATCTTCTTTTTAATAACTCTTTTCTTATATTCCATGGTGCTATACCTCCTTGGTTCTGCTTTTGATTCTTCCTTCTCACTTCTCTTTGTAAGTTTATCTCTAGATGACCCTTACATGTCATTGTACCCCCTGTATTCTACCTGAGGCAATTTCTTCCTTCTAGTTAACATATTCACTCAGTATAGTTCTCTGTTCCCTCAACTTTATGTAACTTAGTGACTTCCAAGTTTGTCTCCATGCTAGAGCTTTTGTCTGGTATTTACCCCTTCACATAGATAGCCAAGCTATACCTTAAATTTAGACTGTCCAAATCCAGATGTATTAGAGATATCGATCACTGTGCTCTCCACCCATATAATTCCTGCAAAATGGGTACTCTTAGGAGATGGTGTTTTGAACCAAGGTAGCCTACATTCAGATCTGGCTCTACCACTAAATAGTCTTGGTTTTAGGCAGATCAGTTAACTTGTCTTGGCTTCTCATTTTAAAAGGGAGTAGTAGTGCCTATTTCTGAGTGGCTCAGAATCAGTGATATATTACCATGGGACTTGTTGCATAGTAAGCACCAGGCAATGGCAGCTCTGGTTGGTGCTATAACCTGACCTTTCCCAATGACTGATTAGATTAGGACACTAAAAACTTGAAGCTATATATTTGAAATTGATCTGATTTAAAGTGATGACTTGGAATATCAGTCCCCATAGGGACTGAAGAAATTACCAGTTAGTGATGTGTGTTTTGAGCTAAAAACTTAATGTGGCATTGGAACTCATTAAAACAGCCATCAAACTCATGAATGATGAACAGCTATGAGGAATTAGAAACTAAAATAATCAGTGAAGCATAGGATGCTTCTCATCAGAGAAAAAGAAGAGAATGGAACAGATACGTAGAGCACCGCTGAAAGAGAAGTAGATTTCAGATAACTTTCCTTGTCCCTACTATACAACCTACCTTTACTTGAGTTAACTTTTTCTCCCTATTCTAGTAGAAGTTACCACTGGCTCACCCATGCTGACTCTTTCCCTGACCCTTGTCTTAAATTAGTTGTCAGGTCTTAACTAATTCTGCCTCAGAATAAGTTCCTTTTCTTCCTTTTATCTGACTTTTCTTTCTTGCTTGCTTTCTTTCTTTTGGTACTAGGGATTGAACCCTGGGCTCTTAACCACTGAACCGCATCCCCAGCCATTTTTACTTTTCATTTTGAGACGGTCTAAAGTTGCTGAGGCTTGCTTTGAACTTGCAATCCTCCTGCCTCAGCCTCTTGAGTCACTGGATTTACATGCATACCCCACCATACCAGCTCTGACTTTTTTCCTTTTTGGCTTGACTTACATCATTAGGTTCTAACTGGTCACCCTGCTTTTAGTCTGCCATACTAGACTTTGTAAAAATGCAGGTGCATTATATTCATCTGCTGTCTCTGGACTCCCATCAATGAATTCTCATTGTCATTGTTGTTTTCATGTTGAACTCCATGGAACCACCTCAGGGTTTACTTTGAGGGAGGGGAATGCAGCAAGAAGAAGGAATCAGGTTGAAACTGCTTTGATCTTTTTTTCTTTGTGAAACTAACAAGAATTTACTTAAAAGAAAAACAAGTGTAGTTATTTACAAAATAATTGGAAAGTCCCTGTCACACAAAATAAAGTCCAGATGTTTTAATATTTTGTATAAGGCCTTTCATGATTGGTCTCTGCCTATGATCCAGCTGCCACTTTTCCACAAGTGCTTTCTGTATCCCACCCAGCACTTCCAATTTTCTGAACAAAGTGGTATTTTCAGTCATTGGAATCTTTGCACGTGCTGTTACCTATACCTAGAATGCCTTTTTTTCCCCTCTTATCTGTTTGCCTGACCACCAGCATCATTCAAGAATCTTTCAAGCAATACTCCACCTTGATTTTTTTTCCCAGGTAGAGTTAGTTGTTTCTCTCATGCTCAGAGAATATCTTTAGAGATCACTATATAGGTCTTATCTCACCGTGTGGTGATTATTTATTTGCATTATCTTCTTACCACACAGACTATTGAGTTTATTCAGTTTACATTTACGTATTCATCCTTTAATATTGCTCAAACCAATTAAGAGATGCTCAAAAAATATCTGTCAAATGACTAAGCCAAATCACTGGGACATTTGCTAACTCAAAGCTTATTCCCAAAGTTGCAGATTCTCCTAAGTCTAGTTGTTGATCTTTTCACTCAGTAGAATTTGAAATTCCTTACATTATTAGAGAAGGTCGTGTCCTTGGTGATTATTTTTAAGTTTAACCTAAAACTTTAAAAATACTTTACTAGCTATGTGACTTTGGGAGAATATCTTAACCTTTTTATATCTCCATTTTTTCATTTGTAAAATAGTTGTGATAATGGTGTCTATTTTAGAATTATTATTAGAATTTAATATGTTGAAGCATATATAACACTTAATGCTTAGCACACACTGAGAGCTATTAGTAAGGTTTATTAGTAAGGTTGAAAATTAGAAATTTCCCTTACTGAAAATTAGAAATGCAAAATACTCCAAAATTTGAAATTTTTTGAACAACAATATGATACCTGAAATAGAAAATTTTACACCTGACTTCAAGAGTCAGATCATAGTCAAAATACAGACATACTAAAAATATTGTATAAAATCACCTTCACCCTATGTGTGTAAATGAATTTCTTGGTATTATCCACAAGATGTCTCATTTTATATATAAACACATTTTCCAAAATT
Source organism: Sciurus vulgaris (assembly GCF_902686455.1). Classification (NCBI taxonomy): domain Eukaryota; kingdom Metazoa; phylum Chordata; class Mammalia; order Rodentia; family Sciuridae; genus Sciurus; species Sciurus vulgaris. The sequence goes on from NC_136470.1 coordinate 86,786,313, forward strand.
CAAAAAAATCTCAGGTCTGAAATATATCTCATTTCACCTATTCTATATAAGGGATACTCAGCTTGTATTGCTTTTGTTTTTCATTTGTTTTGCAGTGATGGAAATTGAACCTAGGTTCTTGTGCATACTAGGCAAGCACTCTACCACTGAGTTATATCCCCAACCCTTTTATTTTATTTTGAGATAGGGTCTTGCTAAGTTGCCTAGATTGACCTCAGAGTGATATGCTTCCTGCCTCAGCCTCCTGAGTAGCTGAGGATTATAGGAAGGTATCAATATGTCCAGCATCTTATTGCTTTTGAATTAGTGTGAAGGGACAGTCTATTTGTATCTGCCCTATACATGCAAAAAAGTTGCTATATTTAACCATCAAAATTTCTGGGGGGAAAATGAGGCAAAATATGAATGTAAAATAACTAAAATATAAAAACTTCAGATCTTGTAGAGTCTCTTAGTTCTATTAAGAATGCTTTGATTTTATTTTTATGTTTTTATTTTTTAGAACTGGAATGATTATAGTCACCAAGCTTTTGTCTCTGATCATCTGTCAGATCTCCTTGAGTTGCTTTTAGATCCAGAGCAACTCACTACATCGTTTCATTCAACTCATACTAGTCTAGTCTCTCGAGAAGCTGTTGTGGCTCTCAGCTTTCTTATTGAAGGCACAGTGAGTACAACCAGGAAGATCTATCCACTTCATGAACTTGCATTGTGGCAACCCCTGCATGCAGAGAGTGGCTTCTCAAAGATCTCCAAGACTTTCTCTTTCTACAAGCTGGAAGCCTGGTTGAGAGCCTGTTTAACTGGGAATCCATTTGGTACATCTGCTTGCCTCAAGTCAGGAAAAAAATTGGCTTGGGCTCACCAAGGTATTTTTTTAATGTTTCAGTTGATATTAAATAACAAGTTAAGGAACCTAGTTTTCTAGTGTATTAATGACCACACATCTTTTGTAGAGGATCTAAAAATAAAAAATAACTGCTACTATAAAAGAGAAAAGGGGAACATCTGTCTTTTGTATATGGTTTTCTCTCTCAAGGGAGTAGTAGTTTCCATTGATTTCTTCGTCAAGGCCCTTTTGGTTAGTTAGCCAAAACTCCAACTGTAGTTAGTCCTCTTTTTGTTATGCTTTTCTCCACATCTCTCTCCCCCTCCTCTCGTATGCTCATTTGCTTGAGACTCTCTTATTGTTTTTTTATAACAGCAGAATTTGATCATCCCATAGTAACCACCTTAGAGTTAGTGTAGAGATGAGATCTGTTTTTGCTACATAGACACCAGCAGAGTAGATGTTTCTAAATTGGAAATTTAAGTTTACAGTAGAAAGAATCTGACGTTGTTTGCATCAGGTGTCTATTACTGATAGTCCAGCAATGGCTCAATGAATAGGTTCAGGTGTTGACTCCTGGGCCCATGTGTAAGTTTTAAGAGAAGAGGGACTGGGCATACATTTCCGTAGGCAAGTGCAGGCAAAATTAATGAAAAAGAAAAATTGCATTAGAATATACTTCCTCATATCTCTAATTTCAAAAATAAAAGACAAAAATAACTTCCATCTAGTGTGTGGTAACACATGCCTGTAATCCCAGAGACTTGAGAGGCTGAGGCAGGAGGATCACAAGTTCCTGGGCAGCCTCGAAACTTAGCAAGACCCTGGGTTCAATCCCCAGTACCAAAAAAAAAAAAAAAAAAAAAAGGGAAAAAAAAAAAACCAAAAGCTTCCATGCCAATGTTAAAAAATTCATACATATACCAATTTTGTATCTGATTTTTAAAGCTCTTAATAGAAAATGGTTGACCACCAGCTATAGAATCTGGAGCAAAAAGACAAGCCAAAAATACCGTATTCAAGCAAGCTACTGCTTTAGTATGAGGTCAAAAACTTTTAGATGTGGAAAGCTCCCATAAATATATAGAAGATAATACATTAATTCTTCATGTTCCAGGCAGATTTAAGCAAGTTTTTGAACTTTGTTAGAGTAGGCACTAGTAGGGAAAAAAGAAAAACTATCCAACCTCATAGGATTTTACTAAAATATTAAGTGATAATTAGATTCCCAATGATTTTTATTTTCTTTTACTGTTATTTTTCTACATTAACCACCTAATATTTATATGTCAGCTATGTAATTCTAAATTACTAATTGATTTTAAAAAATAATGGTGTATTTATCTAACTTCTCCACATTTGGCCAGTATTATTTATGGGGTTTCTCAATGACTCACAGGAAAGTACAGTCTGAGAAGCCAGTCACATAGTATCAGAATTGTGTCAGGAGGGCAACCTGCATAAATGTTTTGCATTAGTTTGTGCAAGACCCTGTGTATAATGGGAAGATGTGTTCTAAGGTAGCAATGACCTTGGAAGACATGAACTCACGTAGAATTCATGGAATTAACGTTACTGTTAAGCAATTTAGAAGAATTAACATTAGGAGTAAGTTAGGAGAATTAATATTAGGACATCTTATACAGATGATGGTTGGGATGATAAAGGCTTATGGCAGGAGATATTTGAGTGGGCTCAACTCTGCCACTTTCTAACCATGTGACCTTAGGCACATAACTTGAAAGGTAGACATGAAAAAAATTTTTTGAATCTTTTGGCAATCTTTGAGTGGATTATTGGTTTTCAATTTTTTTGTTAACAAATCATGAAAGATCACAAATCTACAGAATAGAGATTAATGTAGCAAACACCTCTTCAGCCAGTGCCCAGCTCTAATATTTTTCCCCTACACGTGTCTTAGGATATAGGTACACATAGATATGTATAACCTCATATAGTTGGTTGTTTTTCCTTGGTTTGAAACTGTCTCATTTATTTGTTTTCTTAAATAGTTGAAGGTACGACCAAAAGAGCTAAGATTGCTTGTAATACTCACATGGCCCCTAGAATGCACCGCATGGTGGTGATGAGCCAGGTTTACAAGCAGACATTGGCCAAGAGCTCAGATACTCTTGTGGGGGCACATGTCAAGATTCATCGCTGCAACGAATCTTTTATTTATCTTCTCTCTCCCTTACGGTAAGTACAGTCTTCTTAATGTTTTGATAGTTTGGCGTTTTCTTTGGACTAGGATGGATTTTTTTTTCTTGCCATCAGAGAATATTATTTTAGGCAACCTCTGGATCTTTTTCAGAGGAATTTACCTCTTTTTTTTTTTTTTTCAGATCTGTAACAATTGAGAAGTGCAGGAATAGCACCTTTGTCTTGGGCCCAGTAGAGACTGCTCTTCACCTCCACAGCTGTGACAACGTTAAAGTCATTGCTGTATGCCATCGTTTGTCCATCTCTTCAACGACAGGTTGCATCTTTCACATTCTGACACCTACACGCCCACTTATTCTCTCTGGGAATCAGAGAGTAACTTTTGCCCCTTTTCATACCCACTACCCAATGCTAGAGGACCATATGGCCAGGACAGGCCTTGCTACAGTGCCTAATTATTGGAATAATCCAATGGTTGTGTGTAGAGAAAACAGTGACACAAGTGTGTTCCAGCTCTTACCACCTTCTGAATTCTATATATTTATTATTCCCTTTGAAATGGAAGGGGACACAACAGAGATACCTGGGGGTCTTCCATCTGCTTATCAGAAAGCCCTGGGTCAAAGAGAACAGAAGATACAAATCTGGCAAAAAACTGTGAAGGAGGCTCGTTTGACAAAGTGAGTGTTTTCTAGAAGTAATTGTATTTTCTTTGAAACCCCGGGGGGGGGGGGGGGGGGGGGGGGGGGGATTAATCTTCACCTACTTATAGCTGAGCCAAAGTAATTAGTAAATAAAATGTGTCTTTTGTTAAGACTTGCATTTCTGGTCAGTATTTTATTGTTGGTGTGGGAATGAACAGATGTTCAAGTATTAGTTTCCTTTTTTTTTTTTTTAAGGTAAGTTTAGTTGACAGATATTTATATGAATTAAAGAAATCATGTAAAATATGGTATATAATTGAATACTTAAATGGATTAGTTTCAGTTGTTATGCTAATGTGCTAATGGCTCTTAAATTTGGATGTACATCAGAATTCTCTAAGGAGTGTTAAAAATACAGATTTCTCTGGCTCTCCCACACCAAAGACTTAGAATCTCCAAGAGTCTCCCTATTGCTGGTCCACAGACTAATGCCTGTTTTTATCAGTTTTTCTTAATACATGGAAAATGTAAAAAAATTAGTATAGTTTTTTTTTTTTTTTTTTAAGAACTTAATGTACTCAATGTAAAATACTATCTTTCATTTGGGGTTATTTGCTTCCTACTATTAAGGAGAAATTGCCCTAAATATCTTATTTTTTGTAATATGTTTATTGTATTAGATGGCTGTAGTTATTATATTATAATATAATATAATATTATATTATTATACCCCACCCTACTTGGAATACAGTCTGAAGCCATTACCCTCTTTTTTTAGGTACACTTAGTTGACAGATATTTATATGAATTAAAGAAATCATGTAAAATATGCCACATAATTTATTAGTTTTGGTCGTTTCCTGCCATTCTTTGCCTCATTCACTTCATGAAAATCTTCTTGCTATTATTTAGTCATTGCTGTCTTGCCAAAGAGCAGCAGGAACAAATTTGTCCATCCAGGGTAAATTGTAGTAACAGTCCAAGGAGGAAGAAAACTGTCATCTCAGTGAGAAGGTATTAAAAAGAACTTATGATTGGAATTTGGTTTGTATTAGGTGATTTCTGGGAGAGTTCTAGGAAAGAGGGATTGGATGCCACCCGAAAGTGAAAGTAATTCTATGATTGGTGGCTTAATGATTTTTGTCTCCAGGTGGGGAAAAATGAAGTGGACCTGAAACTCTTAATTATAAAGAAACAGCAGTCAAAATCATTCAGAAAAGGGTATTGTTTGGTATTTTCTGTGGTTTGGACTATAAGATTTATATTTTCCTCCGAACTGAGATATGATTATGGAATATTCTTGTACTTGCCTTGGTCTTTCATCATCCCAGGAGGCCTTATCTTCTGTGGTGGTCTGTTGAATTGTTTTGAGATCAAGAGAAAACCATGACAGCCATGCCAGATCTTAGCTGTACCAAGACCTAGCTAATAATGCTAAGCTGCCTCCTGGCCTCTCTTATCTTGAACTTGTTATATTTTTTCTTACTTTAAAGGCCTTATCATTTCTCTTTCTCATGCCTGGCAGTTCTTTCCAGATAATCATTTTGCTTCTTCCATAACTTCATTCAGACCTCTGCCCCAGTATTATCTTAGAGAGGCCTCTTCTGTCCTTTTTCTAAAATAGCATTCCCAATTCTCTCCATTCTTCTACTTTACTCTACTTGTCTGCAAGGAATTTAACTTTATATCATACCTTTATTTTACTTCTTATTCTCTTCTCTACTAGAATGTATATGATCTAGATCACAATGTACATGTTGCTCTCTGGAGTCATTTACCATTAGCCTGCCCAAACAGAACTTATCTCTTCCCTTTTATTTTTAGGTTTATTCACATCAGTTGAAACACTACCCAGCATTCACTTGGTCTTGAATGAGTATCTGACAATGAATAAGTCATTGCAAAGAGGATATTGTATATGACCAATCCCCACTGCTGGTGGTGGTGGTCTAATGTACTGGGAACAGAGTAAGATAACTTGAAATAGTCATTTAACATGATCCCGTTAAAGTTTTTAATCACTTGGAGTAAAATCATGTGAATTAGTGTTCTAATATTATTTTTACTGTCAATTACAATTTTAGGGATCAAAGGAAGCAGTTCCAGGTACTTGTGGAGAACAAGTTTTATGAGTGGTTGATTAATACAGGACATCGCCAACAGCTGGACAGCCTTGTACCCCCTGCAGCAGGCTCCAAACAAGCAGCAGGATAGAGTTCCTGCATCTAATCACTGGTAGGCAATTATAATGCAGGCTGCTTAAAACAAATTCATTTGGAGAAATCTTGCAAGTGTATAAAAAATGCACAGAATATTATGTTACTAACCCTTGCCAATTTTTTCCCCACCACTCCCAACAACATACATAGACCTTTACATATTTATGATATTTAATAGTAAGAAAACCAAAATATTAAAGTGGAACCCATAGAATTTTAGCAGATATAATAACCAAATTTTGTCTTTTTTGCCATATGCTTGACATAATTTGCACTGTCCAAAGATTCTATTTTCCTTCATACATAGTTTTAAGTTTGATTCCCTCCTTTCTTCTTTATCTCTGCTTTCCCATCTCTCCTCCACGAATCAATTAATAAATTAGTCAGTCTTTATTAATGGCACATGAGAGGTAATGATTGATATGAAAGTTTGATTACTGAACACTAGATGATTATAGGTGAAACAGAAGAGAACATGGTTACAGACAAATTTGCTGGAAGTTATTTAATCCAAATATATGGTGTTTTTAGATAGAAATTAGTTTATTTTGTTACTTTAAAGTGTTTTTAAAGGCTGACAATAGGAAAACAAAGGAACAGGCAGCTCATAGAAAAATAGACAAAGATACTCATTTAAAAATAAATATGGCATATAGGTTCAATATTCTTTATTCTGAAATGTTTAGGACTAGAAGTATTTCAGATTTTAGGTTTTGGAATATTTGCATAGACTTTACCATTTGTGTTTACCAATCGTGAAAATCGGAAACTCAATGCCAAAGTTTGAAACTTTTTGAGTCTTGGCACTTCGCTTGGCAGTTCAACAAAATCAAAATTAAAAATTACAAATATTCTTCGATTTAGTGATTTCACTTCTTGGAATTTAGCTTGTAGATATATTTAATTTTTTTATTTTATGTACTTTTTTAAATTGACAAGATTGTATTATGTACACATGTTTTGAAATATATACGTATTAGAATTGCTAAATAAATCTAATTAACATACATATTACCTCACATAAGTCGTTATATTTGTAGTGAGAACACTTAAAACCTACCCTTTTTGCATTCTCAAGAATACAATATATCGCCATGCGATTCCAGTGGCTCTGAAGGCTAAGACAGGAGGATCCGGAGTTCAAAGCCACCTCAGCAAAAGTGAAGCACTAAGCAGCTCAGTGAGACCCTGTCTCTAAAAGTACAAAAATATAGGACTGGGGATGTGGCTTAGTGGTGAAGTGCCCCTGAGTTCAATCCTTGAAAAAATACAATATATTGCTATTATCAACTTACAGTGTTGTACAGTAGATCTCTTGACTTTACTCTTTTCCCGTAATGAATTTTGTTATCCTGTAAAGGTCTTTTTTAAAAAAAATGTTCATTGCAGCATTGTTTGAAATAGCTGTAACCTGGAAATAGCCCAAATGTTTCTCAGAAGAGAGCTGATGCCTATTGAACTGATTCATCTGTAGTATGGAATGCATCTTTAAAAAGAATGAAAAGAATGAAATATATTTGTGTGGATACTGAATGATCTCTAAACTCAGGTGGAAAATTAAATTATTACCTCCTGTGTTTGAAAATAGAGTGGGATTATCATACATATGTTCATTACGTGCCTAAAATTTTTCTGAAAGGATATAAAGAAGTTATAAACAGCGTTTTGTTTTTGAGGAATAAGACTGGGTGTATAAGAGAGAAAAACTTCTTTTTATTGAGATGTAATTCACTTAACAAAAATTCCACATTTTAAAATAAAGAATTCAGTGGCTTTTGGTATATTCACAATTTTGTGCAGCTTTAATCATTTAGAAATTCAAAATATTTTCATAACCTCTGAAATAAATCCATACGCATTGGCAGTCACTCCCCATTCCTCCAACCCTTTATATCTACTCTTACATCCAGTCCCTGGCAACTAGTCATCTACTTGGTCTATTCTGGACATTTCATAAAAGTGGAATCATAATAATATGTCTGACTGCTTTCATTTACCATAATGTTTTCAAGGTCCATCCATGCTATAGCATTTTTAATACTTTGTTCCTTTCTATAGCTGGATATTATTATTTTTTTTTTTTTTGGAGGTATCTCATTTTATTTTATTTTATTTTTTATTTTTTTTTATTTTTTTATTTTTTTTATTTTATTTTATTTTTTTTATTGTAAACAAATGGGATACATGTTGTTTCTCTGTTTGTACATGGCGTAAAGGCATACCGTTTGTGTAATCATAAATTTACATAGAGCAATGTTGTTTGATTCATTCTGTTATTTTTTCCCTTCCCCCCACCCCTCCCACCCCTCTTTACCCTCTATACAGTACTTCCTTCCTCCATACTTGCCCCCCTCCCTAACCCTAACTCTAACCCTTCCCTCCCCCCCATTATGTGTCATCCTCCACTTATCAGCGATATCATTCGTCCTTTGGCTTTTTGAGATCGGCCTATCTCACTTAGCATGATATTCTCCAATTTCATCCATTTGCCTGCAAATGTCATAATTTTATCATTCTTTATGACTGAGTAATATTCCATTGTATATATATACCACAGTTTCTTTATCCACTCATCAATTGAAGGGCATCTAGGTTGGTTCCACAGTCTGGCTATTGTGAATTGAGCAGCTATGAACATTGATGTGGCTGTATCTCTGTAGTATGCAGATTTTAAGTCCTTTGGGTATAGGCCAAGGAGTGGGATAGCTGGGTCAAATGGTGGTTCCATTCCAAGTTTTCTAAGGAATCTCCACACTGCTTTCCATAGTGGCTGCACTAATTTGCAGCCCCACCAGCAGTGTATGAGTGTACCTTTCTCCCCACATCCTCGCCAACACCTGCTGTTGCTCGTATTCTTGATAATCGCCATTCTAATTGGGGTGAGATGGAATCTTAGGGTGGTTTTGATTTGCATTTCTCTTATTACTAGAGATGTTGAACATTTTTCCATATGTTTGTTGATTGCTTGTAGATCTTCTTCTGTGAAGTGTCTATTCATTTCCTTAGCCCATTTGTTGACTGGACTATTTGAATTCTTGGAGTAGAGTTTTTTGAGTTCTTTATAGATTCTGGAGATTAGTGCTCTATCTGAAGTATGATTGGCAAAGATATTCTCCCACTCTGTAGGCTCTTTCTTCGCATTGCTGATAGTTTCCTTTGCTGAGAGAAAGCTTTTTAGTTTGAATCTATCCCAGTGGTTGATTCTAGCTTTTATTTCTTGTGCTATGGGAGTCCTGTTAAGGAAGTCTGGTCCTAGACCAACAAGGTGAAGATTTGGACCTACTTTTTCTTCTATAATCTGCAGGGTCTCTGGTCTGATTCCGAGGTCCTTAATCCATTTTGAGTTTAGTTTCGTGCATGGTGAGAGATATGGGTTTAGTTTCATTCTGTTGCATATGGATTTCCAATTCTCCCAGCACCATTTGTTGAAGAGGCTATCTTTTCTCCATTGCATATTTTTGGCCCCTTTGTCTAGTATGAGAAAATTGTATTTATTTGGGTTTGTGTCCGTGTCCTCTATTCTGTACCATTGATCTACCTTTCTATTTTGGTACCAATACCATGCCGTTTTTGTTACTATTGCTTTGTAGTAGAGTTGAAGATCTGGTATTGCAATACCCCCTGTTTCACTCTTCCTGCTAAGGATTGCTTTAGCTATTCTGGGTTTCTTATTCTTCCAGATGAATTTTATAATTGCTTGCTCTATTTCTGTAAGGTACACAATTGGGATTTTAATTGGAATTGCATTGAATTTGTATAGCACTTTAGGTAGTATGGCCATTTTGACAATATTAATTCTTCCTATCCAAGAACATGGAAGATCTTTCCATCTTCTAAGGTGTTCTTTAATTTCTTTCTTCAGTGTTGTATAGTTCTCTTTGTAGAGGTCTTTCACCTCTTTTGTGAGATTGATTCCCAAGTATTTTATTTTTTTCGAGGCTATTGTGAATGGGGTATTTTTCCTAATTTCTCTTTCTGAAGAGTCATCACTTATGTATAAAAATGCGTTGGATTTATGGGCATTGATCTTGTAACCTGCTACTTTACTGAAATCACTTATGAGTTCTAAGAGTTTTCTGGTGGAATTTCCTGGTTCCTCTAAATATATAATCATGTCATCAGCGAACAGGGATAGTTTGAGTTCTTCTTTTCCAATTCGTATCCCTTTAATTTCTTTGGTTTGTCTAATTGCTCTGGCCAGAGTCTCAAGAACGATGTTGAATAGAAGTGGTGAAAGAGGGCATCCCTGCCTTGTTCCAGTTTTTAGGGGGAATGCTTTCAGTTTTTCACCATTTAGAATGATATTAGCCATGGGCTTAGCATAAATGGCCTTTACAATGTTAAGGAATGTTCCGACTATCCCTATTTTTTCTAGTGTTTTGAGCATGAAGGGGTGCTGTATTTTATCAAATGCTTTTTCTGCATCTATTGAAATAATCATGTGATTCTTGACTTTAAGTCTATTAATATGGTGAATTACGTTTATTGATTTCCTGATGGTGAACCAACCTTGCATCCCTGGGATGAAACCCACTTGATCATGGTACACTATCTTTTTAATATGTTTTTGTATGCGATTTGCTAAAATTTTGTTGAGAATTTTTGCGTCGATGTTCATTAAGGATATTGGTCTGAAATTTTCTTTCCTTGATGAGTCTCTGTCTGGTTTAGGTATCAGTGTGATATTGGCTTCATAGAATGAGTTTGGGAGGGTTCCCTCCTCTTCTATTTTATGGAATACTTTGAGAAGTATTGGATGAGCTCTTCCTTAAAGGTTTTGTAGAACTCGGCTGAGAACCCATCTGGTCCCGGACTTTTCTTTGTTGGTAGGCTTTTGATGACTTCTTCTATTTCAGTACTTGAAATTGGTCTATTTAAATTGTTTATGTCCTCCTCATTCAGTTTAGGCAATTCATATGTCTCTAGAAACCTGTTGATGTCTTCGAAATTTTCTATTTTGTTGGAGTATAGATTTTCAAAATAGCTTCTAATTATGTTTTGTATTTCCATCCTGTCTGTAGTGATATTTCCTTGTTCATTCCGAATTTTAGTGATTTGGGTTTTCTCTCGTCTTCTCTTTGTTAGTGTGGCTAAAGGTTTATCAATTTTGTTTATTTTTTCGAAGAACCAACTATTTATTTTGTCAATTTTTTGTATTGTTTCTTTTGTTTCAATTTCATTGATTTCAGCTCTGAGTTTAACTATTTCCTGTCTTCTACTACTTTTGGTGCTGTTCTGTTCTTCTTTTTCTAAGGCTTTGAGCTGTAGTGTTAGGTTGTTTATTTGTTGAGTTTTACTTCTTTTATTAAATGCGCTCCATGAAATAAATTTCCCTCTAAGTACTGCTTTTATAGTGTCCCAGAGATTTTGATATGATGTTTCTTTGTTCTCATTTACCTCTAAGAATTTTTTAATTTCCTTCCTAATATCTTCTGTTATCCATTCATCATATAATAGCATATTGTTTAATCTCCAGATGTTGGAATAGTTTCTGTGTTTTACTCTTTCATTTATTTCTAACTTCAATCCATTATGATCTGATAGAATACATGCTAGTGTCTCTATCTTCTTGTATTTGCTAACATTAGCTTTGTGGCATAATATATGGTCTATTTTAGAGAAGGATCCATGTGCTGCTGAGAAGAAAGTGTATTCACTCTTGGTTGGATGGTATAGTCTATAAATGTCCGTTAAGTCTAAATTATTGATTGTGTTGTTGAGATCTATGGTTTCTTTGTTCAATTTTTGTCTGGAAGATCTGTCCAGTGGTGAGAGCGGCGTGTTAAAATCACCTAGTATTATTGTGTTGTGGTCTATTTGGTTTCTGATATTGAGAAGGATTTGTTTGACATACATAGATGAGCCACTGTTTGGGGCATAGATGTTTATGATTGTTATATCTTGCTGATTTATGCTTCCTTAAGCAGTATGAAATGACCTTCTTTATCCCTTCTGACTAACTTTGGCTTGAAGTCCACATTATCGGAAATGAGGATGGATACTCCAGCTTTTTTGCTGAGTCCATGTGCATGGTATGTTTTTCCCCATCCTTTCACCTTTAATCTATGGGTATCTTTTTCTATGAGGTGAGTCTCTTGCAGGCAACATATTGTTGGATCTTTCTTTTTAATCCAGTCTGCCAGTCTATGTCTTTTGATTGATGAATTCAGGCCATTAACATTCAGGGTTATTATAGAGAAATGATTTGGTTTCCCGGTCATTTGGTTCATTTTTAAAATTTTGTTTATTTATTTGTTTGACACAACTTGTTTCCTCCTTTATTTGACTATTCCTTTAGGATAATTCCTCCCTTTGCTGATTTGCTTCTTTGTTTTTCATCTCTTCCTCATGGAATATTTTGCTGAGAATGTTCTGTAATGCTGGCTTTCTTTTTGTAAATTCTTTTAGCTTTTGTTTATCATGGAAGGTTTTTATTTCATCATCAAATTTGAAGGTAAGTTTTGCTGGGTATAAGATTCTTGGTTGGCATCCATTTTCTTTCAGGGCTTGAAAAATGTTGTTCCAGGACCTTCTAGCTTTTAGGGTCTGGATTGAAAAATCTGCTGATATCCGTATTGGTTTCCCCCTGAATGTAATTTGGTTCTTTTCTCTCACAGCCTTTAAAATTCTGTCTTTATTTTGTATGTTAGGTATTTTCATTATAATGTGCCTTGGTGTGGGTCTGTTGTAATTTTGTGTATTTGGAGTCCTGTAAGCCTCTTGAACTTGATTTTCCATTTCATTCTTCAGATTTGGGAAATTTTCTGATATTATTTCATTGAATAGGTTGTTCATTCCTTTGGCTTGTTTCTCTAGACCTTCCTCAATCCCAATAATTCTTAAATTTGGCCTTTTCATGATATCCCATAGTTCTTGTAGATTCTGTTCATGATTTCTTACCATCTTCTCTGTTTGTTCAACTTTGTTTTCAAGGTTAAATATTTTGTCTTCAATGTCTGAGGTTCTGTCTTCCAGGTGTTCTATCCTATTGGATATGCTTTCTATGGAGTTCTTAATTTGGTTTATTGTTTCCTTCATGTCAAGGATTTCTGTTTGGTTTTTTTTCAATATCTCTAACTCTTTATTGAAATGATCTTTTGCTTCCTGTATTTGCTCTTTTAACTGTCGATTGGTGCGATCATTCAATGCTTGCATTTGCTCTTTCATCTCATCGTTTGCTTCTCTGATCATTTTAATTATGTACATTCTGAACTCCTTTTCTGTCATTTCTTCTGCCATGCTGTCATTGGGTTTTATTGATGTAACATCTAGATTTGTTTGCAGCATTTTCTTTCCTTGTTTTCTCATATTGTTCAGATATCAGTGGACCGCTGAGATATTGCAGATTTCCTCTGTTGATTTACAATGTCCCTGAAGATTTCTATATATATCCCCTCTTAGCCTTCAGTAGGCTGAAGTCTTGGAGGAAGTTGATAATGCGGTGCTCCACAAGGAAGCTGCCTCTCTAGGAGTGGTGGCCTTCAGGTGGGGTATATTCCCTGCTAGTGGGCAGAGGTGCCTCCACTTGTTGACCAATGGTCATCCAAAGGGGACCTAGGCTGTGGGCTGAGGCAAGGCCTGTTTGGGCCTGTGTCTCTGGTTTTACCGTCCTTGTGGGGAAACCTCACCAGGCAGGGAAGACTCACCCAGTGGGGAGGTCTCGCTGGTCAGTTTCCTCCTAGAGGTTCCCCTCAATTTACAGCTACTGCCTGGGCTGGGCTGCCTTCCTCTGCAAAGTTTCCAGGGGCCCGGCCCTACCTCCTGGGCCTGGGAGCCTCACCCTTCGCAGATGAATCTCCTTAGGCTGCCCCTCCTCAGAGAATTTGCCCATAGGCCTGGAACCTTCGCTCCGCCCTAAGCCTGTCTCTGTGCGGCTCTTCCACCCAGAAGCCTCCTAGATCCTGGGACCCTGTTCTGCACCTAATCGCCTGGCTGCGTGGCCCCTCCTCTGAGCAGCCACCTGTGGCCCCGAACAATCGCTCTGAGTCCCAGAGACCCGCCACAGGCCTCTTCCTCCAGACAGCCGCCCAGTATGCCGGTGCGGTCACTAGGAGTCCAAGAAACTCACTTCGTGCCTCCTCCTCCCACCAACCACCCGTAGCCCGGGGCAATCAATCACTCCGAGTCGAAGTGACCTTCCCCGTTCCTCCTCCTTCTCCAGATAACCCCCCGGGTGTTCAGGAGCAGTCCCTCTGAGTGGCTCTGAATCCACGTAACCCGCTGCACGGGTCCTCTGGGCACCGCCCGGAGCTCAGGTGCGGCCACTCAAGACCAAGCGTCCCACCACGCTTCTCCTCCAGGCAGCCCCCCTGTGTTCAGGAGCTGTCACTTTAAGACCAAACAACTCACCACTCGCCTTCTCCTCTGAGCAGCCGCCTGGAGCGCTAATGCAGTCACTGCGAGTCCAAAGGACCCGCCGCGCTCCTTCTCCTCCTTCTCCTACTCCTCCGGGCAGGCCCCGGGGTTCAGAAGTGGTCAGAGTCCAAACAGTTCGCCACGCAGCCCCTTCTCTGGCAACCGCCTGTAGCTCCGGTGTAGTCACCCGAATCCAAGCGGCCGCTCCTCTTCCTCCTCGTCCTCAGGGCAGGCCCCGGGGTTCAGAAGCGTCGTTCTGATTCCAAACAGCTCGCCGCGCAGCTTCTCCTCTGGCAACCGCCTGCAGCTCTGGTGCAGTCTCTCCGAATCCAAGTGGCCACGCTCCTCTCCTCCTCCTCAGGGCAGGCCCCGGTGTCCTGAGTCCACACAGTTCTCCCCGCCACTCCTCCCCCGGGCAGCCGCCGGAGCCCCAGTGGCTGCTCCGAGTTCCAGCGCTGTGCCGAGCGGCCTCCTCTACGGCGCTCCCAGCTGTCGGAGTTCACTGCTCCAGCGGGGGGAGGGGCGTCTCGCCGGCAGTTCTACTTCACAAAGTTTCCTGCGTTCCGGGACCCCCGTCCCATCCGGGGTGCCCCCCCAGGGGGTGAGAGTCACCCGGCTGCTTTGAGTTGGTCCCAAGCGTCCCAATATCTCCTCTCTTGAATCCTGAGTCCTGGAGCAACACGAAATGCAGCCACCCTCTAGGCCGCCATCTTGAAAACTCTGGATATTATTTAATTGTGTGAATGTACCATTCTTTATCCATTCATCAGTTGGTGAACATTTGGGTTGTTTGTATTTTTTGGCTGTTGTGAATAATGCTGTTATGTACATTAGTATACAAGTGTTTGTAGAGACATTTTTTCCATATATTTTTATTGGTGCATTATAATTGTACATAATGGAGGGATTTGTTGTTACATATTCATACATGGACACAATATAACAATATAATTTGACAGTATCATTCTCCAGTATTTCTCCTTTTCCTCCCCACCACCCATCCCTTGGTCCTTCACTGATCTCCCTTTGATTTTCATGATATCCTACCCTCAACTATCTTTTCTTTTTTCCTTTTTAGCTTCCACATGAGATAAAACATGGGACCTTCTGAGTTTGACATGATCTCATTTTTTATGGCTGAATAGAACTCCATTGTGTATATTTTTTTATCCATCCATTGATGGACACCTAGGTTTCATAGTTATGCTGTTGTGATTGTACTGCTATAAACATTGGTATGCATGTATCACTAGACTATGATGACTTTAATTCTTTAGGATGAGTACCAAGGAGTGGTTAAGCTGGGTCATATGGTGGTTCTATTCCTAGTTGTCATTTTTTTTTTTTCTGTTTTCTTTTTCATTGGTACTAGGTTTAGAACCCAGGGGTGCTTAACCACTGAGCCACATCCCCAACCGTTTTTTGGTTTGTTTGAGATTTTTTTGTTTGTTTTTTTGAGAGGGGATCTTGCTAAGTTTCCTAGGGCCTTGTTAAATTGCTGAGGTTGGCTTTGAACTTGGAATCCTCCTGCCTTGGCCTCCTGAGCTGCTGGGATTACAGGCGCTGTGACACTGTTTCTGGCCCATTCCTAGTCTTTTGAGGAAGGAACTTCCATACTGATACCCATAGAGGTTATACTGATTTACAGCCCACCATCAGTGTTCGGTGTTCGTTTTTCTCCATATCCTCTTCTCCATTTACTATTGTTTGTATTCTTGATGGCTGCCATTCTGACTAGAGTGAAATGAAATAAATGAAATCTCAGGGTAGTGTTGATATGCATTTCCTAATTGCTTATGATATTGAACATTTTTTCATGTATTCATTGGCAATTTGTGTTTTTTCTTTTGAGAAGTGTCTGTTCAGCTGTGTAGTTCATTTGCCTATTTATTAATTGGGTTATTGTTTTTTAGGTTTTTTTTTTTCTTTTTGGTATTAAATTTGATTTTTTAAATATATTCTCATATTAATCCTCTTACTAGAAGAGGAGCTAGCAAAGGTTTTCTTCCATTCTATAAGTTTTTTACATTCTTAATTATTTCCTTTGCTGTTTGAGGCCATCCCATTTATCAACTCTTGGCATTATTTCCTGACATTTAGGGATCCTATTGAGAAAGTTGATGCCTGTGCCTGTATGTTGGAGTGTTGATCTTACGTTTTCTAGGAGTTACCTAGTTTCTGGTCTAATTCCTGGGGTAGAGTATGTTTTCATTTCACATGGGCATATACCTAAGAGTGGATTGCAAGGACATACACTTAACTTTTTTAAGGAACTATAATTTTTCAAAGCTATGAAAGATATACTTTGTTATTTACTCTATATAGTGTTTACATTTTTAAGGTGTATATTACATTTTTAAAGAAAGAGTTAATATTCTTAGTTAATAAATGCTGAGATTAAGAATTAGAAATCTGATGGAGAGTATGTAAAAGAAATGGAAACTATAACAGGGTAAAAGTTTTAGTTTAAAGTAAACGTATTTCACAGTCTGCCACTTTTTGTGGAGTTACATATAGAAGATATTATAAAGTAATGTGACACAAAAAAGGAATATGGTTAACTTTATAAACTATTTTTATCACTCTAAATTATCATCTGATCATTGTAGTTTATGTGATTTTGTAAATAAGGGTTTTCTTATTTGCATGAACAATTAGGCAATAGAAAATTAAATAGTTAATATGAGTTTTTATTTTGTTATCTTCAGGGCCCTGGAAATATAAGGATGAATGGAGAATGGTTCCCATCTTAAAACAAAATTGGGACAACACTGTTGCTGCTGAAGAGACTTTGAGGATTTTTTTCCCCCTTTTTAAGACTTTTCCTTGATTTCCATTCATACTTAATTATTACTGTTTAGGTTGAATCTTAGCTAAATTTCTGAACTTTCATGCTAAATTTCTGGACTTTCATGTAAACATATTGTTTATAGAACATCAGAAGACTCATGTTTGTGATGCCAACGTGTTGATGAATGTAGTCTCCTTTGTGTGTGTGTGTGTGTGTGTGTGTGTGTGTGTGTGTGTGTGTTAATATTTAAGTGGTCATAGATTTGCAAGTGATTTCATATTTTAATTTGTATGATGAAAGGGTTTGATCCTTTCTAGAGTTAAAAGGTTTTTTTAATAGTTCTTTATAACTATTTAAAATGTGATTACTATTCCTTTTAAAAACTAATTGGAAATAAAGTATGATTGTTTGGTGTATAAATAAAACAAATAGTTTTATACAAAGATATTTTAGTCCTTAAAGTATGAAACTTAATGAACTTGTTTACAAATCTTTATTTTTCATTTTCTGCTTCAAATTTTCAATAAACAAGCTAAAAAGTAATTTTATCCTTTTGTTAAAAAGATAAAGCTTTACTTTTGATTTTACAAAAAGTTTTCAGTGTCATTCTGTGATCTGTGGACATACAATTCACATTTGATTGGGAAAGCCTTGTTCCTCATGATAGAGGAAAACAATTTCCAATGGATGAAATGAATCTGATTATTGATAAACATTATTTTATATGCTCACTGACCCTTTAATTAGTAATTGCATCAAAAAATGGCTGCTTATATTTGTGAAGTGAAAACTAACCTTCACAATGTTGTTAATTCTAATTGAAGTTTTCAGAGTTTTTATTTTAAGATGAAATTCAAGCAAGCAGAGCATTACCAAATAAAGAAATACTGGAGTGATAAAGGGTGTTGGCAAATTGTTAATGACATAATATCAATCATATATTTCCTTCTATTCTATAAAATTCAGGAAACTAAGCATATAACTTAATTTTGTTTCTCAGGTTTCACATCAAGCACTTTTGTCATTTTCTGAATTGATCATAATATATCTTATGGGTATGCCATTTACAAAGTCATTTGTTAGTAGAAAGATGGGAAAGTTGAACTTTTAAGAATATAGTAGTACAGAAAAATTAAAATGGAGAAAGGATGATCTGTTATTTCTTTTGAGTTTATATAAGATGTAATCTTGTGCCTAAAGTCAGAGATGTGTTGAGGGCCAAAAAAATGTTCTCTGAACAGGTTCAAAGATAATCTTGTGGGCAAAGAAAGACTAACTAGCAGGTGGCAAGTTCCAGAATTCCATAGTAGTTTTCTGTCTTTCTGTATAGTGTGTCATGCTTCTTATGAATTAGAACTCTTTGTAATTTGTGATTTTAAAAAATTTTCAAAATAAAAGAACAGTTGCAAGAATAGGTCCATGAACTCTGATATACCCTGTGTAGGTTCACAAATTGTTAACATTTTGCCACATTCACTTTACCACCCTCTATACAGTATTGTTTTCTTAATTTGTGTATAGGTTCTAGACATGTTAAACCTTTACTCCTAAATACATAAGCATGAATTTCTTACCTAGTCATACCACCAACTTAAAAAGTTAAACATTGGTACAACAGAATATCTAATATGCAGTCCATATTAAAATTTTTTATAAATGTTCCAAAAATGTTCTTTGCGACAGTTGTTTTCCAAACACAAAGCCATGCATTGCCTTTAGTTGTCATGTAAGTGTTATTACCTTCAGAATGTGTCATTTTTGTCCAGAAATAGAGTGATGTTTTGACTCAAGTCTTCCACAAGCTTTGTTGAGGAAAAAAGAAAGGAATTTCAAAGAGGTTGCTTGCTGAAAAAAGCAAATTGTCCAGGGAAGAGAGACGTTTTGTTTTTAATATTTAAAACTTTGGCTGGGTTTTGGTGTCTTGACTCAGCAAAGTCTATAATGCAGCAGGGCTTGGTAAGCATTAAAGGGGGTACTGAAGCTTTCCTTTATTTCATAATCCCAGTTGTTTTTCTAGAAACCATCAATAGACTCTAAATGACTGACTCAATTTTTGGATCCTATTCTCATGACTAAGCAAATGTTTGATTTGAAACCAGCCCAGTATAAATGTCTCTGTGCTTCTAACTCTCTGTAGCTTTCCTGAGTTTCTTTCAGCACTGGGGAAATCAACCTATGCACTAAAAATGTCTAAAACCGGAACCAAGGTAAGTAAAAAAAGTCATACTGATTTTTAGCCTACCTACTGTGCACCTAATGATACATTGAAAAGAACATGGAGAAGAACTTTTGCTTTTTTGCCTAGAGGTGAGTATAAGAGTGGTTAAAGGACTAGACTGGGAGAGAAGATTAAGAAACGTTTATTTTATTTTTCTACTCGAACAATTACCAAACACTTTATTAAGGGTTTCTCTTTATATATAGTGCTGTGTTGAATACTGTACAGATAATAACAAGTAAATATCATCATGATTTCTGCCTTCCAGCAATTAAATTCTGTGAAGCCACAGGAACAGAACATGCTGATGAAAATTATGTGGAGTAGAAAACTTTTAGTCAATTAAAATTTTGTTTTATAAAATTTAGCCTCAACTGTTAATGTTCCAAAAGCCCAAGGTGGATTGGCCAGTCAGGTGAAATAAATCCTAGGTATTTCCTTCATACAAGCAGTTATTCTCACCCTTTCACCAAATAAAGTGTTCGCTTACATTAGGAAAACTACCTTTAACATATTTGATTCACATTTGCTGAACTGGGAAGTGATCTCTTAGGCAACACTTTGGGAATGACATTCTCTTTAGTTCTTCCACTCACTGAGTCTAAGGCAAATCCATTGTCTGTACCTGATTTTTTTCCTCCAACTTTTTGCTTGGAAAATTTTCAAATGTATTGACTCTTGAAAGAATGAGAAATGTTCATTGGATACTTGTGTGTCCTTCCCTTGTAGTCTCCAATTAACATTTTATCATATTTATTGATCTTTTTTTATTAAACCATTTGAAAACAAGTAGCAAACTTCTTTATACTTTTGCCTTAAGTATTTAGGCATGTATCTCCTAAAACCAAAGGCATTCCCCTGTATAAACATCATATCATCATGTTCCCAAGATTCATCTTTAAAATACCTTGTATTATATTTATACATATATTTCTGCATATAAATATAATATTTATATATATATATATATACTATTCAAACTTTGTTCAGATTTCTCCCAATTGCACCCACAAATGTGTGATATTGGATATAAAGGTCATATATTGCATTTGTTTTTTTTTTTTTCTTTAACCTATTTAATCTAGTACAATCCCTCTACTTTTTTTGTTGTTGTTTTTTGACATTAACATTTTTCAATGTCTAAGCAAGACATTATAGAAAAAAGGCTTGCATCTAGATGTGTCTGATTATTTCCTCATGTTTGGATTCAGACAACATATTTGGCAAGAAAACTACAGAGGCAATATTATATTTCCCAGTATTTCATCAGAAAGTACTTGATCCATAATTGGTTGGTGGCTAATCTTTTTTTTTTTTTTTTTTTTCCACTTGGCAAATAGAAAAATCATGCTTATCATCCAGAAGGTTTGGGGAAAAACAGAAGATTGTCTTTAGTGCTCTTAGGTTCTTGAAAATGTGCGGTGCACATCCTACTAACAAAGAATTTGAAGTCCTTAGAGAGATTTCCATGGACCATGGATGTTACATAACCGTCTTACACAGATGAAAACATCCCTCACTTTCTGGAATGTCAAAGATTTCCAGAATGGTAGTAATATGAACTCCTATTTCTCAAAGCTTCGTTGTTCATTTATTTAAGTAACTTTTGCTTGCTAGTCCAAGGGAGATAGTAAATTATTTCTTACTGTTTCTCATAGCTTCTCCCTTTCCCACTCTTGCTAGCAGTTAAATCAAGGAATTATGGCTTTAGCAAAAGAATACATTTTATTAAGCATGTTTTCTTTCTCAGATGCTAAAGACATATTTCCTTCTTTGTTGGATTGGTAAGCTATTTTCAAAAGAATTTTGAAAATGATAGAAACCTTGTAGTAAATTTTAGGAAACTGTTCTGCACATTTCTTAGTTTTCTATAAAACGATTTGCTCAAGGGTCAAAACCTCTCAGCTAACAATAAAACGAGTAAATTTCATGTTTCTTTTACAAATAGAAATTGAGTATACCCAGGCATTAACATTCTCTGACTCTGAAGAGCTTGGTCTTGGAGCTCAGTAATGATTCCATGACAATATGAGGACTTTGGGCCTTTGGTCAGTTGACTGGTCAGCTGGGATGAAGAACAGCCTGGTGACCTTATAGAACACCATGTATATTTCTACTTCTCAGATATTGGTGTCAGTCAGACAAATGTGCACAGGGCAGTAAGTATGAGAAAAAAGTAACATGAAAATTCCATTTCCCATTAGCATGTTTCTTACAAAGCTGCTGTTTTGGTGAATAGTTGGTCAAAAACAAGGTGAATTGAGTTTATGAATTAGGGAGTTTAGAACCTATCCATTTTTATAGAAGTTATCTGATTTTCTAAAGCTCTCTCCACAGGTTATAGGAAAAGCCTCGCAGGCTCAGGATCAGTCCTGTTCAGCATCAGAGTAATGCTACCATGTTGAACAGAGCTACCTGTGCATGTGGGAAGACAGTAGAGGAAAATAAAATGAACCATGGATTACTGAACTTGATGCAGCTATCTTGTAATTAGCTAGTGACCTCAAGCAAGTTACTTCTTTGTACCACTGTAGAAAAGCTTATTGGCAATTAGGAATCAAGCAGTAAACCAAATGCTTTGTAGACTGCTTTTGAACCCTCAGATCACCCCCTGCAGTAGAAATTGTTACCTTGTTTTTCAAATGAAGATCTTTATGAAAAGGTTCAATGCCCTGTCCCAGGCCCCAGAGCTAGTAAGTAGTGATGCCAGCATTTTTTTCTTTTCATCTATGAACTGAGGTACCATCGATCTCTTAAGTTTGCTGTGCTAAGATGAAGAAGGGAGCAGAAAAACAAAAATTGGGTGAGAAGAGATGATTCTTCTAGTAGATGAAAAGGGCGAAAAGGAAGTTTTTAGGGAACAGGAAGTACAAAGAGTGAAAGAAATGGGAAAGGAAGGGAAAGACTAAGGTAGAAGGAAATAATTGTTGGTATATGTTTCTATCTAGAAAGAAACACCCCAGGTGGAGGAGGATATTTCATGCCCTTTGAGATTCATTTTTTTCCTCTCCTTCATTCTCTGTGTCTAATTACTCACCCAATCTTAAGTTTCTTTTGATAGCTTCCCATTGCAGTTGCATTTCAGTTGGTCTTCATCATCTCCCCCTGGGCTCCTAGCAACCATCTATTTCCAGGCACAAACCACTAATGTTCGGCTTCTACATGAGTTTCGAGGAGATTGAGTCTAGCATGGCTCTTGTGTCATTTTTTTTCTGACATTTTCCCCTAATATTTAACCACATATTCAATATGTGCTAGAGTTAACTGAAATACTCATTGTCCCTATAATAAGCCACATTATTCCCCTCCTTTATTCTTTTTAACAGGTTTGTCTCTCTTTGCTTCTGGAAAACATCTACTTTCAATCCTCTGCTTAATGACTCAAGACTACCTGGCTCTGTTTATCTGAAATTACTCCTTTGGGTTCATTAAAGCAAATTAGCCACAAGGTGGCGGCACAATTCCAGGAAATTAGCCACTCATAAGGGACACATGCATTCAATTCAAATTCTGACTTAGCATTGATCTTAGATTTGGAATTATTGAGCAAGAAGGAAAAAACTCCAGTCCATTTGTGGTTTTTATAGGATTTTTCAGAAATTACTTTATAAATCCCTAAGTGTTCTTGGGAGTTCTCTTTTTTATTTCAGCCAGAATTACACTGAGTTGTTTTATAGCCAGGGCTTCCAGTCTCTCTAGTCATATTATTTGACAAATGGAAAACTGAAGCCCAGAGAGATGATTGGACTAAGGTATGTTGGTGGTGGAGAAGCTGCCCTAGAGCTGAGTTGCCTTATTTCTGGTTTCCGAGGGCTGCATGTTTCTCTTTGCTGTGAGAGGCTTACCCCAGTCACTGTGGAAGAGACTTGGTAAGAATTTGAAGCAGAGTGCTCTTGTCATCTTGTTACTTTACAGCTACCCCATTAGCAAGAAACTAATGTAGAATATAGCATAGTGTATTTTAATGTGTTTGCTCTATAGTCTTTTAAAATAAACTCTCGAAAGTTAATCTGTGTTTTTATTAAACTAAGTTTCTATGTACATCTTCCATATTACCTAGCATGAATCTCTGTGTGTGGAACTTAGAAGTGAGGAGAAAAAGGCTTGTCAGTCAAGTACTGGGCACAGGGAGCTCATAGCTTAAGTAAGCCTTGGTTCTTTCCCTTGGACGAAGTCTGGTAGGAGTCTGGTGGGAGGATGAAGATATAAGTGGATAGTCTACAATACAATGTGATAAGTACAGAGAGCTATGGGAACATGAAGAAGCCATGAACTTGAGTCTGAAACTGCTGGTTTAAGTTAGAGCTGTTTTGTCTTTTGCTTCATTTTAAGTCTTCCAAAAGTACACATTCCTATTGTTGACAACTAAAGTTGTCTGCCAGAAACCAAATGTCATGAGGTAAGTTAGAACTATATATACTATCTCCTCTGAATTGAGGAAAGGAATTTTTAAAGTGGGCAAGATTTTTTAATTTTCATTTCATTTAAAAATTTTTATTTTTATTTTTAAATTTCATTTCATCTTTATGTGAATAAAGCCACCCAGCTCCTCAGTTCTTCTATTTATTTGTCCTATACTTCAGATTACTTTTTATGAAGACAAAAATTTTCAAGGCCGTCGCTATGACTGTGATTGCGACTGTGCAGATTTCCACTCATACCTAAGTCGCTGCAACTCAATCAGAGTGGAAGGAGGCACCTGGGCTGTGTACGAAAGGCCCAACTTTGCTGGGCACATGTACATCTTACCTCAGGGTGAGTACCCTGAATACCAGCGTTGGATGGGCCTCAATGACCGCCTGAGCTCCTGCAGGGCTGTTCATCTGGTGAGTCTGGGGATCTGGATCACTTTCTCCCTCTCTTCCCTGTTTTTTTTTTTTTTTTCCCCTCGAGGTCTTCCTACCTTTCCACAGGCAGCTGACTTCTCTTGGCTGCTAATTTTAAATAAAACCTTGGGTCAGTTCATCATAAAACTGAATTATACTTATTATTTCCATTACTTACTACCTCTTAAGTGTTTAGAGAAATGTTTTCTTATTGAAAGTCAACTATTTCGGTCATTTCTTCAGGGAGGGTGGAAGTTCTGACTATCTAGGTGCTGAACCAGGCTATTCTCTGAGTTCCTGACCTGCTGATGATTTCCATAACTGGCTGTTCATTTTTTTTTTTTTTTTTTTTTTTTTTTTTTCAGTCTAGCGGAGGCCAGTATAAGATTCAGATCTTTGAGAAAGGGGATTTTAATGGTCAGATGTATGAAACCACTGAAGACTGCCCTTCCATCATGGAGCAGTTTCACATGCGAGAGATCCACTCCTGTAAGGTGCTGGAAGGTGTCTGGGTTTTCTATGAGCTACCCAACTACCGTGGCAGACAGTACCTCCTGGACAAGAAGGAGTACCGGAAGCCCATTGACTGGGGTGCAGCTTCTCCAGCTGTCCAGTCATTCCGCCGCATTATGGAGTAATGACATGGATGGGGCCATAGGTTTCTTCCTGAGGGCCAAATACTGGCTGGCCTCATGGTCCTAATAGGCATCATAAATAAAAGCAATTGGCATGCATCCCACTGCTGACTATAATGCCTCTTAAATGCTTTTAGGGACTAGCATGGTAGTGCCCACCAAGTGGTCAGTTAACCAAAGCAACTCACCCATCAGATCACCAATCTAGATCTTCGTGTCAGACAAAAGGAGATTGCATTAAAAGTTAGAAAATCCTACTGCTATGTAGTGGTTCTTTTTGCTTGTGTTTTGCACCAACTCAACAAGCTCAGTAATTATAGCTGTGATTATTATCCCATTCCTCACAACCCACCCAGTAAAAGAAGTGGTTTATCTGCATTTTATTAATAAAGAAACTGAGACTTGAGGAAATTAAAAAGCATAGAAAAAACTTGTCCAAGTTCACCAACTGGCAAATACAAAAGCTAGGATTTTGTCCAGGATATTTCTGCTTTCAATGCCATTGTTTGTTTGTTCGTTTTCTCCCTCTGTGTTTCCTATTCATTCATTGTGCACTTCATGGCTGAAGATCAGTGTGCGTAGAGTAAGTATGAGGCCCTGAAAAATTTTAAGTGAAAAGAACTGAGTACCCGTGAAGGTCCAATTGAAAAGACAGGATACCTATTAGAGCAATCGGTAAAAGCGAGTGATTACTGGAAAATAATGGAGCCATAAATCACCTGAAGTCCCTTGTTTAAGATTCAGAGATTCTCACATCAATTACTTCTCAACCCTAAGTTTGGGTTTTCTGTGAGAAGAAAGAACATGTGGAGCAATTTGTTCCTCTTCTACAATACTTGAAATGGAGTTTTGCTTACTTTGAGTAACCCCTGAGGTTCTACCTTTGTAATCTTGATGAAGAGGAGAATGATGAAGGAAACAGGATCGCTAGGAGTATTCAGGGGCTATTCTAGTGAGCCTGGGATTATGCTGAATGTATGTACCTGCCTTTAAAAGAGGGCAAATTCCTCGTCTTCTAGATCTTTTAACCAGAAGGACAAATAAGAATTGTCAAATTCCCTTTGCATATGATTTAGCGTATATTGCATATCTCTCCCATCCCAAATAGTTTTATTCATTTTGTTATCTTCCCCTGCTTTTTGTTGTTTCAAGTGGAGGACTTTGAGAAAAGTGGGTGGAAAGTAAGGGAGGGAGACACTCTGAACTGAGGCAAAAAAGAAAAGCTGTTAGCTGAGCTGCAAAGAGCCCTGGTCTGTGAGCTGGCTGCAGCCATCAGCTCTAGACCTTGTCACCCTACCATGAAGCTAACTTACCTCCAAAACAACAGGCCAAACCAAATGGTCTCTTGAGTCCCATCAAACAAATTCAAATTCCCTGGAGGCCAGAAAGGATACTGAAAAACGAGCTGATGACCTAAGACTGCTGACACGTTTTAGAGGCACAATTTCTGCAAGTGACCTCAGGGATCCTGCCACTTGTTTTCCATTAGGAAGACTGAGGCTGTGGTAACAGTGAGCTAGTGTCAGTCTTCTCTCATGTCAGCTCTTGCCATGTTCCCGGGGAGCTGGTCACAGTCTGTTCAAAACAGCCAGAAAAGCAATTCTGGCAGCAGGACAGGAAAACAAGTGTCAGGATGACTAACCACAGTCTCAGAGAAGTAGAAGATGGCTTTTGACAGATGAAAACAGAATTATCATTCTGGGGTGTTGTGTGCCACTTGGTGCATGCCCTGATTCAGAGATTGCCACCATCCTCCCAGCTGCAGACCCGCCAGTGAACTTTCACCTCAAAGGAATTTTACTAGCAGTTGATAGTAGAGGTCAAAAACTCTTCATGTCCTTCTCTGATAATGTTCTTTTGGTAGAACGTTATGCTGTTAGAGCAAGAAGCTGCCATCCCACCTGTCAGCCACATCTAGACCGGCACCTCAGTTACTATTCTGCGTTAACTTCTGCCTTTTATTGTTTTGTCATTCTGAAATGGCCCATCTCACGAAAATAGGGCCAGGATATGCTTAAACAATTTCAACCTGTTTCCATCTGATATTCAGCATTCTTCTGAAATCCCTGGATATTTCCTAAATATGGAGACTTCTTCCTCAAAATGCAACATCCAGGGCTCCCATTTAAAGTCTCCAGGATAGAACTTCCAGATTAAATACAGGGTGCACTAATAAATGCCAAATATTGGAATATAATTGTATTTATCCCAAGATTTGCCTGGGACATATTCGTACTAAGAAATTGTCATTTGCCTAAATTCAAATGTAACTATCCTATATTTACATTCGCTAAATCTGGCAACAGTGCTTCAAGAGCAAGGCGAGTTAACATGCGACAGGACACGAGTCAAGCACAGGGTGCAGAGAAGTGTGAGCTATGGACATGAGAGCACATGCCCCACAGATGGCATTTAAATACACTTAAACAAAACAAAACACTGCCAACAATGTCTGCAGCTGAATTTGGCCTGTGGACCACCGGTTTCTAATTTTGACTTGTAGGAAAGTTCTGAACATCAGAATATGTTCTTCCACTGAGCCAACCCCTGCCCCTATGACTTCAGACCCGCTGCCCTAGTTCTGCTTTCCATCTAATTCTTCATCCACGAGAAGGCTCTTCAGATATTGAAAGATCCCTTCAGGTTTCCTCCATACCTGTCGTTTCTATGCTGACGGGTTCCTGTTCTTTCCATTGTTCTCCACTGATGTGGCAGCTCCTATATTCCTCCCCACTCTGGTGTATCACTTGTGTGCCAGCCGCAGCTTAGTCTTCCCTCTGTCTTAGCTATAGTCTGACCAGTGCAGACTACATCTGGAGTATTACGTTTGGTTACTTCCTCCTCCCTTCTCAGGTTTATACTGCTCTTGACTAAGCTCGGCTCTCCTTGTATCTTCTACCAGCCCTAATTGGGGACCCGTCATCTTTTCCTAAAAACTGGCACTCCCCTTCAAAAGCTGGAGAGCTCCCTTCCTCCTCTGGGAGTTAAAAATGGATCTAAAATCCTGCCACTTCCACATGCCAGCTCTAAGTCACACAATCTAACATGGATAACCCTACTTTCCTCATCAGTAAAACAAAGAGAACACCCTTCTCTGGGCATTTAAATGAGATAATGTCTGAAAATTGCATAGCATGTATAGTCAATTCTCATTATTTTCAGATACCATGAATACTGAATAGCAAATACCAAATTATTGCTCCTAGAAGAAATGTAAGTTGAGGCTCCTGCAAGCCTCTGGTCACATTTTTTGTCAGCTGAGCAATATATGTGTTTTTTTTCATGTGTGCTTTTGTTTAAAGACACTATTTGATGTATATTGTTGATTTGTTAACATGGAACTCATGGCCAACAGCCCGATAACACATGCCTGAAGGAAGATTACTGACACACAGTCTCTGCTAAGGTGCATCTGATTCCTTATGCTTAGAAACACTAGACAGCATATCAGCACTAGACTTGAGGCCCATTTAAACAGAGAAATCAACAAAAAGCAAAACAGTTTAGAGGACATGGACTAAATAGACATGGTACACTGTCACACTATGTGAGCTGAAACAGGAAGGCAGAGCATTTGTTCCATCCTAGCTAGGAACATACTCATTGGATAATTCAAATCTTCCTCTGCCTTACACATATCCATGCATGATCACAAAAGTGCCAAAAGTCACGATTTTGGGGTTACAAATAAATTTTAGTGAGTGGATGAATTTGCAAATATGAAATGTACAACATAATCAACTGGACTTCACCACCATGGTTACTGTATCAGTACTATTTCCTAGTACTAAGTTACCACCATTATCAAGTTGTTAAGGTTTTTTGTTGCTTTATTTATTTTTTACTTGTTTAACCTTTTCCTACCTTTTTTCTATCCCCCAGTTGTTTTCAGAAAAGCATCTCTGCATTTTTGGTAGATACTTCATAGTTGGAAAAAATACATTCGGATGATCTAACCTATCCCACTACTTTGAAAAGGAGCCGCATTTTAATGGTCGCAGAAGCCGGGCTCCTCACAGCTCTCCCATCAGCCTGGTTCCAGCTCCCAGTGGCTTGTGGTCAGAAGTTGTTTCGAGTTCATACCAATCCCCCTTATTTTCTACCTTCCATCTGTCCCTCTTATTTGGGGTCACAGCTAATCTCTTAACTCTCCTTCCAGCCTTTGGCTGACCAGCTTCTGACACATGCAGGAGAGAAGGGTCCCTTGTGGGAATGACTCCAAAACAAGGGAACTCTGTCACCCTTTTACTTCTTTACTCAAGCCTCAAACTTCAAAATCAGCCAGTTTCAGAACTGGAGGGGCCAGGGACTTTCCCACTATGAAACTTTGTGAGATAGGGCTCACTCACCACAGTTGACACAGGACTAGGGCTCAAAAAGCCTAAACAACTTCTCTGTGGTCACTGGTCCCAAAGCTCTTGTACCATGCAGGTTCTGTCTCTCAATATTCAGGAGACAGAACCAGAGCACCTTATCAGTCATAGCTATTTTTAAATGGCTTTATTGAGTTATAATTCACATGTCATACAATCTACCTGTTTAAAGTGCACAACCCATTGGCTTTTAGTGTATTCACTGTTATGCACAAAACTCACTACAGAAGACTTCAGAACATTTCCATCACTACAACAAGCAACTGCATACCCTTTAGGGATCACTGCCTTATCTATCCTTCTCTCCCAGGTCCTGAGCAACCACTGATTTGTGTCTACATATTTGCTTCTTCTAGACATTTCATGTAAATGAAATTAATACAATATGTGGTCTTTGTGACTGGCTTCTTTCACTTAGCAAACTGCTTTCAAGCTTCATCCATCTTGGGGCACATGGCATATATTACTGCTTTTTCCCTTTTTATGGCCAAGTAATAGTCCAATGGAAGGAAAATTCCATAGTTTGTTTATCCATTCATCAGTGGTAGACATTAGAGTTCTTTCCACCCTTTGGCTAGTATGAATAATGCTGTCATAAACATTTGTGCATGAGTGTTTTGTGTACCTATATTTTCATTTCTCTTAGGTATTACCTGTGAGTGCAGTTGCTGGGAACATGAGTCATTTCTTGTTAAATGGCAGCATGTGGGTGGGGCCTCAAAACCACACAGACTTAAGTTATATTTTAGCTGCTCTCCTACTTTTTGTTGTAGATTTGGGACCAAACACACTTCTCTTGTTCTTAGCTTTTTTATATGTTAAATGGAGGTAATAATGTGTACTTCCCAGAAGTTTTGTTGGCATTAGATGAGATAATAAGGGGAAAATTCTTAGCCCAGTAAATGACCCAAAGGAACAAGTACTGAATAAAGGAAGCATCCAAATATGAAATCCCTGAAGGAGGAGGAAAAAAGAGGAGGTCATTGGTGACAAAGACTATCGGTGTGCTAGCAGTATCTCCAGTGCCTCCCGGCTTTAATGATCAATGACTTAGCTGTCTGTGAATGCCCTCCCAGAGGGCAGGTGGAGGGGTGGAGGCTGGGAGTGGAGGGGAGGCCAAAGCACTCTGGGCAGGTGAGGGGGTTAGCTGCTTGCATAGAAAAGAGAGGTCAATCTTCCTCACTCCATTTCTGCCTGGGCCTCTGCTGCCCCCTTGGTCTTCTCTTATCTCAGCAAATCAATCTCACTTCCCCTCCACTTTGGTCCCATTTTTCCAGCACCAGTGTGTCCCTTTGTGAGTCAGCAACCATGGGGACTCAGCACTCTGGTTGAGTGGTTCTGGAATTGATTAGCTTTCAGGGGAAATCCTGCCAGCTCTTCCCCTCTTGGGAGCAGAGCACAGCAGGCAGGGATTTGTTCCTATTGTCCACCCCCCCAACCCTGAACAGGCCACATTAGCCTGTGCACTGAACCGCGCAGCCAGAACAATGGTAGGTCCTGGCTGTGGTGCTGACCTCCGTGGTTCTCAGTGCACACTGGATGGTTTGCCTGAGCTCACAGTGAACTGGTGACCCTGCCCAGGCTAGTGCTCTGGGACCCAGGACTCTAGACAGAAAGAGAGAGCTTCTGACCACATTCCTGCAAGCAGAAGGAGGGTGAAGGAAGAAGCAGCAGGCACGAGAGCTGCCTGCAGGTTGACCGTAAACCAGCACCACTGATGCTCTGGGGACTTCTGAAAAGGCCAGGAATCCTTGCCACTGTGAGGGAGTCCCATCTCCTGCCCCAGTCCCTGTGTCTCGCAGCCGACCAGCGGCGGCTATGGTTGCACATGCTACTTTGGAGTTTATGAAATTCCTTAACACGCAATACCTCATTCGACCCTCACCATGCTTATGTGAAGAAAGAAGATAGTTGTTATTATTCCCATTTTGCACAGGAATAGACTGAGATACAGAAAGGCTGTGTGGCTTTAGGGGGAATTATAGACTTTCTAGGTCCCCCATAGTCGAGAGCAGTCCTTTGACATAAAGGTATTCATGCCAAAAGTTTCCCTGTGATACAACAATTTTAAGAAAGCCATTCTCCTTATTTTTACCATAAGTATAAAACACACTTTCAGTGTAAATGGCCACTAAGATTTCAAAAAAATGTTAGTAAAATACAAGTAGGAACTAAAGAACTGAACTTGGAGGCAGAAGAATGTGTGTCTGAGCATGCGCTGGAAAGACAAAGTGAAATGCATTTGGCCAGTGTTTTGTTTGAGCTCCTGTCCTTCCGTCCTCCATTTTTCTGGTTTCCATTTGGGTCCTGACATAATAAAAGACACATGCAGATTTGTAAACAAAATGGAGGCTCTGTGGCTTACCTTTTAGATACATTCCCTTTTTCGCAAGTCTAATCCATTAAAATTTTCCAAATTTGCCAAATAAGTAATCTAGGAAAAAAATATTCATGTTACCGGATCCAAGTCTGTCTGTTTGCCCCTCAAAATCCAATACTCAGGAGAAGAAAGTTGGTGAGAAGAATTTTAGGTCTATACAAGGGCCCACACCCTTGGAGGTGGGGTAGCTATTGTGACTACCTCCCATGCCCCCCCAAAGAAAGTCTCAAGGAACTCAAATATGAAAGGGGATTTTATAGGGGAGGAAAGGAGGTACAGCCAACAGTGGATGGGAAGAACACGGGCTGGGTGGGGTCTCGATCATCAGGTGCATGTCTCCTCCCCTCCCCACCCCCACCCCTACCCTGGCTGGAGCACTACAATTGACCCTGACCTCCTGGCGCTAGTTCCTATAATTCCAAAGACAAAAATATGACTTTTCTGAAAGTTGAACCTCACAGTAATTTACATGCTTTGTGTTGGTTGATATACAGGCTTAAAAAGAATTAGGAGGGGATGTTCTATGTTTTGTAAGTCTAAAGAAAGATTATTTAGCAGGTAACACACTGGTCGTTTAAGTGCAGCTTTGCTTTAGAAGTTAGAGTACCAGGCAAAGGGAGGGAAGTGACTCAGCAGGGGACAACTCCAAGGAGTAGTCACTACTACATTCACTTTAAAACAACTTCCTATGGGACTCTTTTTCAAATGCACACTTAGCTGGGCTAGGTGGCACATGCCTCTAATCTCAGCTAGAAGGGAGGCTGAGGAAGGAAGACTGCAAATTTGAGACCAGGCTGGGCAACACAGTGAGACACTGCCTCAAAAAAAATTTTTTTAAAGGGCTGGAAATGTAACTCAGTGGTAGAGCATTTGCCTAGCATGCATGAGGCAAAAAAGAAAAAGAAAAAGAAAAAGTAGGGGCTGGGGTTGTGACTCAGTGGTAGAGGGCTGGCCTGGCACGTGTGAGGCACTGAGTTCAATTCTCAACATCACATAAAAATAAATAAATAAATAAAATAAAGGTATTGTGTCCACCTACAACTTTAATTTTTTTTAAATGAAAAGTACACACAATTTCAACAAAAATTCAGTGTTCACAGTCTGCCTATTATCAAAGAATTATGTAAGCAAGAGAAAATCTATAGAGTGTTAGAAGTTGACATCCCACCCAGACTTATCAAGGCAGATTCTCTCAATCTGTGACTTTCTCATATTGTTCTTAGACCTTGGAAAGAGGAGCTTTTCCTTGTCTGGGACCACATTTGCAAGGAATCTACATATCACCAAGTCCACAATACAAAACATTTGTTCTTTCCTGTCCCAATATCTGTCTCTTTCTCTGTCTCTTTTTCTGAATGCTTTTTTCTCTCACTGGTTTGGGAAACAATTGAGTGTAGAGGAATGACAGGAAACAGTATAGGGAAGTTTAAAATGTACTCTTTTCCCTCGAAAGGTTTTACTGTTTTAGTCTGGGACATAAACTCCCAATAGACAGATACCAGGAAAAAGAACACATAAAGTTTAGTACCTATCTAAGGCATGGGAGGATTAGACTCAAAGATATTAGACTCACGGTTTAGGGGCTTGGGCTTCCGGGGCCATGCTAGTGGGTGCAGTGGGTGGAGGATTTAGGGAAAGTGTGCGGAGTAAGCAAGGGTTATTTTATGCAGATGAAGTCTCTTAGGTAACAGCCTCCTGCAGAAATCTCTATCTGGGTCAGGTGTCAGACCCCTAAACTCTTCCTGTGGAAAGCTTTCCTCCCAAGCAAAAAGCAGGAGATATCGGAAAAGGAAAGCCTCCATCTGCATTTGCTATTTGCTCTACTAATGCAGAGAGATGTAGATTTCTTTTTTTTTTAATTCATTTTTATTGTGAACAAATGGGATACATCTAGTTTTTCTGTTTGTACATGAAGTAGAGGCATACCGTTTTTATAATCATACATTTAAATCATACATTTACCTAGGGTAATAGTTTTTGATTCATTCTGTTATTTTTTTCTCCCTCCCACCCCTCCCACCCCTCTTATCCCTCTGTACAGTCCCTCCTTCCTCCATTTTTGCCCCCCTCCCACCCAGATGTAGATTTCTTTTTACAAATATATATATTACCTGTTATCTGAGAGACTTCATCTGTGTATATATATATATATATATATATATATATAGAGAGAGAGAGAGAGAGAGAGAGAGAGAGAGAGAGAAAGCTCATTTTGGAGCTATTCTCAGGTCTACAGAGGTCTGCAGTTTCTTTGAATGACCAGCTTGAAATATGCCAAGGAAACTGTTTGGGGTAGGATATTCCACTCTCCCACAGCCTTGGGCTGAAATGGGCCCCTAGACTAGGGATGTGGATCTAAATGTTCAAATTGGGGGTTGCGGGAAGGGAGAAAATCCTACCTCTGCTTAGAGAACCTCAGAAAAAGAATCTGATAAATCAATTGATTGCTTTTCTTATTTGGGAAGTTAGCTTTATGATGGTATTATTTGCAAACTATAAAATCTGTTCTTTTTTAACTGGTTGATGACTACAAATATATAAAGTTGGGTAAACACAACATAATCAAGATATGGAACACTGTCATCACTAAATCAAATTCCTTTCTGTCTCTTTGCTGTTACTCACTCAACTCTGTACACACACAAACACACACACTCTTCCTGCTCTGGAACCACAGGTCTGTCTCTTCTCCCTATGATTTGCCTTTTCCAGAATGTCACCTCAGGGGAATCAGGCAGTATGTAGCCTTCTGTGCCTGGCTTCTTTCATTTAACATTATGCTTTTGAGATACGTCTATATTGTATTTATCAATATTTCTTCTTTGTTACTGGATAATTATCTACGGTGTGGATGGATGTACGCCATTTGGTTTCATTGTTCACTGAAAGACATGGGCTTGTTTACAGAGGCCTGCTTTTGTTTACAGTTCCTTCAAATCAACCAAGGTGGGTGTGCAGCCAGGTCAGTTTCCCCAAGATAACTCACTATGCTCTTTCCCTTCTCTCATTAGCTGATGTGGTTTTGAGGCTTTGTGCTTAGAACTGCCTGGAAATCCTGAGTTGGTGAAATAGCACATGGAGAGAGACCTCTGCCTGCCTTGACTTCGCTTCCTAAGGCCCTTGATTCCTGGGTTCAGAGGTTAACAGTTGAGATCCTGGGCCCAGGCCAGCTTCTGCCCCTTCCGGGTCTTATCTGAGCACCCCCAGGTGGCAGGGCTGGCCCTGGGAAAGCTCAGCTCCTCCAGCCTCTGGGTTGTAAAGCGATCCTGGGGGTGGGTTAATTTATAGTTTCTAAATATTTAGATATCTGGCGTATGAGTCTCCATTTGTATTCTTCCCTCAGGTCTGCAAATGGAAGGGAGGCCCCACCCTGGCTGTAGCTGGAGAGGTCTTCCCAGTTTCTTCTCACACCCCGTGAACAAATCACTCCACCAGGCACCAGTGACCCTCTGCTGGTTCAGAGGAATAAATTCTGAATCTAGAAGTACCTGCCTCGCTTCTGTGCTGGAAGAATTGTCCCTCATTTTTCCATCTGGTTCCCTGACGGATGGCAGCTGTCAGGGCAGGAGGAAACGATCCGTGCTTGGCAGTCCCTCGCGGTGTCCCCAGGCAACGCCTTCGCCCACTCCCACGGCAGCTGTTTCCGCCTCCTTTGCCTCCAGCCCCGCCCCGGCCGTCACAAGGCCTGGCCTCTGCAGAAACCCCCACCTCCTACTCAGCACTGACAGCAGAAAGTTCCTTATGTGAAAAACACATTAACAAGGACTTGGTCAGCCATGGAATCCAAGGAAGGATGAGTCTCAGGGACCCACGTGGGTGAGTAGGTGAATATGTACAAACGCTGACCCCAGAGGCGGAAGCCGTGGTCGCTGCCTTCGGATTTCACTGTCCCGAGCCAGGAGGAAGAGGAGTCAGGCCACGGTGGCTGCATCCCACACCCTGCTGCCAGCGCTTGAGGCTTCTAGGCCCTCATTCTGAGCACGGGCTCCTCGGCCAAGCCGTCTCTGACCGCACTTCCAAGTAGCATGACTGCTGTTGCTTCTGAAATCTCAAGGCCTCTAGTCTTACGTTAGTGGGAACAAAAGCTGAACCACCTAGCTCCACTAAAATTCAGAAGACAAAGGTCGGTGACAAAAATAGGTTTATTCAAAGCCAATCTTGAGGAAAACAGAGACTTTTTTTTTTTTTTTTTTTTTTGGTCTCAAATCTGCCCCCGTATGGGGGTGGGGCTCTCGGCACAGAAAGCTTTTTTTTTTTTTTTTTTTTTTTTTTTAAACTGGATTCTTTCATTTTTATTAAAATCTTTTTTATTTTTACAGACTGCATTTTGATTCATTGTATACAAATGGGGTACAACTTTTCATTTCTATGGTTGTACACGATGTAGAGTCACACAATTCATGTAATCATACATATACATAGGGCAATACTGTCTCGTTCTACTATCTTTCTGCCCCCCACCTCTCCCACCCCATTTTCCTCTACACCATTCAAAGTTCCTTCATTCTTCTCTTCCCCCTGCCACTCCTCCCATTATATATTGTCATGCACTTATCAGAGAAAACATTCAGCCTTTGGTTTTTTGGGCTTGGCCTACTTCACTTAGTATGATATTTTCCAACTTCATCCATTTACCAGCAAATGCCATAATTTTATTGTTCTTTATAGCTGAGTAATATTCCATTGTGTATATATACCACAGTTTCTTTATCCATTCATCAATTGAAGGGCATCTGGGAATCAATCTAACCGAAGAGGCGAAAGATCTCTACAATGAAAACTACAGAACATTGAAGAAGACCTCAGAAGATAGAAAGATCTCACTTGTTCTTGGATAGGCTGAATTAATATTATCAAAATGGCCATACTTCCAAAGACACTATACAGATTTAATGCAACTCCAATTAAAATCCCAATGACATTTCTCATAAAAATAGAGAAAGCAATCATGAAATTCATCTGGAAAAACAAAAGACCCAGAATAGTCAAAGCAATACTGGGCAGGAAGAGTGGAGTAGGAGGTATCACTATACCAGATCTTAAACTCTACTATAGGACAATAGTAACAAATATGGCATGGTATTGACACCAAAATAGACAGATAGATCAATGGTATAGGTTAGAAGACACAGAGACATACCCACATAAGTACAGTTATCTCATACTAGACAAGGGTGCCAAAAACTTACAATGGAGAAAAGATAGCCTGTTCAACAAATGGTGCTGGGAAAACTGGAAATCCATATGCAGTAAAATAAAATTAAACCCCTATCTCTCACCCTGTACAAAACTCAACTTGAAATGGATCAAGGATCTAGGAATTAGAACTGATACCCTTCACCAAATGGAAGAAAAAGTAGGCCCGAATCTCCATCATATTGGCTTAGGACCAGACTTCCTTAATAAGACCCCCATAGCGCAAGAAATAAAAGCAAGAATCAATAAATGGGATAGATTCAAACTAAAAAGTTTTTTCTCAGCACAATTAATAATGTGAAAAGAGTGGGAGAAAATCTTTTCCACACACACTTCAGACAGAGCACTCATCTCCAAAGTTTATAAAGAACTTAAAAAACGTTATACCCAAAATACAAAGAGCCCACTCAATAAATGGGCTAAGGAAATGGGCAGACACTTCACAGAAGAAGATATACAGGTGATCAACAAATATATGAAAAAGTGCTCATCATCCCTGGTAATTAGAGAAATGCAAATTAAAACCACCCTAAGATTTTAACTAACTTCAATTAGAATGGCTATTGTCAAGAACACAAGCAATAAGTGTTGGTGTGAATGTGGGGAAAAGGCACACTTATACATTGCTGGTGGGGTTGCAAATTAGTGCAGCCACTCTGGAAAGCAGTGTGGAGATTCCTCAGAAAGCTTGGAATGGACCCACCATTTGACCCAGCTATCCCACTCCTCAGTTTATACCCAAAGGATTTAAAATCAGCATACTACACTGATGCAGTCACATCAATGTTCATAGCAGCTCAATTCACAGAAAGCTTTTACAAGAAGAAAGGGGGCACAGTGGGACAAAGGGCAGGAATATACATATATAAATTTAGCTAGGTTGTGCTAGTCAGAAACATGTGACAGTCTCAGTTTCCCTGGTGCCTGCCCTGGCCAGGGGGCAACCCCCCACCCCTACCTCCATCTAGCAGGAAGAAACTCTGAGGCAGAACAGCACTTATCAGGAAGTCACTTTTAATTTTAAAGGGGCTCTGCTTCCCTAGCATAGTTATGACTCGTAAATTCCTGACTCGAATGGGCCCATCTTCCTAGCACTGACATCCTGGGCTCACAGGATGAAGGTCAGGCTTGGACTGCAACACCTTCACCAAAGCAATGAAAGAGTCTGTGAGAAATCTTGGGACACAAATGGCATCCCCAGGAA
The DNA here is from genome assembly GCF_902686455.1 of Sciurus vulgaris. Taxonomy (NCBI): domain Eukaryota; kingdom Metazoa; phylum Chordata; class Mammalia; order Rodentia; family Sciuridae; genus Sciurus; species Sciurus vulgaris. The sequence goes on from NC_136470.1 coordinate 86,824,146, forward strand.
GCGACACGTCCGTGGACCTGTGCCATGGATGAGAGTTGCTGCTGCTTCTTTTGTTTTTCAGACAGGCAGCTCCGTGCTGGACCACCAGGTTCAAATTCTGGTCTTACCCCTTACTAGCTGTGTAACTTTCGGCAAGTTACTTCATCGTTCTGGGCCTCAACTTCCTCATCTTAAATTGGAATAGTGGCGCACCTACGTGGCTAGCATCACATTCTCCACACCCTTGCGCCCACTCAGACCTCTAGCAATTTTCAGCTGGCGCCTGCAGGAGGACAGACATGTTGGGATGTCAGTGTCCCAGGAGCATCCCCCAACCACAGTGATGAGATCTGGAGGATACACACATCTTCACTCCTGGGTGGGACAACCCTGAAGCATACGCCACACTGCCTTCCTGAGATCCCCCAGGACTGAACCCCTGCTGCACATACTGGAACCAGCTCCATGACACTCACTGGCTTCCTTCTCTGCCCCGTCTCACTTTCCCACTCTTTCACTAGCTCATCCCACAGTCACCTCCCAAATGCCTTCCTTGCGCTCACATCCTTGTCTTGGGCTGAGCTTTTTGGAGAATGCAACCCAGGACATCCACCTTAAAGGTGAGGAAATTAAAGCTCAGAAAGATGAAGCACGTGGCCCAAGATCACAGGCACCTGGGTGACAGCCCACATTCAAGCCTGGCCAGCTCATTCTCCACCCACGGCCTTACCGTTCAGGACTCCACTGCTTCTGCCTCCAGTTTGGTACCACAGATGGGGGTCATGCGCCTCCACCCACACTGGCTCCAGCTGCTGCTTTAATTCAGCACTAACCGGCCACAGCTGCTGGCCACTCCCACCAGCAAAGGTCCCATCAGCAGCCAGGCTGATCTGGGTCCTTCAGATGTTCCTATCCACTGGGAGTCGGTACTCATGTGGGCTGCCTTATTTCTGGTGTGTAGTTTCATTTTCTGCCTCTGTGTGGACATTGGCCAAGAGTTCCCTGTTTTTAAACAAAAAAGGTTGATATTTTAATGAACTTAAATATGAGTTTTTTAAAAACTCATCAAAGGCGGATGCTACCATGAGTGCAAAACCCCCAGGGTGCTATTAGCAATTTGGCATTTCTATTTCCAGTGGGAATGTTAATGGCACTCTGGAAGCAGTGTCGTCCTTATGATTAAGAAATTGTAACTGTAGAAACTGAGAGGTGTGAACTTCAACATAGGAACAAATGCAAATACCCCACCAGAGCCTGTTGTGTGCACAAGTCTCTGTTGGCTTCTCTTTGCAAATACAGTTCTAATCTGGTTACAAGGAGCACCAAGAGGCTGGAGAGGATCATACACTATTTGAGTCGCTGGGCATTGAGACTATCTAGCCCATTGTCGATGTAAAGTAGGAACTGTGGGCTAGAGAGGATGCAAGATTGGTCACAGAGTTCATCGAGGATAAACCCAGGAGTAAGACCCAGGTCTCTCCACTCCCAGATCAGTTTCTCTCTCCTTCCCCAACCCTCTCTCGCCTATCACACTGACTGTATTTCTATCTCTGAACCTCAGATTCCCCTCTGTAAAATGGGAATTTAAAATAATACCTAGATTTTTAAGTTGTAGGGATTAAATGAGACAGTTTACATAAGTTTCTTGCTTTATACACTGTGTAGTACAATTGAGGGGAAGTTGAAATGTAGAATGGAAAGAGTTTACCTAAGAGATAAACCTGGTAGGAATCCTTGCTTCCCGTCTGCATAGCTGAGTCCCAATTTCTATAAAACAGAGCAATTCCATCTTCTGCATAAATTTGTTATAAAATTTAAATAAGATATTTCATTGTAAAATTCCTGGCCAAAAAAAGATAAAAACACTAATTCTCTCTCATGCACTCCCTGCCTTTTGAGACAAGCACTGAAATTGAACACTTGGGAATATTGCTGGAAAAAGAAGAATATTTCTGTAACAGGAATTGGCTCAAATTAAATGAAAGGGCCTTTCCTTTTCTAAGAGTGTCTATCATTTCCAAAGGTGTCAGAAAAAGCAATCAGCATCGTGAATAGGCAGAAACGACTTCCCATGAGTCGACGGGATGTCAAGGGGCTGACAGAATGAACGCCTGTTGCTCCAGTGTTCAAAGCAGGCAGGCTGGGCTATTTATGGGATCCTTATTGATTTATGTAAAGGAAACACTCCAGGTTTGCCATCTTTATATCCAGGAGCACAGCAGATTAGCTTGGCAGGGTGCTGTGAAAAGGGAATGATTGATTTCTCTCCTCAGAGTGAGGCAGCAGGTTCTGCCACGGCTCTCTTCAGGCCTGTCCCTTCTGTTGTACCAGCAAGAGACTCCTGCCCTCAGGCCCGTTTCCTCAGAGCTGCATTTGTGGAGGTGAGCTTACCATGCCACAGTCCCATTCCCCAAGTGGCCACAGATCGTGGGAATAGCAGTGCTGAATGACCCAGAAATGATTTACCTTTTCTCTGAATTCTCCAGGGGGAGGCCTGGTGAAGGATACAACAGGAGAGCACATCACTGGGGTCCCTTCCAAAGGTATGCCATCACCTCAATCTGTGTTCTTGTACGCTGGATTCTGAAGTCACTAACATCACACCCACTCGCACATACTTTAGCACTTACTAGGTGATTCTCTGTAATTGAGCTGAGCAAGTTTGCATATTGTTCACAAAGTTAGGAATGCTCGCAGTGGACATTGCTGCCACCTATTCCAACCTGAGTGTTGGGGCAGGGACAATGCTTATCCACCCTCTAAATTATCTCAACCTCAAAGGCAGAATGGACAACTGGGTATTCGGGTTTTATTTATGCACTATCTTTGCATTTGCTGTGCAAAAACTCCTCCATCTCTGTTTGACAAGCAGGGACTGGTTACATGGGGCAGAAGAAGGTGGGATGTAAGCCTCCCTGTTTTAAGAGGCCCTGAAACTATTCCACTCTCCTTTGGAGTGTGCCCCTGGATGGGTGATCTCATATGATTTCTCCTTAATATTTCATTCATTTCTACCATCTCCCTTTGTCACTTTGCTATGGGCAGCTAAGTTTCTAGCAATATAAAAGGGGATAATGCATCTATCTGGAAGTTGAACACCATGGAGCTGGTGAACTTTAAAATAAACTGCATTCAGTAACTGTGTTCAATTCTTCCTTTTCTTCAAGCCAGGACCTGAACACATATGGTGGCATTTGGAGCCCATAATTTCAGAGCCCCATGTGAGGGGTTCACCCAGATGAACTCACTTACAGAAAGTCACTTCTGAGCAACTGGAAGAAGGATCTGGGTTCAGATCCAGCTAGAAGAACAATTTGTATTTGTTGAGCATACATTCTCTACCAAATACTGTGGTAGGCATTTTATGAGGATTATGTCATTTATTCCTTATGCACCCATCCTGATAAATAAGAAACATTTTTCCCTATTAACAGAAGAGCGAGTCAATGTTCAGAGAGATTAATTCACCCAAAGACACACACTGTGTAAAAATGGCAGAGCCAGATTTCTCATCCAAGCATTCTGAATTCAGAATACTTTCCATGGTCCTACAGCTTAGGAAACTATTTTATCTAGCTTCAATTACCTTATCCAAAAACATGGTTATAATAGAAGTACCACCATTCAGGGTTGCTGAGAACAAAAAGTGAGATCATTACTCCTAGCACACAGATCAACGGGTGGTAGCAAAAGACAAGTAGCCCAAATTCACATGGAACATGCTTTTCTACGATCTGGTGCTGATATCCAAGGCTGTTTGACTCTCAGCACGCACATCTCCCCAGGACAGAGGGACTCAGAGTGGACCCTGATCCACAAGTGCTCCAAAATTGAGAAAACGGTCCTTATTAGGTACAGCGTGGGGCCCTGAGTCCAGCCAGGTGACCTGTGTTCCTACCTCTTGCCCCCCCAAGCTAAGACCTGCCGAGCCTCCTCCGCTGCCCAGCATAGGGGGGCACCCTGTTGGAATGGCCCGTGTGCTGTCGGCGGCTGTGGGTGGTGGGTGGTCGCTCTCGCTGGGATGCTACTGAGAACAGATGGGGCTTTCCGAGCTGTTTGAAGGTGGCAGCTTGATGTATATTAACTGGCAAACTGCTCATCGTGCAGGGGCGGTCCGGAAGGAGGACTGCAGTTCTGAGTGGGCGACAGGGGACCACGGAGGGAAGTTGGCAAGCTGGAAGGCACGATGTGGGCGGAGACGAGGGCAGAACTGTGGGCGGGGCGTGCCCGGGAGGTGAGAAGGTGAGACAGCTCTTCTCAGAGCAGGCTTGGCCCGGACTTCTCGCTAAGGGAAGCATATTGAATAACATTTGCTTAGCTTGTCACATAGAAACAACGTCCAGGGAGCCCAGAATCAGGGTGGTGCTGCGGGAGACATTGAAACTCTTCTGCTGCAACCTGCAAACCGGGAAACCGAGGCCTGAAGACCTCTGTCTTTTTCCTGGTTGGAGTTAAAAGTCAGTCTTCCTAGTACTCAATCCAAGTATTCAGTTTTTTTTTTTTTTTTTTTTTTTTTTTTTTCAATTTTAAAAGTATCAAAAGAAAATTTAAAAATCATCCAACACCCTAATTGTGATCATTTTTTTACTTCCGTTTTCAGGCCTTTAAAAATGTATATATTTATGCAGCTCCAATCATAGAGGAGAGAAAATTCATTTTCACATTTAGTAGCATGATATTTTCTCAAGCTGCAGTCTTCAGAGCTATCACAAAACACCGTATTCCATTGTTGAACAGTAAATCAAGGTTTAGTGACAAAATTGAAACATGAAATGTGACCAGGTCTGAATTTAGTCAAAACTCCCTTGATGACAGCTTCCTGTCTGTCTGGTGTCTCTCTTGTCCTATCAGGACAGACTATATTTTGCAAAAAGATAATTTGCAGCCAGAATAAGAAACAGGACAGGGCAGGAAACTGGTTTTGCCTGAACCCCCAGACATTACTGGGTGTTTGTGTTTTGCAGAATGTGGTTCTCATCTCTGGTGCACATTGGAATCACCTCGGGAACTTTTTTAAAAATGTCAATGTCCAGACCCAGCACCCAGATATTCTTATTTAATTGTACTGGGAAGGAACCTAGGGGTAGATATTTTTTTCAAAGCTTTCCAGGATCCTAATATGCATCCAGAATGAAGAACTACTGATCTAATGTCCATCTTCTTAGAAAGATGCTTACCACAGGTCACACAGAAGATAGAGACAGATTATTTAGAATCGTGTCCTACAACAGAGTAGAGATTTTCATCATCTGTATAGTGTGATGGCTGCATATTGCATAGAACACATTTTAAATTACTTGGCAGAATATTAAGAATAATGGGAGGGTTGTTTAGTGGGAAGGGCATGGAGGTGAGCTGAAGGAGGTCCAGGGGTATGTTATGAAGGGGACCATGGTAACATAGAAGATTCTTGGCCTACCAGAGGAACTTGTGGTGGCTTTCTGATCGAGGTGTGACAGTAATGAAGACAGCTGACTTGGCATTGTCCAGTACACAAGTGTTTGCAGCATGGGTCTCAGCCAAGCCTGTGGTGGACAAGCCTGGCCCCTCCCGTGGCTTGGAGACCTCCATTCCAGAGCCTGCAGGAGAATCCAGGGAGTCTGAGAAGTGTGCTCAGTGTGAAGGCACCAGGTCCACAAATGTCTGTTGTCAGTGAACAGGGAGTGATGCTCACCTCTACGCTCTTGTATCTCTCTTCACAAGTTCAGCTTTTAACACTATCTCAAGCTCTTCTTCCTCCTGGTATGGAAGGCCATGCCAAGATTGATTTGGCACATTTAACTTCACTGACCAATACTGGGTGCTGTGGGGTTCCTTTCGTTCCCTGTGTCTGGGTCTTCTGGAGGCTCCCTATCTGTCTTAAGGGATTAGAGAGGGAAAGGAAATCAATTCAATTCAGCAGACATTGTCTAGGCATGTGTTCTGTGTCATGAACAGTGACTGACACCAGAGCTATGTAGATAAGATAAAAAAAAAAAAAAAAATCCTTGCCCTTCCTAAGTCTGTGAGGCAGACTATGCTGGGCCTCTTTGATGGGCAACAGGGACTGTGAAGCACATGGGAGAAAACAATTCATTCTACCCCAGGGCTTGGGAATCTACTCGTTGTGGATTGGTGGTTTTTACTTAGAAGCTCCCAAGGAGCTTCAGTCAGGTTGCGGCTGTAGCTGGAGTCATCTGAATGTCAGATCTGCGGGACATCTAAATGGTTTTGTTACTCACATGACTGGCACCTCATCTAGGATGACTTGAATAGCTTAGGCTCGTGTGACCTCTCCACTTGGTTAGTTGAGCTTCCTCACAGCATGGAAAACTCAAGGTAGTTAAATGGCTCCTTGCATGATAGGTGTCTTCTCTCAGAACATGAACTCTGAGAGGCCAAGGGGAAAGCTGCAATGCTTTTTATGATCTACTCTGGGGAATTATGCAATGTCTCTCTTCTACTGCATTCTATTGGTCTTCCCAGATTCAACTGGGAGGAGACTACATGAAGGCATAACAACCAGGAAACATGGTTTTGTGGGGAGGCTCTTTGGAGCCATGCTTTCCTAGATGGATGGGATTTCCACATCCAAGATGAGAGAGAGAGAGAGAGAGAGAGAGAGAGAGAAGAGATGTCATGAGCAAAGCACTGGTATATATGCAAATAAAGAGCAGTTTTAGTTTTGATCTTTTAGGACTTAATAGAAAATAAGACTGGACAGGTAAGTATGATCAGGCCACGGAGGAATGTGGATTTTCCTCTGTAGGCATGAGGGGACCACTGCATGTTGTAAGGCTGGAAAAATGCACACAGTTAGCTTTGAGCACTAATGCAGAGTGTAGAGGATGACCTGGTGGATGGGGGAGTCTGGGGACAAAGGGACCTCTCAGAAAATGCAACAGACCAGGTGAGAGAGCTGAGAATTCTGTGGGGGGGCAGGCAGTGGGACGGGGTGGGACGAGGAGAGAGGATAGATGCAAGGAATGGCTCAGAAACAAAATTAACAGGATGCGGCAGAGAAGGCAGCACATGGGAGATGAGAAAGAGGATGGAGCAGCACACGAGACTGGGGGTTCAAGACAGGCCATGATGCTAGAGGCGAAGTACTTGGAGAGAAGCCTGGAGGCCACAGCAAAGCAGCCACGTTCGGATTCCGTAGCCCATGGGTGGCAGGGAGAGGGCTTGGAAAGGAGGGGCCATAAGGAAAGTACTCCTCCTCTCCAGAAATAAGAATGGCCTGGAGCACTTATCAAAAACAGAGAGATCCGATGTTGAGAATCTGATTCCGCAGGCCTGTGTGTGCATCCTGGGGTCTGCATTCATAACACAGACCCTGAGTATGTGATGCTGGTCCTTGGGTCAGACTTTGAGAAATATTTATGTAGATAGTGAAGATCATTCTGGTTAGTACATTGGGAAAAGGCTGCATTAAGTCCAAAGGAGTGAGCGGACGAGTCAGGGTAGATCAGGAGAATCCCTTCCTTGACAGATCAACCAGACAGAAGTCTCTAAGAAGGAAGAAGCAGGCATGCAGCTGCGCAGTGCAAGGAGGTGAAATAAGATTGAGAACGTTCTCCAGGTTTTTTCCATGAGGTCTTCTGTGAACTTGGGGTAGTAGAAGTCACAGTGCAAGAGACCAAGAAGTAACGAGGATTCCCCCAGGGAGTGCAGGGAATGGAAGGAGAAGGAAATAACCGTGCCACAGAGAGACTGAGGGGAGTATCCTTTCAGGACGAAGGGGGACTGAAGAGGAAGGAGAAGGTGGAGATGAGAGAGATGAGCAAGGGAAAGGGGAAGACAGCAGTAGAACACTGTGATTAGATCAGGGACTTTTATATCCATCTTCTGTTTCAGATTGCTCCTACTGGCTGTGCATCCTTGAACTGATGACTTAATCTCTCTGAACTTCAGTTTTTCCATCTGTGCAGTGAGGGTAACCACACTCACCCTACTGGACTGTAGTGGGAATCAACACTCAGCATTGTTCCTACCACTGCTGCTGATTATGATGATGATGGACAAGGCAACAGATGTAATGGTACAAATACTAGTAATTAATAATGGGTACTAGAAAAGCAAAGGATTTCATTTTTTAAATTTATTATAAAAATTTAAAAGATAAACTAGATAGACTCATACAATGAATGTTCGTGCACCTATCACTCAGATTTAAGAAGTTGTAAAATTTTGTTACACTTGTTGCATCTATTTTTTAATTCTTTATTTTTTATCTTTACAGACTGCATTTTGATTCATTGTACACAATTGGGGCACCTCATTTCATTTCTATGGTTGTGCACGATGTAGATTCATACCATTCATGTAATCAAACCTGTACATACGGTAATGATGTCTGTCTCATGCCACCATTTTTCATACCCCCCTCCCTCTCATTTCCCTCCATGTAATCTAAAGTTCCCCCATTCTTCTCTCACCCCCTACTCCCCCACACCCATTATATATCATCATCCACTTATCAGGGAAAACATTCAGCCTTTGATTTTTTGGAATTGGCTTATTTCACTTAGTATGATATTCTCCAGTTCCATCCATTTATCTGCAAATGCCATAATATTATTCTTCTTTATGACTGAATAATATTCCATTGTGTATATATATATATATATATATATATATATATATATATATCACAGTTTCTTTATCCATTCATCTGTTGAAGGTCATCTCGGTTGGTTCCACACTCTAGCTATTGAGCTGCTATGAACATTGATGTGGCTGTGTTACTGTAGGATGCTACTTTTAAGTCCTTTTGGTATAAACTGAGGAGTGGGATAACTGGATCAAAAGGTGGGTCCATTCCAAGTTTTCTGAGGAATCTCCACACTGCTTTCCAGAGTGGCTGCTCCAATTTGCAACTCCACCAGCAACGTACAAGTATGCCTTTTCCCCCACATCCGTGCCAACATCTGTTTTTTGTTATTGTTGTTGCAGAAGTATTTTAAAACAAATCCCAGCTCTCCTATCATTTCATTCTTTTACATCTAAAAAATGTGGCTTTGAGATCATTGCTTATGTAACCACCGTGTCATTACACACCTGATAAACAATCATGAACCCTTAGGCAGAATTAATATCCAGTTCATAATCAAGTTTCTCTGGTTGTGTACAAATGATTTAATTTGAGACCCAAAATACTGCATTTGGTTCTTACCCGCTGAAATACCTTAATCTGGAACTGTCCCTCCTCTCCTTTTCCATTGGATTATTGGAAAAATGAAATGAGTTAGTGGCTAGGCAAAAAAAAAAAAATCACATTCTGGGTTTGCCTGGTTTCTTCCTCACGGTGCTGTTTGACTCGTTTCTCCACGCTTTGAAATTTCTTTAGCTAGAGATCAACTTGAAAGTCTTGATTAGGATCAGCTTTTGTATGGTCAAGTATACCACAGTGGTGCTTTGTGTTCCACGTGGCAGTGATCACAACCTTGGGCAGTGATCACAACCTTGACCGTCAGCTGCGGATGCCTTTAAGCCATCTCTACACGCTGGTGACACTCCAGACCTTTTAATGTGTAATCAGCGGGGGTGAGTCCCAGACATCAGCAGCTGTGAAACCTCCCCTAGGTGGTCCCTATGCAAGGTGGCACGCCATCCACTGTATATATCATCTCATCAGGAGATGATAACATTGTTTGTCCTGTTTTCAGTGATCTTGATAACAGCAACAAATGTCGGTACCAAACTTATCTAGATAAATAAGGTAGTGGCCAACTTTTCTGTCCACACAAAGTTCCTCGTTAACATTCAATCTGATTACATCCTTTACTGATGATTTTCACCTAAGCCGAATGGGATTGCCAAAAAAAGATGAGTTTCTAATTCTTCAACCCATTCTCATTTTTAGCTGGAATTCTTCTATTAAAAAAGAATTTCCCCTTATCTCCTATTTGGTTATTCTCTAATGCAATCCAAGCAAAGCAAAATAAATGCTTAATTTCTTCCAACAGGCTAGCTAATCTTAACCCAGCAGAAGGATCACATTCTTTTCTGAGACCAGTGAAGGAGTGAAGAGGCGACTCTTCTTTGAGCTGGGGAGGAGGTGGGGCTTTGCACTGTGACATGAGGTCAGCACCCTCAGTGAGTGAGGTCAGCAGGAAGGAAACAGAGTGTGGAGAGAGTACTCTGGGGAATGAGGCAGGCAGTTCATTATCAAGGAAAGAAGGAGTGCTGAGTGGCCAAAGGTCCAGCTGGGACCGGAGTGTGAATTCATGTTGGAATTGGAAGTGGCAAATTTCTACAGCAATGTTTAGCAGCAGAGAGGATTTACCAGGTCTGGCTAGGGTTGGAGCTGGCAAGGTGGGTCCTGAAGGACAAATGGGTGAGGGAATCAAGGGCACAGGCAAGGCCAGGGCTGCAGGAGCATTGTGGTTTCTCTGCCCGTATGGGTGGTGCCCCTGCCCAGAACACTCTCCTTTCCAGGTCACCTCCTGCTTGTCCTTCAGGTCTCATTTCAGATGCCATGTATTCTGGGAGCCACCCCTGACTCTCGAGCCTCTGGCTCACAGAGCCCCCTCCTCTGGCCCTATCCGAACCTCATATCACCAACACTGCAGTTGTTCAGTTGTGTCTCTCATTTGCCTGTAAGTTCTGGCTGAAGCCAGTGGAAGTCCATGAGAGAGACAGTGTGGGCTTTGAAGAGAGGAGGGTCATGGAGGTGGTGGTCCCAGAAAGGACTATTTGTAGAACATCACCAAAACAATGCTCCCGACCTCGGTAACTGAGAGAGACAACACCGTCACAAAACCATAAAACCAAACACAGCTTAGATGGCACCAGCCCCATGCACCAGCCCCTGGGGTGTTCCCAGCACATTTGGAATAAAACTTCAAATCCTCACCTTGCCTCAGGAGGAGCTCCATGAAGGGCCACCACTGATGCCCTCACTCGCTCTCCTGCTGCGTCGGGGGCCCCTCGTCCTTCCTGTCTGTCTGCACACAGGCCCACCGCAGAGACTTGCTGTTGTGCTGCTCTCCCGGAGCACCCTTCCCTGGGTATCAGCCTCTCACTGTCCCCGTCTTCATCAGGTCTCTGCTACTGCATGTGCTCCGAGAACCCCTCCCCCTGCTCTCTTCTTCATGGAGCGTGGGGTCACTTGGCACTCCGTTCCGCACCCAGTTGTCCCTCGGCTGCTGTCTGATCCCCACCTGATGTCATCGCCACGACGGTGGGGACTCGTTCTAGTCCACGACTGCGTTTTCAGCCCCTGGAGCAGTGCCTGATTTGGGGCAGATGTCCAATCATGTTTGTTTTTGTGCACACGGAGTGCCTTTGAAAGACAAAGAAATAGAAGCATGGGCGGGGCGCATGCTTGCCTGTGCTTGCCGTACCCCCTGAGTCCCACAGGATGAAGCACTGAACCCCGAACAGACAGGGCGGTGCTGGAGGCAGCCCCAGTGGTGAGGTTCCATCCTCGGCACCGAGAACAGGGCTGGTGATTCGTCACAGGCCAACTGCAAACCAAGAGTGGGGGTGATGCGTGGGAGCCATGTGAAGTGGCTGTGGCCCCCCTGGTGGTCAGACCTGGTGGCCTTTATTCACCCAGCACATTGTCGAACCTCCACTTTGGTCTGGGCACTGAGGCGAGCACAGAGAAGCCTGGAGGAATAAGACAGAAGCCCTGTCCTCAAGCAGATGGCAGAACAGAGGCAGGACCTGAGAAATAGGCAAGGAAAATGAGGTGTGACGAGCTGGAGCGCAGTGGGGTGTAGATGACAGACTGAGGAAACTCAGATCCTGGCTCTGCACTAGCTGGCTGAGTGATCTCAGGCGAATTACTTACCCTCTGTAGAATGGAGATAATAATAACGCCTGTCTCCCAGGACTGTGAAAGCTGGTGAGTGTGCATAAGTGTGTATGCATACATACATAGTTCTTAGAACACTACTTGGTACTAGTGTTCCATGAAAATGTTGACTGGTAGCTGGGTATGGTGGCACAGGCCTGTAATCCCAGAAACTCAGGAGGCTGAGGCAGGAGGATTGCATCTTTGAGGCTGGCCTGGGAAACTTAGCAAGACATTGTCTCAAAATAAAATAGGAAGAACTGGGGATGTTGCTCAGCGGTAGAGCGCTCCTGGGTTCAGTCTTCAGGATTGCAATAAACAAAATAAATGTTGGCTATTTTTTATTATTGTGAGTAATGTATACTTGGAGACAGTGAGGGCGCAAAGCCAGGAGGGGACTGCTACCCGGAGTGCAGGAGGGGACAGAGGAGGCCCACAGAGCAGATTCCCTGGAGTGGAAGGCTGAGAGATGAGTGCCTTGGCCACTTGCAGGGAAGAGGGACTGCATGAGGGAGGTGAGGGAAGCTTCCAGTCACATATGAACGTTAGTTCAGAGGAGATAAGGGCATGATAAAATGTTACTGGTCAGGGTAGAGGGTCTGGTCAGAGCAGAGCACAAGACTTAGAAACTGCTTCTGGGAGACCTGGGTCCTGGTGCAGCAGGTTCCAGCCTGTCCAGTGAAGTGGCCACAGGATGGCTCCATGTCCACAGAATAAACCAGGGCCTTTTGCAGGCTGATTATGTTTTTTTAAGGAAGAAATACAACTTGCTACTGATGGAGAAGATATCAATTTTGTTCTGTGGGCTGCGTGAGTCATCCAGGAACAAGGTTAGAGATGCAAGGACGCTCCCAGCCCTCTGTGTATTCCTTCAGGCCTGCCCAGGGTGGTCATTCATGCCTTCAGGCAGCTCAGACCTCCCTCTGCAGGGAGGTCCAGTGCCGGGCCCCTCTGGGCTGACGGGTCCTACCTCTCCAGGGTCCATGCGAAACTGAACCCCATTTTACAAGCCCAAAAAGAGGTAGAGGGAAACCACCTGCCTCCTCCCATTCCATGTGGGATTTTGGAGACAAGTGGGTGTTTCCACCTCGACTTTGCTTCTTCTCCTGTGACTTAGTCACCTTCCTGACTCATCGGATCATCAAGTTTCTCATCTGAACATGAGCCCCAGTGAGATAGCTCAACACCTAGGGCAGATATTTGCAGAAGAACTGCTCAACAAATCTTACTTCTGCCCCTCCCCATAGGTGCAGAACATGGAAAATACAAGATCTCTTTGATGTTCTTTCTTGAAGCCCGCAGACCTGCCCCTTCCCTTTTCTGAACCCTGTATGGAATCTTTAAAAAGAGGTGCTTGAACTGGATTCTCTCAAAGTGCTTGATCATCTTCCAGCACCAATAGCCTAACATTCTAAGACCGAGAACAAACTTGCCTTGAGGTGACATGAGGGATGTGTTTGTGCTCAGCTAGTTAGAGAGGTGAATGGTTATTAATGGGCATAACTGAGTAATGGCTCCCATCAGGTGCTGAATTAATCTGAGTTGTTGGTTTCAGTGGATGGGAAGTAGTATTCAGATTGACAGTGAGGTTATTGTTCCCGGTGGGATCACAGGAGTAGGCCGAGGGAGGGACTAGAATGGATGGCCCCTCCCAGTCTGCTGTCAGGCTTCCTCCGGTGGGAGGAAGAGGGGAGGACACTAGCTCTGTATTGCAAAGGCAGTTTGTACCTGTCTGGAAGTGGAAGCAGAGGGAAAGCCCTCATTGCCACAGCTGCCCGATTAAATATCAGTGTTACATCAGGTCCGGAAAACTTCATCTCTAAGAAGCAGGCAGCCTGGCTTCCTGGAAAAGCCCCTTGTTTTGGACTGGGAACCTTGTCCCACTTCTGCCTCCTTCTGGTGAGTAATTTAAGTTTCAGAACCACTGTTCCTTCATCTGTCAAACAGGGGCAAAGTAATCTTATACCTCACAGAGGTCTCTGGATCATATGAGTTAAGGGGAACATCCCAGAGTAGGTACTCAAACAGCCACTGTACTAAGGCTTTCTCGGGCCCTCTCTAAAGTTCTAGACTTCCATCGCAGTCACTCTCTGCCATAGTGGAGGCTCAGAACTACTTATGGATCTGTCTTCCTTTCCTCTTCAACTGGAAGATTCTAAGGGGCAATGATGGCTTCAAATGCACATTTATCCCCTAGCGTGCCTGGCACAGAGTAGGTGTTCAATTAAAGAATCCTGAATTAAATGGAGGACTGACTCCAAGAGAAGAAGCAGCGTATCTGTCCTTGCCAGCCTCCCTCACCAGTCTAGCTTCCTGGCTCCTGCCATCAGCCAGGTGCCAGTGAGAGGGTGTGAGGGCACAGACTTGGCCCTCAGAACTGAATATGCTGCGAGGACCCAAAACTGGGCAGGGGGACGGAGGCAGGCCAGCCACGAACTTGTGGAGGCTCAGCTTCTGTCTCTTTGACAGTAAATCTTGCGGTCAAACATCCAGCCTGCAGACCCCGTTTCGGCCAAAGTGGCTCTCCTCGTCATCTATAATGGAAGCCTCCAGCAGAACATCACAGTTAATTGCAAATAAGGGTGAGTCACACGAAGCAGCCTGAAAGGAGCTGGCACTCACTGTGAAAGGACAAAGAGACCAGCCAGAAGTCTGCCAAGGACCAGCTCCGGTATCCAGTGAGCTGCGGGGCACTCAGGGAGGAAGGGAGGGAAGCCTCACTGCATCCTCTCTGATCCTTATGTGCCAGGGGGCAACACAGAGGTGATCAGTCTGGAAATGTCTTACATGATTTATCTTTTCAGATTTCAAAAACACAAAACGTCACAGACATCCGTACACATAATTAATTCTTAGGATAGTTCTGTGGAGTGAAAGTTATCAGCCTCATCGGAGATGTGAAAATGGAGACCTGGGGATTTTGTGGCTTGTCCAAAGTGGCTGTGGCAGCTCTGTGATGTGAAGCCAGAACCTTCTGCCACCAGAGCCCGTGCCGTGTTCTCTCTCCCACCCAAGGCAGGAATGACCTCTGTGCTTATGACACAGCCCGCGTTCCACTCTTCCAGCAATGAGGTGCCCCCTGTCTGACGAGCACAATCGCAGCTAATGTCCAGCTCTTACGTGGTGAGAGTGTCTACACCAGGCACTGCTCAAGGCCTTTACCAATGTTAACTTATTAGCCCTCCCAGATATCCTGGGAAGATGATGGTTATGGTTTGGATATGGTGTCCACACATGTGAGACAATGCAAAAAGCTTTGAAGGAGAAATGATTGGGTCATAGCCTTAACCCCTGATGGGATTAATTGAGTAGTAACTGGGGGCAGGTGAGACGTGGCCGAAGGAAGCAGTTCATTGGGGGCGTGGCTACGGTGTACATATTTTGTTATCTGGAGAGTGGAGATCTCTCTCTCTGTTTCCTGTTCATGATGTGATCTGCTTCCCTCTGCCACACTCTCCTGCCGTGATGTTCAGCCTCACCTCGAGCCCCAAGTAATGGAGCCAGCCTTCTATGGACTAAGACCTCTGAAACTGTGAGCCCTCAAATAAACGTTTACTCCTTTAAAATTGTCCTGGTCAGATCATTTAGTCACAGCAGCAGAAAGAGCCCTGAGTGCAAGAAATGTTTAGTTCTCTTAGTTAGTTATTATGTTTCCAAGATGTCTGATCTACAATACATCCTGATGAGAGATGTCCTTGGGTGGGATTTTTGGAAAAACCTAGCAGTTCTGGAGAGTTAAGTTCAGGAATAATTTCTAGGATATAAAAAAGAGGGTAAACTCCATCTAAGAGCCAAAGAAAAGCAATGTTGGCCCATAGGGAGTGGACAGCATCTGTCCTCTGAAGCCATCCCTTTGTGGACCCTGTTGATATATTACTAGGTTTCCCTGAGGGGCCACTGTGAACAACACACATCCAGACAGGAGGGGGTCAGTTGGATGAGCAACTGGACCCACTGGACCACAGCCTGACACAAAAAGGGATGTCCCATCAGGAAAGTCTACCATGCGGTAAGGACCCACCACTCCTTCCCCCAGCAAAGCCAGCCTGTGCCTCCACCTCTGGGGCATCCCTTGTGATCCAGTAGCCTGCTGGATCATGCGCTGGATCCTACTTGGGGAGGGCCAGGCAGAGCAGCTGATAATCAGTCCTTGACCATAAACAGATATGTAGAAACTGAGAGCCAGAGCCATCAGGACAAGCTCTAGAAGTTGAGAACTGGTGATTTTCATTCTGACTGGGAAGGGTACACGCACGTTCAGACCACCCCGTGCATCGCGAGCCTGCTCCCATTAAGGCCCACCAACATGTCCCACTTGAGGCATCACCCTCTCACACGCCCACCAGATCACCTCTCTGAAGACCTTCTTCGCACAGTCCTTGCTCCGTAGCTAGCCACTCTGAGTGATGGAAATTCCTGCTGTAACTTCTGCCCTCGTAGCATCCCCTAATTATAACCTCTTCTGCTTCCACAGACAGACGTGTATAAACCAGGTGCCTTCAGAGCTTCTTTCTTCCCGACAAATACACCTTAAAAGTTTTCCAGATCCCTGTGCTGATCCTGGTCTCCCTCCTCAGGTCTCAGACTATGCCAGCAAAGGCAGCCTGCAGTGATATCACTCCTGCTTATCTGGTCTGGAAGCTTTTAGAAACTGGGGATCTCATTCTTACTTCAGTCCTAGTAACCTGTGGGTCAGGGCTCCCTTTTGGTTATCCCAAGTTCAGGCCAGGTCTAGCCTTTGACCAGCACCGCCCTTGAAGAAGCAGCTGTGCAAAGGCCTGCCCTCAAAGGTCCCACCTCACCCGGGGCTGGGTGTGCGTAGTGGGCTGTGGGATTCCAGGATTGGGTCCTGCTGCTCTTATTCTGTCCTTCAATAGCCCCAACAGCTCACACCGCAAGACCTGGCCCGGTTGCAGAAAAGCAGAGGTGTTAGCCGTTTACTCCTGCTGTTTGTCTAACACCCACCTGAGTGGGAGCGAGTCCCCCCTGAGCCTGGAGTCGTGACAGGCTTTGTGCAGCCTCGCGCAGCTCCGCACAGGAAGGGCTGTCATTTCATCCTTTGTCAGGGCCACCAGCAGGGTGGGGATGTGGGCAGGAGTGAGTGTGCCTTAGGCAGGAGCCACAGAGGAGCTGCAAAGCCCACCGGGGCAAGTTGGAATGCCTCCCACCCTCCTCAGGCTGAGAAAACTGTCCAGAGGCAGAGGAGGCCCCGCGGGAGGGGCAGGGCATCAATCTTCAGCTGGGGACAGCCCCCCAGCTCCAATCGGTCCCATTGTCCCAGGAAACTGTGGGAGGCTTAGAGGCTCTTGCGGGAGCTATAATCTGCATTTCATTTTATGGATTTATACTTGCTTTGTTCATTTCCTTTTGTTTCCCCAGAGTTACTTTTGGTGGAAATGTTTCTTTTGAATATTTTTCAGTTATACTAAAGACAGAAATGAGTCCATCCCCCACCCCTGTTCTATCTAGATGATTCCTAAGACTGGAAAGTCAGGACAGAGACATCTCCCCCAAGCAGAGGTGGCGGCTAGAGGAGGGTGGGAGGCAGAAAATGGAAGGATGAGGATCACTGAGCCCCTTCGAAGTACCAGGCACTTTCCTGTACATAATCAGATTTGATTCCCACCGCAGTCCTGCAGGTGAGCTGGATCCTTCCCATTTTGTTTTTTCAAACAAGGAAACAAAGGTTAAGAGAAGTTAAGTCATTTGGATTTTCCCTAGCTGGTAAATGACATAAGACTGGAACTCAAGTCTGACCCCAAAGACTCTTTCCCCTCCATGGAGTGTGGAGACTCAAAGGGAGAAGTATCCTATCTCTCCAGTTGTTTTAGTCAGCTTTTTCATTGCCGTGAGTAAATGATCTGACCAACAATTACAGATAACTATAGAGGAGGAAAGGTTTATTTAAGGGCTCACAGTTTCAGAGGTCTCAATCCATAGAAGCCTGGCTCCATTCCTCGGGGCTCGAGGTGAGGCTGAACATCATGGCGGGAGAGGGTGGTGGAGGGAAGCAGCTCACATCACAGTGATCAGGAAGCAGAGAGAGACTCCACTTGCCAGATACAAAAATATATACTGCAAAGCCACAGCCCCAATTCCCACCTCCTCCAGTAACACCTTACCTGCCTCCAGCTACCACTCAGTTAATCCCATCAGGGATTAATTCACTGATTAGGTTAAGACTCTCAAAACCCAATAATTTCTCCCCTGAACTTTCTTACACTGTGTTCACATGTGAGCTTTTGGGAGACACCTCACATCCAAACCATAACACCAGCCCACACTGGATCCCTAAGAATCCTTTCTTCGATCGCCCCTTAAAGGGTTGTATGTTTGGAATCTATGAGCCGATCTGCTCCCAGGTGTGTAAATGAGCATCCTCAGAAGTAAGGCATGTCAATGACAGCAAAGAGAAATAAAACAGAATTTGGAGGCCCCAACCCACCCAGACACATAGATCCTTTGGTCAGTCTCTGTTCTCGACACTTCCAGTGTTAGAAAGGCTTCGGTTGGCATGGGGTGTTCTGACTCTGCTAGAGGTTCATTTCCAGGTTCATCTGCTGGAAGGAAGAAGGGGCCCAGAGAGTCCTGTGCAGGGGGAAATAAAAATGGCCAGTACTCCAGCATTCTGTGTCTGTCTGCTCAGTCAAGCAGCCAAGAGGTCTGAGTGGGTAGGGCTCAAAAAATGACACAGTTGTGGGATGTCAGAACTGAAGGGCCACTGGGGCTATCCCATCCAGCCCCCTTGTGTAAACACGTGGGGGAAATTAAGGGAGTTGCATAAATCACACAGCTGGTTCCCTTAGCTCCTGATTTCAAGCCTCAGGGATCAGCCCAGGACTCTGTCCTTTCCTTCCTGACTTTCTCTGAGCTATGGGGGAGTCACAGCAAGTTTCAGCTCAGAATCTTTAAGGAGCGTTGAGGAATCCATATTTTTTTCCTCCCAGGCAATTCTTAGGCCCATTAAAGTGAGCCCCCTTAGCTAAGCCAGGCAAACGAAGTTGAACAAAGTTCAATTTGATAGAGTGTTTAGCCAGGCAGAGCGAAGGGACAACATTGCCTGACTATCCACCTGCCCCTGGTCCCACTTTGAGGAGGCTGGATGAAGTACACAAAGTAGAGGCACAAGGGAGGCCTTTAGAGGGGTCTGTACTGTGGCAACACAGTCTCCGCTCAGCCCACTTCACTCCCTAGGTCACCTGCCTGG
The DNA here is from genome assembly GCF_902686455.1 of Sciurus vulgaris. NCBI lineage: Eukaryota > Metazoa > Chordata > Mammalia > Rodentia > Sciuridae > Sciurus > Sciurus vulgaris. Next base: position 86,843,114 of record NC_136470.1, read on the forward strand.
AAACCTGAAGGGTGTCCCTCTGCTCTCAGGGTTTTCATGATGGAATGGCAGATGTTTGGGTAAACTACCCAAGCACTGGGTTCCAGATCTGACTCTGATAATACCTGGAACTCTGGAGAAATAAGACATGACCCGCCTGGGCTCATTTTTTTCCCAGTATAATGAAAAGATGGAGCCTGCAGTCTCCTGTCCTCTCATTCAGAAGCCCTAAGACTAATTGACAATAGGTACTTAGTCAGCTGGTGTCCTCTACCTACCTACCTGCACAGTATGGGGTACACCGTAGGTGCTTCACAGGGGTTTACTATCAGAGAAGTTGATCTGGAGGCTTAAGTAGGATTTGGGAAGTTTGTTTTGGTTAGAGACTGACTCAGGGGCCACAGGCAGAAAGGAAGAAAAGATACTCACCTGGGAGATCTACTTGTTTTGACCAGCTGACTTAAAGCAGTGTCTGCTCACTTTGTCTTCTCACTTGGCCCCGTATGAACAGGTGCTGGGCCAGCAGACCTGGAATGTGCTGCTGGAGCTGGCAGAGGGAGGTGGCAGGAGGAGGCCCTGAGAGCTCCACGTGGGAACGTGGGAGGGACACCAGGGAGAGGAGGGAGGAAGCAGACTTCCTCAGAACTGAGATGGCTTCAGAGACACACACAGGGGCCATTCTGGTTTTAATACAATCACTAAATTTGGGGGTATATTGAGTGAAAGAACGTGGAAGAAATTAATTAGTTACAGGTGATTGTGGGAAAGGTAGAGGTGGCTTCCTGAAAGCATTTGCTCCATGTGAGGCAATGTTAGAAGGGAATTGAGAGATGTATATGGCTGGAGTCTGCAACTACAGGATCTTGTCTGGCACTAGGTGGGCCTCAAGGTTCAATCTGTGAGTACTGAATTGGATTCTAGGACTGTGGGGGCTTTCTCAGTGCTGGACTTTATGAGGGGCAGCTAGTCGTTGGAATTCAAGGCAACATCAGGTGCTCACTGACCTCTCCTGCAGCCACACAGATGCTATCTCTGTGCTGGGCCTTCTGGGTTTAAGGGAGGGGCAACACAGGTAATGGAAAACTGTTCTAATTCTTCTCTCAAATGCATCTTCTCTTATTTCTGTGCTACTCCCAGGTGCTGTAATCTCTTATCTGGTTTCCTTAGCTATTGCGAAGGTCTTTTTTGTGCTTGGATAGTTGCTCAAATTGATGTTTCTGCAGGGAAGCAAGTGCTAAAAAGTCCTATTCTACCATTTTGCTCATGGCCGATCCTCACAATACCACCAGCCTGTGTCTAGAAGGTAAGATAAAGACCTCACTGTTCACTGAGATGTTTGGCTTGTGTCCAAGTACCTGGGAGTCAGTGATAACAAACTGTAATCCCCTGGAGCTCACACGCCTCTCTGAACCAAAATCCTTGCCAAATAGGGACTTCTTGAGATCCCTGTGCATAGCAAAGAAATATTCTGTGCCAGCATTTACCCAACAAGTTACCAATGCTGCACTCACAGCCAACTGGTGATGAGTTCCCAATATCCATAATGACAACCTCATTAATTATTATTCTGTGTTAAAGCCCTATAGTCACAGCTTCATGGATAAAACATTACATGCTGTCCGTCCTGAGTGATAGATAGCCTTTGCCCAGAGCTACTCAAGTCTCACAACCCACATCTAGCTACCTTGGGACTCCTTCCCAGCTGGGGGTTCTCCAAGGGCCAGTGCTAAAGCCCTTTCTGATTGCTTGATTGAATTAGCTTCCCCTAAATCCTGTTGGACACTGTCTTTGGGTTCCTCAGGTATCCAGAGGACTAATCAATATCCTGTTTACACCTAGCCTCAGGAAATCCCAGGCAGTTACCTCTGGGAGTTACTTTGGAATTTGTCACACCGTTGGTTCATTTACCAGGCTGCAGCAGTTCTCATCCCCATATCTCCTCTGGCAAAAGTGGGCCAGACCCTGGTTCCTGGTGCCCAGCTAATTCCTGAGACTGCCCCTCCCAAACATCAGCCATAATCCTCCTTGAATGGCAGCCCATTGTACAAACCACAATCTCAGAGAGATTTGGAAAAGAAGGAGAGTTTTCCTTGTGATACTTATATCTATAGAGATTCTCTATTAGACAGAATAAAGACTCATTCAACCTAGCTCAGCAAAGAGGGTTTTTTTTTGTAAAGTTCCATGTAGAAAATTAAGGTGAGCCTCAAGGAAATCTAGAAATAGGAACCATATTCAGGTTGGCCTTCATAATTCTGGCTTGGATGTGAGGCAACGCTAGTTTCTGAGAAGCAAGTCAAGGGACCAGCCCTCTAATTCAGGGTTGCAAGCATCAACACTTACACAGGCTGCACCAATGCTGACATGCATCAGGCAGGTAGCCGGAGTGTGAGGTTGAACAGGTGGATCATCACAAGAGGGTGTGGTGGCGGCTGGTGGGTGGGAAACACGTGGTCCCTGCAGCAGCACCCCAGCACCAGCTGATTCCAGTCACGTAGACCCCAAGTCACAGCACGCAGAGCTTTTTAAAAGATGCCAAAGAGCTGGGGTTGTATGCAAAATCTCCAGAGTTTTAAAGATTTGTAACAGATTTACAAAAACACAGAATGCTATGTGGGCTGGATGCGACAAGTCTTATTCCATGACTGCCAGTGATGTGCCTTTTCAGTTTTTCCACTATTGACCTTACTTGTCCTCTACCAACTGGTAAATTCTTTCTTTAGTTCTATTCAGTCTCCTAAGAAAAATAAACTAATTGGTCTGGCTTATCCTTTTGGATCAGAGCAGGCCAGACCATGATTGGTTGCTTTTAGGTCAGGGGGTCTTACTCTGCCTAGTCCAATCAGCCACAGCCAGCGGGCAGGAGGTATGTCAGGGCAAAATGTGGCCTCTCAATCAGCAGGCCCATGGACAGGCCAGTTCCCCTTCACACAGGCTACCGTTGAGCAGGCCCAGCAAACATGTCTAAGATAGATAGGAAATTTATAATATGAAGTAGATATTATATATGTTGAGAGAGGGAAAGAGAAATGTTAAGGAATTGCCCTATGCAATCGTGGGGCTGACAAGTCCAAAATTGACAGGGCAGGCTGGCAGTGTAGGCAGGAGTTGATGCTGCGGTCTTAAAGCAGAATTTCTTCTCCGGTAAACCTGTTTTTTGCTTTAAGGCCTTCTCCTGATTGAACAAGGCTCCCACACACTTTTAAGGATCACCTCCTTGGCTCAAAGTTATCCGATTATAGATATTAGCTTTTTCAATCAAATACCTATATAGCAACCTCTAGATTAGTGTTTGGTTTAGCATGTGGGTACTATAACCAAGCCACATAGGTCCATGAAACTAGCCATCACATAGTCCAATTGTGTGGATATTGCTTCTCCTGTTTTCCAAATAAAGAGATTGAGTCTAAGAGAGATCAAGAAACCTGTCATGGCACAGGTGGTGAGTTAGATCCAGGCTTTGAACTTAGCTCTGTCTCACTCAAAAGCCCAACTCTTAACTGCTTCTCAGTTAGATCAAAAGTCTGAATAAGTCTGATGTGACATCTGTAGACATCATACATTCCAAGAAGGTCTTTGGTGAGGTATTTCAGCTTTCCTCTGAAGTAGCTTTTGCTTTGCCTCTTTTTCTTTCCTTTTTCCCATTATCCATTGCATTTCTCCTAGACTCCGTATCAAACTGGTAAAGTGATGCTTTAACTTACTAGTAAAATGATAAAAATGATTTAAACTGCTGTCTTCCTCTCTTAATAAGCTTCCTTCCTGTCCATTAGAAACTGGAGGAAGAATAAAAGCAAGCAAGCCAGCATTTCTAGTTCTTCATGCTGCTTTTCAATAAGGAAAGAGGCAAAGAAAACTCCAGGGGGGGTGGGGGGGACTTCAGAGAAAAGTTGCTGCTTCCCAGAAAGGGTTCATTTATTTATCAATCAGCCTGATGGAGTATCTTCCACAAGAGAAGATTCTGAGTTGGAGTGGGCTTTGAAGTCTAGTGTTTACAGTACTAATAATGACATTGATGATGTGAGACTTTCGGCACGTGTACACACTGTGTGTTAGGTCCCAAAAGGCGCAGTCTTGGCGTAGTCCTCTTCACTCCAGAACTCTTGTCCCAACATCCTGTGTGGGTTCCATGCAGGCATGCTAAGAGAACTCTCTGGTGCCTTTGGGAAAGGATTATGATACTTTTCCCCCCTTTTCTTTCTTCCCTTTTTTTTCTTTTTTTCTTTTCTTTTTTTGTATTGGGGATTAAACTCAGGGTTGCTGTACCACTGACCTACAGCCCCAGTCCTTTTTCTTTCTTATCTGAGACAGGGCCTCACCAAGTTGCTATGGCTAGCCTCAAACTTGCAATCCTTCTGCCTCAGCCTCCTGAGTTGCTGTGATTACAGGAGTGCACCACCATGCCTGGCTTGATACATTCTTGATTCATAAGAATTCCTAGAGTGTAAGAGTCAGAAGGACCCTCCACCCAACCCCTTTATTTTAGGTGAGGAAACTGAGGCTGGAGAGAGGTGATTTGCCACTATGCCATGACCAGGAGTTATACCTCAGGGCTGACTGGACTTTCCTGTAAAATTCTCCCCTCAGAGCTGCTTTTGAGCTGAGAGAGAGAAAAAAAAAAGTGCACCCGGTCTCCAGGGGCGAGCAGCAGGGTTCTATAAAAAGGCTAATGTGTGTATTTATCCTGCCTCCTGTTATCTTTGGCATGGCTTTGCATGCCAGTCCTTAACCCTCTGCAGAGCTCAGGGCAGCATCTCGGCAAAGGGCAAGGGCAAGCACTTACAAGAGCAAGAGGCAAGGAAAGTTCCTGAGTGAGTGTGCGGAAGGGGATCCGCAGGGTGGAGAGGAGAGGGAGCTGCAGGGAGAACTGGGGAGCGAGGAGACATCTTTAAGGGCTTCCCCACCAGTGGAATCACACTTTGACAAATTTTCCTTATATGTCTGCGAAGGGGATTTCAGATCATTCAAGATGGACTCAAGTGGTTGCTAAGGCAACAGTGTTACCATCGTCACTGCCATGGAAACCCTTTCAGTGGCATAATATAAATATTTTCCTTAAGAATGAAATGGGGACTTGAGTGGGCGATGTTATTTGCTAATGCGCACAGGGTGTGGCCAGAGTCTGCAGTGGATGGGAGGAAGGAGAGGACCAATTTAGCTCGGATTCTATGGACTTCACCAAACAGCCTGTTTTTATTTATTTGTTTTAGATATAAAAGCCAAAAAATGTGAGGGGGCACAAATACCAACTAAAATAGCCTATAGCTCTAACAGAGAGAAATAATTGGCCATTTTTTCTGGTTTCTCTTGGGGATGGTCTGAAGACTTCTTGGGAGTAGTGGTGAAGGCATTTGGAAGAGTTTCCAAAGCCTTCTGTTCCTCCTCCAACCTTCTCAGATGGAGGATGAAGTGTCAAAAGGGTCCATGAATATTAGCGGCTTCCAGGGAGCTGCAGGGAAGGGAATGGCCGGGAGTGGGCGTTTCCTGGCCTCCTGGGCTCTTTCAGAAGTTAGAGGCCACAGGATGGCTTCTCACTTTGTCTACACTGGGCACCTTCCCACATTCACAGGTGTCCCAGCCACCCCATCGCTGCTCTCAGCTTCCTCAGAAGACGTACTTGTCTCTCAGGCAGGCAGACAGGACCGGATGACCTCTGAGGTCACTCCCAGTGCCGAGATTCTAGGATTCCATGGTGCCTGCCTTCAAAGTCGAATGGCGGTTAGCAGAGGCAGGAGGGAGAGGCTGGGTAAAGGAAATGCTGTTTTAACCCCCAAGAGATGGCGACTGAGTATTCCACAATCACTAGCACAGAGGATTTTGATGACCTCAACACAAGAAATGATAAATGAGGTGACAGATATGCTGCCTACTGATTTGATCACCCCACATTGTATACATCTATCAAGATAACACGCTGTATCCCATAAATATGCACAATTACATATTTTAGAAAAAAAAAAAGAAGCTAATGGTTCTAAGAGCCAGTGGCTCCATGTTTAATAACTCAGTTTTATTGTTCTGAGCACCCATTTTTTAAGTGGGTGTCAGGATGCACCCCTAGGGCAGTAGCTGTGGAGGTGGTCACTGCTCTGCTGCTGCGCTGGCTTCCAGAGCATCCCTCCCTGCACGGAGAACACCAGTGTCAAGGCCTCTGCCTGGCTCTTCTCCAGATGGCTTTCTACTGTGGGGGTTTTGATGGCAGAGAGCTTCTGATGAAACAGGCTCCCAGAGGGCAGAGCCAAGCTGCAGCAAGGACTGCAGCCCAGAAGTAGCCAGCATCATCACTCTCGGAAGTTGCTGACTGGCCTGTGTTTATTTTTCATGCGCTGGTGCGAGGGGAACAATAGTGGTTCTCAAATCAAGGGGCATTCACGGAGGGGCCTGAGCCTGCAGCCTGCTCCGCTCCAGAGGAGGGTGGAGGGGAGGGTGGCTGAGCATGGAAGAAAGATGAAAAAATTGTCCTGGGAGGCTAAGAAGGTCCCAGTAGCTTTTCTGAAAGAGCTCTCAATCATGTTTGCTGGGTAGGACTTGAGTTTCTCTCAGCCCTTGTTTTTCTGGTCTGCAATGGAGGAATAGCAGACAATAACCAAATCTGGGAAACGATTTCAGGTTTAGAAATGGAGCATAGGTACTGATTTAACCATTTCCAGAAGGCCAAGGAACTCTTCTCAGAGCAGGACAGAGGGAGCATTAGAATATGTAAAGGAAACACGACCTCCGTATAACACAGTAAAATAAAAGACTGTCCGAGGATGTGCCCGTTATAATTTTGTATGAAAGAAACCATCAGGTCGAGTCAGGGATATGGCTACGTCCTTGACAAGTCCCCCTCCTCACCGTGCAAACAGTTTTATTGCCTTTTCAGTTTATGTACTTAACATACTTTTTTGGATAATTTGAACACTGTATAAAAGTATAAGAAAGAACTTTATTTTAAGAAAGAACTTTTAAAAACCACTTAAAATTCCACCACCCTAGGATGATCCCATTAATCACTTGAAAATATTTCTCAGATAAGGAAATTTTGTACAGACACATATACATATGTGACATAAATAGTTTTTAATGCATCTTTTGCTCTCTTACCTCCCCGCTTCCCTTCTGCATACCTGTTTGTCCATAGTGTCCCTCCTTCCCATTCCAGGTAGTCCCTGTGAACTACCTTGCATTGACCCCTGTCTAGAAGCCAGGGAGACTGGAAAAGAATGAAGAAGTTTATGCTTGAAATCTCCCCAAGTTTTTTGTTACAGATCTAATTCCTTTTGTTAATTTAATCCGTAGTGATTTTTTAGTTTTGTTATTTACTTTTGTGTGACTTTAAATTGTGGGTTTGGTTGACTATTTGCCATGAATGTCATTGAGCATATGGTCATTAAATGCCCATGGCTCTTGCTTTCATCAAATGGATTCAAACGAGAGGAGTTCATGAGTGGGATAGGATGTCGATTTTTCATTTTAAAAGCTAGACCAAGGTTGATTTTTTAAAAGGTTATTATCACATTTCTACTTTTAGTGAGAGAGAGTGTCTGGGGTGGCGGTGCTTCACTCCAATATTCCCCTGACTAGTAACTATCTTCATTCTCTTCTACTTTTGCCATTTTGGTGGAGCTAAAGTGATATGCATAATGTTTGAATGTTACATTTTCTTGATTATGAGGGTTCTGGGAATACTTTCATCTATTTTGGAGCCACTTTATATTTCTTTTCTTTCTGAGACAGGGTCTTGATAAATTGCCCAAGCTGGCCTCGAATTTGCAATCCTCCTTCCTCAGCCTCCCAAGTAGCTGGATTATAAACATGCACCACTGTGCCTGGCTTGTCACTTCGTATGTTTGCAAATAGTCTATTCAAACATTTCCTTTTTTTCTCCTCTAATCAGGTGTCTGTTTCCCCAACTTCTAATTTGAAGTAATTTAAAGCCTAGTCACATGTTATCACCTGGGGACATTAATCTTGATCACTTAGTTAAGATGAAGTCTACCAATTTACTTTGCTACAAAGTTACTTTTTTCCATTCAAGTTAAGGGCTCCTTTTGACTTCAGCTAAGCCACAATATCCAGCTTTCAACCCAAATTTAAATACTGCAGCTGACACATGAGAAACTCTGCCCGTTGGAGACAAAGGCCAGTCGTGGACAGGCAATGATCCTGCAAAGTTTTTGGATTTCTCTGCTCACTGTTATAATAATAGTACTTGCTGACACTTTTTGAATGCTTGCTTGTGTGTCATAGGAGGCTTGCGTTATCTTTTGTTCATGGATTTCAAGCAAGTCTGTCTCAATTCTTAACAGTATTTTTTTATCAATAATTTTTTTCATCAAAGTAACCCATGTTCACAGCTTGAAAGTCAAGTGATCCTACAAAGTCCATAATGAAAACACCAATCCCCTATCTACTCTTTTAACCCTCCTATTCTCCAGTCCTATTTCCTAGAGGCAACTAACTACCCCACCTCTTTAAACTAATTCTTCTAGTATTTGCCTCCAATTCTTCTTTAATTCTTAACCCATCATCTTTAGCTACTTTCTACTAACTTCCTCTCATGATAGATGAGGATTTAACTCTCATATATGAACTCTCCTTCCAATTTTCCCTCCTGAAGCTTCCAAACATAATGTTTGGTTAAATCAACACTCCATATTTCACTTTGGCTATATAAATGTTTTTTACTGTTGAATCAAGCAGCAATTATGTTTCATTTCTTGTACAGCCCTTGGTTTTTCCAAGAGTTTGTGATTTCTTTGTTTTACATTTGCCTGCTTTTCTGCAATCTATTATTATTCTATCCCCAACTGCTCCATCATCCCTGACTCATTCTAATCAATTACATTTTCCACATGTTTAACCCCATCAATACTGTTTAGGTTTTTTTCTGGAGATTTTTCTTATTCTATGAATGGTCCTCTTGCATAATAGCATGTTCTTGTTTTATGAAGCAATATAGTTTCTTATGCTCTCTGTATTTTCCTTTTCCTCTGATATATATTTTTTTCTGGATAGCTTCTCTCTCCTATGTTGGAAGCTTTCTTCATATGTCATACTGCTGGCTATTTATTCATTTTAAAAGTGAGGCACTAAAAGACTACTAAGAAGCTCTGGAGTATATGCATAGAGCTGTAAACAGATTGACTTTTCTTTAGGATTGTCAACCTCTGAACCAGCATTTTTACAGGGATAGACCCAAATATCAATTTCCTGGCTATGTAGGATGGGGAGGAGACCTGAATCCCAAAACACTACATGCAGATTTTCAACTAGTTGTTCTTATTTTCAGAGCAGAGCTTAATCCCTTCTCAGCAGAGCCTCCAAATCCCAAGCCTCTCAGGAATTCTGTGTATTCTAGTTCATGCCAGGATTTTCTATGACAGACCTTTATGTTAGCATTTGCTCCTCCCTGTTAATTCAGTGACCGCTCTGAGTGTTCATTTTCCAAAAATTAATTTAAATGTTGTGTTTGCTGTTGCTCTCCTATTCTCTTGTCCTTCCATCCATTTTTTGCAGGACAAAGAAATGAACACTTATGGTTCATCATCTTTTTATTTTTTTTTATTTTATTGTAAACAAATGGGATACATGTTATTTCTCTGTACATGGCGTAAAGGCATACCATTTGTGTAATCATAAATTTACATAGAGTAATGTTGTTTGATTCATTCTGTTATTTTTTCCCTTCCCCCCACCCCTCCCACCCCTCTTTTCCCTCTATACAGTGCTTCCTTCCTCCATACTTGCCCCCCTCCCTAACCCTAACTCTAACCCTAACACTAACCCTTCCCTCCCCCCATTATGTGTCATCATCCACTTATTAGTGATATCATTCTTCCTTTGGCTTTTTGAGATTGGCTTATCTCACTTAGCATGATATTCTCCAATTTCATCCATTTGCCTGCAAATGCCATAATTTTATCATTCTTTATGGCTGAGTAATATTCCATTGTATATATATACCACAGCTTCTTTATCCACTCATCAATTGAAGGGCATCTAGGTTGGTTCCACAGTCTGGCTATTGTGAATTGAGCAGCTATGAACATTGATGTGGCTGTATCTCTGTAGTATGCTGATTTTAAGTCCTTTGGGTATAGGCCGAGGAGTGGGATAGCTGGGTCAAATGGAGGGTCCATTCCAAGTTTTCTAAGGAATCTCCACACTGCTTTCCAGAGTGGCTGCACTAATTTGCAGTCCCACCAGCAATGTATGAGTGTGCCTTTCTCCCCACATCCTCGCCAACACCTATTGTTGCTTGTATTCTTGATAATCGCCATTCTAATTGGGGTGAGATGGAATCTTAGGGTGGTTTTGATTTGCATTTCTCTTATTACTAGGGATGTTGAACATTTTTCCATATGTTTGTTGATTGCTTGTAGATCTTCTTCTGTGAAGTGTCTATTCATTTCCTTAGCCCATTTGTCGACTGGATTATTTGAATTCTTGGAGTAGAGTTTTTTGAGTTCTTTATAGATTCTGGAGATTAGTGCTCTATCTGAAGTATGATTGGCAAAGATATTCTCCCACTCTGTAGGCTCTTTCTTCGCATTGCTGAGAGAAAGCTTTTTAGTTTGAATCTATCCCAGTTATTGATTCTTGCTTTTATTTCTTGTGCTATGGGAGTCTTGTTAAGGAAGTCTGGTCCTAAGCTGACATGTTAAAGATCTGGACCTACTTTTTCTTCTATAATCTGCAGGGTCTCTGGTCTGATTCCGAGGTCCTTAATCCATTTTGAGTTTAGTTTCGTGCATGGTCAGAGATATGAGTTTAGTTTCATTCTGTTGCATATGGATTTCCAATTCTCCCAGCACCATTTGTTGAAGAGGCTATCTTTTCTCCATTGCATATTTTTGGCCCCTTTGTCTAGTATGAGAAAATTGTATTTATTTGGGTTTGTGTCCGTGTCCTCTATTCTGTACCATTGATCTACCTTTCTATTTTGGTACCAATACCATGCTGTTTTTGTTACTATTGCTTTGTAGTAGAGTTGAAGATCTGGTATTGCAATACCCCCTGTTTCACTCTTCCTGCTAAGGATTGCTTTAGCTATTCTGGGTTTCTTATTCTTCCAGATGAATTTCATAATTGCTTGCTCTATTTCTGTAAGGTACGTCATTGGGATTTTAATTGGAATTGCATTGAATTTGTATAGCACTTTAGGTAGTACATCATCTTTTTAGATCTAAAATCCATCATATAAATTCTAAAACACATTGAGCCCCCAAAAGAAAGTGATTGGTGTCTTGATTCCTTTCTCCCAGAAAGCTCCTTGTCACCCACACAAATTTGTCTACTTCTCAGGGAAATCTTCAGTTTCTCTAGACCAGATAGGAGAGGGTAAACTTCAACCATCTTGCCCTCAAGAGCTTTGAAATCACATGTGTCAGATGAAAATGGGGACCATTAGGAATCAGTTCTGCACGATGGTTAATAGTGCTCTCTTACGTGACAGGAAAATCTGGATGAAAATCACCCTTTGATCTTCTTTAGACAGAAAGGTAATGTCCTATCATAATGCCAGGTGGTGTTTGACCTCTGAAATCAAGGTCAAACTATTTCTCTTAAGTATCCTCAGATGCACTTCTAAATTATCTGACCATCTCTCAGAGAACCTTAGGACCAGCCGTGGGCATACCAAAGGCATAATACAGTGTCTAGAATGCACTAACAGGATTGGATGGCTTTGATGCCTTTTAGAATCGCCTTCTTCACAAGTAATCAAGACCTATTTTATATTTATAATCCAGTTCCTAAATGTTTCCCACTTAAAAGTACACTACAATCTTAGGAAGCTTCCATCCAAACTTCTTCTTTGGATAACAGCAGTGAAGGATGAGAGGGAAGGGAGAAGGAGCTGCTTAAAGGCAGGAGGCAAGAAGGAGGGGTTTTGAGGAGGAAGAGGTCCTGGGTGGTAATAATTTGCCTCCTTGTTTTATGCCTAGGGTTAAATAAAATGCTGCCTCAGAGCATACGTTGGAATCACTTGCAAAACTTGTTAAAAATATCAACTCCTGGGTCTCAACTCAGGTGAATTAAAGCAGAATTTCTAGGCATAAGGTCCCAGCCTCAACATTTAAAAAATCTCAAGTAATTCTAATATGCAACCTTAGGTTGAGAACCACTGGCCTTGACCTTCACTTGCTATTTATTCATTTGCAAATGCTTATTGTCTACTACGTAGTAGGCATTTCTCTAGGTGATGAGGACTGAGCAGTGAACTAGGCAAAGATTCCAGATTTGTGGAACACCCATAGGTGTTCAAGCATTCCAGGCTTCAGGACACACTTTAGAAACAAACCGACCCTGTTCTAGCCCACGAACCAGAGTCAGGGAGCTCTGGGCACGTGCCAGCCACACTGAATCTCCTTCCATGTTTCCATGTATAAAATAGTGCTCATCTACTTGCTTCACAAAGTAGCCACATGAGCTAAAGGAGGTTATGAATGCCCATGACCACCAGCAGGAAAGAAGTATTGGAGTGACAGGGAGGGAAAGAGGATCAGACCCACTGGAGACGATGACTAAGGGGGGTTCCTATTATAGGAAAATGGGAAATGATCCAGGCTTGTAGAAATGTTCTAGTGGGAAGCTAATCAATCAAATTCCAAATAAAATCTCTGAAATATTGTTAAGGAAGGAAAAAAATAGATAAAATTAAAAGAGGAATTTTTGAACAAAGTACAGAGAGAAAAAGAAAACAGATATAATAGCTATCTCCTTGTTTTGGAAACTTTGCACCTCAGAAGAGGTGGTTTCATACCCTTTGAGGTCCCAGCTGGAGAGCACAGGGCCTAGGTCTGCAGAACAACAAATAGCAAAGTTGTAATGAGGCTGGAGAGGAGGGAGGGGGCCTGACAAAGCCCTGGGACAGGCACACAGCAATTCAAAAGTCATCTTCTCTCTTGAAGATCAAAATATCATGGAGTTTGGAAAGATTGAGGTCACTTATTCCAATCCTCAGTGCCCAGGGGTCTGCCTGGAGGTCCCATAGCCAGTTAACTCAAAGTCTTAGAACAAGGAGTCCCAGGGCTGTCCACTGCTCTTCTTCCTCCCCTAGAAAACAGGGAGCAACAGATCTGGAGGGAAGCACTTAATTCCAAGAAGCAGGCACAACACTTTGGCTTGTGGTTTACCTGATTTTATTCACCCTGCTCTTGCTCCTGGCAGGTAATAGAGCTCAGGGAGAGGAATAGGCTCCAGTGAGCTGGGCTAAGTCTCATTCAATGACATCATTCTCTGGGGTCTCTGGAGGCCCTGGGTAGGCACTGACCCTTCAGTATGACCTGTTGAGTCTGTCACCAGAAATCTGAGGGTTTTAGTTCCCAAAGAACCTCAGGACAAGCAGGGTTCTTGACTTATGTGACAGAAAAGAATTTCAGCATGCACCAAAGATAAAAGGATATATTTAGGAAAGCAGAGGTACATTCAGGGGAGAATGTGGGCCCTCTCCAGAGGGACAGATAGCAACTTCTTGGTGTGAAGTGTTAATATTTTTAAAGGGACAGTTACTAGGCATTGGACTAAGGTTGGAGCCAGGGTGAAGTTACACAATTTCACACCAGTTTTCCCTGTGCTTGCACGTTGCTTTCATGTTACTTTTTGCAGTCAAGGGCATGGGTCAAGGGTGCAGGTCAAGGGTGCAGGCTGGGTTGCTCAGGACTTGCAACAGTTTGTGGGTTTTGTGCAGACCAGTGGTTCATGGTGTTTCCTGCATTCGAATTGTTCAAGGGTACTTCTCTTAAGACTCAGTCATCTTTCTTTTTCTATATCCTCAAATTCCTATCTCAGGTCCAGAAAGAGGGTGGGGATTCTCTCTAAACTGATCTAGTAGGATTCTTGCAAAATCTAAACTCAGCCAGAACAGACATGGAAGCCCCAGTTTGAGGTCTAGTTGAGAAGAATGCTCAAGGAGCCTCACTGAGTTCTGCTCAAGGAGAGAGTTTTTGTCAATCTTGTTCAAGAAAAGAAGGGACACCCATCTTCCCTCTGAATAAAATTATATTTTAATGTTCAGCTACCTTTTGTCCATTAAGGACAAGCTGATCCGTCTGTTGAGTCTTAGCAGGAGAGAATATTTGCTAGATTATACAAGTAGTCATGCACTTAATGAGAGGAATTTATATGAAGATAAAAAGAAAAGCAGAGATTAATGATTGGAGTAGATAGTTTCTGAGTGTGGGAGCAGCCAGTAGAAAAGACTTCTAGACATTGGGCTTGAGGGCAGCAGTGGCAATCCGATGGATTTCCTCGTTTGCTGCGCCAACGTCTTTGGTGACGGCATAAACATCAGTGTCACAGTTGTGGTTATGTCCTGGAGCAAAGCGTGAAGCATGTGAATCAAAGATTGACAAAACATTGATGGTGGCAGGATCCAGTCCAGTTACACGTAGATAACAAGCTCAGAGACAATGAACCCGATCAGAATCTGATAACCCACAAGTGCACACTATCGTCTTCCATTGAAACACAAAATTCTCTCTATAGTTACTCCTCTTTTTGATTAAAAATAATTAAAATAAGATTATTCTTGTTCATAAAAGAAGTATGATCTCATTAGATTTGTTCCGATTAGTTAGGAAAGTGCAACAAGAATAGTAATTGACCACATAGACCTTATAAGTTTAGTTTGCTTTCTTTGTCTTCCTAAATAAACTTGGATTAGACTTTCAAAAAGCTTCTGGAAGCTAGGGAGGCAATCCAAGAACTTGCCATCAGACTTTACCTGTAGTACCTAGACATTTTTGTGGCTTCCTCTCTTCTTGAGGTTCTCCAAATATTCTATTCCCTGGGCCTGACAGGAAGTGATCCTTCTTGTTCCTCTTAAGGCTGGGAACCTTATAAACCAGGTGCCAAGTCAATTTTTCCACAATGGTTTTGTGAGCTACATAAAGTCAACTGCAATTGCTTAATATCTCTGGTCATATCAGAAGCTATGCATTACTCTCTAATATGACATTACCTGAAGGACTTGGTTATATAACTAATGTTTCCAATTATGTCCTGTTATAAGGAAGACAGATTTTCTTATGAAATTATGCAAATAATTATATTGCTATGAAAATATGCATACTCAATATGAGTTTGCAAATTCTGAAGGGATTGTTACCTAGCATACTGCCTACAGTATCTACCTAAATTTCTATCCCGCCCTAATCTTGTTTTGAGGACAGGATGCCTAAAGACCAGAAGTTCCTTTTCAGGTGAGCTAGCCAAAACTGGTTGGCTCAAGATGGCTGCCAGAGTGACCTCAAGATGACCTCTAGCTCCATTATAATTCCATCTGCACACTAAAGGACACATTCCCTCAGTGTTCTGAGGGTTGACAATCTCCATGAGAACAAACAGAAAGAACCATAAAATGAGCAAAAAGAGGTAACACTGTCACAGGGCTGGGTCTTTTGGAAAACTGAAGTATCACAAAGACTTCCCCCTTCAAACCCCTACTCTTGCAATCTTGTCAGAAAGATTTCAGACAGATTCCTCAGAGTGAGAGCCATGAGTTTATTGGAAGGAATGGGAAAATGTAAAGGTGATGCCCTCAAGGGAAAGAGTGCATCCTCTCAGAGAGGAGAGAAACAGCATGCCTCTCCTGCACTCCAGTTTTATTGGGGATCCTAGAGAAGTTTCTAGAGAGTCCCACCCAGGTCTACCTCTTGACTTTTGAATGACATCAGACTTTCAAGGCCCCACTGCCATGACAACTCTAGGTCACTTTGGCCCATGCTGACTGGTTCTAATCAGATTCTTAACCATACATTCTTACACATTTTATGGTTAGGAGTAATTATCCTATCTCCCTGAGTTTTGGGATCTGGTCTATAAAAAGGGTCACAAAATTTTCCCCCTTCAGGGTAATAACTTGGGTTCCTCTTATCAACATTATTTTGGGCCTGCATTTCTCCTGTAGATAACAGGTAGTTTCCTGAGGAATGTGATAACACCCAAATTCCTAGAAAATGTCCACCTATTCCCAGAAAATACACGAATATTCCCACTTTGTTAACCTATCCCTGCCCCTCATATCTCTTATATCTATGGCTCCACATATTGAGAAGCTGATTTGTTAATCTGTCTCCCTACTTCTCCTTTTCTTTGGTTAAGAATAAAACTTCTTTCACTGTCAGTTGTGCTGTCTCATTAGTTCCATGATTCCAAGAGGGTGAAAGAACTCAGCTGGGGGACAGAAATTTGTAACGGGCTCAGGCAGGGAGAACAGATAAATGTTTCACTTTTGCTCACAAAAGTCTAATCTACTAATTATTGTGAATTATAGATAGCCTAAGAGAAAAAGGAAAGGGTTCTAAAACTCAGCAGTAATATTTCAAAAAAAGTCATAATTCATCCTTCATTAGTTCATACAGTTTCAGGTAATTCATTTTGTTCTGCTTGATCTCAGTTGTATTAGTCTACCTAACACCATCGGCTGGTGGCTTAAGTAACAGAAATTTATTTTCTCACATTTTTCTGAGATTGGAAATCCAAGATCAAGATGCCAGCAAGACTGGAGTCTGGTGAGGGCCATCCTCTTGGGTTGCAGATAGCTGCTTTCCCACTGCATGCTTACATGACCTCTTTATGCAAGTTTTAGAAGAGAGAGAAAGAATGTGCATGATCTCTTTGGTGTTTTTCTTATAAGAACACTAATCCTATTGCATCATTTCCTCGACCTTTCAACTCTTTCATTTTTTTTTTTTTTTTTTTTTTTTTTGGTACCAGGGATTGAACCCAGAGGCACTTAACCACTGAGTCACATCTTCAGCCCTTATTGTATTTTATTCAGACAGGGTCTCACTGGGGCCTCAATAAATTGCTGAGGCTGGCTTTGAACTTGTGATCCTCCTGCCTCAGCCTTCTAAGCTGCTGGGATTACAGACATGGGCCACCACACCCAGCTCAATTTACTGGGTCATAGAAGACTCATCTCTAATACAGCCACTCTGGAGATTAGGTCTCAAAACATGGGAACTGGATGGATAGAAGTATTCAGTCCACAACACTTAGGTTAGAGTTTTAAGAATCCATCAGATTCTCCACCAGAGTTCTAGAAATTCTTGCTTAATCCAGTGCTATAAACTGAAAGTTATTAAACAATGCTATTCAGAAGCCCACACCCCAGAGTACATGACACAGTCCATTCCATCGATCCCTGATACAGTCCTCTGGCCTACAGCTGGCCGCAAACACTTTCAGAGAAAAATCAGAGTAAAACGAAAGCAATCTGTGAATGACATGACTGAAGTTCTGATGTAATCGACAAGGAGATTTGGTTGTTCGGTGACATCTGGAAGAAGGAATATATCACACATACCTAACATCTGAACATGTATAACATTTAAATATGCAAATATTAAAGTGATAGTTATGAATCATAATATTTTACCAGTACAATATGTGGACAGCAAGAGCAATGAAAAATTTCTATGAACTTCATGTAATTTATGAAATATTTATATTAATGACATTTATTCATAATCACAGCATAAAGAAGCAACTCTTCTTTGTGACAATGTTTTCATGCAATTCAACATATCAAATCAATCTATTTTTTTTTTAAACATTCCTCTTATATATAGTGAAAGAACAAATTCTTTGAGATTTTACACAGGTCCTGTGAGAAATCTCAAGTTCACCTCAAGATCAAGATTTCATTTAGGATGTGATTTGGGGAAGGCAACTTTGTCAAAAATATCAAAAGTTTTCAACACTTAACTAAAGAGGATTCTAGATCCCTGTGAAACAATACTCAAATATCAATTTAACCATAGTGACAATAAAAGAATTTGAAAGTAACATAAGAAGTATTATGGTTTAGATATGAGGTGTCCCCCAAAACTCAGAAATTCATGTATGAGATAATGCAAGAATTTTCGGATGTGAAATGATCATATCATGGACTATTAGTCCTCTGATATACACTAACTGGATGGTATCTATAGGCAGGTGGTGGGGACTAGGGGAGGTAGGTGACTAGGGGGTGTGCCTTTGGGATTTACATTTTGTTCTTGATGAACATAGCTCTCTTTTTGCTTGGTGGTTGCCATGTCCTGAGCTACTTCCCTCCACCAGAACTTTCTGCCATGATATTCTGCCTCAACTTGGTCCCGGTGTTATGGAGTCAGACGACCATGAACTCAACCTCTGAAACTGTGAGCCAACATAAACTTTTCCTCCTCTAAGTTGTTCTCTTTCAGGTCTTTTGTCATAGTGACACAAAGCTAACTAAAACAGAAGGCAACACAACTGGAAAACAAAAAACCTTAACTCTTTTATAAAGTTCAGTTTTTAAAACCTTATAATGAATCCATCCAATCTTAGTCAGCTTTGACCACAGAAGATAAGGCCCCCTTTTTTAAAGATTTCTTTTACAGTTTTTTTATATTCATTATGTTTTGTTCTATATTTCCTCTTTCTCATTTCTGGGACAACCAGTCATTTATTTAATTATAAGACAAAATGATTCTCTTTTTCCCTTAACAAAAACACATTCTTTATACTTTTGTACTTTGCAAAGTCATTTCCCTTCACTCTTAGTTCTAGCAAATTTATTTACATATATTGGTAATAATTTTTAACCATTAGAATCTCTTTATAAAAACAGAGAAACCTAGTAAGCGGACTATTATGAATGTCTTTCAGTCAGTTTTTTTCACTGCTGTGACTAAATGACCCGACCAGAACTACTGTGGAGGAGGAAGAGTTTGTTTGAGGTCTTACTTTTTCAGAGGTCTTGATCCATAGACAGCAGGCTCCATTCCTCAGGGGTCCAGGTAAGACAAGAACAACACAGTGGAAGAGTGTGGCAGAGGGAAGCAGCTTACCTGGTGATCAGGAGGCAGAGACAGAGTCCACTCCCCAGATACAAATACATACCCAAAGTCACGCCTCCTCCAGTCACACCCCCTCCAGTCACACCCTACCACTTCAGTTCCCAATCAGTTAATCCCTATAGGGATTAAATCACTGATTGGGTTAAGACTCTCATAACCAATCATTTCTCCTCTGAACCTTCTTGCATTGTCTCACACAGGAGATTTTGGGGGACACCTCACATCCAAACCATAACAAACTATCACATACCAGCATTCCGTAGCAGACTAGCAAATTTTATATGGCATCTCATGGATTTTATAGCTATATACTTCCTTGTAGTATAATTTTCAATATAGCAAAAAGCATATGTTTATTAACAGACCCAAATATTTTAACTTCTATAAATCATATAAAAATAAGTCAAAAGTATGTAAACTTAAACTTATGCTTAGCAATGAATTTTCAATAATTTTTCTTACCTAGAAATGATCTAGATATGTAATGAATATTTATTAGTTAACAACATAATTTTAAGGGTACAAGTTATTATATAATTTTTTACAAAGTATTTTTAGGCAGATATGATAAAAACAAAATTATTCTTGGAAACCCCATTCACAAGACTTCTGTTCCACCTAATACCCAATAAGACATGAGGTAACTCAGAAGACACAACTGTTTAATAAACTAACAATATTAAATCAGTCATTTTCCAAGAATTTCCTGAAGTCATATGATCTTGGAAAAAAAAAATCGAGTTACATCTTATGAGAGTTTTAGAGCTATGAGATTTATGTAGGCACTAAGCCAATCAGAATACAGCTCTTTCACACGATTTTACAAATTAATTTGTGTATACCATCCAGAAGCAGGAAAATACAGTACATGCCTAACATACATACATACATATATAAACATACGGATGGATGCAAATGAAGACTTTCTAGCTTCTATTGTAAATTTTTAGTCTTTAGTGAGGTAAATAGTAGTATAAAACCCTGGCTTATGCAAAATAGTTGACTCTAATCTTTGTTCCATTGTGTGTGTGTGTGTGTGTGTGTGTGTGTGTGCATGTGTGTATTTTTAATCCAAATTGTGTTTTGGTAGATGGAACAAGTCAAGGTTACCTACTCAATACAAGCACTAATATTCTTTAATATTTATGGAGAAGACTTTTAAGATTTTCTTTTTCCCTGATATGTAGTTGCTTTGGGGGCCCCCAAGTCCCTTGAGAGCTCCAATGGGGAACAGGGGCCTAAAGTTTAAGTGAGTGGAGGGTGTAGAAGGGCCACAGTGGGAAGGGAAAAGTCTGAGAAGCATGAACAATAAGATAATAATCAAAGAAGGTAGGAGCTTGCAGGGGGATGTAGCAGGAGGAGGAGGAAGAACAGAAGCAAGAGGAAGGGAGACATCTTAGAGATGTCACTTTGTGGAAACCATTGAAGTTCCAACTATCTTTGGTAAAGTCATATCAACAAGAAAGAAATCAGAAATAATGCTGAAGCAACAGAGCTGATAGCAGGGGTGTTTTTTGTTGTTGTTGTTTTTTTTTTTTTTTTTTTTTTTTGGCAGGGGTGGGAATGGAACAACTGAGAAAGTCCTATGTTCTTAAATGATGCCACCTTGTGAACAAAGAGGCCTGGGACTCTAGTGCAGACTCTGTTCCATAGACAGAAATCCTGGACTTTACTCCAGTTTCTTATAAAGAAGCTCAGGGCTCTAACCCAGTATCTAGAATATTCTTTAGAACCTTACAAATGAAAACTGTTCTTACCATTCCTCAACAGACTGTTATCAGAGCATCCATTTGGGTCAGGAGTCAGATTTACCACTGGATCCCTGACCAGTCAGTCAGGAATAAAGACAAAACCTTTAAATGCATGCACTCAGGGTCCCAGGTGAGAGGCCCAGGGGTTCAGTGATGGGTCTGACCCTATCTAAATAATGACACCGTAACTAAAAAAAAAAAAAAAAAAAAAAAAAAAAAAAAAAATCATTATGACTGCTATAGTTTGGATCTTAAATGTCCCCCAATGATACATGTATTAAGAAAAGGCTTAGACCCTAGCTTGTCACTATTGGGAACTGATGTGCATTTCAGAGGTGGGCCCTAGTGTGGAGGCTTTAGGTCATTGGGGATGTGCCCTCAAGGGGATTGTGGGACTCTAGTACTCTCTTCTCTTTCTCTTCATTTCCTGGTCTCCATAGGTGAGCAGATTTGAAAAGGACCCCATGATTCCCAGCATGATGTGCTGTTTCATCACAGGCCCAAAAGCAGAGGAGACCACCAACCAGTTTTGTCTTTGAAACAAAGACAAAGTGGGCTCGGAGGAGCCTCACTAAGTTCTGGTCAAGCAGAGAGTCTTTGTGCCTGTCCCTTTTAGTGCTTGGAGTAGTTTTGATTGCAAACCTTGGTTCTAAAAAAAATATCTTTGTAATATTTTTGTGAAAATAAAATTTAATTCATGCTAAAAAAAATTAGTAGAAAACTTACTCTATCTCCTGCCCATTTTTATAATACTCAATGTCCCGGCATAGGGGACCTGAATCCTCTCTGGAATTGGCATTGGTATTCTTGCTAGGGTGGGGAGAACAATGTTGGGATGTAGAGTCATCAAGACAGAGATGCAAGGACCTCAGTACAGTGGTTCTCAAACTTCAGTGCACATAAACAATGTCAGGGCATGTATTAAAGATGCAAATTTCCAAGTCATAGTCAGACCTACAGAATTAGAATTTCCATGAAGATGAGTAGACGGCTTTTCACTACCCTCTTCACAAACTGTTGATACAGGTGGTCTTGTAGCAACACTTTGAAAACACTCCCTTCTCCTCCCTTCATCCCACCCACCCCTTCCTGCATTTTCTATCCCAGGTTCTTGGCCCAAAGTCACACAATCTCTGTTGAAATTGATTCAAGGCAGCCTGCGCCTGCCCTGGACAGCTTTATCAGAAAGTCTCTTTTTCACATGGTGACAAGACATCTCCCACACATTGCTGATGTTCATAGAGCAGGTTCATCTTGGGCCTTTGAATACTCAAGACCATCTCTAACACACTGTCCGAGGCCCCTTGTTTATAAACAGAGTCCCATCAATGATTCCAAATGATATTTACCAGTTCTTACCCCTTTGTTGAACATGTTCCTTACCAGCTCACAAATAATTCTCTACCACCTTGAGCTCCAGCAGGTCTTGCTCCTCTCCTGCTTGGCCCCCTCACTGCAAGGCAGGAAGCCCCTTCAGGTCAGGATGCTACCATAACTAATGTTGCTGGTATCTTCAGTGAAGAGCTGTACTGGGGCCCACAGAGCTGCCGCCCTGAGGGACGAAAGCAGCTGGGTCTTTCCTGGAGTGCCTGGGAGTCCAGAGCTATGGGGAGCTTGGCCATGCAGTCACCTGAGCCCCCATGCATCCTTGTGGGTTATCCACATCTCACAGGGTCCTGAGAAACAGCTCCTTCAGCTTCTGCCTGCAACCTCACTCTGCAAAGGACTCAACCAGCTGCCTGTCCCTGGGGCTAAGCCAGAGTCTAGGAACTGACTCATCTTGCTCTCCAAACCCTTTGCCTTCTGTGGCAAAGTTTGCACGTGTTTTTTAATAAGATAAACAGAACAAATAAATGCAGAAGACCATTCCACTATAGTACTCAGTTACATGTGCCTAGACGTGTTTACATCTAACACGGGATCCCTGACGCATGCCTGACCCTGTCACAGAAGCAGGGCTGGTTTTGTGGGTGTTTGACCTGAGCAGTCACATAGGTCCACACTCACAGGGGGCTCTGTGCTGGGTTTAATGCCCTGCTGTGACTGTCATGAGTTCTTAAAGATTTTTAAAATTTAATTTAGTTGTTCATTTTTTATGTGATGCTGAGGATTGAACCCAGTATCTCACACATTCTAGGAAAACGCTCTACCACTGACCCACAACCCCAGCCCAAAGATTTTTATCTTAGACCTTGTACTTTGTGAATGAAGTCTGATGGGACAAGGGAGCACGTATATATAAGCAGAGGTGTGTGAGACACACAGGTCCGAGTCTACTGCCCACAGTGGCTGTGGAAAGCCTGTGTGCCAAGTGGTTGACCTTGACCTGGGCAAGACCCAGGCCAAGATAGAAGACAATGAAAGTGCCAGTAATAGCAGAAGCAGAAGTGGTGGCCACAGAGGCTGTGGCCTCTGCACCAGAAAACCATCCTTCTTAGACCATTTGTGCTACTGTACCAGAAAAGCTGAGACTGGGTGATTTGTAATATTTCTTACAGTTCTGGAGGCTAGGAAGTCCAAGATAAAAGTGCTGGCACTTGATGTCTGGTGAGGGCCTTCCTGCTACATCCTCACAAGGCAGAAGGGGTACAAAGGGCATCTTTGTTTTTATAGGACAGAAAAGCAGAAGAGCAAATGGACTAAACAGCTCCTTTGCACCTCTTTTATAAAGCCACTACTCCCGTCCTTGTCTGTGAAATTTTCACCCTTCGGACTTGCTCCCAAGCCTTGCCTCTGTCATTCACAGGTATTATCGTGCTTTGGGATCTTAGTGAAGACTTCTACATTTATCAGGAGATTAAGATCCAATTTTTTCCACCTTGTTGAGATTATCTGAAACCCAATTTTTGCTCTCCAATGCATTAGTTTTTGTTTACAGCTCTGTGTCATCTCAGAGTCGGTCAGTACACTTCCTCTGTCATCATCCTGATCCCTGATAAAAATGGTCTTGCAGGAGGTGCTACCCAATACAGAACAAAATATTTGCAACGATTTGATTTGTCTATGGCCTGTTGCCTCTGCTATTTTCTCATCCTCTCTCTCCCGCTCTTTAATCCATAGATGAACAATGCCTCTTAGAGGCCTGATCTTGACTCATTCTCCCTCCATTAAGCATTCTGTTCAGGATGCCTGTCCTCAGGGCAGAGCTTGCTGTGGGCCACTCTCTTCCTGCTTCCCTGCTTGCTTTCAGCATCTCAAAATCACAGGGCAGGCAGAAGAGACTGCTGCTGTCTCCTGTTCCTTGTCGTTGGCAGCCACCCTGGTCTTCTCCAAGTTGGGGCAGCACTGACCAAATTTGCAGCTTTTCAGCAGTAGGAAGAAAAAAGCAAGTCTATGCTGAAGTCCTTGGGATTTTATTTCCCTCCCAGGAAACCTCCCTTTAGTGCAATAACACACCGAAGACACAGCTCTGGGCACAATGTCTTCTCTCTTACTGGATCCTTGACAAGTTAGCTTTGTCCCTCACTCCAGTGACAAGAGTCACAGAGAAGATTATGTCTTGGGACTATAAGTAGACAGGGAGGGAGATTTCATTTCCTGTGATTTTAGATGTTATGTGACTGCCTTTTCCAAATATAAACCATCATGTGTGAGTTGGTGTTTCGAGCCTGACCTCTGGGTCCACCTTCCAGACAGGTGATCTTATACCTCTGAGATGGGATTCATCTCCCCCCACCTCCAGGCTGAGGTGCCTTGGCTGGAGCTGATGGACCCTACAGTGTTCACATCACCTGCCACTCTGGTTTCTGCCTGCCTGAAGTCTCAGCTCTTGAGCCTCAGAGCGCATCCTTATCCTTTCACTTCCATGCATTTTATGGTTTTTAACTGCCTATCTGGTTCCCAGTCCCTGATCCCTTTAGGCCTTAGCTCCATCCTAACAGAAGCCTGCCTTAACTGTCCTCGTCCATCTCCAACATCCTTCATTAACTTTGATGCTGGGTGACAAAATACCTCTTGATCCTTTCTCACATTCAATTCATAAGCTACACACCCTTTCTCAACTGTACTGGTCGTAATCATGATTTGGTGGTACAATCTTTTAGGAAATAAACTCTTAAGAAGTCCAGGAACGTGATTCCACAAGTCAACTGGTATCTCCCTTGCTTTTTTTATGTAAGCGGTAGATTTTCCATTTTTGTCACCAAACCAACTTTGGTGCTTTTACAAACATTGTATGTGTAAACAGATGAGCTTTTTATAAATCAGACCATATTGTAAGTAACCCAGAACAAGTCTTTATCAAAAGAGATCCTGAGAAAAGCTTACAAAATAAACTTGTTTCTTCCCAAAGCTGGATTTCCAAATACAGGTTGTCCTTTAAGTGGCACATGGGTTCTCTGCCACTTGACTGCTCCATTTGCTACTCTCAAGACTCTTTGTGGCATAACCATAGTAAATGGATCATACCCAAGCTGCAGGCCTTAAGCTACTTCACTTATATACAGTATCTCACACAAGAGAACCAGTGTTTTGGCTTAAAGACGGAAGACCCTTTCTGAAATATAGTTTAAACATTTTTTCAGATTAAGTGTGATTGCAGATGCAAGCTTTTGTTGGGTAATTAATGGTTTGTTGTTGCCAGTGTTGCTTAGCACTAGAAAAACAGCAGTTATGGGCGTGACAGGTGAACGCTTCATGGAGAAAATGCTGTGGCTATTCTGCTTTCGACAACAGCGCTTTAGGGGTAGGCACCATGTACTTTTTGAAGAAGAAACCTGAGCCTTGAGCATGCCTGGAGGCCACCTATTTGACAGGTCACCTTTCTGCCCAGGTTGACCTTTCACTGTTTGCAACCAGCATCAGGTTGCCCACAGGGAGGAGGGGGACGTGGCTCTCACCAAGCTGTCTCCATCCGCACAGCCACTGAGCAGTGCTGTCTGCTCGCAGGCCCTGTTCTCTTTCCGGGCCTCGAACTTCGAAGGTCACTGGAGTCTGCCTTAAGGTTGAAAGAATGAACATTTTTTTTAAGCTGTTTTAAAGAGTGAACATTTCTAAGCTGTAAGCTGTTCTAAAGAATGAACATTTTTTATCTTAACTCCCTAAGGTCTCCTGCCCATTGTCTTAACTCTCTGATGTCACCCTCCTGGTTATCTTAACTCCCTGAGGTCACCCTCCCAGTGATGGGAGCAAAAGCCCCTAAAAGCTGTTCCAGGAAATAGCCCCAAACAGAGGGTAAAAGAGTAAATTGGGCTAGATGACTAAATAGTGCTCAAACAGTAGGATTACCAGAAACTATTGACCAGAATCTACGCCCTGTTGTAAAACATTGTAAAACATGTTATATGTTATCAGACAACTTAGACCCCCTTTGGAATTTCCCGGCAGCTTTGTTCCCCCATTTTTTCTTTTCTTTTCCCTTTTCTCCCTTTCATGTGCGACCCCTCCCGATGTGTGGTTTTCTGCCTTTATAAGCTTGTAAGATTTTCTGCTAGGGACTCGACCCTTGCACTCCTGCGTGAGTCACGAGTCGGGTCCCAGCGCGCTGGAATAAACACCTCTTGCGGTTTGCATCAAGTGACGCCTCCTGTGGTTGATTGGGGTTGCCGTCGGTCCGAGGGATAGAGTCGGGGTCTCCTTTTTGGAGGTCCTTCAAGGTAAGGCTGAGGAATAATGGAGGAGTTACAGACTGTGCCTCTGCCAAAAAGACTGATTTCCTTAGTCCCTTTCCACCCAGCTCCCATAACACTCCCTCTCAGAGGCCAGTCCTTTCCTTTCCTTCTTCTTTAACTCGGGGCTTGGAAAAGAGGATTCACTTGCCCAAGAGACATAGCTAGTGCCTGGCAGAGTCAGATTCTAATATGGTCTGTTAGTTTTTGTATCATTTTTGACATTCAAGGCAACTTTGGAGCCAGCACAGAGGTGAAGAGAGACAGGGAGAACCCTGCATTTGCACAGAATTGCTGTAGGTCTGTTTATTTAAAGAATCTAGAAGAAAGGAGCAGAGGGAAACTACCAGTTTCCTCCTCTGTACCCACCTCATTTTGCTTTCTTCTCCTGTCTGGGGACCATCAGAGCTAAGGACTTGTGTTTTCAAAATGAACAGTGAGAGTTTCTGTTCTAAGACTTTTCAATGAATTACATCGGAGGGCTCTCACATGTCGTAATTTTCCAGATGGGACAGCAGACCCCTTCTAGACTTTTTCTCAGCACACACACACACCCCTCTCTTCCTTCCATTCCAGTATAACTACTTCAGGGAGGGGAAAAGGGAGGGGTGGTCTACACTGATGTGGGAGGGCCTCAGTGGTGCCGATCTTCTTTGAAGCAAGAAGAGTGAGGTTCTGGAGAATTCCAAGCAGGAAGATATTTTCCAATGGGGCAAGACAGATCTACGTTATGCTATGTGACCTTAAGCAAGTCACTAATGTAAAATTTGGAAAATAGTAACCATATCTGCCTTTTACTGATCTTTTCCTGTAGGTCAATGCACTGGCCAAACAGCTTTCCCCGAATCACTTCATGTAATCCTCATGACAATCCTGTGAAGAAGATGCTACTATTATCTCCTACCCTTTAAGGGTGAAAAAGTCAAGAAGTAAAAATACATTATCAGGGATAAAAAGCAAATCAATGAATGTTTCAAGATATTATCCCACTGTATACAAGACAGAGACAAATTCCATTTGTGGTCAGCGTGACAGGCCCCCATCTATTCATCCATTCCCCATCTAATCAGCATCCATCCATCAAGACTGCACAAGCCATAAGTTATTGTTTGGCAATGTTCATCCCACCAATTAACGATGCTAAATTCTAGCATTTAAGATAATGGGACAGAATTGAATGATGTGGAGACACAACATTTGCCCAATGGCCAGGCCAATTTATGGTACAATAGTTCTAGGAAAGGGCTGAGGAGGGGGCTAGCGTGGTCAGCTCCCCTAGAAATGGAACCTGTGACCTGGGGCAGTGGGAACTCACCATGGGGGTGTCATTCTTCTGTCCTCACATAGAAGAACCTCCTAACTCCCAGTCCCTATATGTGTGGGGAACTGATTTAGAAATTCTTCTGCTTTTCATCTCTCTCTTTCCCTGAATCTCTGTTGGGAATAGGATTGTGGTCAGTTTTAGATAACAGCCTCACAGTCTTAATTTTTATTTATCTGACAAGTTTGACTCTGGGGACTCCAGCAGTAAGCTTATGCAAAATGACAAGGAAATTGTTAACTTTTCAGCAAAGGATTTCAAATCCTTATAACAGGACTGCAAGGCTGGGGGTAACAATCCACAGAACTTCTGGAAAAAGCAAGCTTGCATGAACCCCACACAGAAGAGGCTGAGGGGAAAGTGTGAGCTTGAAATCACATTTTCTAGAGAGGTTTTCTCTCCTGGCTTTCTAGCCTTATTTGTGTCCCTGAAGTCACAGGCACTGAGTCAGCCCAAGAGCACATACTTCTTGTGATCAGTGGGGGACATGATTGCTTCACTACTTTTGGGGCTTTCTGTTCTATCCTTGGGGATGACAGGCCTAGAGGAGAAAAAGTAAGTGGACACAAGACTAAATAAAGAAATTTAAATAAAAGGTAAAGATAAGGAGAAAAGGATAAAAATGGAAATAGAAATAAGCAGAGATTCATGTTTCCCAGGCAGGTGAAAGTGCCTAGATATAAAGATTAATGAGTCAATATGAGAGGATGCTGAAGAAGCCTGAGCTCTTGTGGACTGGGCAGGGGAGAGCTAATCAGAGGGCAGGGAAGGTGGACCAGGTGAGGGGGAAGGTGGGAGGGGAACCCAGAGGAGGGAGGCCCTGCAAGAGGGATGAGAGGGGAAGTGAGTTGGCAGCATCAGGAGGACCTGGTAAGAGGTGGTAGGTGTCCCAACAGGTGAAAGAGAGGGTGGGTTCCCACCGTAGGTGTTCTCAGAGAAGGCAAAGGGAAGGGCAGCAGGGGACAGGAAAGAACTAACAAAACAGTGGTGGTCCAAGGCTGGAGACGCCGCACAGTTTTCCAGAAGAGAAACAGTAGAGCATACACACACACAGGGACAGTCCAACAGTGAAAGCAGAATCCCAAGATTTGTCAGAGTCAGGACCACAAGGTCAGGGTGAGACCAACAGCCAAGGTGTGGCTGCTGAGCCATGATGGTAGCTGCCCTCGAACCTCTCAACCAGCTTCCCAGACTGAGGTCACCAGCCCGGTCTCTGGGGTCAGAGCTGAGCTTGCAGGGAGGAGCTGGACAGGTCATCAAAGGGGTTGGGATGCAGAAGCTTCAGGCTTGCCACCTTGCAGATGCTGAAGACTTCAGGTGCAAAACGGCTACTTAGAGCAGTGGTTCTCAGTCCTGGCTGTGTGTCGGAATCACCGGGAGCTGTGACATATACTGATCTCTAGGTCATTCCCTTTTCCACACCACCTCCCATCCGTTAAATGATCCTGTGGTGGGGCGAATGAACTCATGTCCACAAACTACTGACTCGCAGGCAAGAGCTGCACTGTTCCTGTTCGAGGTGCCCTGAGCAGGGCACCAGCCACTCTCGACATGTGGCTACTGAGCATTTGAAAGGAAACTAGCTTAACCTGAGATATGCTGTAAGCTTAAAACACACACTGGATTTTGAAGAGTCTGAAAAAAAGGATGTAAAATATCTCCTAGATAATGAGGTGCTTGTTAAAATTATATTTTGGATATGTTTGGTTGAATGAATTTTATTATTAACTTCACCTTTTTTTACTTGTTCTAATGTGGCTACTAGAAAATTGATACATGTGGTTCGTATTATATTTCTTCTTCAGTGCTGGGGATGGAACTCAGGGCCCCGTGCATGCAAAGCAAGTGCTCTAACCACTGAGTGGCATCTCAGCCCCTGCATTCTGTTTCTTTAGAACAGTGCTACACGGAGCTTCTTTCAGTTCAGATTTATAAACAAAATGACTTTTCCAATGCTGCTGCTGTAGGTGGTAATAGACTTGCAGGGGAAGAAAGCACCTATCACGGTTTGTAATTATTTATTTGTACATTTACTTGTTTACTGTCTCAATTCCTTAGTGCACCATTTTGTTTACTTCTTTAACACCTAACTCTGTATGGGTCACAGTATCAGCTCCATAAATGAATGGATTTTCATTTGTTAAATGAATGATTTGAAGAATAAATGAATAAACCAAAATGGATGAATACAATCTGTCTTTTTTTTTTTTTTTTTTTTTTTTTGCTGTAATCCCTAGACACACAGGTTGGTCAGCAAGTCTCTTGCTTGAGATAGACTGTAAAATAGGGGCATTTTGCATGCAAGGGAAGGGCTATAGCAGAGAGGTTGAAATGCAAGGGTTTTGAAGACAGATGAACTTGAGCTGAAATCCAGTCTTGGTCTTGCAAGTCATTTATCCTCTGTGATTTCTCATATCCACAAAATGGAGATAAAACTAATGTTGTGGCACACAACCTATAATCCCAGTTACTTGGGGGGGCTAAGGCAGTAGACTCGCAAGTTCAAGGCCAGCCTTGCAAGTTGGTACTCCTTTGTCTTAAAATAAAATTTTTAAAAAGGGCCGAGATTATAGCTCAGTGGCAGAACATCCCTGGATTCAGTCTCCAGTTCTTAATAATAATAGTAATGAAAAAAACAAGATAATACTTCCTCACCAGGTTATTATGTTGTGAAGGGTTTAGCACAGTGCTTAGCACATTGCCAGGAAGTCATTGGTTTAAGAGTGGAAAAGAACAGGACTAATCTCCCCACAGGAGGTTGCAGGGAGCTTTGCCTCCAGGAGGCAAACACCTGGGCTGGGTACACTTCGCTTTTCAAAGTCTGACTCTCTTTGTGTCTTTGAGCGGTTTCTGACAATGGAGGAATTTCTGGAGGACTTAATATTTCTAGTGACTCAATACTACATAAAAAGATATTTGCTTTGGCTAATAGCACAGCTAAGGTCATTGACTCTTCTCAGACTTTGTCTTCTTTTTTTTTTTTTTAACCAACTGAACAATGTCATTAGAAAGCAATTTTGCAATTTTGGACTAGTCCTCAGACTCCTTGGAAGTGGGGGAATGTCTTTTAAATGCTTATCTTGTTTGGCATGAAAAAAAAATGACTCCTTACCTCTTTCATGTAACCCATGACAAGATCCATGCCAACAAAGAGGGGGTGTTAGAAATCATGAGATCTGACTAGTTTGCTCCAAAATGTTCTAATTCAGACAAACAGTATAATAAGAGCCAACCTATTTATCAGGCCCTCAACTGGGAGGAAGCACAGAGCAAACTGTCAAGAAAAAAAATGCAGTTTATTCTATTCCTTGGGGGCCATTTGTAATTAATCACCAAGTTAAATATATCCAGGTAAAGAAAATGGTATTCATTTCATCATATTTTAGTAATTTATGTGACTCTTCAAGATGAGAAGAAATATATCTGTGTGCATAAGCTGGCACCCTGATAATGAGCAAAAGACATCTAGAAGCCCTCATTTCTGGATTTGTAATACTCTATGACCATAGGGACATGCATTTGACAGACAAGGTCTTAAAGTTGTCAAGTCTACAGAATTATTAATGCCCACATTATCTGCAGTCTGCAGAGATGATGAAATATCAAAGTAGAGTTGAAAAATAATAAACAGGTCAACGTTTGTGCAGAAACTGGATTGAAGGGTCCAGATGCACTGCCCATGAGTCTTAGGTTGATTTGGTCTACAACTAACAAATTCCCAAGATTTTATTCTCATGATAGATTGATAGGTGAGACTCTGGTGTTTCCCTCAGCAGCTATAACCAGCAGAACATCCCTGAGCTAGATAACATTGTGTTAAATTGCAGGGCACTAACGAGGGTGTCCAGAAGCCATGTACAGTTTTACCAAACTGTACCCACCCACCTGTTCAGACAGGTCCATGATGTAAAGCTTCCTGCCTGATCAAATTTCATCAGCCTCCTTGGAAGGGGCCCCAACAAGTGCTGTTGTCTAAGAATGCAGTGTCTAACGCCAAGGATTTCGTCTTGGATCTATGCCTGTCACTGAAAGCAGACAAGGAATACAACACTGAATTATTAATCTTTGTTTTTTCTCATAGATACAGACATCAGTGACTCATTTCCCTCTTGAGTTCAGACCCATCTGGATTGCCTGCAAGAAGCACTTGGCTGTGGCCTGAAACCATGTGGATGCTGGCCAACCAATTCTAACCATGACCTACTAACTGGTAATTCATCCCCATGTTCCAGATTTGTCCTACAGCCATGCCAAGCAACGTTAAGTTCCATCCCGCAAATGGTCGGGCTCAGGAAAAGCTCCAAAGAGATGGCACATAGCCTCTTTGACTTCATTTGACTCTTTCTAGTTAGATTCTAATTTATCATCCATGAAGTCAGACCTACATTTGCCTCATATATTAAGATTTGGCCTTGGTCACCTTTCAAGTTGGACTAGATTTCACAAAATTTTAAAAGCAGAATCATGGGATCCACTTTGTATCAGTCAGGATGGGTTAGATTATCCTATGGTAACAAACAACCATCAAATCTCAGTGACTTCAAACTACCAAAGTTTGATTCTTGCTCCTCACATGTGTCCATGGGGGAGCTCTGCTTTACATCATCTGCCCTCGTCTGCAGTAGTTGAACTGCTGGGTATAGCGGCAAACTCACTCGTGTCAAAAGCAGTAGGAAATTCCAGAGTCTTGGGGTCAGTTTCCTTGGGTATGTGTGTGGGAAATTTAGTGGGAACAACACCTGTAAGGGAGTGGGGAAGCAGGAATGATCAGAGGCAGGAGTTGAACTGCACTGTGGATACAACAGGGGCCAATTCTACAAGGAGACCTGTTGGTGGGGTTGTCCCTCTGAATTGCTCCAAATTGAGTTAGGGAGTCCCAATCTTTTGGGTCAAACAGCTCTCTTCAGTGGAGGTCAGTTTCTAGAAGGGCTCAGGT
The DNA here is from genome assembly GCF_902686455.1 of Sciurus vulgaris. Taxonomy (NCBI): domain Eukaryota; kingdom Metazoa; phylum Chordata; class Mammalia; order Rodentia; family Sciuridae; genus Sciurus; species Sciurus vulgaris. Next base: position 86,875,522 of record NC_136470.1, read on the forward strand.
ATGAGCGTCAGCAGTCAATACTCACAGTAGCTAAGGGAATGGGGGCCTTGGTCCTAATAGCAGAGATCAAGGTGACACACAATCCACTACCATCCATAGCTTGCACCAATCAAATACACTAACTTTTTGTGGTAAATTTAATCCATCTGGGAATAGCTCTTCTGGGATTCTGGTTGGTCTTTTCATCACTTACCAAAGGAAGATTAACCACTATAATCCAAGTGCCTTCAACTGGCCTAAGGCCACAATTATCTATTCTATTAACTTTGCTAGTCAAAGTTTCTAACCTAGTGGGATAACGCAAATTATCATCCCGAGCTTCTGGTCACTAAGTCTGTTAGTCAGTTGTGCATTGCTGTGACCAAAATACCTGAAAGGAACAATTTAGAGGAGGAAAAGTTTATTTTTGCTCACAGTTTCCAAGGTTCAGCCCATGGTCATACAACTCCATTGTTCTGGGACCGAGGTAAAGCAGAATCTCATGGTGGAAGGCCCTGGCCGAGGATACCTGCTCAACTGATAGTAGTGAGGAAGGAGAGAGAGAGAGAGAGAGAGAGAGAGAGAGAGAGAGAGAGAGAGAGAGAGAGAGAGAGAGAGAGAGAGAGAGAGAGCGAGCGCATGTGGGGAACCGGGGACAAGATACAGTCCCCAAGGGTGAGCCCCAAATGACCTACTTCCAACCATGTCCCACCTGCCTATAATTACCTTCCAGTAGTTCATTTAAATCATTGATCCAGCAAATGGCTTGATCCACTGATGAGGACACAGTGCTCACGATCTAGTCATCTCACCTCTGAACATTCTCGCGTTACTTAACACATAAGCTTCTGGGGGGATATTAAAGACCCAAACCATAACACTATGCTGTTCTCAGGCCATGGATGCCACACTTGCCAGTTTATCATCACCAATAGGAAGAAGAATACCAAGAAAAGTCTCAGAAGATCACTTGGGTATCTGCCTTATTCTTCCCTGCCTTCCTGTGACTCAGCAGCCCTACTTTCTCTTGACAAGCAGGGTCAGTTACTTCTAAGCATAGAGTCTCCTTGCTTTGCCTTCTGATCTTTTGAGACGAGGAGCTCAAGGAGATTAGGCAACAACCAAGGCTTAAAGTTTAATGGAACCCCACTAAATCCTCTGGTGCAAATGTTTCCCTCTGGGAATCAGGATTTCTAGTCCCACAGAGCCTAATGTGGCAGTGATGAGAGAAGTAGTTGCCAAGTAGGACACTGGGAATGCAGGACGTCTCCGGCATTCCTGGACCCGTGTTCCTGGACCCATGGATTCTACCTACTGGGAATACCAAATCAAATAATGGTCCTTGTTTTATGGTGTTATTTTTGTCCATTTATGTTGCTATAAAAAAATACCAGAGGAAGGGTACTTTATAAAGAAAAGAAGTTTATTTGGCTAAGGATTCTTGTAGTTAGAAAAGCACAGTGCTGCCGTCTAGCCACATTGCAGCATATTGAAAGAGGAGAAGGGGAAACAGCCATGTGCAGGGGGGTACATGTGCTAGCAAGGAAGGGAGACAGCAGAGAGACGCCAGGCTCACTCTTGTTTCATAAAAATTTACTCTCATACATATACATAGGGTAATGATGTTTGTCTCATTCTATTATTTTTCCTTCCCCCACCTGCTTCCCACCCCTCATTTTCCTCTCTACAAGCCATACTTCCTCCATTCTTGCCTCCTTCCCACACCCATTATGTATCATCATCCACTTATCAGAGAAATCACTCGGCCTTTGGTTTTTTGGAATTGGCTTATTTCACTTAGCATAACATTCTCCAACTCCATCCATTTACCTGCAAATGTCATAATTTTATTCTTCTTTATGGATGAATAATATTCCATTGTGTATATATACCAGTTTCTTTATCTATTCATCTATTGAAAGGCATCTAGGTTGGTTCCACAATCTGGCTATTGTGAATTGAGCTGCTATGAACATTGATCTGGCTGCATCACTGTAGTATGTTGATTTTAAGTCCATTGGGTATAAACCGAGGAGTGGGATAGCTGGGTCAAATTGTGGTTTCATTCCAAGCTTTCTAAGGAATCTCCATACTGCATTCCAGAGTGGCTGCACCAATTTGCAGTTCCACCAGCAATGTATGAGTGTACCTTTTTCCCCACATCCACACCAACAACTATTGTTGCTTGTACTTTTGATAATAGACATTCTAATTGGGGTGAGATGGAATCTTAGGGTAGTTTTGATTTGCACTTCTCTTATTACTAGAGATGTTGAACATTTTTTCATCTATCTGTTGATTGCTTGAAGATCTTCCTCTGTGAAGTGTCTGCTCATATCCTTAGCCCATTTGTTGATTACACAAGTCAATTTTACACAAATCATTTTATGATGGTGTGACTCTACTTCGTGTACAACCAGAGAAATGAAAGTTGTACCCCATTTGTGTACAATGAATCAAAAAATAATAATAATAAATTTTTTTTAAATGTGGACTTCTTGGCTAGTGTTCCCATTCTCCTAACCCCAAGCTCAGCAGGCTAGTATGAGAGATTTTACGTCACTGGTACTGGTCTTGAAAATCGGCAACATGTGACAAAGTTGGCTTAGTTAATTTAAAACAAAGAACAGTTCTCCCACCACCAAATAACTGTTGATAAATGCACTAAAAATTGTAGAAACTGTGGAATGTACTGACATCTTGGGCCTGAGTTTGGGGTCCTGGGTTCAGTAACAGTAAATCCAATAACTTATTGGAGAAATTAAAGAAATGAGACCATATTAAAAGTGTTGGATAAGGTCTCCTCAACTGGTAAAGGGGAGTCACATTAATGCCTGAATCCAAATCAGACTCTTCCCAGTCAGTGAAGTCCCAGATGTCAAAGAATAAAGAATACAGAATATATATATACACACACACATATATATATAATACACACACACACACACACACACACACACGCCTGTGGGAACATCCCTGAACTCAAGACAGAATTCTTAAGACCAGAAGCAAGCGTCAGAGAAAGAAAAGGTTATATCTGGTTGCAAAACAGGGGTAATCTATGGTTTGGAAACTGGGGCAAAAGGTAAAATATGAGATATTTAGAGATTTGTTGGCACTTTGTTGCTGAAAAGTCCTGATCCTACCTTCTAAATATTGGAAACTGGTGTAAACTAACTCTAACTTAAGCTATACCACGACCCCAACCAGTTCACTGAGAGAAAAGATTGCCTCTAGTTTCTATCATAGTATACTGACAGGGGGTGAATGGTGTTTACTTCAACCTACTATTCTTTTAGACCCAATGCCCAAACTTCTAAAAAGTCTTGTTTTTTAAATTGGCAGATAGCATTGTGTGTTCACCTTGTACAATATGGTGTTTTGGGTATATATATATGTTATGGAATGATTAAACATAGATAACTAACAAAAAAAAAATCATTCTCAAGAGAACAAATTCACTCCTGCAAGACCTGCCTCCCCCCTGAGAAACAGTATTCATCTATGGATGAAGGTGGAGCCCCCGAGATCTAATTACCTTCCACCAGTCCCTGCCGCTTAACGGTTGCCACCTCTGTTCTGCCCGCCCCAGGAACCAAGCATGTGAACCTTCGGTGGATGAACCACGTCCAAACCACAACTGGGGTTGCCTGCCTCCTGAAGGATCGAGCCCCACCCTCAGAGTTCGATGCCTCTTCTGCAGTAGATGCTCTGTGGTGGCACTAACCCGCAGGACAAAGCCTTTTCTATGCTCTTCCCCTGGTTTTCAGTCTTGCTATCTTTTCTCTTTTCATTCCCCGAAACCCACAGCCATTTCTACCACCCTGACCGGTACATTCCTTCCCGAGGCCACTCTTCCCACGCAAAGTAAACGGCTCTGTGCTCTGCCCAACGAGAGGATTTCCCCTTGCCGTTGTTTTCCAGGACCACTCTGAGTGGAGCCGTAGGGCCAGAGGAGTCCATTTTGGGCCAGCACCCTCGAAACAGAACAATGCCTTCCCTGGGCCAGTCCCAGCCTTCTCCTTCTTCTAGCAGTTTGGCCATAAGGCACCCCCCACATGGCCAGAAATTTCATGTTAGGGAGGGACGTTGGTACAACAGTGGTCCATACCACGGGTGACTGGGCATCAGTCACCCTCTGGTCGGGCTCATGCCCACTGCCCACATACTGCTTCCATGAATCACAGGTTGCTGTTGTGCCTGCCAACCTTATGACTTGGTAAGCTGGATACCACTCAGCTCAAAGTGAGTAGCTTTGGCCACATGGTGGCTTGTCAGATGCCCCATCTTTGAGAGGGAAGTGGCATACAAGGAACCTCTTTCAAAGGGTTTACAGGTCTCCTTGAGAGATAGCGTAGCCTTGCCCTGGGGCCTAAGTTATGATTCTATTATTGGGACTTGCTGTCAGCTTCACATGTTTTCTTTTTCCCTATAGATAGCTCTAATATCAATAGGTCTTCTCATCATTTCTCCCAAACTTCTTGTATTGCATCCTAGACCTGCTGTGACTCATGGCTGACAGCCTTTCATGTTACCTGATGCTAATAGTTTGAATCTTGAGTGTCCCCCAGAGTCTCCTGTATTGAAGGCTTTGTCTTCAGGCCAAGACACTATTGAGAGGTAGTGGAACCTTTAGGAGGCAGGACCGAGTGGAAGTAAGTTGGGTCACTGGTGGCATACCCTGGCCCCTTTCTGTCTTTCCCTTTTGTTCTTAGTCATCATAAGTCTCCACTGTGTTCTATGTGCCACAAAGACAAAGCAACAGGACCTATCAGTTATGGTCTGAATCTTTGAGCTAAAATAAACCTTACTCCTTTAAATTTGTTTGTCTTGGGTATTTTGTTACAGTAACTGAAAGATAGTTAACAATCAGTAAATGGGTAGAGCAATATCACTAAGCACTGCCTATGGAAGCTGAATTCTTATGAGGCATTGGGCTTCTTTCAGAGTGGTGGAAGGTGTGAGATGTGATAATTTGTCCATTATTTCCAGGGGATGTCCTTTATGTCCCTAACCACTGGATTCCTAAATGTTTTGCTCATATGAATGATATTATGTCCTTCCCAGGCATTATGTTAGGTGGTACGTGATGATGGTATGTCATATTACTGGTGTTATTAACTTAAGTACTTGTTAAGATGGTGTTTGCCAGGTTTCTCTTCTGTAAAGTTTGATTTTTTTCCCCCAAATAATTAACAAATATCTGATGGAGTTGATACTTTGATACTATTCAAATATACTGTTTATTCTCATACTGATTAATTTTAGCATCCATTAATGATCCTTGCCCACAATAATTATTACTGTGGTATTTGCCAAATGGTGATTATTTTTCTATATTCATCTTTGCTTCTATATTTATTAATTGGAAAACAATTTATTAATTCTAAAAGGATGACTTGTCCCTTCTTATTCATTTTTTTAATCAATTATTTTATTTATATCACTATGAACTCATGGATATCTCTATAGGTTACAATCTATTACTTTCATTGCTCAAATTATCCCATTTTGCTCATTGGGAGCTCTTTCAAGTTACCCCCATCTCTTTTTGAGTACTTCCTTAAAAGTAAACATTATTTGTTACAACTGACTAAGATCATTATCACTTTCTGTTGCAAATTGTTCTCCATCATATTCACTTTCATGTTAGGAAGTGTCATAATACCTATGGATATTTGAATATTTGATTAAGGGGAAGTTGAATAGGAGACGCATTAACATATTTATTGAGATATAATTGTGCGCTTTGAAATCACAGTCTCTTCCTTGTATAGATGAATTATTGTTAGCTGTCTAAGAATGAAATGACTTCTAGGAATATTTCTGTCCAAAACATCCAGGACTAGAGGTTTCATTTCAATGTGAATATGTCCTATATAACCCAGCACTATAATTATGTAACTAATACTTATTAAATCTGCTCAAGCCTTGCCACATGGATACAATCATCTTTAAAATACTGTAAAATATATTTTTGAAGATTCAGAGAAGAAATTCAAATAAAAATAAGTAGGGTATTTACTTGCAAGTTCATAAAGCTCACTGTGTCCTTTAATTCCATTTGAAAGACACTTTTGGAACATTTCAATAAAAAATAAGAATACAGAGTCCTAGTTTTGAAATATGAAGGGCACTTTTTTGTCATCTTTAAGTATATTTTCTAAAGAACTGAGAGAGATTTCAGAAAAAAATTTAATGAAGCAGAAAAGAAAAAGAGTGAAATAAATAGAAATTATTCTGACATCAAGAATAGAATTATAACCATGAAATATTTAATTATATCAAAAGCAGTAATTCAGTAAGAGGAAGAGATCACTTTTCATTTGAATAATAATGAATAGACTTTTGGATTGTTTAATAATTCAGTTAATGAACAAGTAAATGATATGAACATATTGGGAAAAGTCGTACATTTCCTCCTTATTTAATATGAAAACTGATACCTATGAGAACACCACACAACTCATGGTACATGGAACAGTGAGGTTAATAAGACAATGAGTAACTTCCAATTCAGAGAGTTTTTATGGTTAGTCACTGCAGGAGAAATCAACAGGAAAGAAGTTTTCCCAAAATTCACAACAATCCTAAACAATACCTAATACATGGTACTTCCAACAAATTTGAAGTTTAAAAAAACTTTGAAACTATCAATTAATAGGAAAATAATTTTGATCAGATATGCTAGAGAAGACTGACTCATTTTCTCTTTGAAGATCAAGTACAAAATTATCACCATTCGAAGCAGTGATCTGAAAGGTATGGGCCTAAAAAAGTAGGAAAAAATATTTTATTCATATGTCAAGGAATTAATAAAGATTATATTAGTTGTTTTTATTTTGTGATAGTTATGGTATTTGTGAGCATAATTAAGATTTGAAACATTGTGATTTCATTACTCATTCTAAATAAAAAGTAGTTTTCAAAGCTCACCTTGCATTCATAATTTAGTATCATTTTTCTTTAAAAAGGTCCCCAAATTGTACAAGCTTTAGGTCCCATAAATCTGAATTTTGCTCTTCCCTGAGATCTCAAAGAAGATAGGTATCAAAAAGCATGCTTCACCCCTAGGAGAGAGCTTCCCCCCGTCCAGGGACCAAGAGCATGACTTTGCACCTAGTGCATACAGCACTAGGAAATATAGAGGAAGCAGGTCGGGTCACAAATGTACCCACTGCTGCCAGCGAGGTTCAGAGGAGAGGGAATCCCGTGGAAAACTGCTCTTCCATCTCCCACCGTGCAGTTGATGCCTGGTCCCCATTTGTTGGGTGTGAAGTGGTTGTCCTGAGCATCTATATGTGTTTATCCAACAGGTCAGTCAGAAGTGTCAAGTTCTGTTTGCTGCCAGTTTCTTTCTCCGCGTGAAAACTGATGGTGGGGGCGGGTGATGGCAAGACAGTGTACCAGGCAGAGGGGTTATTAGTATGAATATTTCTCTCCATGACAAAGGAGAGTCCTGGCGCCTCTGAGGACCTGACAGATGAAGGCCTCAGGCTCCGTCTTTCCAACGTGGGATGGAGTCCTTGAAACCACAGCAGCCTCAAGATCATGGCTCCTTATAAAACTATTTCTGAGATATGAAAATTAGACTAAAAACACCCCATACACTGTTTCCACCTTCCTATCCCATTGCTCTACCTTCCTTTAGAGTGAAGCCTGACTGGTCTCATCTAAACTCTTGAGCCACTGCTGTTCCTAATATGTCCCTCTTTCTAGTGCTTCCTTCCCAATCACAGCATCCTTCGAGATCCAGCTGGAATGCTGCCTATTCAAGAAGCCTGCTCAGGGACCACCCATACCCCATCTCGTTTGGTGAGTCTGTCTCTGTCTTGGTTCCTTTGGGCTGCTATAACATGTCATGGACTGGGTCATCTATTGCTAGAAATACCGGGGTGCCACAAGGGATCAAACGTGTTCGGAAGTAATTCAGCAAAGGCAACTTGACTTCTGCAGAAGGGTGTGCTGCCAAAGAAAATCCAGCAAGCAAGCACACTTGAGCAGGCCGTCCGCCTGTTTTACCCCTAAAGCAGACTGCCCTTGCTCTGATAGGAGGAGCTCCCGGTTGCGATCTATGTGCTTGGCTAATTTTAAAATTGGGGAGGGCCAAGGAAAGGTCTATAGTTAAAATGGCTACAATTGGATCTCACATCCCAATTAAGGCTAACTACTATGATTTGGAAATGGACCACGGATCTTTCTAAATCTTACACTTACATATAACATAGATTTATTTTTCACAGTTCTGGAGGCTGGAAAATCCAAGATGAAGGCACCTGCATATTCAGTCTGGTGAGGGCCCATGTTCTGGTTCATAGATGGAAAAGCTGCATTTTGATATGGTGGAAGGGGCAAGTGAGTTTCCTTGGGCATATTTTACAAGCCCATTCATGAGGGCTCTGTCCCTATGACCTAATCACCTGCCAGGGGCCTCACATAATACCATTCGGGAGCTAGGATTTCAACAGACAAATATTGGAAGGACACAAACATTCAGACCATACACTGCCCTCTTCCTCTCTGGGAAGTCAAGCCTTACTATACCTCCAAGTATAGTTATTTATGCACATGGTTATTTCTCTAGGACTGGAAAATTCTTGAGGGCAGGACCCAAACCTAAGTCACTACTGTGTCCCTATAGATATCAGAAAAAGTGTCTGTGCTAGGTAAATAAGTGCCAAATGAATAGTTCATTGACTGTGGGCATTCACTTTAGAGCATGCAAAGCATTCAACCCAGATCCTGACACAAAGCAGTTGCTATGTTGTTTCTATAAAAGTTTTCAGTATGGTTCTAGAAAGAGCTAGAATTGGGAGAAAAGGCAGTATGGAGTTACAGTTAGGAGTATGGATTCTAAAGCCACCAGCTTTAAATCCTGTTCCACAGCTGGCTGGCTGAGTGACCATGGGCAGACTAAACTTTTTGCACTACAGTTTTCTCATCTGTCAAAGGGACAATAATTGTGAGCTATTTGGGAGAATTAGATGACTTAACATTCACAAAGCCCATTGACCAGGACCTGGACAGTTTAAGGGTGATGGTAGGGCTCCTTATCACTATCATTGATAAGTGATTATTATTAGCTATTATTATTAGCTAGTTGTTCGGGACAGGTGCCACCCATTTCTTAAGGCCTCTCAGAATCCAGCCTCCCTCGGACTGGTGCATGAAGGACTGTGTACTAATTGCAGACTGTGGTATTATGATATAACAAGAAATGTATATTTGGTTTCAATCTTCCCTGTCCATTTCCTGGTGCACAAACCCTTGGATTCTCCCTGGTACAACTGACTTTCAGTATGCGAGTGAGATGACAGGTGGCTGGTGGCTCAGGATGGGGGCAACTGTCAGGAGATTAGAGGATTGGAACTTCTAACCCCACCCTCAAAATTTCCTGGAAGTGGGGAAGAGGACTAAAGGCTGAGTTGATCACTAATGGCCAACGATGTAGTCAATCATACATAAGTAATGAGGCCTCCATACAAACGCAAAGGGACAGGGTTCAGACAGCTTCCAGGTTGCTAAATGTGTGGCGGTGTGGGGAGGGTGGCACACCTGGAGAGCACGTGAGAGCTCTGCTCCCCTTGCCCTAAACCGCTCGACTGTTTCTGAGCTGCATTCTTTGTAGTGAACAGGTAATGGAGGTGAAGCATTTGTCTGAGTTCTGTGAACCACTCTAGCAAATGGTTGAACCCCAAACAGCAGTTGTGAGAACCTCTGATATGTAGTAAGTCAGACAAAGGTTGTGGACAACATAACCTGAGGACATACTGCTTGCGACCAGCATCTAAAACGAGAACAGTCTTGTGGAACTGAGTATTACCCTTTGGGGTCTGTATTAACTCTGGTTAGCATCAGAATTGGATTCAAGTATAGTAGGACACTGTGTTGGTATCTACAGAGAATTAGAGAATTGCTTGGTATGTGGCGGGGAAACGACATACTTTTTGTTAACCCTGTGTTGTGAGAAGATAGAAAAGAGAATAAAATAGTTATTTTCAGTTCCATCCATTTACCAGCAAATGCCATAATTTCATTCTTTTTTAAGGTTGAGTAATATTCCATTGTGTGTATTTACCACATTTTCTTTATCCATTCATCTACTGAAGGGCATCTAGGTTGATTCCATAGTTTAGCTATTGTGAATTGAGCTGCTGTGAACATTGCTGTGACTGTGTCACTATAGTAGGCTGATATATACCAAGTCCTTCTGGTCTATACCAAGGAGTGGGAAGGCCAAATATTCTTTGTGATAGGTGGATGTTAACACACAATAAGGGGGTGGGAGGAAGAAGAGAAGTTCATTGGATTAGACAAAGGGGAATGAAGATAAGGGAGTGGGGCGGAATAGGAAAGACAGTGGAATGAATCGCACAGAACTCTCCTATGTTCATATGTGAACACACCACCCCTGTAACTCCACATCATGTACAACCACAAGGGCGAGTGGAGAGGGGAATGGTCACTACACACATCTGCAGGGCAGTCACATGAGGAGGGGAAGGTTCATCTTTGCCTCCCAAGGCACACCTTGACCCAGGGTAGAGGCTACATGGAAGTCCAACCCAGCTCCAGAGGACCAGAACTTGGTAAGCAGAGGTCAGGCGGCAGAGCAGACCAGGGGCCTGTGAAGAAGCAAGCAGCCAGCAGGGTGCTCACCCTGATCCTGCACTACCTTTTGTTGCTATTGCTATGGGAACAATTAGCTTTCTATTATAAATAAAATACCACATAATTTAATGGCTTAAACAATAAAATTTTATTATCTCCTAATATTCCTGGGTCAGGAATTTAGGGCCAGCTGGGTCTCAGGAAACTGCATCCTTCTGCTGAGTTGTCCAGGGCTGGAGGATCTGCTTCCAAGAAGGCTCACCTGCAAGGCTCTGGAAAAGAGGCCTCAGTGCCTCCCCACATGGGCCTCTCCCTGGGGCTGCTTGAATGTCCCCATAACATGGCAGCTGGCTTCCTGAAGAGTACGTGATCCAAAAGAAAAGGCAAAACAGAAGCAGTATCTGCTATAGCATCATTGAAAGTCATGTTCCATCATTTCCCCTCTACACTCCACAGATTAGAAGAGCCAGGCACGGCGATACGTGACCATAATACCAGCAACTCAGGAGACAGAGGCAGGAGGACCACAAGTTCTGAGCCAGCCTGGACAACCTAGTGAGAACCATGTCAAAATAAAAAATGAAAAGGGCTGGGGATGCAGCTCAATAGTACAGCACCTCTGGGTTCAGTCTCCAGTACAGAGAGAGAGAGAGAGAGAGAGAGAGAGAGAGAGAGAGAGAGAGAGGAGAGACTCAGAATAAGTCATGCTCTAGATTAGGCTGCATCAAAGGGAGGCATTTCAAAGAATCTGTGGGCTCACTTAAAAAGCCTTGGTTACAGTGATCCACTTTAGGCTTTGAATATAGCCCTCCATGCTCTGCCACACACGACTTACTTTTTTAAAGGACATGTTTCTTTTTCTTCCTCTCACCCTCCTCCTCTCTAATCTCTCCGTCTCCCTAATTTCAGGGGAACTAGTATTACCTTTCTTCCCATCCTAGGCAGAGTTATCAGTCCTTGAGCATACACCCACACAGGAACGAGTAATTCAGATTTGGAAACGGCAGGAAAAGATCTAAGAAATGATCATCTCCCACATTAACAAGTAAATCACAACTCCAGACAGAGAACACTTGGAATGTAGCCTTTGAATCACCTCTTTAAAACAAAACAAAACAAAATCTTGTTCCCGTTAATGGGTAGAATCACAGTCTCTGGGACAGGAGCCGCCTATGTTTTATCTTGGTCAGCAAAGCAATAAAACTTCTTTTTCCTTTTTCTCAAAATTATGTCCTCATTATTGTATTGTCAGGGACAAGGACTGAGCTTTTGGTAACACCTTCAGTGCCGTCATAGTCTTCTGCATTCCTAGGTTAAATGTAGATATATTTTTTTAAATTTATTTTTGTAGATTATGTTTTTAATCAGCAGTGACACTAAGTTCCTTTGCTAAAATTATGCAAGAAAAAAAAAAAAAGCCACACCTGGAGTCACTGGTTTCTCCATCCCCAGGTGGTAGCTTCATGCTGGGAGACTGGGCCTCCTGTCCTCCCCTGGAGAGTCCTAAGGAAGAGGAATGAATGGAAGATGTCAGGAAAAAGCTGAAGATCAGTAAATGAAATACCCACAGAGGAAATGAACCACGGTCTACTTGAGAGCTCTCCACAATCATAAGCATCTTTGAAATGTTCCCCCTCCTTTGCTCCAATGATATGTCTTTAAATTTTGGGGTGATTTCTAGGTTGACAAGGTGATGTGGGCTAATTGTTGGGTGAAAAATTCTGGGTTTTCCAGTTTGCACACTTCAAGGTCAGTTCTATTTAATAGTCAAATTCCTATGGCCTGGGAAGAAGTGGGGACCAGAGCTTAGAAGCGTCCCTAGGGGACATCGTTTATCTTCAGCTGTCTTTCTCTATTTGGTGAATGGGCACACAGCTGATAACCTGAATGACAGGTCAGCATAAGGAGAGAGAAGGAATAATAGAAAGTGCTTCCTTAAGTGGCCTCAGGGGAGGTGGGATGGGTTTTAGGGCAGGAGGGGAGGCAAGTGCATACTTTGCTAGCAAAAGTGCCAGGCCTTCCCTGATAGTAGGTCTAAAAGTAATGCTCATAACTACTTGTGAAGTGGGTACCATTTTTTTCCCACTTAGAAGGATGAAACTCTGGGGATCGGCTTAAACGACTTTGCAAGTAAATGTCAAGTAAATAAGCAGGGATCGACCCCAGTTTTCAAATACTTAGACGTTGTCCATCCTATAAGTAAATTCCTCATTCTGGCTGCTATGAGAACAGTTGTCAGGAGCCCAGACCTTCTGAGCTTTCAAAGGACTGGAGTAGCATCGTTCAGGAAAAGGCCTGCTGATCAGCCAAGAAGCCTCCTACCTCTGGCACAGATGGTGTGACCTGGAGCACGTGCCTTTCCCTCTCTGGTTGCTGGTACCTCAACCAGAAGGGGTGTGGGGGTAGGGAGCATGAGAAGTCACCTGAAGAGGTGTGGGGGTGGAGCACGGAGATCACCTGAGGGTCTTTATGAACTGTAAAAGGCCAACCCCATGGGGCCTGGGCTTCAAATGAGAATCTCTAGAGTTGGAGGACACCAATCTGTTAAAGCAACTCTTTAGGGGCTGCAGTTACACAGCCCTGGTTAACACACCAGGCTTTGGGAACCATGAAGCTGGTGAGCTCTAAAGTCCCTCCAGGTTTCTGTGTTTAATCCACTGTAGGATGGAGAAGGAGGAAGAAGCTGTGAAAAGTGCAGCAGTTAGGGAATACTGATCCAGAAGAGGCCACTCCCCTCTCTGTCACCTCTTGGCACACTGCTGGAACTTTCCACTTCATCTCCTCTTGAGACCTTACTCTGTACTATTTGGAGAAATACATGAATGGAAAATCAACTGCTTTTTAAAGTCAGATACAATAACCAACTTGAAGGGGTTTCTCCCTGGTCAAATCTGAACTGATTTGTCATCCATATAATGGTACTGATGTATCACAAGCTCAAATATAATAGGAACTCCTGAGTTCCTATGTTTATATAAATAAATAGATAAACTGAGGGGAAGAAAAAGCTGTCCTTCATAATAGAAAATCAACTAATAGGTGTGGAAAAACTGACCAAGTTAAAAAGACCCCATTTGGCGACCTTCATAGTAATATCGATTCCGTCAAGGATCTTCAATGGATGCTAGAATAAATGAGGGAAAGTTTGATGAGGAACAGAATACTCGGGTGGTCTCACAGTGTATTCCTACACAGTCCTTCCTAATTACTGACAAAATGCTCACTTCACAGAGAAACCTGGCCAAAACCATGGTAACCAAGCTCTAGAAGCCAACGGTACCATTTGGGGGGAGTGGGCACGGCACCACCTGACAGGGTGCCCTGAGAACCCAGCATGCTTCAGTGCTGTTCCTGCCATACACAGGGAACCTGAAATCTAAAGAGGAAACGTCAGAAAAACCCAAACCAAAGGAGTGCCATCAAAGTCATGCGCTCTTCACCTACTTTTTTTTTTTTTTGCGGTGCTGGGGATTAGAACTCAGGGCCTTGTGCTTGCGAGGCAAGCACTCTACCAACTGAGCTATCTCCCCAGCCCCATGTGCTCTTCAAAAATGAAGACTCGGGAACTGCTTCAGATTAAAGAGGCCTCACAAACCAACGCCACACGTCATCACGTATGGCGTCCAGGCCCAGAAAGGAAAGGGTAAAGCATGCTGATGTTTGTGGTTGCTGCTTTTTATTCTTATTTTGAGGCAGGGTCTCCCTAAGTTGCTTGAGCCTTGCTAAGTTGCTGAGGCTGACTTTGAACTCGCCATCCTCCTGCCTCAGCTTCCAAGCAAGTGATATTATAGTTGTGAGCTGCCATGGCTGGCAATTTTTCTCTTCTTGAGTGTGAGCTGCATTTAATGTCTCACTTCCAACAAGTAGAATAAGGTGGGACTAAGGCAGAAGCGATAGTGTGATTCTGACAATAGTCAGAAAAAGGACTGGGACTCCTCCTTGCTCTCTCTCTCTCTGACTAGATCTAGGTGATTGCAGCTGGCACATCATGAGGACACAGGCTGTCCAGAGTGGCTCTGTGGTCTCTGGCCAAAGGCCAGGGAGGAATGAACAACCACCACGATCCTGTTACCTTGAGTGAATCCTTCAGCCTTAGTCAAGCCTTTACCACTACAAGGTGGGACCTTGTGAACCAATAACCAGGCCAAGTTTCCTGGGAAAACCTTCTAAGCCTTGGCCTGCTGAGTTCCATTAAATGAGATCATTCTCAAATCTGACGTTCCAGGCAAGGCCTTGGGTACACAATTGATTTTCCTGAGCATATGCTCAGAATATTCTGATTTTTTTTTTAAAAGACAGATTTTTGCTGAACTTAGGCAAAAAAATTTATTGTCATGAAAAGTTGGGAGGCTTAATAAGAGTTTCTGATTTCAGGGGGATCCGTGAGAATCAGATATTGTTTTACAATGCTACATTTCAGTACATAAGAGCAGAGCTTAATACATTGTTATGGGTTACACAAAGTTTAAGGAGGAAAGGAAAGGGTTTGCTTGCTTTTAAATCTGCAAAAGAGAACATTCAAACATCAACAGTATTCTAAGCCAATAACGACAGTAACCTTTTCCCCATCAGTTCATTCAGTCCAGTGTAACTAACACGGGTTCCGCGGCATCTGAAAGGAGTCCTGGAAATTCAGGCTCAAAACACTGGTAATACCTGAAAGCTGCCTAAGTTGATGCCTCAGAGACCTATACCAAGTCGATTCTTTCTTTTTTCTTTTTCAAAAAAATTTTATTGATGTATTTTTAAATTTGGTTCATTCTAGTTACATATAAGGTGGAATTCATTGTAATATATTCCCGCATGCACATGGCGTTGTTTGCTTGGTTTCATTCTACTGTTCCTCCACTTCCCATCCCTCCTCCTTCTCCCTTGGGCCCTTTTTGTGCTCCACTGTTCTCCCTTCTACTTTTGTGAGATTCCTCCCCCCTCTTTTTAATTCTTTATTTTCCTCTAGCTTCCACCTGTAGGAGAAAACAGTTGACCCTTGATTCTCTGCATCTGGCTTATGTCACCCAGTATGATGCTCTCCCATTCCATCCATTTACCAGCAAATGTAAAGGTCTGTTCTTTGAAGAGTCAATAGTTCCAGGTACCTGGCGTGGTCCTTCTCCGTGGGGGCAGAGAGATGGTGTTTCTTTGTTGAAGTCCTGTAGCTGAGAGCAGAACCTTCAGACAAGCATTACAGCAAAACAAAACTATGTTGGATGATAAAGCGACTGGTTAATTGATTACTGATGATTTTTAAATGTAAAGGTCTGATGAGAGTTCATAATAAGGACAATGTAGTTGACAATTAGAATTTGATTTTTTCCTGTGCCATGCATAACAAGATGATAAAGCCATTCCAAGACAAAATTTTAGACAACATGTCTCTAAAATAGTGATTAAGCCTATTTCCAGAGAAGTCAGTGAATATTATATCTAATTTATAAAAATGGATGAACATAATTTTAGAGAGGAAAAACTTTGAGACGTAACATAATAATTCTGAGACATAACATAGTAATACACCAAGATTATAATGAGTATTTATCAGGAATATACCAAGAGTAAAAAGAGATTCAATAAATCTGGCACAGAGGTCTGTAGTTTTATATAACTCCATCAATTAAGTCTGAAGTGTATCCCCACATAGAATATACATTCAAGAATATAGATTCAAGTAAAAGAATTAAGCCTATGACCGAGTTAACATTTTAAATAACTGAAATTATGATTAATATCACTGTTGTTGTCTAATATCCTCAGGCAAAATGTCATCAGGATTGACATATGGGAAACTCAACAGAGTGCAGCCAGTGTTTCCTCTGAAGTTCAACCGTATGGAAAGCAAGGGCACTGACAAATATCCAGGGACTTCCCATGAATTATATAACACCTGAAATCTCTATATTAAAATATTTTACCTACCCAAATTTAACTGTCTCTTCTGATTTGACAACTTCTCCCATGAAACTTCACAATAGTAATGTATCAAACAACCCTAATTATTTCTAGCACCTCTCTTTTTATAAGGTGAAAGAACAAATCTTTGCAATTTTGCAGGAGCCCTCTGGGAAATCTCAGAATGGATTTTGTATAAAAGATATCCTGAATCATTCTCCCTCCTCCCCTTATATTTCTATAATTGGATCTGATTTTGAGGAGGCAAAATTCAAAAAGATGTCAGAAGAGATTTAGACATTTTATTAAGATGGCATTATGGGTGCTTGAAAAAGATGTTTGGTGATCTATTTAATCAAAACAAGAATCACAATTCTAAAGCCATATAAAGTAAGATGGTAGTAAAAAACATTAAGTTCTTTCATAGTTGTGATACTTTTTTCTTAAATAACATAGACTATATAACAAAGTTAACATAAAGAATCTTTGCTCTGTAGGCAGATTACACAGCTAGTAAAAAAAAAAACCCTGCATACTGTAGGTGAAAAATTCATCAGTAAATCAAGGCAGCAATCTCATCAAAGTAAACCTGACTAATGCCAAAATGTGAGCCCATTTCATACCTCCTTTTAAGAATCAGGTATTATAAACCAAGGCAAGTAAAATTCACTTACCAAACCTTGTCCTTTATTATGTTCCTTCATATTCTGGAACAATCTGAAATGTTCCAACAATATCTTCAGGTTTCATAAACCTTAGGTCAAAACTAATTTCATAATAATTATACTGAGATGTTCTGTTAACATGCAATGTGTTCCTCATAGCCATCTTCAAATGAAAAAGAAGTATTTTTAAATTTCTCAGTTTTAATTTTGTTTACTTTTTAAAAATTGTTTTAATTAGTTATACATAATAGTAGAATACACTCTGATACATCATATATAAAGAAGTATAATATCTCATTCTTCTGGTTACACTCGATGTAGAATCCCACCTGTTGTATAGTCACATATGCACATAGGGTAATAATGTCTGATTCACTCTTCTCTGCTTCCTACCCCCAGATCCCTCCCCTCCCTTCACTCCCCTCGACCTATTCTAAGTTATCTTTATTCTTCCCTAGCCCCCCATCGTGAATTAAGTTTTAATTTTTAATGCAGTATCAATAGTTATTACCCACACAAGGAAAGTTCTTGGGGTGGAGGGGCTGTGATAACTCTTTAGAGTGTCAAGGGGCCCGGAGCCCAAAATTTTGGAAGCTACTGCTCTACACAAACTGACTTTCATGGTACTGGGCCCCTAAGAGATGAAACAGCTAAGTCCAGAAGCCGAGGGAGAGGTGAGGAGTTGCCCCGCTTACCGTCACTCCTGCCGACTTCATATTTCCCGACCCTGTAACTCTGCACTTCATGACTTCAGAGGTTCTGGTTTGCAGAGAGAAAAAGCTTCCTCTAGGAGATCCAGCAAGGTTCCCATGAAGCTTTTAGCTATGGCTGTCGGTGAGCCAATTTTGCCTCCTTGTGCCAACATCAGACAAGGAAAGGAGTCACCATCTGGTTTTATTATAAAGAGGAGGGAGGGTAGGGTTGCCCCATGGGGCCAGGAAGAAAATGCTCAACATTCGAGTTTGACAGTAAATGTCAGGGCAGCTGCCATGGCTCCGCATCCCTCAGGGAGAAAAGCCTAGACGGCAGAGTGGCCGGCTGTGGCTGAGGGCTCTGGAATGGTACTCAAGCAGGGAGACAGAAGGTCAGTTGCAGCCATGGGGCTGTAGCTCCTCCCTTTTCCTTTCCTTTGCAAATTTCCCTCAAAAAAGGACCAACCACAATTCTGGAGGAGCTGTTCCCAGAACTTAACCTACAAAGCGAATGGATCCAAGTGGCACAAAATGTGGGCTTTCGGGATGCTGGGGTGCTCTTCCATTGTCCTCTCTAAGGTCGAGGCACTCTTTCCCAACTGTGGATGGGGACTCAGAGAAACTGGGGACAAACCCAACATTTTGTGCCGACCACAGACTATTTCTCTTTGGAGAAAGCCCAGGTACTTGCAGTGGACTGCAGCCCACCATTGTCTAAGTTAACATAGAACCCCTTCCTCCTGTGCAGGCAGGAGTCTTGCTGTCGCCCAAGATGTACGTCTGCCCATAAGTTCCTAATACACCGCATTCTGGGCAATCCTGGGTTTCTACACCCTTTCTTTGGTCTCTGTGCACCTTCTGCCCTTGGTTGCCAGTTCTTATACCCTGGGTTTTTCTGAAAGAGTACCTACTGCTATTTCTTAGTAGTGTCCTAAAGGGCACAGCTCAGGAGATACTAGTTCACATTTTTAAGCACTTAATTAGCAATCATTTTGTTTGGAATCTTTAAAAGATAAAAGGGCTTTGGGGGATGCTCTTAATAAGTCACTTGTAAAAGCCATTTGAGGAAGTTAGAACTGATGCCTACGTTTGCTCTTCATAAATTGCTCAGTAAGAGTCAGAGATATTGAAAATCGATTCACTGAACTCCACACTCCCTCAAAGTTGGAGTCAATATTTTGAATAATTAGCTCCACCAGGACTTTAGCTGTAACAGTTTATAAAAATGTCTCTGGAGAATAACTCTACTGAAACAACCGAAGGGGTTCATTCATAAATTAAGAAGTCTCCGTGCGTGGCTGGCTCACGGGTGCCCTTTAGCAAAAGGGACTCAGACTCCTTCCTGCATCAGTGGCTGTGGCTCTTGCCAAGTGAACTGAGTGGCACAGTTCTGATGATCTCACCCAAAGAATGAGCCTGTGGATTGACTAAATATAGGAAAGGCCAAACACCATGGGAAGACTTGACACGAATCACTTCCCCAGAGAAGTGGCGCTCTGTTTGGATGGTAATCACCTGACTCAGTCAAATTCCCTAATTTTTTTTTTTTTTTTTTTTTTTTTTGGTCCTGAAGATTGAGTCCAGGGGTGCTTAACTACTGAGCCACATCCCCAGCCCTTTTTCATATTTTATTTTGAGACAGAGTCCACTAAGTTACGTAGGGCCTCACTAAGTTGCTGAGAGGCTGGCTTTGGACTCACCATCCTCCTGCCTCAGCCTCCTGAGCCACTAGGATTACAGATGTGCGCCACCACACCCCGCTCAAATTCCCTGTTGTAGGAAGTATATTATGTCGGATCTCTTAAGTGAAGTTTGTAACCCATTCAATCCTGGGCGTTTGTTCTCAGGTTTTGTTCTAGTTCTGCATTAGCTTTGTTGTACTTACCAGTCTTAGCAAACTGTGGAACCAGAGTAATGGCGCTGCTACGAAGAGCACTTCCTTTGTTACTCTGCCAACCCTGTGCATCTTTGTATAAATTCTCCATACCGAAGGGAATCTTTAGAATCACATAAAAACCCAACCAACCCAGAAATTAACATTAAGAGAGGAGTAGAAAGAGGGCCTTGGTGGAGGCCACAGGGTGGAAGATGGTGAATGATCCACATGTTGATTGATGTTCATTGATCATGTGGAAGGTTAGCAAGTCTATAGTGTACCCTTGCAGTGAAGCCATTTTTAAGCTCTCTATTTTTGACAAGAAATCCAGATGAGGTGCCCACCAAGTCTGAGGCAATGACAGATACCATTTCATGGGGTATGGAAGAGTCTCCAGGTAAGGACAAGTAAATTGCTTCTATTGGCTAGGTAACCTCATGGGGAGACCCCAGACTGTACTGCTCCAGGTGAATAAGGAAACTGACTCTATTTAGGACATGCCGTTTGCTTTGATTTGTCTTCTGCAGAATTAAATCAGAAATTGATTACATTCAGAAATTAAGTGGGAGCTGAATTTCTTTTTATATATATATATTTTATTTTTTGGTACAGGAATTGAACCCAGGAGCACTTAACCACTGAGTCACATCCCTAACCATTTTTAGTTTTATTTCAAGGCAGGATCTCATTAAATTGCTTAGAGCCTTGCTAAATTGCTGAGGCTGGCCTCAAGCTTGCAATCCTCCTGTCTCAGCCTCCTGAGCCACTAGAATTAGAGATGTGGACCACCATGTCCAGAGGAAGCTGGATTCTTAGATACAAGTGTTTTCAGTCAATGTTGTGGTCTCAGCTGACAAAACCAGAATTGTGGAAACTAAAGGAATAGCTGGGAATTCTCAGATGAGCCTGTGATTAGCCTATTCCCATTGCAATAGTCTGGATTTTAAAAGTTCCCCAAAGGTTCATGTGTGGAAAGCTTGGTCCCTCAGCCTGTCTTGTTATTGGGAAGTGACAGAACTTTTAGGAAGTGGGGTTCAGTAGAAGGAAGTTAAATCATTGGATGTGTGTCCTGGAAGGGGATATTAGGACCCCGGCCCCTTCCTCTCACTTTGCTTCCTGGTTGTCATGAAGTGTACAGGGCTCTTCTGCCACACACTCCACCATTATGTATTGTGCCACCACAGGCCCAAAGCAATGAGACCAAATGTCCATGGAGTAAAATCTCTGAAAATGTGAGTCAAAATAAACCTTTCTCCCTTTTAAGTCAATTACCTCAGGCATTTGGTCATAGTTACAGAAAGTTCACTAACACAGTTTATAACCTCTTTCTCCCCTCTATATAATAGTTTTTGCTATAAATAGCTCGAGATTTTTTTTTCTATGAAACACCCAACCCTACCATGAATGAGCTTTTTAAAAAAAATGACATCTGACTTTTAAATTTTCCTGGGATAGTTCCAATTTATGCCTGTAATCCTGTCCAATTAGCACCTCCTCTCACTCTCCAAAGAGCCTGGTTTGGAAGATAAGTTATACGCCTATCCTATTTCTAAATAAAATGCATATTATTTTCCTCTACTTATTTACCTTAAATTAATTAGATATTCTTGACTTCCTCTTTGAAGTACCTGTCTTGCCATGTAGCATGTTTTCACTTTAACCAAACATAGAATCACTGGAGGAATGGGAATAGTAAAGGAGTAACTTGACAAATAGGCAGTGCTGAGAGCAGAGGTGAGGAGACAGGGAATGCTGACTTCCTCGTCCCCAGCGTATCTCCAGAAGCTGCTGTCTCTGTATGTTTTGGCAGCTCATCCAGACCCATAGTGTCAATAAACAGGATGAGGATTCTGTCTTCAGATGACTGGCACGTGAAAAATCTGCTCTTGTGTTTTCAACTGAATGTCCAAAGTAATACATGAGGGGATTCTGGAATCTCTTTTTATGGAAGTATTTGCCCAGTCCTTCTCCAAGTGAGAAGCTGGTCTAAGTAAACCTCCTCAGACACAGTCCGAGGAAAGACAAGCCAGGAATAAGGCTGCATGAGAGGAGAGCCTGTGATAGCCAGGGGCTTACTCTTTAGAGAAAATTCTTGTGCTTCTCGGGAAGGAGAGAGAATCGCCAAGGAATAGAGGGAAGCTCCAGACACAAAGGTTGACCAACTTTATACCCTAGAAGCAAACGTTCATTGAGGATTTCCATGTGTTCCTACTGAGAAAAGCCTTGTGGAGGATCCAAAGACAATCTTACCCCCAAGGAATCAGAAATTGCAAACTCAGATGCTTGCAAGGGATAAACAGGAACATGAATGACTGAAGACTTGGCGTAAAAAAAGTGGTAACAGCAACTACCATTCAGTCTCAGAGTCCAAGAGACAGTAAGGAATGATGGGGACTTGGGGAGACTTGGAAAGACCACAACTCTGTACCAGAAAGAGTATCCACCACTCATATATAGCAGGTTATTTCTATGAAGGTCCAATGCCAGATTTTATGATTTTTCCAATAAAATCTAGAAACATGGGTTTTTATTCAATATGTACCTATTCTTTAACTATGGGTAAATATATTACATTTTGTTTTTAAATTCTGTGCCCTTATAACACTTTGAACCAAACAAAACATTTCTGTGGATAGCATTCAGTCCTTGGGCCCCAGCATGTGCCTGTGTATAAGCTGGCTTCCTGTTACTATAATGAAATACCTGAGACAATTAGCTTATGAAAATAAAAGGTTTTTAGCTCATGGTTTTGAAGATTCCAGTCCAAGATCAAGTGACACCATTGCTTTGGACCTCTGACAAGGACAGCACATGAAGGCAGGAGTATGCAGCAAAGCAAACTACTTACATGATGAACCAGAAAGCAAAAAGAGAGCGGAAAAGACTGGGATCCCACAGTCTCCTATGAATGCATGTCTCCGAATATCTCCAAGGCCCTAAGGCCCTTCCATAAGGCCCCACCTCTTAAAGGTTCCATCACCTCCCAATCTTGCCAAACTGGGACCAACTTTTAACAACTGGGCCTCTGGGACATTCAGTGTCAAAACTCTAGCAGCCTGAATTCTAGATTTGCAGCTCATGACTTTGCACATTTCAGGGACAAATGAGCTTTGGCATATCCAACACTTGAGATGCAACTTTCAGCTTCAGACAACTTTTGTCAAATCATTGAGCCAGAAGTAGTCTTAGAGCTCATCAAGTTTAATTTCCTCATTTTACCAAAGAGGAAACTGAAGTTCAGATGCAGATAGAAGGCAGCTAGGCCCTGCCCAACGTGAGATTTTGCCAGCTTGGTGTGACTCACCATGAAGACTTGGAGAATAGATCAGGTAGTGAGGCACTCACGCTTCCAGGCACCAGGCCCCTGGAAGGCAGTGCATGTGCTTGGATCATTCTAGTTGGCTCCCTGGCCTCGGGGCCTCATCCTTTCCTGAGCCCACTGGGAACATTTACAGCCTAGAGTGAAGGGGTTAGGGGTAAAGGGGAGGAAGAGCATTTTGACTGATATCAGGATTAGAAAGTTAGGAAGGTTCTAAATAGCTCCTTCTGGAAGGTTTTAGGCAAGTTAAATTTAAAGCAGTGGTTTGAATTTAGGGCCTAAGGAGGTCATCTGGACCATCCCTCTGCCTCCAAAGAACATTGCTTTTGTTTTACATTTTCTGAGAGTTTCTAAAGGCAAGAGAAGGCCAATCCTGCCACTAGGTCACTATTCTGCCTCCATTTGGACATGCCTGCGGGAGAACACCTTGGTAATATGGATTTCTTTTTAAAAATCCCATTCACATGTTACTGGGTAAATAAAATACACCTTGCAGAAATTTTGAAATATAAATACAAGCAAATAGAAGACAAAACTGCTATACTTGAACTATCTAGAAACAATCTGAAAATCTGTTTGTATTTTATAGATATATACATATATATACATATATGTATGTGTAATGGTATATACATATGATTATATGTCTGATATTGAGTAAGGTGTAATACTTTTTGGGTGCAGTGGCACATGCCTGTAATCCCAGTAGCTCAGGAGGCTGAGGCAGGAGGATCTCGAGTTCAGAGCCAGCCTCAGCAAAAGTGAGGTGCTAAGCAACTCAGTGAGACCCTGTCTCTAAATAACATACAAAATAAGGCTGGGACTGGGGCTCAGTGGTTGATTGCCCCTGAGTTCAATCCCCATTACCCCCATCCTCACAAAAATGATGTAATACTTATATACATATGTTCCATAATTGTAAAACTTGAGATTATATACATACTCTTTGGAGACCTGTTGTTCAATTGACTTACAAATGTTTTTGCATGTTTTAATGATCCTTCTATGATTTTTTCTATGGAATATCAATTTCATTTGATAGTTTCTTTGAGGGAATCAGAAACTGCTGAGCAAAGAAGTTTCTGGCACAGTTTAATTCAAGAGTCTTGAATCTTTTCTCAGAAGAAATCAAAAAAAAAGAGAAAGAGCTACTTGATTTCTCCCAAAGCCAGGTTATGGTTATATACAGTCTCATAAGTGGAGCAGGGAGAGATTAAGAGGGATGTAGACCTTGGTCACTTCCTGGGACACCTACCAAGTAATTTTCAAAATCAGCTGGTCAGCTATTTGTGACACTTGGCCTCAAACACTCACAGTGAACTGGGAAAATGTCCTAAATTTAGGGAGGCCTGGGACTCTGGCTGGTATGACACCACACGGGGCACCAGCCTATTTACAGTGACACCAAAAATGGCAATTTCCTGTGTAAAAAGTTGAAGAGGGTGTTTTCCCTGCCTCTTCCCCTGCCCGCGGCCCCTCCCGAGGGCACTGCAGAGCTGGCAAAGCTGATGTGCAAAGTCCCATCCTCTGTCCCAGCAGGGCAGGCAGAGCAGTGTTTCTCCTTCCTACGCAGAGCCTGCCTGAGTCCTGCTGACCCAAGGAGTGACAGGCCTGCTCCAGAGGCAGCTGGGTCCTTTCCAGGAATTGCTTCAGCAGACCCAGGACAAAAGGGTTTTCCTTCAGGCAGAAAAGCACAGCAGACATAAGAGCCCCTCATGGCACCAAAGCAGGATTCATTGCCTGTAGTTTTTCTGTAAAAAGTCACTTATCTTTCCTTCGTCCCTGCCTCCCACCTCCCAGGCCACGGAAGCTATTTTTAAATCACCCTAGCAACAAGAGGACACAGGCTGGGCCTCCTGTGATGCTGCAGCCACCATTAACAGTGAGTGTGACTGTCCTGCAAAAGGTGCGGCCTGTTTCTCTCCTGTCCTGGCAGAAGGATGTCCTCACAGTACATGAAGAACCATGTTCCCTGCCCCACCTCTGCCTTAGTTCCTAAATTGGATATTGCTAGATTTTTTTCTGAACAAACTTCTTAGACTTCAGCTCCCAGGAAACTCTGAGGGTTCTCAGAAACACCCTCTAGTGTGGGAACGCGTTGGGCGGGCTTGAGCAGGTTCTGGGGTGGGTTGGGGGAGCATTAGAGGCATCTCATCCTTAGAGACTTTAAAGTCAATAGCAATAATTTAGGAACCAACATAAAACTGGTCTGCTTTTTATTACCTCGTGGGGCAGCAATTCTTTTGTCAGTGATAAACAGTCCTTGATGGTCCCTTTCCTGTATACCTGCTGCATTGGTGGCTCCCCTTCTCCTGGTGCCTCTCTGCTTACTTCACTTCCTGTGATGACTGGGCACCCAGTGGCCAGAAAGGACAGACATTCCTCAGATCAAACTCTATCAAGTTCCACTTGCTGGTGCTTAGCTATGAGAAACAGATCTCCTGGCTGCTTGGATAACTGCAACCACAGTCCTGGAATGTGACAAGTCTGTTGTCTGAGGAACACTGCCTCGTGAGCCCAGGAGAAATGATTACTGCAAGCCCCCTCCCCACCTCCAAAGGGCCCTCTCCCAATCCTCAGAATGGTGTTCAAAAGCTGGTGGTAGAGATATACTCCTCCAGGTCCTGAATGGAAGGTGAACTTCATACCCTTGGCCAAAATACTCTCAGCGGGGTGAGACTGACCCCAGAGAGCTAAGAGAAGTGGAAAGGGAGGTGGAAGGAATGGCCACAAAAAGTCCCTTGCTTGAAAGTTTGGCCTAGGGCCTCCCACTGCATATTTTGGTTCTGAGACCAAATACGTTAACGCTACAAATGCAGGCTAGGTGAATGAAACCTTATTGCCTAGCCGAATTTCATGCCATGCCCTGAAGGCACATTTTGTAAGTGCAGCAAGCTCCGAGGGTGCCCATGCCTGGGCTGAATTGGGGCCTTTGGTGGTATTTACTCTTTAAAGGAATTAAACGCTCTTTCTGCATTTTTTTACTACCGCATCTGGAACTGTTCCCTCAACTTCCCTTATATGTTCCTCAGCTGAACTAAATTCCCTCTTCTTTTGGTAAGGGTGCCATTCACACTGAGGTGCGTAAGACCCGGGAGTTCAGGACCGTGGCAGTCTGAAAATACATTTGTGGTTTGGATTACTTTTCTCTGTCTCTATTTTTAATCCTCTTGCATATTTACATGGGATCTTTCTCCTCTGGGATTCCTATTGCTTCTCAGCTACAAACCGTTCTTCCCAGCTTCTCCTAAAGGAGGTGAAGAGGTATTGCTATGCCGCTCTTTGGTTTGGTCACCAGTGTCACTTATGAGCATTGCCTGAGAACAGATTGGGTAATTGAAATATTTAATAATCATCAGAGCACTCCAGGTACCTGTCCGTCAGAACGGACACCGCAGGCAGCAGAATGGTCCTTCGGGATCAGACATTCACCCTGTACTAGCTGGAGTACATAGAGGTCTGGGAGGTTTCAGTGGAGGACCTTGGGCAAATAGGGGACCTGGTGACACTCCACAGATGGTTCAGGCAACAGTTATTTTCCAAGAGGTACAGAAATACTTTAATATTTTTAACAATTGGGGCAGCTTTGCCTGTGTACATTGCCTTGCTGAAGAATAAAAACATTCTTATTAGATAGCCCTTGAGTGGGATCACAGCAATTCACTCAGTGCGTTTGCTGGGTTTATGCAGATTAGGGGTGAATTCAGAGTCTTATGTGAGTTTTCCTTTCAAAGAGGTTCAGAGCAGCCATTCTGTTCTCTCTGCAGTTGGCCTCAAAGTTATGACAACTCTCCTGGGTCTCTTTTGTTGAGGTCAGGTTGTATCAGGTTGCACCACTCCATCTTTTCCTTCTTTTTCTGGCATGTACAACTAGCCCCTGAGGGGAAGAATTACTTAGAAATCACTCAGAAAAGAATGATAAGACCAGATCTGTTATATCATATGTACTCTGTGCACTGGTCCATGATGAAGAGACTTTGCTTTCAGAGACTTCATTTTTTAGAAAAAGAAATTATATAGAGACAGCTCTCAGGACAGGTGTGTGTTCAAGTGTAACCAGGCAGAGCCACAGACTGTGACCCACCTAGGATTGAGTTCATCTTCTTTTGTGGAGAAACTACCACCACTGACCTCGCACTGCCCATTCACCTGTTCCTTATGCCCATCTGGGACCATAGGGCATTCCTCAAAAGATTATAAAAGAACTTATTTTAACATTTAATATTTGGCTACTCATTGTGAGTGTAATTAGACTAACCACAGTTATTTCCCAATAGTCTAAGTACAGCTTGAGTTATTTTTGGTGCAAGTTTCAAGTCCACCAAATTGTATCTGATGTTTTCTGTTGTTCATATGGCCTCATAATTCCAATTTTTCCTGTACAGCTAGTTGCCTGAAGTACGATGCTAATTTGGGTTCAGAGTGGGACTGTGAGAATTTACTTGGGTGCTTGCTATAACAATCTAAATATTTGAGTGGGGTCCAGAGTGTCATTAGCACAGGGATGCTCTGCTAATGAGCAGGACATCTAAGATGGCAAGGGTAGGGTACCACCTCGAAGCAGATAGTTCATTTCCTTAGGCGGTAGGCATAGAAAAGTAAATCAGCAAAAAGCTGTTTTCTCCAAATGTGAATTTTAGAGTTGATAACCTGTAGTTGCTCCAACACTATGTTGAGTCTCAGAACTCAACATAAAAGTTACTACTTTTTATGATCTGATAGAATGTGAAAGGAAATTTGTTTGACTCTTGGTTTCCTGAGACCAAGATGGCAAACAGCCCTTCCATGAGATCATCCTGAAAACATTTGATCCCTTGAAGTCAATGGCTGATTGAATCCAATAGCCTACTGGCTAATTCTTATAGAAAATTGTTCAAATTATAATTCTTTTGTGTGTGTGTATGTGGTGCTGGGCACTGAACCCTGGGCCTTGTGCAAGTGAGGCAAGCACTCTATTATATCCCCAGCCCTCAAATTGTAATTCTTAATCTCTGCTTGGAGTAATGAGATTCATTATTCTCTTCAGAATGCTAATACTTTCACTGCTAATCATATCATGTTGAGCATTTTTGTTTCTAGAAGAAGTCCTTAAAAAAAAAAATCTGGTATCATGTGATTGCTTTTCTAATCCCACATAAATTCTTCTGCTTGATTGTGTCTTCTTTAACATTCCTCAATCAGGATTCAACTTGTGGTCTCCTAGTCTGGAGGCCCCGTGGTTTGTATAAGAGAATAATGTGTCTGATTCATGCTGAATTCCATTCAAAACTAACCCACATCCTAATAGAGGTAGTTGATGTTCTGACCTGTTTTATTCTTTTTTTGGCTACACAAACTTTTTGGAGTACAGATGCTGCTATCTCTGTTGAATACTATACTGCTGCCCTTTGTCTTAACTGGAACTTTGGATGCCTGTCACCTTATTTATATAATTTGGCCTACCTAAAGCACCCCCTGACTTTGTAAAATTTTGCAAGATTGTTCTCATTGGACTAACATTCCCAAACCAAGGTGTTTGATATTAGTTTCATTATTTTTCCACATGACATAAAAATGTTAAGTAAGACCAATTCTTTCATTTGCTCCTCTCTTTCTAGTTCATCATCCTTTTAAAAATACCGTTTACTTCCTGTCTTTTAAGTAGGTCCCTGGACAAAATGGGGGAAAATTGATGTGGGGGAAATACTGTCAAACTTTTCACAGATCTCCTTACAAGGTTTTGGAAATATCAGTAATGTCCACTGTTCGTTTTCTCATGAATGCCCTTTAACTTCTCAAACGATATGATATATAACATGGCATAATTTTAACTTATGTGACATGTCCTTTTATTACATTACCACACATAGATTATATTTGCCTATTGGTTTAATAGTTAGATCTTTCAGTTTAGCATAAATCAAGTCACCTATTGTGGTTGTAACCTGTTTCAGTGCTACAGTATCAAACTTCCAGTTTTGCATTATTTTTCCTGAAAGGAACACAGAGTTTCTTGGTCCAAGTTCTTGGTTTGAAGATGTGGAAATGAAGTTCCAGAATACTGATATGACTCGGTTAAAGCTGCCAAATGAGTTATTTCAAGTCAATGTTCTCCCTAACCTTTCAGCAGTTCAACATGTCCATTTAAATTTTCAGGCACCTGCTATTTATTAAGAAATATGCAAACATTCTGAGTTGGCATTTCTGCCAAGTACCTTGCCATGCAGTTGTCCCAAGGGGTGGGTTCTTACTCAATTATCTCTGTTCTCAGCCTGATATATTGCTTCTTCCTGAATACTCTGGTAGGTTCTTGATCTGAATGATGAAATGATTCAGATTTTATGCTTGGGCAGATGATTTGCAGATTGTATCCACATCATATTATGGTTATATATTATTGACAAGATTTGTTTCTGTTTTTGTTTTTTGTACTAGGGATTGAATCCAGGGGTGCTTAAACACTGAGCCACATCCCCAGCCTTTTTTATATTTTATTTCAAGACAGGGTCTCACTAAGTTGTTTAGGGTCTCACTAAATTGATGAGGCTGGC
Source organism: Sciurus vulgaris (assembly GCF_902686455.1). Classification (NCBI taxonomy): domain Eukaryota; kingdom Metazoa; phylum Chordata; class Mammalia; order Rodentia; family Sciuridae; genus Sciurus; species Sciurus vulgaris. The sequence continues at coordinate 86,905,080 of NC_136470.1, forward strand.
TTTGAACTCATGATCCTCCTGCCTCAACCTCCCAAGCTGCTGGGATTACAGGTGTGCACACTGCACCCAGCTACTATTGGCATTTATGTCTCCTACACAAGATGGTAAACACCTTAAGGCAGTTGGCATTCTCAATTAGTGTATCAGTCAACTTTGCATTCCTACAATTAAAGACCTGAGGTAGCTAACTTATGAAGAAAAAAGGTTTATTTAGCTCACAGCTTTGGAAGTTCAAAGTCCAGGATCAGAGACTCTATTGGTGAAGGTATAGAAGGTGATGCATTGTGGTGGAAGTGCTTGTAAGAACAGTCACATTTTGAACAGGAGCAGAGAGAAAGAGGATGGGCAGGGTTAGACTTGCACCTTCTATAATATATACAACCCTCTTTTGAGAACTCAAGTGATTACATGAAAACTACCAAGGGGTTGTATTTGAAGTCCCTCAATGACCTAAGGAGTTCTCACTGGACTCCACCTCCCAAAGGTTCCACCACTCCCCAAATAGCACCTCCATGGGTACCAAGACATTAACCACATGGATCCTTGCTGGATACTCAGACCATACCCACCCAAACCATACATTTAGTATCGTAGATTTTAGCAGGTACTCGAAAACTGCTTGAGGAACTGAATGATTGAATTACCAAGGGCACACAGGTAAGGTAAGCATATTGAAATTCACTGCCCAGTAAACATGTGTGCAGGTTATTCAAAGTGGTTCTGACAATCAGCCCTCCAAATGTGAAAAAGAAAAACTTGATCAACACCTGGCATCATAATAAAAAAATAAATAAAAATGAATCATAGAACTAAATGTGAAACCCCAAGCAATAAAACTTCTAGGCAAAAACCTTTGTGGCCTTAGGTTAGAAGAAGATTTGGTAACTACAACACCAAAAATTTAATTCATGAAAAAAGATAAACTGGACCTTTTCAAAATTAAAACATCTGTTCTTCAAAAGATGCTGTTCAGAGAACAAAAAGACAAGCACAGAAAGGGAGGAAATATTTGCAAAACACATATCTGATAAAGTCCTTCATTCCAGAATATATGACGAACTCTCTGGATAATAATAATAAAGCAGAAAACATAATTTTAAAAATTGGAAGATTTTAGCAGACCCTTCAGCAAAGAAGATATGCTATGGGAAGTAAGTACATGAAAACATGTCAACGTCATTAGTTATGAGGGAAATGCAAATGAAGTATATCTGAATAGCCATGAGCCTGGTGTACAAGTCTATTAGAAAGGCAAAAAATACAAACAAAAGCTGGCAAAGTTGTTTAGCATCTGCAACTCTCAAATATTCCTGGTGGAAATGCAAAATGGTGCAGCCACTTTTGAAAGCCTTTTCACTGTTTTTTATAGAGTTAAATGTGTACTAGCCACATGATCCAGCAACCCATCACCTAGGCATAAAAAAAAAACTATATTAATGTAATAATATGAAATAGGATGTTTATAATAACTTCATTCATAATAGCCCAAAACTAGGGACTGGGGGTGTTGCTCAGTGATAGAGCATATAACCATAATTGCCAAAAACTGGAAAAACTATTCTTCAAATGTACTTCAACCAGTAGTTGGATAAATCGTTGTGGAGAACCTTGATTGTGGTGTTAGTTACATAACGACATGCATTCATGAAAATCCATAGAACTTCTATTAGAAAGGTGAACTTTACATGAAATCGTAGTCAATAAAATTGACTTTAAAAATAGACTTGTTGAATTTCCCTGTTTCCAGTTTCCCACAAACTAACTCAGGTGTCATTAAAATGAGAACATCAGATCCTGGAGGGGGGACTCCATGCCCCCACTGACCACCTCTCTTCACACTGGGGTGAGAACCTTCACTGTATTCCAGGATTACAGTTGTTAAAATGCCAATTAAAATGTTAATACCCAGGAACTATTTATGGTTAAGACCCAGTATCCTAATCTTTACCAAGCAGAATAATTTGTTAAAAATATATATACTTTGGGGATACAGGACCCTAAAACAATTCCACACCCCGTACCATGCTTCCTTTACAAGGACAGCTCTGCTAACCTACTGATACTGGTGATGGATGGCATAGTGAGCACACAGCTATCCCACACCTGTCTAGTAAACTGCGTGAATACACAAAGAATTGATGTGAATATAGGAGTGGGAAAAAAAAAAAACACAAGCAACACTAAAAAAGTTTATGTCATGTTTATGTCAAAGTGCTACAATTAGAGTGTTTAACTTATAAAAATTCTAAATGTACATAGAAGAAAATTACATGGTGAACCCATCAAAGACAAAAGATCATGGTTTCTGTTTTGGTGCCTTTTATTACTTTTTTTTATTAACCCTTTTTAGTTACACATAATATTTGGGTCCATTGACATAATTCTACAAACATGGAATATCATTTGCCCTAATTCAGTCTCCAGTACTTCCTCTTTCCCTCTCCTCCTCCCTCCCCATTTCCTCTCCTCTACTCTAATGATCTTTCTGCTATTTATTTATAGTTTTTTTTAAATTTGTGCCTTGTGGATATACATAACAGTGAGATTCACTGTGTTATATTCATATATGTGCATGGAAAATTTAGGTCAGATTCATTCCACCCTTCCTCCTTTTCCTGTCCCTCCTCCCTCCCCATTAATCCCCTTCCTCTGCTCCAGTGAGCTTTCTTCTATTTTCCTGGGATTCCTCCACTCTTAAACTGCCCCCCTCCCTTGCCAGCTAATATTAAAAAGTGAAATTGTTCTTACATATTTATAAAATAACACACACTGGTACTGAAAAGTACACGTGGATAGCCACAAGTACGAATAACTGACCACTGCCTCTTGGAGCACTCGGGACACCAAGTTCCGCTCTAGGTGTACAAATGTTGTTCACATTCTTTTACCAAGACTCAGCCGACCTTGCAACAGGCTCCTTTCCACTTAATGATATTTCATGAGTCCAGATTCCACTCAGTCTGCAACCCCTGAAATAGGCCCAACTGCTGAAGACTAATGTGACTGCGGCAGCCTGATTTGATAGGCAGCCTGCACGCCAAGCCGACTGTCTTTTTCCAGTGAAAGTTTTCCAGGCTAATGGAAGAAAAATGTATAAGTGAGATAAATGCCCCTTTAGTGTTTTCCCAGAGTATCATCCAAGCTCCCAGAGGCTTGCTTGTGGGGGAGGGAGGAGGTTCTTTGCACTAGGCAGCCCCTGGTTTACCTTGGCGATCACTAAAGAAACCTAGGAGCTGAAGGGGTTCAGGGCATGTGGAACCACCCAAGGAAACTTACTGTCATAAAGTGTCCTCAGCGCTGTTCTCTAGATCCACAATTTACCTCTGGGGCCTCAGGGTGGTATGTTGGGCCCAGTAGACTGCAGCTTTCCATAAAGCTGCCCCCAGAAGGATAAACTAAGCTGTGATCTCCTTGATCCTCAGAGCTTGCTGGCTCTGCTCCAGCTGCAAACTGGGTGACTGTGGAAACCACTCAGCATTCACACACCTGCCCTTTGGAAATCCTGACTCTCCCATCTGGAAAGTGTGGCTAGGCTTGTGGCCTAGGAGAGTAACTGCTTGGAAGGAGCTGGCTTGCGCAGGAGCATGGCCAGAGATCTAGCCTGGCAGTTGTGTGCAGGACACATTGGTGCTAAGGGCTTTGAAGAAGGGGACCTTTGGCAGCCACCAGAACAGTCCCGTTACAGAACTTCTGCACTGGAGAGGTGGTTGGAAGAGGCTGCTGGGAAACATTTCCTTTCCAGTGAACAAGGACCAGAGTTTAGAAACTATTAAAAATGTAATCGTTTCTATGACTGCAATAGTTCACGGAAGGAAATCCAGAAAATACCTAAAAATAAAAATAGAAAATTCACTCTTAACGCCACTACTTACATTTATGCATTGTAAACAGGTGCGAAGATTTCTGATCTTGCAATCATATGGAAAATTAGAAAATGCCATACATGCCCCGTTATAGCCTACTTTTATTTGCTTAACTTTGGGGTGAACATCCTTCTTGGTCACCAACTGTTGTACCTTGCTGAGGATGGAAAAAGTGGATGCAGGTGGCCACCAGGTCTCTGACATCTCTTCTCTTCTTCATTGTCTGTCAGCGTCCCCTCCCCAGTCCCACACTCAGACGGCTGTCAGTTTATCTGTGATAAAGTGCTATCCTTTCCAAGGCACGTGCTTTTTATAAGAAATTCTGAAGAGCAGGTAATCTTCACACAACCACCATTTAGTCTCTAACAGTGGGATATCAAGGTGGGGAGAGGTTTTGTGTTTCTCGAAAAGGTCTGCTTTGTCAACTCCCAGCTGAGATGGAATCCGAAGGGAATGGGGATTCCATTCCCTTCGAATCCCCTTCGGATTCCCAGGCCTTTGGTGAACAATATAGAGATAGCTGAATTTCCCCTGGAGTCCGACAAAATGTCTCAAGCTAATCCATCCACCCATTAAGATTTGTTGATTATTGGGAAACATTTTTTGAAGATGGACTCACAACTTGGGGTAAGAGTAACAACATGGGATTTGGAGTCATATGACTATAGATTAAAATTCTGGCTAAGGTTTTAGCTGTGTGACCCGGGGCAAGTTACTTAGCAACTCTGCACCCCAGTTTCCTCACCTCTAAAGGGACATGGCAACACCTCTCTCATGGCTGCTGTAAGAATTAAAATAGGATAAGATTTGTAACTATTTAGTCTGGGTAGAGATCTCAACAATAGGTAGATACTAATTATAAAACAACAAAAGCAACAGCACACAGCTTTTGAAAAGATTTTGACCAGCAGTGAAATATATAAATATATAGATACAAACCACATCAAGAAAATGTGACATATGAACACATAAACTATCATAGTACAGTAAGGTCTGATTGGTTTTACTATAAAGGATAATTTGCCTTGCAAAGATTTGATCTGTTAATCAATATTTGCTGCTTTCTACAAGCGAAGAAAAGGACTAGGCCTTGGATACACAGAAGTGAAGAGCTCAGTCTCTGCTCTCAGGGGTTTTACATTTTAGCAGGGAAGACAGATACTTAGCTCATTATTTCAGACTTATGGTCATAGATATAGATATGCAGCTAAAGACACAGTCGCATACAGTCCCCCCAACCCCTTGATTGGCAGGTCCATACTATGAAGAAGGTAAAACAGGGTATTCTGGTAGATGATAACTGGCGAGGGGATGCATTAGCTGACACGAGACACTCTGAGGAGGTAATATTTAAGCTGTAATTTTAATGGTGAGGAAGCAGCCATGTGTAGGTCTGGGGGCAGGACAAAACTACAAGGACAAAGACTGCGGGGCAGAGAAGCAGACAGTGACTAGAACACTGGATGAGGCCAAGAACACAAGGCGGTGTGGACAGACGCAGGCAGGAGTCAGCGGGTGAGAGCAGGGCTGGCAAATGGCTTCTATAAAGGGCCAGAGAGTTGATGGTGCAGGCACGGTCTCTGTTGCAACTACACAATGCCCGTGCTGCCCAAGGAGCCCTAGACAACACATACACAAATGGGCGTGGGATGTTCCAGTAAAATTTTATTTACAAAAACAAGGGAGGCATTTTTGGCCCAATGGCTATAGTTTGGATGAGGAAACTGGACTTTATTCTCAGTGAGGGTTCAAAGCAGAGGAGCAATAAGACCTGACATACACCGTCAAAGAATGACTATCTTCTGTGGGGCATGGACTGGGGAGGCACGGGTGGATACAGGGACCTAGGAAGGAGGCAGCTGAGATGGTTCAGTCGAGGTGACAGCTGAGGTGCTGAGAGGTGGACAGGTCCTCGTTACATATCGGATTAGAACCAACAAGATTAGGGATGAATTGGATGGGAAGATCGAAGACAAAAGAGAAATCAGAAGGATCTCTGGGTTTTGATTTAGCAACTGGGTGGACAAAACCACATGCAGTGAGAGGGAAGCTAGGACAGAGGTGTATTATGAAGGACAAAGAGCAATAGCTCAGAGTTGCCCCTGTTGAGTTTGAGATGCTCATCAGACGTGGAGGGGGGCTGTGCCGCAGGCAGGGATGTCTGCCCTGCTAGGACTCAGAGAGAGCTCCAGCTAGAGGTGGAAACGTGGGAGGAGTCAGTGCGCGGGAATAGACAGCCTCCAGATCAGTCTAGGAAGAAGGAAACCGAGTCAGGAGGACCAAGGGGAAAAAAACTGCAGGTCCCTCCAGGGCATCACAGTCTGGTAGAGGCAGCAAAGACAGTAGAGGAAGCTGGGAAGGTGCAGCCTGGGACCTGGGGGCAAAACGGGCGAATGTGAGGGTCAAGGGATCACACTTGTCTCAAGAAGGATGCCCTCTGCCACTGCATAGGACTCTGCCGAGTGCTCCAGGTCAGAGGAGGCTTCTAGGGTTCACTTGTGGACTCCCGTAACTCCCATTGCGCTGTCTGGGACATTTAAAATATGATTCAATTTACAAATATGCAAAAATTCAATTTACTCACAACTTATTCATAACACAAATCAACTCAACCAGTATTGAGTTACTACCATGACTCACCTTTCTGCTTAGAAATCATTGGTCAAGGGCAATATTACAAAATGTCTTAAATAAAGCAGTCTATGATTGGGGTGTGGGGCAGATCATAATTTTCTGTACTTTTAGGGTTATAGAGGTAATAAGCAGAAAAAGCCTGTTTTCCATCACCTCTGCCAATCAGAAACATACAAGGTAAGGAGAATCAAATCCATCAGTCATGCCCAAAGACCACAGGTGATCTTTTTCAGGTAGTGGTTTTCATTTCATGCACCACTGATATTCTTCTTTAAATTAGAGGTATCGAGAAGAAAGCCTAATTTGAGTTCCTCTGCCCTTTTCTCTCTCCACTTTTAGGAAAGATTGGTGATCAGAAGAAATGAACTGGCCAATGTGCATTTACAAATATGAAACAACAAATCAAATCATTGCATTATATACAACTATAATGCACCAAAAAAATGTGGAAAGAGAAAAAATAAATCCTATGTATTAGATTAAATATATATATTTATACATATTTAATTGAATTGATATTATAGTACTATATTAATAATTTTATATTAATTGAATTGAATTAAATATATATTATAGCCAGGCACAGTGGTGTACACCTGTAATCCCAGCGACTTGGGAGGCTGAGGCAAGAGGATTGTGAGTTCAAAGCAAAAGTGAGATGTTAAGCAACTCAGTGAGACCCTGTCTCTAAATACTCTAAATAAAATACAAAATAGGGCTGGGGATGTAGCTCAGTGGTAGAGTGTTCCTGAGTTCAATCCCTGATACTCATCACCCCAAAACGTGTATGTGTGCATGTGTGTGTGTGTGTGTGTGTGTGTGTACATTTTTTTATTAAAGAAAAAAACAAATAAAATGAACTGACCAGAGAACCAAAGAGCACAGGGAAAGGAAGAATGATCAGAGGGCTTCTAGATGGCCATCAGTCTTGTTATCCGTTGTCCGAAACAGCAGAGGGTACCGTCCTCTACTGTTGCTGATTGAGATAGCCCCCCAGGCATTGGCCCCATTCACAGCTTCCGATTTGCATTCAAAGGGTGGTTCTTTTTGACCTCTTGGGCCACTGACACACACCCTGTACTGCCTCTTTTATTGTTCCCTTTCTCATTTCGAACCCCTTCTTTCCTTGACTGCTTCTCTTGTTCCTGCCCCAAGAAAAGTGGGGAGGCCTTAGGAGGCAGAGGGAAGCAGAGTACCTGCTCTGTGAAAGGAATTCTGAAGCCTTCCCCAGCTTTGGCCTCAAAGCCTGAGCCGGCAAGGTCCCCCAGGGATCAATGAACTAAAAATAGCCAGAGGCTTGTAAATGAGCTGGACCTGTTTCTACTGCCTTCTTAGTCCTTCACAGTGTGTGGGGACACAGGGGAAGCCACAACTCCAACGCCTTTTATTTTTCTAGCCAGGCCCATTGGAGGCGAGAGCCCCACCCCTGCTGCTTGGTGGATTAACGATGGCATTTCCACCCTCTAGCTTCTCAGCCTCCCTCCCAGGAAGGTACAACTTGTCCTGTTCTGGGACACCACTTGGCAGTCCTCCTGGAGGAAGTGGATTTTGTGTTACATTTCAAAAGAAATGTAATATCACACCAGTGTGCTCTAAATTGAGCGCTCTCCCACAGCCAGCAGGATAAGTCCCATTCTCCACAACTCTGGTTCTTCTCCTGAGGACACTCCCTGCTGAGCATGGTGACACTATCCACCCACCTGTCTACTGATATTTTCTGAAAGCCTCTGAGGTGCTGTATAGTATGCAAAATACTGCCGGGTACTATGCTAGATGCTCAGAATTCACACATGAATAAATGTGGTCTATTTATAATTCATCATTTTCCCTGAGAGATGAGGAGAAGGGAAAGGGTGTTCTCAGGGTCTGTCAATCTGGTCCAAGAACGGACAAGTTCAAGAGCACAGTGAGGAGGAGGCAGCCAAGGTCATCTCCAGAGTCTGGGGAGGAGGAAGGAGTTTTCCTCAAGGTCCAAAGCCCCTAGTGACAGACTTGGTTGGCTTTGGCTTGTGCCATATTTTGGCACCTGGTAGGCACTCAACATGTGGTTATAGAGTACAATGATTAAAGTTGTGGGGTTTTGGAATCTGACAGGACTTCTGTGCTTACAGGTAACCTAACATCTCTAGGCCTAAGTTTCTTCATTCATAAAAGAGGGATCATGATTAAATCTTTCTCAAAGGTTGGTTGTGAGGATTGAGCAAGACCATGTTTCTAAATCAGTTATTTTCCTGCCTAGCATAGAATAAAGGTAAATGGTATTATTTTAAAATGTAGTGTATTCACAGAAATTTTGAGTTACAGCAAAGCAAAAGATCTGAAGATGATTGTCACTAAGAAGAGACTTTGCTACTCACAGTTCCCAAGATAAGGGGCATACCACACCATGGGTGTGTGACATGAGGAAGCACCAGGTCAGTCAGGAGAAAAAGGAGAAGGAGGCAAGAAGCTTTATTGTGGTTTCCATGAAAAGTAACAAGTGAGACAAGGAAGAAATCTTATTTTTGGTTAGTGTGAATAATTGCAGTGGGCTCTGGGATAAAGGGACTATCTCTAATCATCAGACACCTGGCCTTAGATGATTAGGACAGGTGGATAGTGTCCAGGGTGTGAGAGTGTTGAGAACAGGGTGATATCTGTGCAGCTAGCTGTCTTAATTACCAGGATGCAGGCAGTTGCGACTGCTCCCTCAAAAGCCAATACAGCGCAAACAGGACTGCTGGGCCCCCATGCTTATCGAGGTTGTTAAGAAATATTTGCCTGAGAAATGTGCAGCTGCCTAGAAACCTTATCTATCAAGGACAGGGGGGCCTAACTGCAACTCATCTCCTGCACAGTTCACCCCTTCCCTCCTCCCTTCTTCCTCTAGGGCCGTTCAGTTCTGGTGGGACCCAATGAGAATCAAATAGATTGGCAGGACCCAACCAGAGGAGGACTAATGTTTAGCTGTTCAAATGTTAACCAATTAAAAAGAACACTGTAAAACTGTTTGCCTTTCCTTATAAAAGCCTGCTGAACAAAGGCTCAGGGCCTCTTAGCATCACCGGGTTACCGTGTGCGCAGAGGACCAGGCTCGAGCTTGCCAATAAATGACTCTTTGTTGCTTGCATTGATCGTGGTCTCTGGTGGTCTTTGTGGGGTCTCGAGCCGCTGGGCACAACATATGGGGGCTCGTCCGGGATACCCCAAGCCCACCCAGACACCTGATCATAGAGTCATAAGTAACATCATTGGCCGGTGAGTAAGGCATTGCCGTATTTCTGTCTGGATTGCCTGCAGGTTCTGGTTCTGGGCTGGCAAAGTCCTGGCGGACGCGCTATAGGACCCCAGCAGGGTCTCGGGAGACGTCCCCTCGACCCATCTGGGCAGCCTTTGTGCTGCATCTGGGCGACTCTGTCGCATCTGGGCAGCCTTTGGGCTGCAATCTGGGCAGCCTTTGTGCTGCATCTGGGCGACTCTGTCGCATCTGGGCCTTTGTTTTTGTCGACAAAATACCAACTAGCCAACTTTGATCTAGCGCGCTATATGTCTGTCTGTTTGTGTATTGTATGGTATGGTCTTTACTCTTGCCTCCTATTGAATTCTTCATTGTGTCAGTTTGCTACTATTCTCACTGTTTCTCATTCTTAATTTCTCATCTCCAATCTGGAGGAAAACGGGTCTATGAATCTCCTGATAGACAGGAGAAATACTAATCAATGGTCAAATTCATTTTATCCTTTTGGAATTATACAGGGAACAGGCTCAGGTGACTCCTAAGACTTTCCTCCTGAGTCACTTCTCGAGGTCTGTGCCAGAGGAAAGAACTTCAGTGTGAACACCTAAAGGAGGGTAAGTTTGCTGCACTCTGCTCCATGGAGTAGCCAATCTTCACCAAGATCTACTTCGAGTGAGATAAATAAGCTTCTCTCTCCATGCACCCCACATCTGTTTGAGGTGCTGGTTTCTGTCTCTTCATTTTTGGAGGGTAAAATGGGCTACACAATACTCCTGCACATCCACTCCCTCCTGGATGCTCCCCTTCCCTTGCTGGTCAGATATAGGAATCCAAACTGTAGGAATAAGACCTGGGACAATTAGTATGGAAATGCCCAGGCTCCCTTTGTTTGCATAGTTGCCCGTCACTAGTCTGTCCTAAGCACCTCTTTGTTTGTCGGAGGATGGGCTCCCTTTGTCCTCCCTCAGGTCCCCTATTCTTAGGCTTAGGGATACTCATTGCAGGGTACTTTACAGTCCTTCTCCTTGTTCCTAAGAGATTTGTTTACTCCAATCCCCCTAGGCGGAGAGCTCAGCAGCTCTATTCTCCAAAAGTAGTGGGAAATAATGTTTTGTGATTTTCTGCATTCAAACCTAACCCAATTTCTCAACCAGGAAAAAAGGGGTTAAAAAGTCCTGGGCAATCCCTCCCTTCCCCCTGCCTGGCCTTGCTGAAGTCTGCATTGGAATGTGAACTGTAGCAGTTTCAGTGGGAGAGGGGGGAGTAACCTGAAAAAAAAAAAAAAAAAAAAAAAAAAAAAAAAGAGGCGCGTTTTAAACTCCTGGGCTGCTACACAGATCTAACTCATTCTCTAGGATTCTTGTTTTGTTTTGTTTTTCTTTAATGCTGTATTTCTGAGCTCATAATTTTGATCCTACATACCTAGGTTAATGATTTTTTTTGTTATCAGTTCTATTTTTATCCAACTCTAGAGTTATTTTTAAACATCTGTGATTGTTCTCCAGTAAGTAAAGTTACAAGGCCTTTGATTTTATGTTATTTGTTTTTGTGTCTGATGTCATGTTTTGTCTGTATCAAAACTGAGCGCTCCTAAAATTAAAATTTAAAAATGGATCCAAATACTTTTATTCACGTGATTTAAAAGGGTTCAATTTAAGTTGGGTAAACTAATAAAAGTGAAATGTCTTCAGAAATAATTCGCAAGTCTCTAAGTAGTCAAACTAATGCAATGTTGATGTTAAACAATGTCTAATACTTTTCTTCAACAGGAAAGAGACAGCAAATACTGTTCAGGACACTTGTCTGATATCTTGGTTTTTGCAGAATAAGTAAATTAAATTTAACATGTATAGGACAACTCAAATGTGTTTGTAAAGACATCTGATTAATTGATTAATTTGCAAAGTTAAAATGCTAATTGTTAAATAACATTAAGTACTCTTAAGTCCTTAAATTCCATGGGGTATCATACCTAAACATTATTGGTGTTTTCATAGGTTGGTAAACTAAAAAGTGTTTAAAATTGCTTTGTGTCATTACTAAAAACAAGGTTATTAAGAGTTATGCCCTAACAGGTAAAAGCCCAACCCGGAGGGTGAGTGTTCCATCTGCTTCCTTACCACTTCCCCCTGCTCCCCCTCCAGTTCTGCAAAGCTCCAAGGAGCTCTTAGGTTTGGATTTAGAGTTACCATCTCCCCTCTCACTGTGTTTCAGTTAGAGTACTATAAACAACAAGGTATTTTATCTTGTTAAAATGGAGTAATTTATCTAAATTCAGAAATTTCATGAGAGTTGTTTCAGAATGTGAACAAAAAAAAAGTGTCGACAGAAAGGAAAGAAAAAATAAAAGGCTCTGGGTATGAAAATATATTTAGTAAAAGGGAAAAAAAATGTTTCTGGGTAAAAAAAAAGTGTTTATGTGATAAAATACATGAAGGTCTAAGTAAGTGCTAAGAAAGTCTGTGTGTGAGTAAAGAACAAATGTCAACAAGTTTGCATGAAACTAAGTTGGTTACAAGTATGTGAGACAATCGGTTAAAGCTATTTAAGGTTTTTCCTAAGGAAAAATACTAATGTTCTGATATAAACTGAAGTCTAATCTATATGGTAAAATGACATGGTAAAATAACAAGGATTTGAAACACTAATTTTCTCTTAACTTTGTGTCTATTAAGTTTTATTCTTTAGAACAATTAGTCTTAAAAATTGGGGTATACACAATTATGGTTAAACAACTGTTAAGAGTATTGTACTATGTTACAGAGTCTACATTTTTCTTTAAAAACTAAATTTGGTAAGACAAAAAAAAAAGTGTCAAGGTAATTGTGAAAGTCATTAGTTGCATATTAAATGTGTTCATATTTTCCAGGTATACAAGTTTTTAAAGCAGGGAATTTATCAAGTGTTGCTATTCTCCAGAATAAACTTGTCTGTAATGGTAATCTTAAACTTAAGGAGTACATTTTATTGGGAATTTATTTTTATCACTTAATATTTTATTATGGGACCTATTATCAATAAGATATAAATAAAATTGGTTACTTATTTCACTGAGATAAACATTTAAATGTAAATGTATATCTAAGAGTTAGTGACAGACTGATTTGTTTAAAGGTTCATATCATAGAAGGTGAAAGCATTTTGCTATATAAAAGAAAACTTAAAAGCTCTCTCAGCCGTTCTTTGATTGATTCCTGTTTTGGATATAATGTTAGTCTGTGTTAACTAATGTTCATATAGACTCAGGAATCAATATATGTAAACTTCTTAAAATGACATTTAATAAAGAGTATAATGCGCAATAGCAAAAATGAGACAACAATGACTGAGATTGGGGTCTCTGACCACATGACTGTAGCATGCCTGGTGCCTGGAAGTGTTCCTGTGTAGGGGCACAAAATGCCTAACTGATGTGGCAGTGCCCTCCCTGGGGAGGCTCTATACAGAAGTCCTTTCAGCTCTTACATTGATCTCAGGCACACAGCTCTTGGGCAGAGAAAAAAAATTGTTTTGCTAGATAATCAGTGTTTCATCAGCTCCCTTCTCTAGTTCCTGCCCACCTTACAGTAACTTTGGACAGTGGACTTCTTTGAGAGCTACACAGAGTTCCTAACATTGCACTTTGCAGTTGTGGAAAAAGTTACGTAGATGTTCTAGTCTCTGTAACTCTCCTGAAAACAAAGAATAATGCTTACATAGTCTTCAACCTAATAATAAGACATGTATAAAGATTGCTAACATAACTCTTTGGATCTGCATCTCCATCAGAGAACAGAGCTCCATCTGATCTCAGCTTAATCTTCAAAATCTGTATTTATAAACCTTTATTTTCTAATATTCCTTTGCCCCTCACTGAACTTGAAAATTTGGTCATGCTGGTTATGGCAAAAGGGGAAAAAATTAGCTTCAGGATTAGAACATTTTACTTAAGATTTGTGAAGAGCCCTGCCTTACCTAAGATAAGGCTCTGCCACACCCTGCTGCATATTAGAGTGACTCCAAAATAAGCCAGACTTCAGCTTATTTAAAGTTATAGTCAAAAGATTGGTTTTTGTTATAAAATTACTATGATCTCAAATAGGGGATATAATGTGGTTCTCAGTCCAAATTCAAGATAGCTATTAAACAAGCTGAATATGTTTTTACTCTTGCTAATCTCATTTTGTAAAACTGTTGCTTGTTACTGTTTTGCAGAAGTAGCTGCTTCCAGAATATACAACCTAGGTAACTTGTGATAATAAGCCATCACCTATAGAACAGATAGTGGTAACTTCCAGTACTAATACAGACTCCAGTTAGATAAAAGGGTAAATAACTGTAAAGTTATGGACATTAAAGTTAAAGCCCAGTACTCTTACTTAATGACTGGTGAGACTGGCTTGCTGGATGATTAAGATCAAACTTAGAAATTGGAATTAAATACAGAGGCCAAGAAAAAAACAGTATCTTGCCCTCAAAGTCAGCCTGAACCCAGGGAATAAGGGGACTTCTCTAAGGAGCGCTGCAACTCTGGGTCACACAACCTCCTGATCAAGGAGATTGTTGAGACTAGAGGATGAAAAATCACTCAGTGCATCTGCTGCAGAGGAAAGTCATGGAAAAAGGGAGACATCCCTGATGCTTTCAAGGAAAGCCACGTCATCAAGAAGACCCTACCTAACCAATGGCACTGGTGGAGCTAAGAAGGTGCTCTTAAGTTCTCTACGAGTGACCCCTGTGGGAACTCAGCTGACTCTTTAACAAGACAGGAACCGGGTCAATTTGACCAGCTTCATCTTAGACACCCAGCAAAACAGTTAAAACCCAAAATACAGTCATTTTTGGGCATTTAAAAGAAATAATAGTTAAATGTAACTTAAGATGTACACTTGTATTAGCCCACTAGAATAAAAACTGGAAGCTACAAATGAGAAAAAGATTCTTCAGCAAATGTGCCTGATAACTATCAAAAGAAACTGCCAGAGTCAGAAGTTTTTAGTCAGTTTAAGACCTTCCTAAGCTATACAGGTAGACTTAATCTATGTTTGCTAGTATGATTACCTAGCCCTAAGTAACAGAAGTATAGAGATCTCTACTAAACACAGGTTATATCAATAAAAGGATATTTTACAAAAATCAGATGACATTAAGTAGCTTAACTATATTTTCTGGGAACATCTATGACATTAAGAGTTAAATGTTGTGTTTACATTCCTGATAACCTGGACAATGTTAAAGTCCCCAAATGAAGGCCTTGTCCTCTCCAGCCTTTGCTAGGTCTAGTTATGGGAACAATTTCTCAGTTCTTCCACCTCCTGGTGAAAAATTGACTTCCGTCATTTTCATGATACTCAGTGGCATGTTTCAGATGCTTCAACATTTACTTTGTACTTATCTCATTTCAGTACTCATGTCTTTTTGTTCTTCTATCATAGAAGCACCCACCCCCAGATGACTTTACAACCTGCTCTTCCACAGCCAGACTTTTACCTTGGACTCCTCGATTGACCCGATTTAAAAAAAATAATAATAATAAAAGGAACTCCAAGCTGCTTGCCCCACGCCACCCACTTCCAGCTCGAAGAAGTCAGAAAGGTCATCGACCCTCTTCCCCAGCAGCATGGAGTTCCTAAGATTAGAGGGAGAAATAAAGCCAGAATTAAGAACAGGTAGTTAGTGTAGAAATAGGGGATCGGGTCAAATCGAGGAAATGAAGGCCATGAAACCCATCTGCCTCTGGAAGTTGAAGACTGCCCCTGGGAGAATAAAATGTTAAGGGTCTCCAAAGCTCATTAATTACCAAATTTACCTGCCTTTAAAGACTGTAAGCAAGGAGGTCTATGTGCAGCCCTAGGAGAAAAATGTTGTTTTTATATAGATCACTGTAGGATAATCAAGGATAATATGACAAAAGTCAGAGAATGACTAGCAAACAGAAAGAAAAAACGGGAAGCTAGTCAGAGCTGGTTTAAATTCTGGTTCAATTTTTCCCCTTGGTTAACTACTCTGGTGTCCACTATAGTGAGACCCCTAGTATTGTTGCTACTAGCTGTAACTATAGAGACCCAAGATTGGCTCTCTAAATGTTCTTGGAAAGGGGGGAATGTTGAGAACAGGGTGATATCTGTGCAGCTAGCTGTCTTAATTACCAGGATGCAGGCAGTTGCGACTGCTCCCTCAAAAGCCAATACAGCGCAAACAGGACTGCTGGGCCCCCATGCTTATCGAGGTTGTTAAGAAATATTTGCCTGAGAAATGTGCAGCTGCCTAGAAACCTTATCTATCAAGGACAGGGGGGCCTAACTGCAACTCATCTCCTGCACAGTTCACCCCTTCCCTCCTCCCTTCTTCCTCTAGGGCCGTTCAGTTCTGGTGGGACCCAATGAGAATCAAATAGATTGGCAGGACCCAACCAGAGGAGGACTAATGTTTAGCTGTTCAAATGTTAACCAATTAAAAAGAACACTGTAAAACTGTTTGCCTTTCCTTATAAAAGCCTGCTGAACAAAGGCTCAGGGCCTCTTAGCATCACCGGGTTACCGTGTGCGCAGAGGACCAGGCTCGAGCTTGCCAATAAATGACTCTTTGTTGCTTGCATTGATCGTGGTCTCTGGTGGTCTTTGTGGGGTCTCGAGCCGCTGGGCACAACAAGAGCTCTATGAAGGAGGAGTTTGGATATGTAGAATCTGAATTGGTTGGTTTGCATTTGTAAGGTATAATCTTGAACAAGTCATTTTCTATCTCTAGGAATTGACTAAACCTCAGAGGGCAGACAGACCCTCTAGAGTTTGCAAGGTCCCAAATGCCAAAGCATTAGAATATACTAATGCATTAGTCATCTTTTCTTTGCTACCAAAATACCTGACAAGAACAAGTTAGAGAAAGCAAAGTTTATCTTGAGATCATAGTTTCAGAGGTTCAGTCCACAGTTGGTCAACTCCATTGCTCTGGTGAGGTGAGGCAGAACATCATGGCAGAAGGGCATCGTAGAAGAAAGGTGCTCAGTTCATGGCAGCTGGGAAGCAGAGTGGGCAAGAGAGAAGTCAGGGACCAGACCTAGTCCAAGGACACGCCCTAGTTACCTCCTTTGGTCTCACCCCACCCCCATCTGATTAGATCAGTCAATTTATCATGAATGGATTAACCTACCACATGGATTAATCCATTGACAAGATTATAGTGGTCATAATTGTTAGTTTGCGACTTAAGTGGCAATGTGGGAGGGAACAAAACGACTAAGGAAGCAGGCATCGCACCAAAGAGCAACCAATCAAACATGGACAGATAAACCCCACTGACCCTTACGTCTACCTATCACTCAGCAGGACCCCAGCCTATTCTGGCCTATAAAGACCCTGGGCGGCCAGGGCCACATGCAATTTTCTGAGGCTCTCCACCCTGACCTGTACCCTTGAGGGCTGGGAATTTCGTCTGAGAGTCAAATTCCAATAAAACTTTCTTCTGCCGTTTCTGTCCTTTCGTTTGGCCACCAACCCTTACCCTGGAGCCTACAATAATCTAATCATACCTGCATTGCCTAACACGTGAGCTATAGCCAGGAAGCATCCTCAGATTTCTCCCCCAACTTCGAAGTAACAGTCTATGGGGAAAGGTCAAATAGGTGCCCAACAGTTTCCTTTTTTACCTGTGCATTCACCTAAACAATATTTCTCAACTCCCTTGGTGTTGGGTTGGTAATGTAATTGGACTCTAGATAATGGAATATTAGGTTAGTGGAAGTGGTAAGGGCCAGACTCAGACCTGGCTTGTGAGAACCTCCCTTCTGTACTCTTTTCACACTCACAGGCTGGATGCCTCTTTTCCAGAGCAACCTCAGGGTCACATGTTGGAGATGGCAGAGGGCCTGGCTCACAGATGACCATGTAGAACAGACTCCTCCCAATTCCACTGCATTCAGCTCCATATTGAACTGTTATGTGAGAGGAAAAAACTTCCATTTTGCTAAGCTGTTGCATTTATCTATTTATTTCTTACTGGAGCTGATGTTACCTTAATTGGTATGCCTTCCTTTGAGAATTTCCTTCATCCAAATACTTCATAATGGTTGATTTACACATTCATCAACTCCATAAGACACTCTCAGATCCCCATCACATGCATCGGAGTGAACTGAATTAAGTTCCATTGAATCCCAAGGGCAATTCTGAAGAGAAAAAAATTACAAAAGGCAGCGTGCAGAATACATGCAGGAAGAGGAGAAGAGAGTGGACTTTCTAGGAGAATTAACTTTGCATGTTATTAACACTTGACTTATGGGTGGCTTAGTGACCTTCCATGTCCACCACTCAGCTGCTCTGGGGGCTTCAAATTCTAGGATGCATAAAAATTACCTGAGGACCTTGTTCTATGATAGGTGTCTGACGTCCCCTCCCCCAGGTTCTAACTGATCAGATTGGTGTGGGGTCCAGACAAACACATCTCTAATAAACCTTCCCCACAGTCTCAAGGAAAGTGACTCACATCCAGATGAGACATTTGGACGAATGCTTCCCTAATGCCACCTCTGAACCCCAGTTCTCCATACACTGCCAACAAGCTTGGGGTGGCCAGAATTATTGGGACCCAGTAACTTTACACTACCATTTTGATTCTTGGCAACTATTTTATGAAAGACATGGTGTTTTATGCATTGCCATGTTTTCAGTAAATGTTTGGAAAAATGAGTTCCAGCTCAATTAATTACGTCCTTTGGAAATAAAACCCATTCTGAAAGAGAAATTGTCTTCACAGGTGGAGAAAGCACCTGGGTCTAGTGTAAGACAAATAAGACTATTCTTTAGGGGAACACTAAAATTAGCTCATGGTAGATGATCTGGTGGGTAGTAGGAATAGCCACATTCAAGAGACAGCCTCGGGCTCAGGTCTAGATGATTTGACTGATACTCAGCTGCCTCCTCTTGTCCCATCTTCTCAATTCTTAACAAATCTGCCTGGCATTTTTACCATTGTTTACTTGATATTTCTCTTTAAATCGACACCCCCACACGTATAGTTGTTTTTGTTTGTTTGCTTGTTCATCTTACTATTGAAAAAGAAACTCTTATGTAAGGGGAAAATAGATATTTGAAAATTAGTAAGGATCCTGGACTCAGAAACAAGTGAAGCTCCAGACCGAGAGGTCAGGGGTCATGCAGACCAGGAGCGAGGAGGACATACAGCAGGTGGAGGAGGCAGGGAACAGGCCATAGGGGCCGGCAGCCCAGGGACAAAGAAAGGACTCCTGCAGGGGAAAGAAAACTGGCTGGGGACACAGAGGAAGACAGATGGAGGTCGGTGAGGACACACGTGGAGAAGGAATGCAGAGACTGGGAGAGGGAGGTGCTATAGGGGTACGGAAGGGAACTGTGGGAGAGCTGCCAGGTACCCAAGGCCAGAGGAGGCCCAATCTGGGAGCTGAGATTCCTGCAGGCTCAGGATTTAGGGAGGAACCACAGACAGAGTACCAGGGGAAGTTGAGACCCGGTAGGAGATGTTGGGGGAAGGCGTTGATGGTAAAGAGGCTGAGGGGGAGGAATTCACAGACAAGAGTTGAGGGGCCAGAGCAGGGCATGTGGGCATGGGGAAGTGCTGGGGGGCAGGTACAGAATGTGCACCCCATAGTACTGGGCTGTGGGGTTTGCCTTCGTGGGACTGGACTGGAACCAGGTGATGCAGCCAGGTCATCCAGTAATGGTGATAATTAACAATCGTTGACTACTGACTTCACCTGCAGTATGTCGTTTAGTGCTCATGGCATGCCTGACAACTGGTGCTATCCTCATTCACAGCTAAGAAACAGGTGCAGCGGGAGAGGGAGGATGGGTTGTCATCTGCATTTCATCCTCAGGGAGAGATGACGTTAATATGTCCCCAGAACAACTTCCGTGTCACCAGAAGGAGGGCTGCTTGATGTGAGAGGGCCAATGGAAGCAATGCCAGCCCTGCCCATTCCCGGCTCCATGTTGGGGTGGACTTGCTCTATCTGGTCCTAGAAAGGAGATCCACTAGGGCAGGAACCTGCTCATTTCCCATTATCCCCCTGTGCCAGAGAAGTTCCTAGCCTCCAGGAGCTCAAAACATTTGTTGAATAAAGAGTGCCGGAGTGGGTGGCAGGTGGCACTTACACATGTGGTGAAAATGGCTGAGCGTTCACCTTTGGATACTGACAAGGAGCAGCTGCTCAGCTGTCAAGCACCCAAGAGCCACCTGTCTGAGGGAGGGGAACCTTCCTCACACCAAACCCAGGCTCCACTCTGCAGGGACCGTCCATGGTGCCTTGACAAATGTATAACTCTCTTCTAACTTGAAGTATCAGTCTTGGAGACAAAATTGGAAAAACCAACCTTCTGAGTCTGCCAGATGGATCCCAGGCTCTGGATCCTGAACTTTACAAAAATACCAGCAATAAAAAAGCTAAAATTACTGATCCTTATTCTATACCAGGCATCATACCTTAGCATATATTATCTGATTTGATCCTGACCACCTTGTGAGGAGCACCCGGCAATGACCCCATCAGAGGGGTGAGGTTCTTGCCTAAGTTCATGCACCAGCAAGTGGTGACAGCAATTGATTGCAGGTCGGGGGACACAGCACTCAAGCGTCTGTTTTGAATTCCACCCAGGGTCACACCCTTTGCAGTGTGCCCCCCACCTTGAAACTTTTGTGAGGTAGTCTAAGAGCACTGGACTAGACAACAGAGACTGGATTTGACTTCTAAAATTTGCTGTCTGTGTATCTTTGAAAACCTACCCACTCAATTTTCTCTGAGCCTCCGTTTATTCAGTTTTAAAATAGATATGATGATATTTGTTCAATGTATGTAACCCCTTTAAATAAGTTTTTAGGTCAAGTAGGTAGTATAGATGGCCACTCTTTGCAAAATACACAATACTGTGTTGAAGGGATTATAATCATACAGATGATTAGAACAGGTGGACAGGACCCAGACCCAAGCTGTCATTGTGATTGCTTTGGTTCTAAGGGAAAAGCATTGGCTTTTAACCACTGCTCTGAGCCCTGACTTGGGATTTG
Organism: Sciurus vulgaris; assembly: GCF_902686455.1. Classification (NCBI taxonomy): domain Eukaryota; kingdom Metazoa; phylum Chordata; class Mammalia; order Rodentia; family Sciuridae; genus Sciurus; species Sciurus vulgaris. The sequence goes on from NC_136470.1 coordinate 86,925,807, forward strand.
TCTTTCAGAGGAGTCTCCAGGGTAGTGGTTCTGTCTCAGTGTGAAATCCAGGAGGTCAGAACAGCACAAGAGCAGAGATGGAAGCAAGTTGGGAGGGGATATTCATTGTCCTTGAGACAAGGATAGAGAAATTGTCCCTGGGGACCGCTGTCTCCCCTGACCTTATCTCACCTGCCTAAATGCTTTCTGCTGGTGGTGATGGGACATCCTGACTCTGACCTGCTAAGGTTGCTGTCTGAGGAGGACAGTCTGGGTGCTGCCTCCCAAAGTCTTCAAACTGTCCAGTCTCCTGAAATGCTGGGCTCAGGGCTGAGTCTCAGAGCCTGGAATCTTCTCCCAAGTTGGAGGCCAGTTCACTCTCTTAATACCCTGGATGCCTGTCCAGCCTCTGGTCGCCTCCCACACATGCCCTCAGGCCCAGGGGAGCCTGAGTGGTTCCCTGAAACCCCCAGGCCTTAGGGAGGCAGCCTTCATCTGGGAGCAGGCATGGACACCCCCAGATGGACACCGCGTCTGTTTGGGCAGAAACTTTAGGCTTCTTAGAAGCTGAACTTCGGCTCTTGACCTCTCTGTTTTCTTTTTCCACTTAAAGGGCAAAAAAAAAAAAAAAAAAATCTATTGCCAGGCTATTTTAGGTGAATTCACTGAAAAGACAAAAAATAAAAATAAAAAATAAATAAAAAGAAAAAGGAGAAGATCAACGTGGGGACGTCACAGCTATTTTTAGCTGGATCTTCTCGCCCTCCAGGACTCAGCTTTATTTGGGAACCTTGTGCTTGGTGGGCAGCCAAACTTGTGCTTTTTCACAGAGTAATCCCCTGGCGAAGGGCAAAGGCTTCTGGTCCTTCTCACTGTTTTTATGAAGAGCGTTCGTCAGTGACAGCCTGACCTCTGTTGTGGCTTCATGTTCACAGCCTCCGACAGCTCAGCCACTTTTCTAGGGTGCAGAGCACTGAGCAGTCGGGCCCACCGCTCTGCCCTTCCCACTGCAGATACTTCACAGCAGAGCACCTTTTAGCAAATGAATGACTTTGCATCCGGGTCACATGTTGTTGTGGAAAATTATTCATTATTTGCTGGTCTGAGGATCCTTGTTACCTAAGAACCCAATTCATGTGAAACGTTGTGTGATCTGGAATCCTGTGCCTAAGTACCCAGCAATTCACATGCACTTTTAACTCAAAGAAAAGAAGTTACTTTGCTTTTGAGATGGATCACCATGAAAATTGGGGGAAAGAACAAATATAAACAAACGGGATTAAAATCCACCAGGGACCAAACCCAGGGGAGCTGAGCTGCAGGTCAGCTTTGGCAGGGATGAGAGTCCCTATGGCAGGTGGGTGGGGCCTGAGATCCAGCAAGAAAGAGCCAATAAGAATGATGAAGTCCTGGGTCCCAATTTCTAGTTAGAAGCTGATGGAGAAGAGGTTGCTGGGAACCAGATCTCTCTCATCCTCTGGAAGGGGCAACAGACAGAGTTCGTCGTTAATAAGGCTGAATTGTCAGCTACTAAGGATGGTATTTTGGGGACACACAGATGGTTTATTTATTGCTTCCATAAGAGATAGATCTCTCTCTCTCTCTCTCTCTCTCTCTCTCTCTCTCTCTCTCTCTCTCTCTCTCTCTCTCTCTCTCTCTCTCTCTCCCTCTCCCCCTCCCTCCCTCCCCTCCTCCCTCCTTCCTTCCCTCCCTCTTACTAGTACTTGGAATTGAACCGAGGGATGCTCTGCCATTGAGTTGCATACCCAGTCCTTTTTATCTTTTTATTTTGAGATGGGGTCTCACTAAGTTGCTGATGCTGGCCTTGAAGCTGCTATCCCCCTGCCTCAGCCTCCCAAGTCTCTGGAATTCCAGATGTGCACCACCTGGATAAAGGCGCAAGTTCCTTTTTCTTGACATCACCTACCACAGTGCCATTGTGGGAAACCCACCGTTCTGTCTGGAGGGAGCTGCCTTCCTCTGGAGATGCACTGATCCCAGCTCAGCCTCTCTCCATCCTGTCTCTGAGAAACCCTGCTCTGGAGCTGGGGGCAGAGGACTTTTATGAACTTTTTCCAGGGCAGCTTAGAGCCCCTTCCTTACTCAGAGACTGCAACTCAAGGTGGATGCCACCCTGGAACTGCCTGGAGAGGGTCAAGGGCTTCAGAAATGATAAACCTGGAAGGTCCAGGAAATAGCCAAGATTTAAAGGGCCTGTTTGACTGCTGACTCTAGTAGTCCTAGTAAGAGGGGAAGATTCCCTGAACATGAACCCTGCTCTCTCAAGACCTGGTGCTTGCTTCCAGAGCCATCCTCTGACCTAGGGTCACCTGGTAATGGTGATAATTGACAATTGTTGACTATTGAATTCACCTACGGTATGTTATTTAGTGCTCATGGTGTATCTGAGAACTTGTGCTATCCCCTTTCACAGCTAAGAAACAGGTCCAGAGAGGTTAAGTGCTTTGCCCAAAGTTACACAGCAGGGGGAGATGTGACCCCACATCCATGTCTACTTGACTCCAGAGACCAAGTGCTTCATCACTGTTATGGTGACTGCCTCAGCAGTGACAGGTAGTACATTTTGTGATGGTTAATCTATGCCAGCTTGAGTGGGCCATGGGATGTCCAGATTAAACATTCTGAATGTGTCTGCCAGGGTGTTTCTGGATGCAATTAGCATTGGAATCAATGGCCTTAATGGGTCACCCTTCTCAGTGTGTTTGGGCCTCACCCCAGCTATTGAGGCCTGCATGGAACAAAAAGGCAGAGGAAGGCGGGAGTTCCGCCCTTTTGATTTTCTGCCTGCCTGCTCCAACTGGGACATTGGTCTTCTGCCCTTGGGCTGGATTTGCGCCAATTCTTTGGCTTACAGTTGGACTGAAGCTACACCACTGGTTCTCCTGGGTTTTGACTTGCTGACTATAAATTTGATGCTCAAATTGGTTCTAAATTTGACAGTGGGCGTTCCTTCCATTCGGCTCCTGAGTCCCTTTGACGCCACCCCATAGTCCTTAACAGCGTCCTTGTTCTCAGCATGATAAGATGTCCCGGGCTTCTCTTGCATATTTCAGTCCACAGACCTGTAACCAGTCATTTCTCCAAGGATCCTTGGCTCCTTTGCTTGAGAAGTAGGTTAGGGACCAAAATCTGGGCATTAAAGATGCTGCTCATGTGACTTCTGACTTCACCTACAGAACCTCAATTGTGTTCACGGCTCCTCTGTTGTTTCAGCTTTTCCACGGCTTTGACCAAAAGACCTGACAAGAACAATTTCAAGGAGAAAGTGTTTATTTGGGGGCTCACAGTTTCAGAGGACTCAGTAAATAGACAGTCTACTCCATTCCTTGGGGCCTGAGGTGAGGCAGCACCTCAGGGTGGAAGTGGGTGGCAGAAGAAAGCACCTGGGTACAGGGCACCAGGAAGCAGAGAGAGAGAGAGATCCACTCAACGAGGACGGGCCCCCAATGACCACCTCCTCCACTCATACCCCACCTGCCTACACTTACCACCCAGTTAATCAGGAGATTAATGCACTGATTAGGTTCAGGTTCTCGTATTCCAATCATTTTACCTCAAAACTTTCTTGCCTTGTTTCACACATGAGCTTTTGGGGGATACCTCACATCTAAACCATAACACTGGTGAACTTGTGTTATTCTCATTTTAGAGCCCGGAAACAGGCCCAGAGAGATTAAGCACCTTGCCCAAAGTCACACAGCAGGGAGAGTCCTCAAGTTCATGCCTACTTGACATGCTGCTGGTTGGTGGTTGTTTCTAGTCCTTTTGGGTGGACTAAGGAAATGTGGACTTCTACTGTGACAAAATGCAGAATGAATTCATACTGATAATTCAATTCAAATTTAAGACTACTAACTATATTGCATGGAAAGGTGATATCGCCATTTCAGTAAGTCACAAATACTTAAGTATGGGCAGTTTTGATTGGTTCAGTCTGATACATTCACACCCCTCTTTTTAATTAAGTAGCAATATGTGACACTTATTTGTCTCCCCTTTGCTTTTTTCATGTAAGATAATAATCTTTGTTCACTTTCTAGTCATCCTAGACAGAGGTCTGTTATTTCTAGGAATCAGTAAAAAACAACAATTCAGTAGAAAATACACAAAGTTTATCATCATAGCCATTTTGGACAACTATAACAAAGTATCAGACTGGGAAGCTTGTAAACAGCAGAATTTACTTAAATCTATTTCTCACAGTTCTAGAAGCTGGGAAGCCAGGATTCAGGGGTGTCGGATAAGAGCCTCTAGTTCACAGGTGGTGCCTCCTCTCTGGTGTACTCACACTGCAGAAAGGACGCGTGCAGGGTATCCTGGAGGTCCCTTCTGTAATCCCATTCATGAGGCATCTCCACTTCTTCCAAAGGCCCCACCTCCTAACGCCATCACACTGGGGTTTAGTCTTCAGCATGTGAATGGACAGGAGGGACTCAAACATTCAGTCTGTAGAAGCCCGGATGTGGCTCAGTGGTAGAGTACTGGCCTCTCATGCTCAAGGCCCTGGTTTGATCTCCAGAACCAACCACATAAAAATAAATAAATAAAAGACTGAATGCTGTAGCATACAGATTCCTTTAAAAAAAATTCAGACCACAGCATTTATCAACATATATGTTACATAAAGGAACAGATAAAAATATGCTGAGTTTTACTACAACTAAAAGAAATACCAATGAAAACTGCCATAATATACTATTTTTTTTTCATGGTTGATACTAAACTCTGTGGATAAGTCTATGGAGAAAGAATAACTCTCATAAATTGATGGTAGAAAATGAAAGTTGGTATAACCACTGTGGAGTACAATTTGGCAATATTTACAAAATAAAACATTGACGTCAGCAATTCAACATCTAGGAATGTACCCATGGACATGACTTACACAAGCATAAAATAACACATGCGCAAGGTTATTTATAGGTTATAGAAGGATTGGTGTTTGTAACAGCAAATAAATGGAAATAACCCAAAGGTCCAACAATAGAGGACTAGCTAAATAAACTATTTCAAAGAGAATGATGAATCTATGTTCTGATATGGAAAAATCCCCAACGAAATCAGAACTGTCAGTATATTCTAAAACTTTTGAGTGAAAATGTGGAGGGAAAAAAATAGAATGTGCATTTGCATTTGCTCAGGTATGCTAGGGAAATTCCAGAAGATCCCATGAGAACTGATGACAGTGGTTATCTGGAGCAGAGATGAGAGTTGTGTGGATGTGGACCAAGGATGGCCGACAGGCTTTTTGCTACATATATTTATACATTTAAACTTTATAAACCATGTGAACTCTTAGATTCATAACTTTTTTTATTTTTTAAAGAGAGAAATAAATAAGCTAAAAAACCAAATGCCCCGGCCCAGCTTCATTCCTACAACCCAGTTATCATTCACCCATTGTCAACCTGGAGACTGAAACCTCTACAAACCACAGGCGCTGAACCATGCCATCCGTAACTAACAGAAATAAATTAGATTTGTGAAAAAATAATAACATAATTAGGAAAGGGGAGAACCCGAGGCTGACTTTTGCAAGGGAAAAATCATAAGCTCATTAATTTTCACAAGTTATTTGAGTGTTAATTAAGTATCCTGTCACTGAAGGAGAGTTTATTTTTTGAAAGATAATTGCCAAGAGGAGAAGAGGAAATAGTGTTAACTCACTGCTATGGTTTAAATCTAGGTGGTGTCCCCGGAAGTGCCATGTAAAAAGGCTTGGTCCCAGGGTGATAGTGCTGGGTAGTCCTGTGGACCTTTAAGAAGTGGACCTTTAAGAAGTGGGCCTAGCTGGGTGCAGTGGTATATACCTATAATCCCAGCTACTCAGGAGGCTGGGGTTGGAGGATTGCAAGTTTAAGGCCAGCCTCAGCCACTTAGGGAGACCCTGTCTCAAAACAAAAACAAATGAAAAGGTCTGGAGATGTGACTGAGTATTGGAGCACCCTTATTTAATCCCCAGTACCACAAAAATAGAGAGAGAGAGGGAAGGGAAGGGAAGGGAAGGGAAGGGAAGGGAAGGGAAGGGAAGGGAAGGGAAGGGAAGGAGAAGGAAAAAGAAAAGAAAAAGCGGGGACTAGTGGGAGGTCCTTAGGTCATTGGGGGCATACCCTCAAAGTGGATGATGGTACCCTCTCTGTCTTTTTCTCTGCTTTCTGGCTCAAGGTATGAGTACTCCCTCCAACAGTACTTCTGTCGTGATGTTCAGAAACATAAACCAACAGGGCTGCCTAATCTTGGATGTGACCTCCAGAACCATGATCCAAAATAAACTTCTTTTTTTTTTCATAAGTAGCTTGTGTCAGGTATTTCATTATAGTGATGGAAACTCTACTACTACACCCACCATTCTTCTCAGTGAACATACTTTCTGCAAGAAGTGTTTTTTACCTTCTTCGTATCCTGTATATTCTGATGAGTTTCAGGTAGGTCTCCACTATTTTCTCTATGTTTCCAACTCAAAACAATCTACTGGAAATCTCCCAGATATCTCATAGGCTTCCCAAACTCAGCCTGCCTAAAGTTAAACTCAGCACAGTAGTTTCCCCAATTTGTGGTTTTGCTTTCCATGGTTTTAGTTACCTGTGGTCAACTGTGGTCCAAAAACACTAAGTGGAATATTTCAGAAATAAATAATTCCTAAGTCTCAAGGTGTGTACCATTCTGAGCAATGTGATAAAATCTCACAGTCCTTTTCATCTTGAGCAAGAATCATCCCTTGTCCAGGATATCCACATTGTACACACTACTCACCCCTTCATCACTTAGTATTCTTTTCAGTTACCACATTGACTACCTTGGAATTGTAGTTCTTGTGTTATTTTTCTTAAAAATGGTTCCAAAGTACAAGAGTAACAACGGTAGCAATTTGGATGTGCCAAAAAAAACCATGTTGTCTTAAAATGAAAAGACAAGTTCTGTACTTAATAGGAAAAACATGATAAACATAGGGTTGAATACTCTGTGGTTTTGGGTATTCTCTAGGATTCTTGCAATATATTCCCCACAGATAAGCGGGCCAACAGTAAATGTCTAAAAAGTCTGGTCTACGTGACTGTGGATGGCACTGTCAGCTACCCATTTTCCTGATTAGGAAAGTGAGGTTGTTTTATTCTTCCCTTTTCTTTCTCTCTCTTCCAATCATAAAATCTCAAAGATCTTACCTCCTCAGTATATTTTTGCATTTTGATAAATTCTTTTCTTCCTGTTTTTACTCATTACCTCCACCATCACTTCCATCCCAGACTAACTCTATCTCATGCTATTGTAACAGCCTCCTAAGTGGTCTTCCAGCCTCTGACCTGCCCAATCCATCCCTCCCATGCATCTTCCACATTGGTGTCCAAATGACCCTCAGGAAAAGTAAGTCTAGCTTTGCCACCTCCCTGTTGAGACTTTTTCATGTCTCCCATTGCATATATGCTGAGGTTCAGGTTCCTTATGTGGCCTCTAGGTGAAAGGGCTATGCATCCCCATGAACCAGGATTATTCCAGGTTAATCCTACCATCTTGAGATCCTTGCTGGCTAATGCTCTCTCTTCCCTCAAATTATCCTGGTTTGGACAATAAATTATTTGGTCTCCTTAAGTCTAAATTCTTCCAGAATATGATTCTTGTTTGCATCTCCACTTTCATCTCCTACCACTTTGCATTCCAGTAATGTGGGACTAGACATCACCCACCTCATATATGCCACTGTTTCTCATCTCTGGGATTTTTTCCTTGTCTCTGAGTTGGTCACCTTTCTGTTACTCTAACAACATACCCAAGACAAATCAACTTAAAAGTGGGAAAAGTTTATTTTGACTCATGGTTTCAGAGGTTCTAGTCCATGATCACTTGGCTTCATTGTCTTTGGTCTGTGGTGATTCAGGACATCATGGTAACAGCATGTGGCAAAGGAAATTGCTCATTTCCTGGGTACCAGGAAGTGAAGAAAGAGGAAGGGGAGAAGCCAGGGGCCCAAAATCCCCTTCAAGAGTATGCCCCCAATAAAGTAACTTTTATCCACTAAGAGGTAGGGACCTCCTAATGGTCCCACCACCTCCCAGTAGCACCCCCGGCTGGCAACCACACCTTCAACACTGGACCCGTGGTGAGGACTTATCCCGACCAGAGCAGTCTCCTCTGCCTGGGGTGTCAGGACCCTCCCTCTCCTACACACTCCATCTTGTCCTTTAAGACTCAGCTCAGCTTCACTCTGCCATCAAGTTTTTCCTGATGGTCTTCCTGCATATGTGTGCCTGCACACCTACACACACCAAACCACACATACACACCCCACACACCACACCCACACACTGTACCCCTCCCAGGTACCACACACAGCTGGTTCATTTCTCTGTATTCGTTACGTCTTTAGCCATCTCTGCTCTTGAATTTAGTAGGCTGCATTATAATTGTCAATACCTTCCATCAATGTCAATGCCAGTTGTCATTGCCTGCCATAACTAGATTGTAGATTCTTAAAGGAAATGACTTTCTATCTCCGGAACTTGAAAAGTTCCTGGATTCCAGGCACAGCAGGCCCCAAGAGCACAGTGGCAGAAACCAGCAGGGGATGTTTGAGGAACAGAAAGAAAGTAGGTCTGTGTGGCTAGGGCAGAGTGAGGGGGAGAGTCCAGCACAGGACGGGGCCACAGGAAGGAGCAGACAGACCAGGGAAGGGCCTCAGGGCTCAGCTGGCACCCTGGCCACCAGGGTAGTCACCCAGCACTGTGCTCGAGTGCAGTGAATGTGAGATTTGAAGTCCAACCAACGGCTCTGGCAGCTGGATCTCTTACATATTGACTGCATTAACATGGATAACTTTGTTGTAAACTTGAAATGTTTCCAAGTCTGTTTCCTTGTCTATCAAATGGACGTAGCAAAATTGTGATGAGGAGGAAATGAAGCAAAATCTATTGTTCATCTGGCACAGTACCTGGCATAACCATTTAATTCATTCAATCAGAGATATCGTGATCATTTCTCAGAAGAGGGTACAGAAGTTCTGAGAGTGGCATCAATATTCTCAGGGATGAGAGAACTTTCTATGTTCTGAGAAGGGCTGAAAGGTGATAGCAGACAGAAGACCCCCAAGGTCAGAAAAGTGGTGCAAGTTCAGAGTTCTACAAAACAATTCCATTGTACCAAAGCCAGCTCCATGCACAGCCCATCCCAAGCTCTGCCTGATCAGAAACAGAGCCCTTGGTCCATTCACAATGGACTGGCTGCGTTCTCATTTTTTATCATGAGAATCAATAAGACAATCGGGTTCCTTTGAAGAATCTCACCATATGGCCACTTTTCCAGGCAGACATCCTTTCCATGTCACCAGGGATCCTTGAGAAAACCTTTGAGGGTGCTTACTACCCCTCCCTCTAGAAAGACTCATCACCCACAAGTTAGCTCTGATGCAGGAGAGTTCTTATTCCAACCAAGTATTTCAGATATTGCTTAGCGTCCAGGGGCCCATTCCACAGTTTCATGAGCTCGGCCAGGAATGAAACCAAACTCTATCATGACTGGTACAGCACAAGCAGAGATCCATGAGGGGGACAGTGAGCATAGCACTGAGCCATCGATGCCTCCGATGCCCAGGTGATAGTCCTGCAGGACTTCCCAGGGTGGCTGGGGTTAAGAAAGCATCCAGGTGGCAATTGGGTTCAAGCCAGACCACATTTTCACAATCAGCTCAGCTTTTCTCCTGCATGACAGACAGGTGGGTGGGGTCAGGAGTTCATCTGCAGGAAATCTATTCAGCAGTGATTTTTTTACTTTGTTCCTCACATGCCCATGCACTTTCCACCCAGAGTGGGCAAAATGAGCCCACCAAGCAATAGGGTGTGGTCAAAAGATGTTCAGATAGGAAGATAGGCTCTCCGGCCCTGGTCTAGGCCTTGCTTGCTACTATCTGTGCGATAGTTGGCAAGTAAAGTTCTTTGTGTGTAAAATGGGCTGGCAGGCTTGCTTAGTAGGGATAGTGTGAGAATCAAATATGATAATGCCATGTTTGGCCTACCACTTAGTAGGTACTCAATACATGGCAGCTTTTATTGTTATTCTCTCCAATAGCCTGAGAGTGACTTTTTTCAGGGAGTTGCCAGTCCTCCAAAGGGACACAGGACACACAGATGCTGCCTCCAGAGACTTGTATTCAGGATGGTCTAGTTGATGGTTCTGTGAGCACTCCCAGGGAGGGGCAAGACAGCCACCAGGAGATTCCTGCATCCCACCCTCCCAGCCCCCAGGGGAAGCTGGTACAAAGTGTCCAACTTTTGCAAGCCCCTTTGTTTTGGTTTTTGTTCTGCAGTGCCCAGGATCAAACCCACGGCTTTGTGCATGCTTAGCAAGCACTCTATCACTATGCCATATCCCCAGCCCTGAAGTCCCATTTGAAGAGGACTGCAGGGCACTGAGCAGAGGTGTTGATAGGGAGAGTGTATGATGACCAGCTTCCTAGGACCATGAGGTAGGAGACGGTGGAGAGAGTGGTGCCTGCCTTTCCCCACCCTGATTTTCTTCCCCTCCTGCTTCCCACTGTGTTTGGGCAGTTTAACAGGGTTGCCATGGGAACAACGTGTATGGTGGAAGGAACAGAAATAAGCAGGCTAAAGACTTGGGTCTAAATCCTGGCTCTGCTGTTTTCTGGTCACATGCCCTTGGCCATGCTATTGAGTGTCCAACACTCTTCTTCCATGACCTTCACTTCTTGAAAAATAGAGATTCGTGCCTTCCTGCCCACCTGGTACAGTTGTTGTGAGCTTTGAAAGACATGTATATGAGAAGAATTTCATTAATGTACTCTCCAAACATGGTGTTTTGTAATGTGATTGTTGGCTTAATGTAACCTGAATTTCCCTAGCCCTTCCAGCAAATAAGGCACCATTAACAGCTGCTAGTTTTGCTTCACTGGCTGCTACTCTTGCAACTCAAGATGGGCATTGACACCCATAAAGGGCCTTCTTAGGACTTCTCACATCCTGAGGACACCGAGCAGTCCCCACACAGTCTGAGTCCACAAGCACAACTTCTGTGCCTGTTCTCCTGAGCATACCTTTGTCCTCGCTTGCTCTGGGGTTCCCCTGGGGGCATGCTGCCAATGCCCAAGAAGCTCCTCAGCATCAAGCAGTGCTGCATCCTCTCTTCTGCCCCCACCTCACATCACACACAGTCCACTGTGTCCCTGGGATGCCAACAGAGACTTGCATAGGAACAACTTCCATAGCCTCTCTTTCCCTAGGACTTGAATGCCAATCCCCAGACCAAGCTAATCCCCATCGTCTTTCTTTCTCCACATCCAGGCCTTCATCAAAAATCTTCCTTGTCATCCAGTCAAAGTCAGAAGTCCTCAGGCATTGAATTTTGAAGAAAATTTTTTATAAAAAGAACATTTTCATAGGCTGTCTATGAGTTATCCAGTTGTGGTCGGGGACACTTGGATGTCTTTGGGCTAAAGGTGATATGCTTACTATAATAATATGTACTATGAATCATCACTTTTATTACTGCAAGTAGCAACACCCCATCTGTGATTCTTAACTCTAATTGGAGTTACCCTGGTGGTGGTCTCAAAGCACCCCAGATATGACCCAGGAGGCAGTCCTTCTAGACATCTCTGACAAGAACAGTCCTCAGGGACTGCGGCAGATGAGCTCTAGCTGAAATGCTGATGGAGGACAACCATGTCCCAATATTCACTACAAAGGGATTTGAATTGAAATTAAAGGGAGGGGCCAAGAAGTCCAGAGAGCTTGTTACCAGGATGGTTTTTAGAGGTCATGATTTCTGAAACCATAGGTCAGACCTCATTAGTGTGTTGTGAAATTGGCTTAGTGGGTGGTCACCAGCATTTGAAAAGATGAAATAGGCTAGAAAAACTATTGGAGTGAATTACACATAATAAGGCTAAGTATTGCTTCATAACAACTTTGTTTCTGTTACAGAGATTGAACTATATGAAATTGCCATTTTTTAGGTCAAAAAATCAAATATCTACAGTTTCATATAGTTCATCTTAATAATAAATATGTTTATTTAACTATAATATAATTTTTTTCTGTGAATCACCATTTTTTATAAAAGTTTGAAAAAAAACTATTGATTTTGGAATCCAAAGATGTACATTTTGATTTCAGCAGAGTTACTTGCTCACTGTGCATGTTCAGCATCAATTCTTTTTCTTTTTCTTTCTTTCCTTTTCTTCTTTCTTTCTTTCTTTTTTTTTTTTTTTTTTTTTTTTTGTGCACAAAGGGGATGATCAGCCTACTTGATCAGACTGGTGTTGAGAATTGTGGGAGAGAGCACTTGTGGTAGCACATACTAAGTACTCACTAAGCATCATTTAAATCTGAGGAGAACAGTGGATACAAATGTGTGGGAGTCAGGACTCTTGCTGCAAGTAATAAACTTGATGCTGAGAGCTGCCTTGATCAGTTTTCCACTACTATAACAAAATATCACATACTGGGTAATTTATAATGAAAAGAGGTTTATTTCTTCAGAGTTCTAGAGGCTGGGAAGTCCAAAGTCTGGGGATCTACATCTGGCAAGGGCCTGCTTGCTGTGTCATCCCATGATGGAAGGAAGAAGAGCAAGAGATTAAACTCATAGCCTCAAGTTATTTTGTAATAGGCATTAGTCCATTCCTGTGGTTGGAGCTGCCAGGACCTATACACTTCCCACGGGACTCCACTTTTCCACACTGTTACATTGTGGATTAAGTTTCCAAAACATGCTTTGCTGGGGGTCACATTCAAATCACAGCAGCAGATAAAGTAAAAAAAAAAAAAAAAAAAAAAAAAAGAAGAAGAAGAAGAAGAACCCCAGGAGCTGGGTGGCCTCAGAAATAACTGGAGGCAGGGACTCAAGTCGCTGTCACTCCCTCCTTCCACTGCTCAGCTCTACTTTCTTTTAAGGATGGAGTTCTTACTCACCTGGAGGAGAGGGGAGCATTGCTGTCCACAGATCAGGTCTGCATCATCCCACTAATGACTTTCAGGTGCTCCCAGGGGAGCCCTGGGTCCCAGATCACTACACGTGCTCACCCTTAAGTGTGTCTCTAGGACAGAGACAGGATGAAACCGCCCGTGCGGCTCAGCCTCCCTGTGGTCAGAGGGTAGAACTTTGCAATTGACCATCTGAGAAGAGACATGGCAGGGCCATTCCCAGAAGAAGAGGAAGTTATTATCATCAGAAACAGGGAAAGGAAAGAACACCCAGCACACCAAGATGAGTAAGAGGATTCGAGGTGCCAGCCCAGGGAGCCTGGAACACTATTTCTGATTATGGGTATCTAAGATGTCTGTCCACACAATATGTATAGCAGGACAGTGAGCAAGTCAAACACCCTCCCACAGGGCAGCCCATCTGCTCTTACAAGGCTCTCTGAGCATGGTGCACGCCTGTAATCCCAGAGGCTTTGGAGGCTGAGGCAGGAGGATTGCAAGTTCAAAGCCAGCCTCAGCAACTTAGCAAGGCCCTAAGCAACTCAGTGAGACCCTCTCTCTAAATAAAATAAAAAAGGGGCTGGAGATGTGGCTCAGTGGTTAAGTGCCCTGGGTTCAATCCCTAATCCCCCCTTACCTCCCCCACTTCAAAGAAAAAGAAAAAGTCTGTCTGTATGGACTTGATGCTGATCTAGGCCGAGTGAAGCGCGAGGGCTTTCATTAAGAACATACCCATTACTGAAAGGTGAGAGAAGAGATGGAAGTCAAGAAGATTTAAGACCACCTGCAAGTTTATAATGCTCGTGACCACCGTAGCATGCAGAAGAGCAAATGAATAACCCAAGAGAGGAGCAGACCTGACAGAACCTGGGCAGAGGGAGGAAATGCAGGAGTTTCTCTGGTGCAGATCATAAAACTGGTGCAGGGAGAACACGGTAACATGGGAACTCATGCTAATCGGATCCCCTAGAAGCTTCATTTGTCTAACGGTTTCCCTTTCAGACTATTTAGCTCCTAGGGAATAAAGGAAGAAGAAAATTTTTCTAGACCAAATTCTAAACAATAAGGAAGCTGAGACGATGGTGTGGTGGGAGGCCAGGTATGGGGTGGAGAGGAATTTGGGGATAAAGCTTCTGAGTAATTCCTGACAGGGGAACAGACAGCTGGACAGAGCCAAAGATCCTCCCTGGACCTGGGACAGGCAGATATCAGAGCATTTGCAAATATAGGTCTGGTTTCATGACTAGGGGAGGCTGGGGAGGATCAGCGAGCTTCCAGAAATACAGTTCTAATGGCGTAAGAACAGAAGGTGAAAAGGTGGTGGTGTCTGAAGAAACAGAAATGGAGACAAGTCACATAAGTGACTGATTGGTTTTCTGTTTACAGTGGAACTAGGTTTTCTCAAAATCATTTTTATCTTCTTGTAACCTTACCCTCCTAATATCTGTCTACAACCCGTGATCACACTGACAGTTTAATCTCTCTTTCTCTATCTCACACATACACAAACTCACACAATTACTGGTTCTCCAACAACTAGATTCCCTATTTTTTTAACTTCCTCATTCTCTATTTGACAGGAAATTTGGGCGGTCACTAAGTTTGCTGTCATCTTTGGGGTGCCATGCTATTTTTGGAACATACGCTAAGAAAGAATGTCTGATCTAAAATTCAAATTTAACTGGGCATCTTGAGTTTTGTTGTTGTGATTTGCTTCATTGGTGCATGTGTGTGCACACACAAAATCTGAAACCCTGTCCCCCACCCCAGCCGCTCACTCTAGGAGGCTAAGATAATGGCAAGGAGTCTTGGCAGGGGATGCAATCCAGGGCAGGGTGCTACAGTGGGATCTCACATCTGTGGGTTCTGGATCTCTCGACTTCACCAACACAGATGGACAATATTAGGAAAAAAATTACACCTGCACCCACCATGTACACACTGTTTTGTCTTGTCATTATTCCCTAAACTAACAACTGTTATACTGTGAGTTGTGATCCACCTTTTAAGAGATGAAATAGAATACAATAGAAATATTGGAATGCATTATATGCAATAAGGTTAAGTGAGTATTGTTTTATGACATTTTACATATCATGTACATTGTATCATGTACATGGCACTGTAAGTAACCCAAAGGTGATTTAAAGTATACAGGAGGAGGTACATAAGTTACATGCCAATACTACAGCATTTCATATAAGGGACTTAAGCACCCTTGGATTTGGATTCGTGGAGTGGTGGGTGGGTCTTGGACCAGTCTCCATGGAAACCAGGGACAACTGTAACTCCAGGCTCCTGGGAATCCCCAGACTCCAAGAAGGGGAGGCTGCAGCTCCCACCCTCCAAGTCTCCTCATCCCGCTTGGTGGTTCCTCTCCCACACTCTGAGCCCAGCCACCCACCAGGGAGTCCCCCCAGGGACATCTCAATGCTGCTCTTTCAACTACACCACTCTTAGTAAGCTGGTTCATTTTCTGTTCCACAAGGAGCTGTGAGGAGCCAGTGCTTTCTTTCAGCACACAAGGCAGGAGGCTTTGCTTCTGCCTGGTGTGGAGGATCTGCCTATGGGGCCCCTGCCTCTCCTGTTATTGCAGCCCCTCAGGATTCTCCAGGCCAGACCTTCTTCTCTGCTTGTCAGTGGTACCACTGCACCTCTATCTCCTTCTTCCTCCAGCTGCTTGTGGGTCCCCTCCCCTTCCTGCAGGCTTCTCTCAGTAGTCCTGTGGATGGTTGCTGTAGGACACACTCCAATTTGCTGTGGTTTTCCAGAAATGAGCTGTGCGCAACTAAACCCAGAGTTGCAGGCTGGACTCTTAAGGAGGGGCCTCCAGGCCTATAGGTGGTCCACTATTGATGGGGACAGAGTATAGGGGGGTCATCCTAGAAGGCAAAACACAGCCTCTGACCCTCAGTGTCAGGCTGCCTCACCTGTCCAACTCCCTTTTACAGAGTATCCATGAAATAGAACTATTTTTTTTTACATTATCTGTGTTCTCCCTCCCCTGATCAAATACCCCTTAATTAGGATTCATCAATGCAGCCGTTTTCTGGGTATCTATGGAATTCACATATACAGGTTCCATAGTTGCATGAACAGTTTTCCATTTCCTACTTGAATAAATTTTTCCAATTCAGACCTAATAAAAAAGAATTGATCCCATGAAAAACAAATCAAGGAGATCTTATTATACACCAGCTTAATGAAATTGAGACCGTCATTTGCTCTTAGGAGAGCATCTTATGTGTCTGGAAGAATTACTTTGAAGATGATAAGTGAGGTCAATGGGGTGGATGGATGGCTATTTCCCCCCAGAGGCCTATTCAAGAATCAAAGGACTGTCACTACATTGTCTTCTAAGGAGAGTGGGCGGTCCATGTGGTTAGAGACCCCTTGCTTTCTTTAATCCAGGATGAGTGTAAGTCTGTGAAGGTGGGAGCTCTTATAAGGGGAGGAAAAAACCACGATGGGGTGAGGATATCTAGGAAGAAGAAAAGAATGAGGAAAAACAAACGTCTGCCAGCACTCCAGCCAGAGGGGCTTCTGACAACCTGAATCAGAAGTGGTTAAGAGACGTGTTTTTGGAAAGTAGCTTGGTGTAGGATATACAAGGTAAATCTGTCTTGCATCTTCATGATGAAAGCTTCAGGAGGAGTCTGCATTACTCATCGGTGCTTTGGGTTGGACAAGTCCTCTTAGAGAAGCCAAGGAGATGCTGAGTTCTGCAAATGCACTGTACAGGGAACAAAGAAAATAGGACAGAACTGGAAGATAAAGAGAAAGCCAAAGGGAGGCCCGCACTTGTAAATCCTTGCAATATTAGATTAAGGAAGTTTATGCATCCATTAAAAGTAACACTTAAAAATCTACTGGGGGGCGCCACTCAGTGGTACAGTGCTTGCCTAGCACACTGAGGCCCTGGGTTCAATCCCCAGTACTGAAAAGAAAAAAAAAAAAAGAAAAGAAACCATATTGAAAAAAATTGCTGAAAAGTGATGTCTACAGAGAATTTTTGATGCTATGAGAAGTGGTTTATGCTAAATGTTAAAATGAGAGTGCAAGGTTTCAATTATGCATTCTTTATGGTCTCAATTATGTAAAAATTATAGAAAAATGACTGGAAAGAAATGTACCAGAATGTTAACAGCCAAGAGGGTAGAATTATGATGACGTTTTTCTAATACTTTATGCTTTTATGTACTTTCCAAATTCTATGAAATGAAAATGTACTACTTTAACAGCAGAAGGTAAAGAAATCCATGTGATCAATAGAAATTTTATATCTGACTCCCTCTCCCAGGAGTCTCTAATGGAACACTGGGGAACCATGCTGGGACCCTAGAAACCTGAGTAAAGAAGATGTGTGACTTAATAGATAGAAGTTGGAAAACCCTAATTCTGTTGCAGCTGCTAGTCCTGAAGTACAGATGGACTATGTAAGATAACCCAGGACAGATAGGACTGACTGCTGTCCCTGGAGGGCCAGATGCACTGAGTGTCTGGAAATCCATATGACTCTCCATGCAGGTAACCACTGGATCAAGGAGAACCACAAACAGTACCTATCAGTATTAAACATGGCTCTTTGATGGCAAGTTTCTAAGAATTTTTCCCAGTCAAGCTCAGAACAGACATCCATGGAGAGAGTGTGAGACAGAGAAATTGAGGCTAAAACCCAATCATATAAACAAGGACAATATCGGGGACTATGAGAAAGTTGTAGTTTGACGGTCATGTGTATGTTCAGGGCTCATTCCTTTTAGTTAATTAGTCATTTATTCATAGATCAATCCATTCCTCCATTCGTTCACTAAACATTCATTGGGGCTTCCATGCATCAGAGACACAAAGCAGTGTTCATGAGCTATCATATTTATGCCAAATTCTCCCACTTGGGTGGTGCTGAGGTCTTGAGCACACTGAGGATATTCATGATCTTATCCAAGTCTGTGGATGATGTACACTGGTGACTTTAGGGGCTGGGAAAGGAATTACCTCATAAATCCTCCTTTAAGTCATTCACACCTTGTCCCACTGCTTCCTGTTTCACTCAATTAGTGTAGCATTGGAGAAGGTCGGAGCTGCAAGAGCCATAGACGCTTCTCCCAACCTGATTCTTAACTGTATCGCCTAAGAACTGTATGCTGATATCAGTAGGAATCTGCCCAGGACTGAGTTCAGGAATCTAACGAAAATCACAACTGGTTCTTGACATGTGCACAAAGCTTTAAAGTGACAATTTGCCTGTAAGTCCATTTTATCATGTAGTCCCAACATGACAGCTCTGAACTGGTCAGGAATTGCCTTTCCAATTTTACAAAAGAGAAAATCAGCTTGGAGACATGAAGTCCTTTACCTACCATAAGTAAGTAACAATGGGTCCTTCTTTCAGGTCCATGGCTTTTCGTTACTGCTCATTCAAAGAGTTGAGCTGGACCCACTAACTCCAAGGGAATGGCAGGCCTGGGGCATTCTCAAGTATGGTGTGCAGATGTGAAGGTACTGGGGGAAGGGTGAGGCTGGGTGTCTTAGTTTCCTATGACAGCTCAAATAGATTACCATAAACTCAGTGCCTTAAAAATGACAGGAGTGCTTTGGATATCCTGGAAATTAATGCTCTATCTGAGGTGCAGGTAGCAAAGATTTTCGTCCATTCTGTGGGCTCTCTCTTTACATTCTTGATTGTTTCCTTTGCTGTGAAGAAGTTTTTTGGTTTGATTCATCCCATTTGTTGCTTCTTGATTTTACTTCTTGCGCTCTAGGAGTCTTGTTAAGGAAGTCAATTCCTAAGCTGCCATGATATAGATTTGGGGCTCCTTTTTCTTCTATTGGGCACACAGTAGCTGGTCTAATTCCTAGGTCCTTGATCCATTTTGAGTTGATTTTTGTGCAAGGTGAGAAATGGAGGTTTAATTTCATTTTGCTGCCTTTGGATTTCCAGTGTTTCCAGCACCATTTGTTGAAGAGGCTATCTTTTCCCTAATGTATGTTTTTGGCACCTTTGTCTAGTGTGAGAGAAATCTGTATTTACGTGGGTTTGTCTCTGTGTCTTCTATTTTGTATCATTGGTCTACATGTCTGTTTTGGTGCCAATGCCATGCCATTTTTGTTACTATAGCTCTGAGTATCTCTAGCAGTTAGAGAAATGCAAATTAAAACTACACTGAGATTTAATCTCATTCCAGTCAGAATGGCAATTATCAAGAATACAAGTAACAATAAATGTTGGTGAGGATGTGGGGATATGTACACTCACACATTGCTGGTGGGACTGAAAATTGGTGCAACCACTCTGGAAAGCAGTATGGAGATTTCTCAAAAGACCAGGAATGAAACCACCACTTGACCCAGTTATCCACTCCTTAGTATATACCCAAAGGACTTAAAATCAGAATTCTAAAGTGACACAGTTGCATCAATGTTTGTTAACAGTTCAATTCACAATAGCTAAGCTATGGAACCAACCTAGGTACCCTTAAGTAGAATGGATAAAGAAAATGTGGTCTATATATACAATGAGATATAACTTAACCATAAAGAAGAATGAAATTATGGAATTTGCTGGTAAATGAACGGAACTCGAGACTATCATGCTAAGCCAAATAAGCCAATCCCATAAAACCAAAGGCAGAATGTTTTCTTTGATATGCAGATGCTAACTCACAATAAGGGGGAGAGGGTAGGAGAAAATAGAAGTATTTTGGATTAGACAAAGGGGAATGAAGAGAAGGGAAGAGGAATGGAACAGGAAAGACAGTAGAATAAATTGGACATTACTATCCTATGTGCATATTTGATACACCACCAATGTAATTCTACATCACGTACAAGAAGAATGAGAAGTCATACTCCATACATGTATAATAAGTCAAAATATATTCTACTGTCATGTGTACCGAATAAGAACAAATAATTTTTAAAAAGGCAGGAACCTATTCCCTCACAGATGTGAAGTCCAGAAGTCCAGCACTGTGGTGCAGAAATCAAGCTGTCCACAGGGCTGCACTCCCTCTGGAGGCTCTAGGGGAGAATTTTTTCCATGCCTCCTCCAGCTTCCGGTGGCCATTGGCATTCCTTGACTTGTGGCTCCATCATTCACTCCAGTATTCAAGGTCAGCATATTGAAATGGCTTTTTCCTCTGTGTGTCAAATCTGTTCTCTCTCCTAATTATATGTGATTGTATTTAAGGTCCTCCTGGATAATCTCCTCATTTCAAAATTCTTCATTTAATCACACTCACAAAAACCCTTTTTCCAATAAGGTAACTTTTCCAGGTTCCAGAGATATAAATCTGATATTTTGGGGGGACATTATTGAGCCCACTACACCAGACTAAGGGTCTGCGTGCTACAGTGACCTCTTCTGTCTCTGGGTAATTGCGTCGTGAAAGCTGAATATACTTGTGAAAAAGGAAATATGATATGGTGACAAAAGAATTCTGGGAAAGCAATGTGGAAGAGGGTAGGACTAAGATAGCCTTCCTTAAATAGCATGTTTGGTCATTGCAGCCTCAAGGCGTCTATTGATTCTGTCTTGGATCTGCCATTTCTGCCCATGCGCCTGAAGAGTTGGCTCAGGTTCCCAGGCTCTTAGCCTCTGTTCTCTCCAATCAAATCCAGGGAAGATGAGCTGGCTGTGCAATCCTGGAATGTCAGAGTCAGACAGGTCCCTAGAGATCACACTGACCAGTCCCCATTTCCCTCCTTCACTGGTGGAGAGCCTGAGGCTTAGTGAATGCCCTTCCCCCATAGACAGTACTAACATTGAGTTTGTATTTTTAAGGGGCCAGCAGAGTATACACAGAGGCCTTAGATCTGGGACACAAGCATCAAGGCTTTTGTTACCAGATCGACCTAATATGTAAAAATCATCTTGGGAGAAAGACAGCTGCGCGTTCTCTCCTTCTATGCCCTTTCTGAGGCTGGCTGTGGTGCTTCCTGCTCATTCTTCCTGCGTCTCTGGGCTGTGTCTTTCACTCTCCCTTATTTATCCTCTCCATTTGATTCTCCTCCCTGGCCTTTACTCTCAGTCTGAAGGCCAGGCAGGACTCCCTCTTGCCTCCCTCGTCCTCCCTCCTAGTGCCCTTCCTTTCTCAGCCTGCAGTATTCTGACTTCCCTGGGAGTGGCTCTTTGGCTAGTGTGATGAACCGGAGAAGCATACATAGTGACTTCCGAAGACAAAGAAAAAAAAAATATTTTGGGGGTTAAGTTAAAGTTCTCCAAAACAGAAAGATAATGAGGAAGGAAGTGGGGATTTGAGGGCGGAGGGTTTACCTTAGCTTCTCTGTTGTGGGTTTCACTTGCCTGCATTTTTCTGTCACCAGAATGATGAGCAACATGTAAGCATCTACTTGTGTAATTGAAGCGTGAGCCCAGGAGCAAAATAGACCTCCATTCCTTGGGTGATAAGACAGTTATACTTCTACCAAGTTCCAAAATCATTTACTAGCCATGTGACCTCTGGAATCACCTTTCCTCATATTTGAGAATCAAGGGGATAATAACATCTACTTCACAGGGTTTTTGTGAAGCATAAATGATATAATGCCTGTGAAATCCTCTGACACAGAAATTAGTGCCAGTTGACAGTCAGTAATATTCGTGGAATTGATATCTGGGTCATTTCCCCTGTGAAAACTTTTCGGATCTCCTACTTCCAGGAGAATGACCTGTCTTAGTGCCCCATTTGAGCCTTTTTACCTGTCTTGCAACTGATCATGCACCATTACCCTGCTCTGCCCCCATCTGCCTGCACCCTTACCTCTCTCCCCCAGTCCTGAGCCTTTCCAGGACAGAAGTGCATTTAACTCATCTCCATAATCCCAGTGCCTAGTACCATAACTGGCTCATGGGAGATGCACTGTAAATTCTGGTTGATTCATCTTGAAATGTTGAGGCTTTTGGAATATAAGCCTTTCGGTCCAGGATTATTTTTGATTTATTGTGCCCATTTCTGCCTCCTATTTATAAGATCAATGGCAAAAAGCCCATTGAAAGGCATCTGGTTATAGTAGCCCTGGGAGATTCTGTCGGCTCTGGTCCACCCAAGCAGACAGGCCTTATGAAGAGATCAAACTGTTTCCTATCCTGGCAGTGCCCAGACTTGCCTCCCTCCCCAAGCTGGCACAGTTTCCCATTCGATGCAGTCATATCCTTGAGATTGCAAAGACTCAAATGAGAGCCACATACCTATAGAACTTTTCCAAATCTTGTTCCCTGAGAAGTCTCCTCTGGCTACAGCCAGAATCCTGTCCAGATGTGACAGTTGTATACACACCCAGAGAATCACATCTCAACGGGAAGCATCCCAGGACTTGTGAGTGCCACAAGCCATTCTCTTTTGTAAAAAATATTTGTTATTTGTTCTTATTAGTTATACATGATAGAAGAATGTATTTTGATATATAATATATATGTGGCATACTAACTTCTCATTCTTCTGATTGTACACCACATGGTGATGTAATTCGTATATGCACATAGATAGTGATGTTCAATTCATTCCCCTCTCTTCCCTTCATTCCTCTTTGTCCAATACAAAATACTTCTATCCTTTCCTACCCACCCCCATTGTATGTTTGCTTCTGCATATCAAAGGAAACTTTGGGCCTTTGTTTTTTGGGATTGGCTTATTTCACTTAGCATGATAGTCTCCAGTTCCATCCATTTACCAGCATATTCCATAATTTCATTCTTTTTCATGGTTAAGTAATATTTCACTGTGTATATAGACCATATTTTCTTTATCCATTCATCTGTTGGAGGACACCTAGGTTGGTTCCATAGCTTAGCTATTATGAATTGAGCTGCTAACAAACATGGATTTGACTATGTCACTGTAGTATGCTGATTTTAAATCCTTTGGTATAAACTGAGGAGTGGGATAACTGGGTCAAGTGGTGGTTTCATTCCTAGTTTTTTGAGGAATCTCCATACTGCTTTCCAGAGTGGTTGCACCATACATTTCAGTCACCAGAAATGTATGAGTGTGCCTTTCCCCCCACATCCTCACCAACACTTCATGTTGCTCCACAAGCCATTCTCCAGGAATGTCTGCAGGATGTTGTCAGATGGGGTCCTGTGGAGTCCTACCACTGTTAGAACTTCAGAAAGAATAAGCTGGGTTCCAAATCTGAGGATGACATGGAGTATCGACCAAAGAATAAGTTACAATGACACAGGAGTCTCTAAAACAGGTCATGGGAAAAAGTGAGAAAACTGGCCAAATGGTTACTAATAACTGAAAGGAATTACCATGAATTGAGAAACTGCTAATGTGCCAGGCACACACAGACACTTTATCTTTTCAATCATCATGGTAACATATAGAGTAGGCTCTCCAAAAATAAGCTGAGGCCCAAAGAAACTAAGAAATTTGCTGAAGTTCACATGACTGGCAAGTGGTAGAAGTGGGCACACTCAGGCAGTGGGCCCGGTCTTCAGCTCCTACCTGACCCCACTACCAGAGCGGGCAGGGAGGCATGTGCTATGATCTCTGGAGGCACAGGCCCAGCTGATTTGGGTGTTCATGCTAGGTGGAGGGGCATAGCCCACTGCATGTCTTATAAAGAAATAACCCTCTCCTGTCCCTTGTGGTCTATTTCTGGCTCTGAATTAGCACTGGTGTCATTGAACTAAGCTTCTTTCTCATTTGTTATTCAACAAATACACGTTGCAGTTATCCAGGCCACAGTACAGCCCTCATGTTATGCTTGGTGATGTGGCCTTTCCTGAGTTGATCATCATAAAGAGCAGGACTTGAGACAGGAATAAATAAGGTGGGAGGGAAGGCTCCCCTTCTCTCCCTTACCCCCCACACAACCTGTCAAAGAACACGGTTTTCTGAGGCATGATTCTTGGATGCCAGATGGAGCCACTACATGAAGCCTGCCTGGAAACCAGAGTGATCATCTGAAGATCAAGTTATATATTGAGAACCAGGTTATCCAGCTGCAAATTACCCTCTGTGATTATTTCCCTATTGCTATCCATGAGCCCTGAATGAAGGAATGTTTAAATACTCGAGGCTGCCTTCTGCTCTCCAGGGAAGCTTTTAAGAAAGCAAGGTCAACTGTTGAAGGTGCATCTCTGGAAACAAGAGTGGGGCCATGTTGCTTTCTGCCCCTCTCCACCTGGAGAGGCTTCTTCCTTGGCTAGCCTTGCAGGGCACTTCACTTGGAATCCCTAGCTGGAAAATGTTGACTCAAACTGATTTAACAGTGAGGAAATGTATCATCTGACATAAATGTCGGGGAACACCGGGCTCAGACATGATGCAGGCTGTGTATCAGTGATGGTGTCAAATACACAGGTTCTTTGTGACATTCCACTCGGCTGCCCTCAGTAATAGCTTCATCGCTCAACTGGTTCTCCTTTTGGTTTAAGACAGCAATCAGGGATACAGTTGTTTTATGCAAATCAAGCAGTGTGATGCTTTCTTGAGCATGGATTATATTCCTTAGTCTTGATGAAATACCCTCCACATTCCCACACCTCAACCAGTAACAGATGCTAGTAGAATGTCCCAAGTTGGTAATGGGTGGATGCCTGAGAAAATCAGGATTCAGGGAGGAAATTTTAGAGGCAATTAACATACTCTGGGTATTATTTTAGCAAATAGAATGGCAATTTCCTTCAAACTAGCCTTTGCTTCTGTGGTTGGCTGGAATTTGGGTCTCTCTCTCCTTATACACAGGCTGGTCAGGTCAGGATGTCAAGGATATTGTAGGCAGCTACACACAAACGCCTCAGCCTTGTGTCCACAGATGATTTGGTGCTCTGTATTGCTAAACTCTGGTCACTGTCCAGAATTCTAGGGGTTATAGATCCTGTCCTAGTGGAGGCAACCAGGGTATAAAAGAGGCCCTTAAAACTGGTTCTGGAGAACTGCCAGGGACCAAATTATGGCCACTCTCTGTGTACACTCATGCAGGTGAGGCACTTTTTCTGGTGGCTGTCCTTATGGCCTGTGTCCTTACGGGAGTTCTGTGTATGATCTGACCAATGCTGAGTTGAGCCCTGTGTTCCAGGAGGCTGTCTGATCCTTGGGCTGACAATTTCCCTGCACCACAGTTAATGTGGCCTGGAGAAAACAGAAGAGTTTCCACATCTGTATCACTGGGTCCTCGTTCCCTTCATTGAAGACACATTTTTTTAACACCCCCAAAACAGACACCAAAGAAGGAAATGACATCTTGCATCCTCTTCCTCCTTCTTGCCCTAGAGATTATTACTCCCTCCATGGGAGGAAATAAGGGACTCTGTCAAAAGCAGGCCCTAAATGAGTCTAAGGGTGGGTGGTATTTCTGGGATCATTTGGGGCGATGGATGGAGGCGTGCATGCAGTAGAGAAGGAATATTGTGGAGCCTAATAAACAGCAGGTGTCATTATAGGTGCAGCTACACCAAGCCAGCCTTGCACACAGCCACTTGCCAAGGAAGCTGGTGAGTCACACCAGTTAATATAGATAACACAGAATGGAGTTTCCCTCATCAAGCACCCCAAATATCATTCCTGACAGGCGAGAGGGCACTGGAACTAAACAGAAGGCAAGCCTGGAGTCCTCTGGGGCCCCACCACGGCTGCATCCAGGCCACTCTTTGTGACTTCGTCTGGCTCACTCTCACTTCACAGAGGCAAACAACATACTTACTGTCTTCTCTGGTGGTGTCTCAGTGGCTGAGTCAGTGGCAGAGCTGCCAGCACTTGTAACCACCCTGGATCAGGATGGTGGAGGTGGACATGTGGCCCACTGAGCCACTCTCCATCCTCTCTCTACTGGTTTCTAAAGATAAATAGCACGAGCTTTTGCAGAAACTCTTGTGAATGTGAGGGTGGGCTCACATGCATGTGTGTGTGTGTGTGGTATGCATGCGCACATGAGTATGTGTGCACACGTTTGCCAGAGCGTATGAAGTGTGTGAGCACATATGTGCCTATTAGAGAAAACGTAAGCATGCATGGACCTGAATACATTTCCATCATAACCTCTTCCACAGAGGCTTAAAAACTCTGCCAGCCTGAGGCCTCTGTGGTTTGGCCACTTGGGAAGGGAGGATACTGGCTGTGTCAGGCAAGATTCCAAGAAGCATCCTGACCTGGACAGACCAGGAGAGAACTACGGAGTTACTCATTCTCCTCATAGGGATGAGCTACCCTGGAGCAGTTTGAGCAACTGTTTGATGCTCTGAGAACTTACCTTCCACCAATATGGACGCTGGGGTGTTCCCTGTGTGTACTGGCTTGTCGGGCTTTGGGGAGTCTAACTCGCAATAAACCTTAGGGAGTGAAACATTCCCTCCAAGACCATCCACCTGTTCTAAATTTATCCCCACTTCCTCCCCTAGGATCACCTCCTCCTCCATCTTGAACCACCATCATGACCACTATCCCCACCCTAACCACCCCCACCTCCACCTTCATCTTCAACCACTGCCACCACCCGCCTCTGTCCACCTTGCCTCTATCACCATCCTCATTGCCTCCACTGCCACCGTCACCACCCTCTTCTGTGATGACCAACACCACTACACCCTCCACAGTTACCATCCCAGCCACCACCTCCCCACTACTGCAGTCATCCATCTCCATCCCCAACGCCACCTCAAGCAAAACACCGCCTCTGCCACTACTACCACTATGTTACCAACACCTCACCACCTCCACCACGGCCACAAACACCACGTATTCTGGATGCTTACAGTATAAGCTTGTGCATCTTTGTGGTTACACCTCGCTTTTCTATCTCTTATGACAATCTCTTGTTTTGTAAAAATCTATACAGTCTATACAGTTCCAAGCACAAATTAGAAAACCATTTACTTTGGGGATTGTAACTTTAATCCATGAATCAGGGATTCAGATTAAATGACTTAGGGATTCTCTTTCCGTTCCAAGATTCTTTGATAGGTGTGAATGAGTGTCGGGTGGGTGGGTGGGTGTGAGTGTGTGGGTGTGAATGCACAGAGGTGGCCACTTCAGCCTGGTATTTGTCTATCTTTCCATGAGAACTTCTGACAAACCCTAGACTTTGGTCAGTAGGAGATGAAGCACCACAATGCACTGTGCACACGTAATCCCTTCCAAGTTCATACAATTGGGCATTGCCTTATAATCCAGTAATGTGTCAGGAATTCTGGCTTGTGGTGAGGGTTGACCAAATGAAATTGTCATCATGAGGAATTAAAAAGACTGGTGTTAAAGATCTTTTAGGCCACTTACTCACTGAATGGTCCTAGGCAAGTCACTTTCATGTCCCTGAACCTCAGTTTTCTCTACTTATAAATAGGGCTAATTTTGGCCACTTTCTAGCATTAGTGAGAGGATTCAAGCAAAGACGATTTGTGAAATTATCTGATGCCAGGCCTGGAACACAAGGGGTGCTGGTTCCTTCCTTCCTCCCCCACTGGGACCCCGCAGCCTTCAGTTGCTGGGGGAGCACTGTTCTCCATGAAATCCTCTGAGACAGTGGGCTTCCTGTTCCCAGTTCTATCTCGAGTGGCTCTGAAGAAAGAACACAGTGATCTTGTAAAATGTCACTGAATCAGAAGCTCAGCAGCTTTGCCAACAATCTGGGGGAGAGGACTCCGGAGCAGCTTCAGGGAGAGTGAGCGGACAGTGCTGGGGCCAAGTTCCTGGTGGGTCTGGAGGGCAAGTCCTTCATCTGGTCTGCCTCTGCAGTATAGGGATACATCACACACACACACACACACACACACACACACACACACATACATGTTCACACACAGACCAATCCCACTACTGGGGTAGAGGACAAGGACAAGCGGAGAACAGGATCAGAGACCCCAGAAACTCGGAACTGTGTTCTGGAGGCCTGAATACTTCCCAGCCCTCATCCCAATGATGCTGCTGGGTGGTGACTTCCGCAGCAGACTTCTGTATGCAGCCGGGGGCACACATTACAGCGAGCTCCGCTCAGCAGGTTTCCTTCCTCTGCTTCTCTTCCTTCCCACTCTGTGGGAGAGTCTCTCCAGCCCTCAGTCCATGGGTCTTGCCCTCCATCCCACTGACCTCAGTAAGGGTGGCAGGGCCTTCTTGTGGGAACTGGACAATGGCTTTGTGACGGTGACCTTCCCTCTGTCCCAGCTGCTAGCATTATCCTCGAAAGCAAGCCTAAGAGCGGCTCCTGAAATTACAGCCAGGGAACCAACTGAGTCTGCCTATTGGGGGCCTTGCTGCATCCTGTAAGAGGCTTTCCTATTTCCTCTTTAGCTCACAGACACCACAGAGGGAATAAAGAGTGAAAAAAAAAAAAAAAAAAAGACCTCTGGGTTCATCTACTGGAGGTGCAAACTTCATGAGTACCCTAAGCCCCGAACTTGATCCACTTGCTAGGTACAGGGTTTGGGGGAAGTTACTTACCCTTTCTTTATGCCTTACTATCTTAATCTGTAAGATAAGAATAATAATGACATCTGTTTGAGGGAATTGTGAATTTAAATGAGATTATTTAAATGAGTTGTTTCTGGATTCTCCAAACGTCGGCGAGTACTGTCCTGACTATGACCGCCTCCACCCTTCACCACTACAACCATCATTGTCACCATCACCAAGTTTGTTATCAGAGTGAGACCCAAGCCTGTTACCATTTAGTTAGCATTTACTATGGGGATGCATCAGTTGCCGCCATTAACTCTTTGACCCTCTCAATTAGCCTGTGTGGCAATCGTGTCATTTCCACCCTTTTATAGATGAAAAACCTCAGCGACAACAGGGAAATCTCCCAAAGTCTCAGGGGAGTCAGGCGAGAAAGGGGCCTCTGCACACTCTCCATGGGCATTTCTGCAGTTATTTATGCCTTTCTTCATTCCAAAGAGGAGTTGAGGATCTCTAAGTGATTCAGGTGCTGGGCAGGAGAGTGTCCTAGGAAGTACAAAAGTGAGATCTGGGTGGAGTCTCAGCTCTATCACTCGGTAGCCAAGGACTCGGGCATGTAATATAAACCCTCCTTGAGCTTCAGTTTCCGCCACCACGGATGAGCTACGCAAACTGAAACGTAGTCATTATTAGCCCCATGTTTCTGACAAGTAAATCAAGATTCAGAGATTTTGATATTCTATGAAGTTTACAAAACTAATTATGTAAGTAAATAGTGGAACTAGATACTGGCCTCAGGTTGATTTGATTGCAAATTCCAAAGTTCTTCCTCTAATTTCCGAACAAACAAAAACAAATGAAAAGGTCTGGAGATGTGACTGAGTATTGGAGCACCCTTATTTAATCCCCAGTACCACAAAAATAGAGAGAGAGAGGGAAGGGAAGGGAAGGGAAGGGAAGGGAAGGGAAGGGAAGGGAAGGGAAGGGAAGGGAAGGAGAAGGAAAAAGAAAAGAAAAAGCGGGGACTAGTGGGAGGTCCTTAGGTCATTGGGGGCATACCCTCAAAGTGGATGATGGTACCCTCTCTGTCTTTTTCTCTGCTTTCTGGCTCAAGGTATGAGTACTCCCTCCAACAGTACTTCTGTCGTGATGTTCAGAAACATAAACCAACAGGGCTGCCTAATCTTGGATGTGACCTCCAGAACCATGATCCAAAATAAACTTCTTTTTTTTTTCATAAGTAGCTTGTGTCAGGTATTTCATTATAGTGATGGAAACTCTACTAACACCCACCATTCTTCTCAGTGAACATACTTTCTGCAAGAAGTGTTTTTACCTTCTTCGTATCCTGTATATTCTGATGAGTTTCAGGTAGGTCTCCACTATTTTCTCTATGTTTCCAACTCAAAACAATCTACTGGAAATCTCCCAGATATCTCATAGGCTTCCCAAACTCAGCCTGCCTAAAGTTAAACTCAGCACAGTAGTTTCCCCAATTTGTGGTTTTGCTTTCCATGGTTTTAGTTACCTGTGGTCAACTGTGGTCCAAAAACACTAAGTGGAATATTTCAGAAATAAATAATTCCTAAGTCTCAAGGTGTGTACCATTCTGAGCAATGTGATAAAATCTCACAGTCCTTTTCATCTTGAGCAAGAATCATCCCTTGTCCAGGATATCCACATTGTACACACTACTCACCCCTTCATCACTTAGTATTCTTTTCAGTTACCACATTGACTACCTTGGAATTGTAGTTCTTGTGTTATTTTCTTAAAAATGGTTCCAAAGTACAAGAGTAACAACGGTAGCAATTTGGATGTGCCAAAAAAAACCATGTTGTCTTAAAATGAAAAGACAAGTTCTGTACTTAATAGGAAAAACATGATAAACATAGGGTTGAATACTCTGTGGTTTTGGGTATTCTCTAGGATTCTTGCAATATATTCCCCACAGATAAGGGGCCAACAGTAAATGTCTAAAAAGTCTGGTCTACGTGACTGTGGATGGCACTGTCAGCTACCCATTTTCCTGATTAGGAAAGTGAGGTTGTTTTATTCTTCCCTTTTCTTTCTCTCTCTTCCAATCATAAAATCTCAAAGATCTTACTCCTCAGTATTTTTGCATTTTGATAAATTCTTTTCTTCCTGTTTTTACTCATTACCTCCACCATCACTTCCATCCCAGACTAACTCTATCTCATGCTATTGTAACAGCCTCCTAAGTGGTCTTCCAGCCTCTGACCTGCCCAATCCATCCCTCCCATGCATCTTCCACATTGGTGTCCAAATGACCCTCAGGAAAAGTAAGTCTAGCTTTGCCACCTCCCTGTTGAGACTTTTTCATGTCTCCCATTGCATATATGCTGAGGTTCAGGTTCCTTATGTGGCCTCTAGGTGAAAGGGCTATGCATCCCCATGAACCAGGATTATTCCAGGTTAATCCTACCATCTTGAGATCCTTGCTGGCTAATGCTCTCTCTTCCCTCAAATTATCCTGGTTTGGACAATAAATTATTTGGTCTCCTTAAGTCTAAATTCTTCCAGAATATGATTCTTGTTTGCATCTCCACTTTCATCTCCTACCACTTTGCATTCCAGTAATGTGGGACTAGACATCACCCACCTCATATATGCCACTGTTTCTCATCTCTGGGATTTTTTCCTTGTCTCTGAGTTGGTCACCTTTCTGTTACTCTAACAACATACCCAAGACAAATCAACTTAAAAGTGGGAAAAGTTTATTTTGACTCATGGTTTCAGAGGTTCTAGTCCATGATCACTTGGCTTCATTGTCTTTGGTCTGTGGTGATTCAGGACATCATGGTAACAGCATGTGGCAAAGGAAATTGCTCATTTCCTGGGTACCAGGAAGTGAAGAAAGAGGAAGGGAGAAGCCAGGGGCCCAAAATCCCCTTCAAGAGTATGCCCCCAATAAAGTAACTTTATCCACTAAGAGGTAGGGACCTCCTAATGGTCCCACCACCTCCCAGTAGCACCCCCGGCTGGCAACCACACCTTCAACACTGGACCCGTGGTGAGGACTTATCCCGACCAGAGCAGTCTCCTCTGCCTGGGGTGTCAGGACCCTCCCTCTCCTACACACTCCATCTTGTCCTTTAAGACTCAGCTCAGCTTCACTCTGCCATCAAGTTTTTCCTGATGGTCTTCCTGCATATGTGTGCCTGCACACCTACACACACCAAACCACACATACACACCCCACACACCACACCACACACTGTACCCCTCCCAGGTACCACACACAGCTGGTTCATTTCTCTGTATTCGTTACGTCTTTAGCCATCTCTGCTCTTGAATTTAGTAGGCTGCATTATAATTGTCAATACCTTCCATCAATGTCAATGCCAGTTGTCATTGCCTGCCATAACTAGATTGTAGATTCTTAAAGGAAATGACTTTCTATCTCCGGAACTTGAAAGTTCCTGGATTCCAGGCACAGCAGGCCCCAAGAGCACAGTGGCAGAAACCAGCAGGGGATGTTTGAGGAACAGAAAGAAAGTAGGTCTGTGTGGCTAGGGCAGAGTGAGGGGGAGAGTCCAGCACAGGACGGGGCCACAGGAAGGAGCAGACAGACCAGGGAAGGGCCTCAGGGCTCAGCTGGCACCCTGGCCACCAGGGTAGTCACCCAGCACTGTGCTCGAGTGCAGTGAATGTGAGATTTGAAGTCCAACCAACGGCTCTGGCAGCTGGATCTCTTACATATTGACTGCATTAACATGGATAACTTTGTTGTAAACTTGAAATGTTTCCAAGTCTGTTTCCTTGTCTATCAAATGGACGTAGCAAAATTGTGATGAGGAGGAAATGAAGCAAAATCTATTGTTCATCTGGCACAGTACCTGGCATAACCATTTAATTCATTCAATCAGAGATATCGTGATCATTTCTCAGAAGAGGGTACAGAAGTTCTGAGAGTGGCATCAATATTCTCAGGGATGAGAGAACTTTCTATGTTCTGAGAAGGGCTGAAAGGTGATAGCAGACAGAAGACCCCCAAGGTCAGAAAAGTGGTGCAAGTTCAGAGTTCTACAAAACAATTCCATTGTACCAAAGCCAGCTCCATGCACAGCCCATCCCAAGCTCTGCCTGATCAGAAACAGAGCCCTTGGTCCATTCACAATGGACTGGCTGCGTTCTCATTTTTTATCATGAGAATCAATAAGACAATCGGGTTCCTTTGAAGAATCTCACCATATGGCCACTTTTCCAGGCAGACATCCTTTCCATGTCACCAGGGATCCTTGAGAAAACCTTTGAGGGTGCTTACTACCCCTCCCTCTAGAAAGACTCATCACCCACAAGTTAGCTCTGATGCAGGAGAGTTCTTATTCCAACCAAGTATTTCAGATATTGCTTAGCGTCCAGGGGCCCATTCCACAGTTTCATGAGCTCGGCCAGGAATGAAACCAAACTCTATCATGACTGGTACAGCACAAGCAGAGATCCATGAGGGGGACAGTGAGCATAGCACTGAGCCATCGATGCCTCCGATGCCCAGGTGATAGTCCTGCAGGACTTCCCAGGGTGGCTGGGGTTAAGAAAGCATCCAGGTGGCAATTGGGTTCAAGCCAGACCACATTTTCACAATCAGCTCAGCTTTTCTCCTGCATGACAGACAGGTGGGGGGGTCAGGAGTTCATCTGCAGGAAATCTATTCAGCAGTGATTTTTTTACTTTGTTCCTCACATGCCCATGCACTTTCCACCCAGAGTGGGCAAAATGAGCCCACCAAGCAATAGGGTGTGGTCAAAAGATGTTCAGATAGGAAGATAGGCTCTCCGGCCCTGGTCTAGGCCTTGCTTGCTACTATCTGTGCGATAGTTGGCAAGTAAAGTTCTTTGTGTGTAAAATGGGCTGGCAGGCTTGCTTAGGGATAGTGTGAGAATCAAATATGATAATGCCATGTTTGGCCTACCACTTAGTAGGTACTCAATACATGGCAGCTTTTATTGTTATTCTCTCCAATAGCCTGAGAGTGACTTTTTTCAGGGAGTTGCCAGTCCTCCAAAGGGACACAGGACACACAGATGCTGCCTCCAGAGACTTGTATTCAGGATGGTCTAGTTGATGGTTCTGTGAGCACTCCCAGGGAGGGGCAAGACAGCCACCAGGAGATTCCTGCATCCCACCCTCCCAGCCCCCAGGGGAAGCTGGTACAAAGTGTCCAACTTTTGCAAGCCCCTTTGTTTTGGTTTTTGTTCTGCAGTGCCCAGGATCAAACCCACGGCTTTGTGCATGCTTAGCAAGCACTCTATCACTATGCCATATCCCCAGCCCTGAAGTCCCATTTGAAGAGGACTGCAGGGCACTGAGCAGAGGTGTTGATAGGGAGAGTGTATGATGACCAGCTTCCTAGGACCATGAGGTAGGAGACGGTGGAGAGAGTGGTGCCTGCCTTTCCCCACCCTGATTTTCTTCCCCTCCTGCTTCCCACTGTGTTTGGGCAGTTTAACAGGGTTGCCATGGGAACAACGTGTATGGTGGAAGGAACAGAAATAAGCAGGCTAAAGACTTGGGTCTAAATCCTGGCTCTGCTGTTTTCTGGTCACATGCCCTTGGCCATGCTATTGAGTGTCCAACACTCTTCTTCCATGACCTTCACTTCTTGAAAAATAGAGATTCGTGCCTTCCTGCCCACCTGGTACAGTTGTTGTGAGCTTTGAAAGACATGTATATGAGAAGAATTTCATTAATGTACTCTCCAAACATGGTGTTTTGTAATGTGATTGTTGGCTTAATGTAACCTGAATTTCCCTAGCCCTTCCAGCAAATAAGGCACCATTAACAGCTGCTAGTTTTGCTTCACTGGCTGCTACTCTTGCAACTCAAGATGGGCATTGACACCCATAAAGGGCCTTCTTAGGACTTCTCACATCCTGAGGACACCGAGCAGTCCCCACAGTCTGAGTCCACAAGCACAACTTCTGTGCCTGTTCTCCTGAGCATACCTTTGTCCTCGCTTGCTCTGGGGTTCCCCTGGGGGCATGCTGCCAATGCCCAAGAAGCTCCTCAGCATCAAGCAGTGCTGCATCCTCTCTGCCCCCACCTCACATCACACAGTCCACTGTGTCCCTGGGATGCCAACAGAGACTTGCATAGGAACAACTTCCATAGCCTCTCTTTCCCTAGGACTTGAATGCCAATCCCCAGACCAAGCTAATCCCCATCGTCTTTCTTTCTCCACATCCAGGCCTTCATCAAAAATCTTCCTTGTCATCCAGTCAAAGTCAGAAGTCCTCAGGCATTGAATTTTGAAGAAAATTTTTTATAAAAAGAACATTTTCATAGGCTGTCTATGAGTTATCCAGTTGTGGTCGGGGACACTTGGATGTCTTTGGGCTAAAGGTGATATGCTTACTATAATAATATGTACTATGAATCATCACTTTTATTACTGCAAGTAGCAACACCCCATCTGTGATTCTTAACTCTAATTGGAGTTACCCTGGTGGTGGTCTCAAAGCACCCCAGATATGACCCAGGAGGCAGTCCTTCTAGACATCTCTGACAAGAACAGTCCTCAGGGACTGCGGCAGATGAGCTCTAGCTGAAATGCTGATGGAGGACAACCATGTCCCAATATTCACTACAAAGGGATTTGAATTGAAATTAAAGGGAGGGGCCAAGAAGTCCAGAGAGCTTGTTACCAGGATGGTTTTTAGAGGTCATGATTTCTGAAACCATAGGTCAGACCTCATTAGTGTGTTGTGAAATTGGCTTAGTGGGTGGTCACCAGCATTTGAAAAGATGAAATAGGCTAGAAAAACTATTGGAGTGAATTACACATAATAAGGCTAAGTATTGCTTCATAACAACTTTGTTTCTGTTACAGAGATTGAACTATATGAAATTGCCATTTTTTAGGTCAAAAAATCAAATATCTACAGTTTCATATAGTTCATCTTAATAATAAATATGTTTATTTAACTATAATATAATTTTTTTTGTGAATCACCATTTTTTATAAAAGTTTGAAAAAAACTATTGATTTTGGAATCCAAAGATGTACATTTTGATTTCAGCAGAGTTACTTGCTCACTGTGCATGTTCAGCATCAATTCTTTTTCTTTTTCTTCTTTCCTTTTCTTTTCTTTCTTTCTTTCTTTCTTTTTTTTTTTTTTTTTTTTTGTGCACAAAGGGGATGATCAGCCTACTTGATCAGACTGGTGTTGAGAATTGTGGGAGAGAGCACTTGTGGTAGCACATACTAAGTACTCACTAAGCATCATTTAAATCTGAGGAGAACAGTGGATACAAATGTGTGGGAGTCAGGACTCTTGCTGCAAGTAATAAACTTGATGCTGAGAGCTGCCTTGATCAGTTTTCCACTACTATAACAAAATATCACATACTGGGTAATTTATAATGAAAAGAGGTTTATTTCTTCAGAGTTCTAGAGGCTGGGAAGTCCAAAGTCTGGGGATCTACATCTGGCAAGGGCCTGCTTGCTGTGTCATCCCATGATGGAAGGAAGAAGAGCAAGAGATTAAACTCATAGCCTCAAGTTATTTTGTAATAGGCATTAGTCCATTCCTGTGGTTGGAGCTGCCAGGACCTATACACTTCCCACGGGACTCCACTTTTCCACACTGTTACATTGTGGATTAAGTTTCCAAAACATGCTTTGCTGGGGGTCACATTCAAATCACAGCAGCAGATAAAGTAAAAAAAAAAAAAAAAAAAAAAAGAAGAAGAAGAAGAAGAACCCCAGGAGCTGGGTGGCCTCAGAAATAACTGGAGGCAGGGACTCAAGTCGCTGTCACTCCCTCCTTCCACTGCTCAGCTCTACTTTCTTTTAAGGATGGAGTTCTTACTCACCTGGAGGAGAGGGGAGCATTGCTGTCCACAGATCAGGTCTGCATCATCCCACTAATGACTTTCAGGTGCTCCCAGGGGAGCCCTGGGTCCCAGATCACTACACGTGCTCACCCTTAAGTGTCTCTAGGACAGAGACAGGATGAAACCGCCCGTGCGGCTCAGCCTCCCTGTGGTCAGAG
Source organism: Sciurus vulgaris (assembly GCF_902686455.1). Classification (NCBI taxonomy): domain Eukaryota; kingdom Metazoa; phylum Chordata; class Mammalia; order Rodentia; family Sciuridae; genus Sciurus; species Sciurus vulgaris. Next base: position 86,962,092 of record NC_136470.1, read on the forward strand.
GGTAGAACTTTGCAATTGACCATCTGAGAAGAGACATGGCAGGGCCATTCCCAGAAGAAGAGGAAGTTATTATCATCAGAAACAGGGAAAGGAAAGAACACCCAGCACACCAAGATGAGTAAGAGGATTCGAGGTGCCAGCCCAGGGAGCCTGGAACACTATTTCTGATTATGGGTATCTAAGATGTCTGTCCACCAATATGTATAGCAGGACAGTGAGCAAGTCAAACACCCTCCCACAGGGCAGCCCATCTGCTCTTACAAGGCTCTCTGAGCATGGTGCACGCCTGTAATCCCAGAGGCTTTGGAGGCCGAGGCAGGAGGATTGCAAGTTCAAAGCCAGCCTCAGCAACTTAGCAAGGCCCTAAGCAACTCAGTGAGACCCTCTCTCTAAATAAAATAAAAAAGGGGCTGGAGATGTGGCTCAGTGGTTAAGTGCCCTGGGTTCCCCTAATCCCCCCTTACCTCCCCCACTTCAAAGAAAAGAAAAAGTCTGTCTGTATGGACTTGATGCTGATCTAGGCCGAGTGAAGCGCGAGGGCTTTCATTAAGAACATACCCATTACTGAAAGGTGAGAGAAGAGATGGAAGTCAAGAAGATTTAAGACCACCTGCAAGTTTATAATGCTCGTGACCACCGTAGCATGCAGAAGAGCAAATGAATAACCCAAAGAGGAGCAGACCTGACAGAACCTGGGCAGAGGGAGGAAATGCAGGAGTTTCTCTGGTGCAGATCATAAAACTGGTGCAGGGAGAACACGGTAACATGGGAACTCATGCTAATCGGATCCCCTAGAAGCTTCATTTGTCTAACGGTTTCCCTTTCAGACTATTTAGCTCCTAGGGAATAAAGGAAGAAGAAAATTTTTCTAGACCAAATTCTAAACAATAAGGAAGCTGAGACGATGGTGTGGTGGGAGGCCAGGTATGGGGTGGAGAGGAATTTGGGGATAAAGCTTCTGAGTAATTCCTGACAGGGGAACAGACAGCTGGACAGAGCCAAAGATCCTCCCTGGACCTGGGACAGGCAGATATCAGAGCATTTGCAAATATAGGTCTGGTTTCATGACTAGGGGAGGCTGGGGAGGATCAGCGAGCTTCCAGAAATACAGTTCTAATGGCGGTAAGAACAGAAGGTGAAAAGGTGGTGTTGTCTGAAGAAACAGAATGGAGACAAGTCACATAAGTGACTGATTGGTTTTCTGTTTACAGTGGAACTAGGTTTCTCAAAATCATTTTTATCTTCTTGTAACCTTACCCTCCTAATATCTGCTACAACCCGTGATCACACTGACCAGTTTATCTCTCTTTCTCTATCTCACACATACACAACTCACACATTACTGTTCTCCAACAACTAGATTCCCTATTTTTTAACTTCCTCTTCTCTATTTGACAGGAAATTTGGGCGGTCACTAAGTTTTGCTGTCATCTTTGGGGTGCCATGCTATTTTTTGGAACATACGCTAAGAAAGAATGTCTGATCTAAAATTCAAATTTAACTGGGCATCTTGAGTTTTGTTGTTGTGATTTGCTTCATTGGTGCATGTGTGTGCACACACAAAATCTGAAACCCTGTTCACCCCACCCCAGCCGCTCACATCTAGGAGGCTAAGATAATGGCAAGGAGTCTTGGCAGGGATGCAATCCAGGGCAGGGTGCTACAGTGGGATCTCACATCTGTGGGTTCTGGATCTCTCGACTTCACCAACACAGATGGACAATATTAGGAAAAAAATTACACCTGCACCCACCATGTACACACTGTTTGTCTTGTCATTATTCCCTAAACTAACAACTGTTATACTGTGAGTTGTGATCCACCTTTTAAGAGATGAAATAGAATACAATAGAAATATTGGAATGCATTATATGCAATAAGGGTTAAGTGAGTATTGTTTTATGACATTTTACATATCATGTACATTGTATCATGTACATGGCACTGTAAGTAACCCAAAGGTGATTTAAAGTATACAGGAGGAGGTACATAAGTTACATGCCAATACTACAGCATTTCATATAAGGGACTTAAGCACCCTTGGATTTGGATTCGTGGAGTGGTGGGTGGGTCTTGGACCAGTCTCCATGGAAACCAGGGACAACTGTAACTCCAGGCTCCTGGGAATCCCCAGACTCCAAGAAGGGGGAGGGCTGCAGCTCCCACCCTCCAAGTCTCCTCATCCCGCTTGGTGGTTCCTCTCCCACACTCTGAGCCCAGCCACCCACCAGGGAGTCCCCCCAGGGACATCTCAATGCTGCTCTTTCAACTACACCACTCTTAGTAAGCTGGTTCATTTTCTGTTCCACAAGGAGCTGTGAGGAGCCAGTGCTTTCTTTCAGCACACAAGGCAGGAGGCTTTGCTTCTGCCTGGTGTGGAGGATCTGCCTATGGGGCCCCCTGCCTCTCCTGTTATTGCAGCCCCTCAGGATTCTCCAGGCCAGACCTTCTCTCTGCTTGTCAGTGGTACCACTGCACCTCTATCTCCTTCTTCCTCCAGCTGCTTGTGGGGTCCCCTCCCCTTCCTGCAGGCTTCTCTCAGTAGTCCTGTGGATGGTTGCTGTAGGACACACTCCAATTTGCTGTGGTTTTCCAGAAATGAGCTGTGCGCAACTAAACCCAGAGTGCAGGCTGGACTCTTAAGGAGGGGCCTCCAGGCCTATAGGTGGTCCACTATTGATGGGGACAGAGTATAGGGGGGTCATCCTAGAAGGCAAAACACGCCTCTGACCCTCAGTGTCAGGCTGCCTCACCTGTCCAACTCCCTTTTACAGAGTATCCATGAAATAGAACTATTTTTTTTTTACATTATCTGTGTTCTCCCTCCCCTGATCAAATACCCCTTAATTAGGATTCATCAATGCAGCCGTTTTCTGGGTATCTATGGAATTCACATATACAGGTTCCATAGTTGCATGAACAGTTTTCCATTTCCTACTTGAATAAATTTTTCCAATTCAGACCTAATAAAAAAGAATTGATCCCATGAAAAACAAATCAAGGAGATCTTATTATACACCAGCTTAATGAAATTGAGACCGTCATTTGCTCTTAGGAGAGCATCTTATGTGTCTGGAAGAATTACTTTGAGATGATAAGTGAGGTCAATGGGGTGGATGGATGGCTATTTCCCCCCAGAGGCCTATTCAAGAATCAAAGGACTGTCACTACATTGTCTTCTAAGGAGAGTGGGCGGTCCATGTGGTTAGAGACCCCTTGCTTTCCTTTAATCCAGGATGAGTGGTAAGTCTGTGAAGGTGGGAGCTCTTATAAGGGGAGGAAAAAAAACCACGATGGGGTGAGGATATCTAGGAAGTAAGAAAAGAATGAGGAAAACAAACGTCTGCCAGCACTCCAGCCAGAGGGGCTTCTGACAACCTGAATCAGAAGTGGTTAAGGAGACGTGTTTTTGGAAAGTAGCTTGGTGTAGGATATACAAGGTAAATCTGTCTTGCATCTTCATGATGAAAGCTTCAGGAGGAGTCTGCATTACCTCATCGGTTGCTTTGGGTTGGACAAGTTCCTCTTAGAGAAGCCAAGGAGATGCTGAGTTCTGCCAATGCACTGTACAGGGAACAAAGAAAATAGGACAAGAACTGGAAGATAAAGAGAAAGCCAAAGGGAGGCCCGCACTTGTAAATCCTTGCAATATTAGATTAAGGAAGTTTATGCATCCATTAAAAGTAACACTTAAAAATCTACTGGGGGGCGCCACTCAGTGGTACAGTGCTTGCCTAGCACACTGAGGCCCTGGGTTCAATCCCCAGTACTGAAAAGAAAAAAAAAAAAAGAAAAGAAACCATATTGAAAAAAATTGCTGAAAAGTGATGTCTACAGAGAATTTTTGATGCTATGAGAAGTGGTTTATGCTAAATGTTAAAATGAGAGTGCAAGGTTTCAATTATGCATTCTTTATGGTCTCAATTATGTAAAAATTATAGAAAAATGACTGGAAAGAAATGTACCAGAATGTTAACAGCCAAGAGGGTAGAATTATGATGACGTTTTTCTAATACTTTATGCTTTTATGTACTTTCCAAATTCTATGAAATGAAAATGTACTACTTTAACAGCAGAAGGTAAAGAAATCCATGTGATCAATAGAAATTTTATATCTGACTTCCCTCTCCCAGGAGTCTCTAATGGAACACTGGGGAACCATGCTGGGACCCTAGAAACCTGAGTAAAGAAGATGTGTGACTTAATAGATAGAAGTTGGAAAACCCTAATTCTGTTGCAGCTGCTAGTCCTGAAGTACAGATGGACTATGTAAGATAACCCAGGACAGATAGGACTGACTGCTGTCCCTGGAGGGCCAGATGCACTGAGTGTCTGGAAAATCCATATGACTCTCCATGCAGGTAACCACTGGATCAAGGAGAACCACAAACAGTACCTATCAGTATTAAACATGGCTCTTTGATGGCAAGTTTCTAAGAATTTTTCCCAGTCAAGCTCAGAACAGACATCCATGGAGAGAGTGTGAGACAGAGAAATTGAGGCTAAAACCCAATCATATAAACAAGGACAATATCGGGGACTATGAGAAAGTTGTAGTTTGACGGTCATGTGTATGTTCAGGGCTCATTCCTTTTAGTTAATTAGTCATTTATTCATAGATCAATCCATTCCTCCATTCGTTCACTAAACATTCATTGGGGCTTCCATGCATCAGAGACACAAAGCAGTGTTCATGAGCTATCATATTTATGCCAAATTCTCCCACTTGGGTGGTGCTGAGGTCTTGAGCACACTGAGGATATTCATGATCTTATCCAAGTCTGTGGATGATGTACACTGGTGACTTTAGGGGCTGGGAAAGGAATTACCTCATAAATCCTCCTTTAAGTCATTCACACCTTGTCCCACTGCTTCCTGTTTCACTCAATTAGTGTAGCATTGGAGAAGGTCGGAGCTGCAAGAGCCATAGACGCTTCTCCCAACCTGATTCTTAACTGTATCGCCTAAGAACTGTATGCTGATATCAGTAGGAATCTGCCCAGGACTGAGTTCAGGAATCTAACGAAAATCACAACTGGTTCTTGACATGTGCACAAAGCTTTAAAGTGACAATTTGCCTGTAAGTCCATTTTATCATGTAGTCCCAACATGACAGCTCTGAACTGGTCAGGAATTGCCTTTCCAATTTTACAAAAGAGAAAATCAGCTTGGAGACATGAAGTCCTTTACCTACCATAAGTAAGTAACAATGGGTCCTTCTTTCAGGTCCATGGCTTTTCGTTACTGCTCATTCAAAGAGTTGAGCTGGACCCACTAACTCCAAGGGAATGGCAGGCCTGGGGCATTCTCAAGTATGGTGTGCAGATGTGAAGGTACTGGGGGAAGGGTGAGGCTGGGTGTCTTAGTTTCCTATGACAGCTCAAATAGATTACCATAAACTCAGTGCCTTAAAAATGACAGGAGTGCTTTGGATATCCTGGAAATTAATGCTCTATCTGAGGTGCAGGTAGCAAAGATTTTCGTCCATTCTGTGGGCTCTCTCTTTACATTCTTGATTGTTTCCTTTGCTGTGAAGAAGTTTTTTGGTTTGATTCATCCCATTTGTTGCTTCTTGATTTTACTTCTTGCGCTCTAGGAGTCTTGTTAAGGAAGTCAATTCCTAAGCTGCCATGATATAGATTTGGGGGCTCCTTTTTCTTCTATTGGGCACACAGTAGCTGGTCTAATTCCTAGGTCCTTGATCCATTTTGAGTTGATTTTTGTGCAAGGTGAGAAATGGAGGGTTTAATTTCATTTTGCTGCCTTTGGATTTCCAGTGTTTCCAGCACCATTTGTTGAAGAGGCTATCTTTTCCCTAATGTATGTTTTTGGCACCTTTGTCTAGTGTGAGAGAAATCTGTATTTACGTGGGTTTGTCTCTGTGTCTTCTATTTTGTATCATTGGTCTACATGTCTGTTTTGGTGCCAATGCCATGCCATTTTTGTTACTATAGCTCTGAGTATCTCTAGCAGTTAGAGAAATGCAAATTAAAACTACACTGAGATTTAATCTCATTCCAGTCAGAATGGCAATTATCAAGAATACAAGTAACAATAAATGTTGGTGAGGATGTGGGGATATGTACACTCACACATTGCTGGTGGGACTGAAAATTGGTGCAACCACTCTGGAAAGCAGTATGGAGATTTCTCAAAAGACCAGGAATGAAACCACCACTTGACCCAGTTATCCACTCCTTAGTATATACCCAAAGGACTTAAAATCAGAATTCTAAAGTGACACAGTTGCATCAATGTTTGTTAACAGTTCAATTCACAATAGCTAAGCTATGGAACCAACCTAGGTACCCTTAAGTAGAATGGATAAAGAAAATGTGGTCTATATATACAATGAGATATAACTTAACCATAAAGAAGAATGAAATTATGGAATTTGCTGGTAAATGAACGGAACTCGAGACTATCATGCTAAGCCAAATAAGCCAATCCCATAAAACCAAAGGCAGAATGTTTTCTTTGATATGCAGATGCTAACTCACAATAAGGGGGAGAGGGTAGGAGAAAATAGAAGTATTTTGGATTAGACAAAGGGGAATGAAGAGAAGGGAAGAGGAATGGAACAGGAAAGACAGTAGAATAAATTGGACATTACTATCCTATGTGCATATTTGATACACCACCAATGTAATTCTACATCACGTACAAGAAGAATGAGAAGTCATACTCCATACATGTATAATAAGTCAAAATATATTCTACTGTCATGTGTACCGAATAAGAACAAATAATTTTTAAAAAGGCAGGAACCTATTCCCTCACAGATGTGAAGTCCAGAAGTCCAGCACTGTGGTGCAGAAATCAAGCTGTCCACAGGGCTGCACTCCCTCTGGAGGCTCTAGGGGAGAATTTTTTTCCATGCCTCCTCCAGCTTCCGGTGGCCATTGGCATTCCTTGACTTGTGGCTCCATCATTCACTCCAGTATTCAAGGTCAGCATATTGAAATGGCTTTTTTCCTCTGTGTGTCAAATCTGTTCTCTCTCCTAATTATATGTGATTGTATTTAAGGTCCTCCTGGATAATCTCCTCATTTCAAAATTCTTCATTTAATCACACTCACAAAAACCCTTTTTCCAATAAGGTAACTTTTCCAGGTTCCAGAGATATAAATCTGATATTTTGGGGGGACATTATTGAGCCCACTACACCAGACTAAGGGTCTGCGTGCTACAGTGACCTCTTCTGTCTCTGGGTAATTGCGTCGTGAAAGCTGAATATACTTGTGAAAAAGGAAATATGATATGGTGACAAAAGAATTCTGGGAAAGCAATGTGGAAGAGGGTAGGACTAAGATAGCCTTCCTTAAATAGCATGTTTGGTCATTGCAGCCTCAAGGCGTCTATTGATTCTGTCTTGGATCTGCCATTTCTGCCCATGCGCCTGAAGAGTTGGCTCAGGTTCCCAGGCTCTTAGCCTCTGTTCTCTCCAATCAAATCCAGGGAAGATGAGCTGGCTGTGCAATCCTGGAATGTCAGAGTCAGACAGGTCCCTAGAGATCACACTGACCAGTCCCCATTTCCCTCCTTCACTGGTGGAGAGCCTGAGGCTTAGTGAATGCCCTTCCCCCATAGACAGTACTAACATTGAGTTTGTATTTTTAAGGGGCCAGCAGAGTATACACAGAGGCCTTAGATCTGGGACACAAGCATCAAGGCTTTTGTTACCAGATCGACCTAATATGTAAAAATCATCTTGGGAGAAAGACAGCTGCGCGTTCTCTCCTTCTATGCCCTTTCTGAGGCTGGCTGTGGTGCTTCCTGCTCATTCTTCCTGCGTCTCTGGGCTGTGTCTTTCACTCTCCCTTATTTATCCTCTCCATTTGATTCTCCTCCCTGGCCTTTACTCTCAGTCTGAAGGCCCAGGCAGGACTCCCTCTTGCCTCCCTCGTCCTCCCTCCTAGTGCCCTTCCTTTCTCAGCCTGCAGTATTCTGACTTCCCTGGGAGTGGCTCTTTGGCTAGTGTGATGAACCGGAGAAGCATACATAGTGACTTCCGAAGACAAAGAAAAAAAAAATATTTTGGGGGTTAAGTTAAAGTTCTCCAAAACAGAAAGATAATGAGGAAGGAAGTGGGGATTTGAGGGCGGAGGGTTTACCTTAGCTTCTCTGTTGTGGGTTTCACTTGCCTGCATTTTTCTGTCACCAGAATGATGAGCAAACATGTAAGCATCTACTTGTGTAATTGAAGCGTGAGCCCAGGAGCAAAATAGACCTCCATTCCTTGGGTGATAAGACAGTTATACTTCTACCAAGTTCCAAAATCATTTACTAGCCATGTGACCTCTGGAATCACCTTTCCTCATATTTGAGAATCAAGGGGATAATAACATCTACTTCACAGGGTTTTTGTGAAGCATAAATGATATAATGCCTGTGAAATCCTCTGACACAGAAATTAGTGCCAGTTGACAGTCAGTAAATATTCGTGGAATTGATATCTGGGTCATTTCCCCTGTGAAAACTTTTCGGATCTCCTACTTCCAGGAGAAATGACCTGTCTTAGTGCCCCATTTGAGCCTTTTTACCTGTCTTGCAACTGATCATGCACCATTACCCTGCTCTGCCCCCATCTGCCTGCACCCTTACCTCTCTCCCCCAGTCCTGAGCCTTTCCAGGACAGAAGTGCATTTAACTCATCTCCATAATCCCAGTGCCTAGTACCATAACTGGCTCATGGGAGATGCACTGTAAATTCTGGTTGATTCATCTTGAAATGTTGAGGCTTTTGGAATATAAGCCTTTCGGTCCAGGATTATTTTTGATTTATTGTGCCCATTTCTGCCTCCTATTTATAAGATCAATGGCAAAAGCCCATTGAAAGGCATCTGGTTATAGTAGCCCTGGGAGATTCTGTCGGCTCTGGTCCACCCAAGCAGACAGGCCTTATGAAGAGATCAAACTGTTTCCTATCCTGGCAGTGCCCAGACTTGCCTCCCTCCCCAAGCTGGCACAGTTTCCCATTCGATGCAGTCATATCCTTGAGATTGCAAAGACTCAAATGAGAGCCACATACCTATAGAACTTTTCCAAATCTTGTTCCCTGAGAAGTCTCCTCTGGCTACAGCCAGAATCCTGTCCAGATGTGACAGTTGTATACACACCCAGAGAATCACATCTCAACGGGAAGCATCCCAGGACTTGTGAGTGCCACAAGCCATTCTCTTTTGTAAAAAATATTTGTTATTTGTTCTTATTAGTTATACATGATAGAAGAATGTATTTTGATATATAATATATATGTGGCATACTAACTTCTCATTCTTCTGATTGTACACCACATGGTGATGTAATTCGTATATGCACATAGATAGTGATGTTCAATTCATTCCCCCTCTCTTCCCTTCATTCCTCTTTGTCCAATACAAAATACTTCTATCCTTTCCTACCCACCCCCATTGTATGTTTGCTTCTGCATATCAAAGGAAACTTTGGGCCTTTGTTTTTTTGGGATTGGCTTATTTCACTTAGCATGATAGTCTCCAGTTCCATCCATTTACCAGCATATTCCATAATTTCATTCTTTTTCATGGTTAAGTAATATTTCACTGTGTATATAGACCATATTTTCTTTATCCATTCATCTGTTGGAGGACACCTAGGTTGGTTCCATAGCTTAGCTATTATGAATTGAGCTGCTAACAAACATGGATTTGACTATGTCACTGTAGTATGCTGATTTTAAATCCTTTGGTATAAACTGAGGAGTGGGATAACTGGGTCAAGTGGTGGTTTCATTCCTAGTTTTTTGAGGAATCTCCATACTGCTTTCCAGAGTGGTTGCACCATACATTTCAGTCACCAGAAATGTATGAGTGTGCCTTTCCCCCCACATCCTCACCAACACTTCATGTTGCTCCACAAGCCATTCTCCAGGAATGTCTGCAGGATGTTGTCAGATGGGGTCCTGTGGAGTCCTACCACTGTTAGAACTTCAGAAAGAATAAGCTGGGTTCCAAATCTGAGGATGACATGGAGTATCGACCAAAGAATAAGTTACAATGACACAGGAGTCTCTAAAACAGGTCATGGGAAAAAGTGAGAAACTGGCCAAATGGTTACTAATAACTGAAAGGAATTACCATGAATTGAGAAACTGCTAATGTGCCAGGCACACACAGACACTTTATCTTTTCAATCATCATGGTAACATATAGAGTAGGCTCTCCAAAAATAAGCTGAGGCCCAAAGAACTAAGAAATTTGCTGAAGTTCACATGACTGGCAAGTGGTAGAAGTGGGCACACTCAGGCAGTGGGCCCGGTCTTCAGCTCCTACCTGACCCCACTACCAGAGCGGGCAGGGAGGCATGTGCTATGATCTCTGGAGGCACAGGCCCAGCTGATTTGGGTGTTCATGCTAGGTGGAGGGGCATAGCCCACTGCATGTCTTATAAAGAAATAACCCTCTCCTGTCCCTTGTGGTCTATTTCTGGCTCTTGAATTAGCACTGGTGTCATTGAACTAAGCTTCTTTCTCATTTGTTATTCAACAAATACACGTTGCAGTTATCCAGGCCACAGTACAGCCTCATGTTATGCTTGGTGATGTGGCCTTTCCTGAGTTGATCATCATAAAGAGCAGGACTTGAGACAGGAAATAAATAAGGTGGGAGGGAAGGCTCCCCTTCTCTCCCTTACCCCCACACAACCTGTCAAAGAACACGGTTTTCTGAGGCATGATTCTTGGATGCCAGATGGAGCCACTACATGAAGCCTGCCTGGAAACCAGAGTGATCATCTGAAGATCAAGTTATATATTGAGAACCAGGTTATCCAGCTGCAAATTACCCTCTGTGATTATTTCCCTATTGCTATCCATGAGCCCTGAATGAAGGAATGTTTAAATACTCGAGGCTGCCTTCTGCTCTCCAGGGAAGCTTTTAAGAAAGCAAGGTCAACTGTTGAAGGTGCATCTCTGGAAACAAGAGTGGGGCCATGTTGCTTTCTGCCCCTCTCCACCTGGAGAGGCTTCTTCCTTGGCTAGCCTTGCAGGGCACTTCACTTGGAATCCCTAGCTGGAAAATGTTGACTCAAACTGATTTAACAGTGAGGAAATGTATCATCTGACATAAATGTCGGGGAACACCGGGCCTCAGACATGATGCAGGCTGTGTATCAGTGATGGTGTCAAATACACAGGTTCTTTGTGACATTCCACTCGGCTGCCCTCAGTAATAGCTTCATCGCTCAACTGGTTCTCCTTTTGGTTTTAAGACAGCAATCAGGGATACAGTTGTTTTATGCAAATCAAGCAGTGTGATGCTTTCTTGAGCATGGATTATAATTCCTTAGTCTTGATGAAATACCCTCCACATTCCCACACCTCAACCAGTAACAGATGCTAGTAGAATGTCCCAAGTTGGTAATGGGTGGATGCCTGAGAAAATCAGGATTCAGGGAGGAAATTTTAGAGGCAATTAACATACTCTGGGTATTATTTTAGCAAATAGAATGGCAATTTCCTTCAAACTAGCCTTTGCTTCTGTGGTTGGCTGGAATTTGGGTCTCTCTCCTTATACACAGGCTGGTCAGGTCAGGATGTCAAGGATATTGTAGGCAGCTACACACAACGCCTCAGCCTTGTGTCCACAGATGATTTGGTGCTCTGTATTGCTAAACTCTGGTCACTGTCCAGAATTTCTAGGGGTTATAGATCCTGTCCTAGTGGAGGCAACCAGGGTATAAAAGAGGCCCTTAAAACTGGTTCTGGAGAACTGCCAGGGACCAAATTATGCCACTCTCTGTGTACACTCATGCAGGTGAGCACTTTTTCTGGTGGCTGTCCTTATGGCCTGTGTCCTTCGGGAGTTCTGTGTATGATCTGACAATGCTGAGTTGAGCCCTGTGTTCCAGGAGGCTGTCTGATCCTTGGGCTGACAATTTCCCTGCACCACAGTTAATGTGGCCTGGAGAAAAACAGAAGAGTTTCCACATCTGTATCACTGGGTCCTCGTTCCCTTCATTGAAGACACATTTTTTTAACACCCCCAAAACAGACACCAAAGAAGGAAATGACATCTTGCATCCTCTTCCTCCTTCTTGCCCTAGAGATTATTACTCCCTCCATGGGAGGAAATAAGGGACTCTGTCAAAAGCAGGCCCTTAAATGAGTCTAAGGGTGGGTGGTATTTCTGGGATCATTTGGGGCGATGGATGGAGGCGTGCATGCAGTAGAGAAGGAATATTGTGGAGCCTAATAAACAGCAGGTGTCATTATAGGTGCAGCTACACCAAGCCAGCCTTGCACACAGCCACTTGCCAAGGAAGCTGGTGAGTCACACCAGTTAATATAGATAACACAGAATGGAGTTTCCCTCATCAAGCACCCCAAATATCATTCCTGACAGGCGAGAGGGCACTGGAACTAAACAGAAGGCAAGCCTGGAGTCCTCTGGGGCCCCACCACGGCTGCATCCAGGCCACTCTTTGTGACTTCGTCTGGCTCACTCTCACTTCACAGAGGCAAACAACATACTTACTGTCTTCTCTGGTGGTGTCTCAGTGGCTGAGTCAGTGGCAGAGCTGCCAGCACTTGTAACCACCCTGGATCAGGATGGTGGAGGTGGACATGTGGCCCACTGAGCCACTCTCCATCCTCTCTCTACTGGTTTCTAAAGATAAATAGCACGAGCTTTTGCAGAAACTCTTGTGAATGTGAGGGTGGGCTCACATGCATGTGTGTGTGTGTGTGTGTGTATGCATGCGCACATGAGTATGTGTGCACACGTTTGCCAGAGCGTATGAAGTGTGTGAGCACATATGTGCCTATTAGAGAAAACGTAAGCATGCATGGACCTGAATACATTTCCATCATAACCTCTTCCACAGAGGCTTAAAAACTCTGCCAGCCTGAGGCCTCTGTGGTTTGGCCACTTGGGAAGGGAGGATACTGGCTGTGTCAGGCAAGATTCCAAGAAGCATCCTGACCTGGACAGACCAGGAGAGAACTACGGAGTTACTCATTCTCCTCATAGGGATGAGCTACCCTGGAGCAGTTTGAGCAACTGTTTGATGCTCTGAGAACTTACCTTCCACCAATATGGACGCTGGGGTGTTCCCTGTGTGTACTGGCTTGTCGGGCTTTGGGGAGTCTAACTCGCAATAAACCTTAGGGAGTGAAACATTCCCTCCAAGACCATCCACCTGTTCTAAATTTATCCCCACTTCCTCCCCTAGGATCACCTCCTCCTCCATCTTGAACCACCATCATGACCACTATCCCCACCCTAACCACCCCCACCTCCACCTTCATCTTCAACCACTGCCACCACCCCGCCTCTGTCCACCTTGCCTCTATCACCATCCTCATTGCCTCCACTGCCACCGTCACCACCCTCTTCTGTGATGACCAACACCACTACACCACCTCCACAGTTACCATCCCAGCCACCACCTCCCCACTACTGCAGTCATCCATCTCCATCCCCAACGCCACCTCAAGCACAAACACCGCCTCTGCCACTACTACCACTATGTTACCAACACCTCACCACCTCCACCACGGCCACAAACACCACGTATTCTGGATGCTTACAGTATAAGCTTGTGCATCTTTGTGGTTACACCTCGCTTTTCTATCTCTTATGACAATCTCTTGTTTTGTAAAAATCTATACAGTCTATACAGTTCCAAGCACAAATTAGAAAACCATTTACTTTGGGGATTGTAACTTTAATCCATGAATCAGGGATTCAGATTAAATGACTTAGGGATTCTCTTTCCGTTCCAAGATTCTTTGATAGGTGTGAATGAGTGTCGGGTGGGTGGGTGGGTGTGAGTGTGTGGGTGTGAATGCACAGAGGTGGCCACTTCAGCCTGGTATTTGTCTATCTTTCCATGAGAACTTCTGACAAACCCTAGACTTTGGTCAGTAGGAGATGAAGCACCACAATGCACTGTGCACACGTAATCCCTTCCAAGTTCATACAATTGGGCATTGCCTTATAATCCAGTAATGTGTCAGGAATTCTGGCTTGTGGTGAGGGTTGACCAAATGAAATTGTCATCATGAGGAATTAAAAAAGACTGGTGTTAAAGATCTTTTAGGCCACTTACTCACTGAATGGTCCTAGGCAAGTCACTTTCATGTCCCTGAACCTCAGTTTTCTCTACTTATAAATAGGGCTAATTTTGGCCACTTTCTAGCATTAGTGAGAGGATTCAAGCAAAGACGATTTGTGAAATTATCTGATGCCAGGCCTGGAACACAAGGGGTGCTGGTTCCTTCCTTCCTCCCCCACTGGGACCCCGCAGCCTTCAGTTGCTGGGGGAGCACTGTTCTCCATGAAATCCTCTGAGACAGTGGGCTTCCTGTTCCCAGTTCTATCTCGAGTGGCTCTGAAGAAAGAACACAGTGATCTTGTAAAATGTCACTGAATCAGAAGCTCAGCAGCTTTGCCAACAATCTGGGGGAGAGGACTCCGGAGCAGCTTCAGGGAGAGTGAGCGGACAGTGCTGGGGCCAAGTTCCTGGTGGGTCTGGAGGGCAAGTCCTTCATCTGGTCTGCCTCTGCAGTATAGGGATACATCACACACACACACACACACACACACACACACACACACACATACATGTTCACACACAGACCAATCCCACTACTGGGGTAGAGGACAAGGACAAGCGGAGAACAGGATCAGAGACCCCAGAAACTCGGAACTGTGTTCTGGAGGCCTGAATACTTCCCAGCCCTCATCCCAATGATGCTGCTGGGTGGTGACTTCCGCAGCAGACTTCTGTATGCAGCCGGGGGCACACATTACAGCGAGCTCCGCTCAGCAGGTTTCCTTCCTCTGCTTCTCTTCCTTCCCACTCTGTGGGAGAGTCTCTCCAGCCCTCAGTCCATGGGTCTTGCCCTCCATCCCACTGACCTCAGTAAGGGTGGCAGGGCCTTCTTGTGGGAACTGGACAATGGCTTTGTGACGGTGACCTTCCCTCTGTCCCAGCTGCTAGCATTATCCTCGAAAGCAAGCCTAAGAGCGGCTCCTGAAATTACAGCCAGGGAACCAACTGAGTCTGCCTATTGGGGGCCTTGCTGCATCCTGTAAGAGGCTTTCCTATTTCCTCTTTAGCTCACAGACACCACAGAGGGAATAAAGAGTGAAAAAAAAAAAAAAAAAAAGACCTCTGGGTTCATCTACTGGAGGTGCAAACTTCATGAGTACCCTAAGCCCCGAACTTGATCCACTTGCTAGGTACAGGGTTTGGGGGAAGTTACTTACCCTTTTCTTTATGCCTTACTATCTTAATCTGTAAGATAAGAATAAATAATGACATCTGTTTGAGGGAATTGTGAATTTAAATGAGATTATTTAAATGAGTTGTTTCTGGATTCTCCAAACGTCGGCGAGTACTGTCCTGACTATGACCGCCTCCACCCTTCACCACTACAACCATCATTGTCACCATCACCAAGTTTGTTATCAGAGTGAGACCCAAGCCTGTTACCATTTAGTTAGCATTTACTATGGGGATGCATCAGTTTGCCGCCATTAACTCTTTGACCCTCTCAATTAGCCTGTGTGGCAATCGTGTCATTTCCACCCTTTTATAGATGAAAAACCTCAGCGACAACAGGGAAATCTCCCAAAGTCTCAGGGGAGTCAGGCGAGAAAGGGGCCTCTGCACACTCTCCATCTGGGCATTTCTGCAGTTATTTATGCCTTTCTTCATTCCAAAGAGGAGTTGAGGATCTCTAAGTGATTCAGGTGCTGGGCAGGAGAGTGTCCTAGGAAGTACAAAAGTGAGATCTGGGTGGAGTCTCAGCTCTATCACTCGGTAGCCAAGGACTCGGGCATGTAATATAAACCCTCCTTGAGCTTCAGTTTCCGCCACCCACGGATGAGCTACGCAAACTGAAACGTAGTCATTATTAGCCCCATGTTTCTGACAAGTAAATCAAGATTCAGAGATTTTGATATTCTATGAAGTTTACAAAACTAATTATGTAAGTAAATAGTGGAACTAGAT
Source organism: Sciurus vulgaris (assembly GCF_902686455.1). NCBI lineage: Eukaryota > Metazoa > Chordata > Mammalia > Rodentia > Sciuridae > Sciurus > Sciurus vulgaris. The sequence goes on from NC_136470.1 coordinate 86,978,073, forward strand.
ACTGGCCTCAGGTTGATTTGATTGCAAATTCCAAAGTTCTTCCTCTAATTTCCGAACAATCGGAGTGGTAGCCTTCCTAAGTACAGAAGTGGAATTAAAAACAGTACAGGGTTTTCTATGACATCGTGGGGCTACTGTTTGGGGGAAGGCATCAGATTTAAGGGGAAAACTAAAACAGGTCAACAGACATTCTGACTCTCTAGATATCTGCTTTTCTCATCTCTATAGTCACCCCTTCCAAATAAGAAGTATCTCAGCCCTTTTTTCCAGAAAAATTAAAAGTAATAAATATAGGTGGAGAGAACCTATATTTGAATTTGAATCAGTGGAAGCCAAAGCAGCTCAGATTGCAGCTTGAGTTACTGGTTTGTTTGTTTCCCATCCTCTGAGCCATGTACCATTGCAGTCTGGCATCTGTCCCAATGTCCATGAAAAAAATATTCTCCTAAGGTCACCACTGATGTGTCCAATATCATGGGTCTTTAGAATATTTCCATCATTCTGTACCCAAAATATATAAACACTTGCTGTGTGAAAGCTTTGTGACAGGTGGTCCAGTGATTACAAGAGTGCCAGACCCCAACAGACTAGAGCTGTGGTGGAGAATGACGAGAAGAAAGGCCACGTGGAGTAAGAGACAGCTGTGAACCCATCCTCACCTATCATCTCTCCCACCCTCCTCCTCCTCACCCAACTCATCTTTCTGTGCGATCTTTCCATTCCCATGAATGAAGCAACCACTCCCCACTCTGCATCTCCAGCCCAGAATCTTTTCCCTAACTAAGCCCTAATCATTTAGTTGCCACTTTGATGGCTGTGATGGTTAATTTTATGTGTCAACTTGACTGAAATAAGGGATGCCCAGATAGCTGGTAAAATATTATTTCTGGGTGTGTCTATGGTGGTGTTTCCAAAAGAGATTAGCATTTGAATCAGTAGACTGAGTAAAGAAGATCCACCCTCACCAATGTGGGTGGGCATCACCCAATCCACTGACAACCTGAATAGGAAAAAAAATGGCAAAGGTGAAGGGAGGAAAAATTCTCTCTCTTCTCTTCTTGAGCTGAGGCATCCACTCTCTGCTCCTCTGGACACCAGAGATTCTGGTTCTTGGGCCATTGAATTCAGTCTGAATTACACCAGTGGCTTTCCTGGTTCTCCAGCTCTAAGATGACAGATCATGAGACTTCTCAGCCTCCGTAATGGCATGAGCCAATTCCTCTGATAAATCTCTCTATAAATCTACCATCTATCATCTATCTATCCTATGGGCTTTATTTCTCTGGAGAACCCTGGCTAATATAATGGCCTTCAAAACCAACATATTCATAATGACACCAACATTTTCCCATAAGTAACACCTTATCTGTAGAAGATGGTATTGTTCACAGCTGCCCAAACAAAAAATCTGAGCTCTCCCTAATACCTCTCTCTCACTGATCTCCCAATTTAATCAGTGTCCAAAATATTTTCAAATCTTTCCCCTGGGTATTCTTGGAACATATCTGCTTTTCCCATCTCTACAGTCACCTAGTTTAATTCGGCCTTCCCTGTCTCTTGTCTGAATTGTTCAGTCAGCCTCCCAGCTGATCTCTGTGCCTCTACTTCAGGCCATCCCTGACTTGCTACCTACACTCTATCAGAGTGACCTTTCTAAAAGCAAAAGATCTGGTCTTTGCTTCTCATGTTTGAAATCCCCATTGCATTCAGTGTCAAGATTAAAACACCTGGCCTGATCCATACTGCTCTTCCAGACCTGGCCCCAGTCTTCTCTCTCCTCCCTTCCCTACTCTCACTCCCAATCCCATTATGGTCTGTAATTAGGGTGATTGAATATTTTTTCATCCAAGTCAGGATACTTATGAGAGTGAAATGAGGCCCTATTCACAATTATGCTGAGATAATTTAGGATTCTTCAGGGCAAACTAGGACATACAGTCATTCAATCCATAATGGCCTTTCCAGCACCCAAATCTGTAAGTTTTTCTCTCTTCCTCAGAGCTGACAACTTCTTTCTGTGATTCCTGAATTAGGTCTTCAGGGCTAAAGAATTCTTTTTTTTTTTCCCCAAACTCATCTTTTCAAAGCAGCCCAAGTTAAAACCCCTTGCCAAGCTCTGGACTGGTTAACTGCCCTATGTCAGGTGATAAGGATGGGCCGATCAGGGCTGTCAGTGTGCCGGCTGATCTAAGGTGTAATATAAGGTCACCCGCATGTTCATGGTCACTTATGGAAGCAAGGCATCTGGACAGAGACACCCCTGGAAGGGGGTTAGACAAGCAGTTACTTTTAAATATTTCTAGAGTCTTAGGAACTCAGTAAGGATTTGTGGAATGAGTAGAAGAATGAATTTTAGTCCTCTACTCCTAGTCTATCCTTCTGTCCCACCCCAACATCTCTCCTGGTCATTCATTCTCCCTCCAAACTAAAACTTATTCATGCTAAGACCAGAATTTCAAGTGCCAATAGAATGTCAAGCAGGCACTAACTTTGGCAAAAAAGAAAAAAGAAAGAAAGAAAGAAAGAAAGAAAGAAAGAAAGAAAGAAAGAAAGAAAGAAAGAAAGAAAGAAAGAAAGAAAGAGTGAGTGACAGGTTTGATCCTAGAGGCTGGATCTGGGAGGCAATACAGGACAGTGGTTAATAACAAGACTTTACAGGTTCAAATCCCAGCTCCACCCCTTGTTAGCTGAGTAACCTTGTGCAAGCTACCTAACCTCTCCTGCTCTTCATTTCCTCATAGGTAAAATGTGCTAAGACTTTTCCTAAGGAGTTTTATGCAAAGATTAAACTCAAGATAAGTATGAAATTACATTTCATACTTATGCCATAACATTTACTTGCCATCATGATGATCATTACTATCAAACAAGGAGAGGTTCATCCTAACATGAAGTTCTGACAAACTTGGGCATTCCCCAAGGACTTGCAGATCATACTTCTTGTGCACCCCAAAACAAAATCTAGCCAGGCACAGTAGCGCATTTCTGTAATCCCAGTTACTCAGGAGGCTGAGGTAGAAAGGAAATTTGAGGCCAGCCTTGGCAACTTAGTGAGATCCTGTCTAAAAAATAAAATAGAATAAAACAAAATAGAAAGGGTTGGAGATAGAGCTCAGTGGTAGAGAACCTGTGGTTCAGTCCCCAGTACCGAAGGAAAAAAAAAAACCTACCAAAAAATTTTCCTCAAAAAGTGGAAAGCCCAGCTTGCTCTGAATAAAACATATGGGGGAATCACATGATAAATGTATTAAATTCTGCAGCCTGGATAATTTAGCAATAAAATTAAAAGGGCAGGTGATGTAGCTCGGTGACAGAGTACCCATGGGTTCATTCCCCAGTATTACAAAAAGGAAAGATAAAAAGAAAGAAATGTGTTGAATTCTGTTGAGAAGCAGGAGGAGAAGCATTTTCATATTGTACAACTTGATATTAGAAACAGGATTAGAGAATGATTAACTTCTATTGTAAGCTAGTTCAAACTCCGTTCAAACCCTTGGTGCCAGGGTTTCCCGTACAGCACCACCAATTAAAGGGCAGATGACCTCACCACTAACTAGGGGATTCACTACTTGCTGAAGCAGCTCCTTCTATCTTCTCATCTCTGATCATTAGGACTTGGTTTCTTACGTTGAGCCATAATGTATTTCCCTCTAACTTTTGGCCTGTTGTCCCTGGTTCTAGCCCTTGGCTCCTTTTAGGGAGTTCAGTGGAATTTGTGTATGTGTCCCAACCCCATAGATCCAGGAGGAGCTATGATTGCATCCTTCACTGGGCCACTGTTGACTGGTCCAAGGGTGGTAATCTGACTCAAGTAGGCCAGTCAAAATCCTTCCCTGGGATTTTAAAACTTGGAAGCAAAGCTAAGTGTCATTGTTTTCTGCCACCTAGAGAAATCAGTCTGGAATGTGAGAAGATAAAGCAGAAGTTCAGAAAGAAGCAGGGATAAAATTGGGTTTTGGAGGTGAGAGAGAAAGAGAGGGAGAGATTGGGAGACACCAAAGCCTTATGGCATCCAATCCTCGGGTCCAGGTGCTTCTGAGGTTTCTCTAGTTTTTCAACGAGTTGGTAATTCAGAGGTTGCGGATATTTTCTGCTATTTGAACCGCAATGAATGGGCCAGACGGTTCTTTCCCAGGAGTCCCATCAAATGTTTAGACAGTCCTTAGGTACTTTGCCCTGAGTCATCCCTGTCCCCAGCACGGTCCACCCATCTCTGGGCAGCTGTGGCGTTCAGAGGAGCCAGATCAAGGGCTACATGGAGCTTTGCCTTGTTTTACTATTGGACTTATCTATAAGACTTAGTTTGAATGAAAGGTTCTGTGGTTTAAAAACACTTGGTAAAAACGCCCTTAATTTTAAATTATTTAAGGCAGAGCCCATTTGGGATTCACCCTTATACTTTCAGTGCTTAGACTAGACCATGGCATCAATAAATGTTAGAAGAATGAATGTATTATTGGGTTCAAGTTCCTTCATCACCCCGGCTATTTTCCTCTGAAAGCGCTGGCCTGGAGGTCACCCAGAGCTGTCTTTATCTACACTATAAAACCTCCTCCCTTCCTCGGGAACATTTGCCTTGCAGCAGGCTTTGACGGACACCCCCGAGGTCTCACACAGCTCCTCCTCTGCACCCCAGTCTCTGCCCCACACCCACCAGCACAGCCAACTCGTCAGCTGGCTAACTTGGAGGATGTCCTTCCTTCCCAGCTGAATTTTCTTCTCTCTTCCTTTCAAATCCTGCTGTGCTGTTATTCAGTAATGAAAACAGCAGAATTCATTTTAGAAAGGAAGCCAGCTGGTTCATTAGTCTGATTAAACTCAAGCAATGGAATCTGAGCACAGTTCACATGATAAATATTGTGCCCTCCCCCAGGCCACAGTGAGTTTTGCACTGATTATTAATCTTGGGGCTCAGTCACCCCTCACATCTACAAAATCATGTGTGGGTCAGAAAGAAAAGACAGCACTACAGCAAGATGATGTCAGGACTCTTTGAATCAAAGTCACTCAATCTCCCCTCTCTTCCTCACTGCATCCCTGGCCAACTCTACAAAAGTTTACCAGGCTCTCCTAGCCTGTTGGAAAGACCCTGTCCCTCAGAGTCAGAGAGAATTGTCTTTAAATCAGATTTTGTAATGTGCCAGCTGTATGATTTGAGGCATCTCAAGTGGGGGTTAAAAATACGTATTTTTAGGAAAGTCACAAAGGCTGATAACTACGAAAAGTTCCAAATGCAGTGGTTCAGAATGTGTGGAGTGTAGAAAGGAGTGGGGAGAGGTGAGAACTGAGTCAGAATAAGGTAAAAGGGAGGCTGAATCACAAAAGGTCCTTCAGGTTGAGCAAGGAGGTTAGGATTTTATAATAAAAGTATTGGGGAGATTGTAAACATAAAACCATAAGAAAGTGAGGTAATGAGATCTGCCTTGAGAAGCTCTGTCTGCAGTTTAGAAGTGTGGCTGGGACTGGTACTCGGCTGACAGGAAGGTAGGAGAGCAATGCGGAATCTGCCTTTCTTGCCGCAGATTTGGAAATCAGAAAGGAAACAAAACAAATTGTCATTGCTGAGGGATGAGAGGTGGAAGGGGACTGGGAGAAGAGGAGCAGGGAAGTTTCAGCCGAGCCCTGAAGTTTCTAGCTGGGGTGATTTTACAGAGTGAGATACATTTTCTAAGGAAAAGAACACAGTGGAGAAACAAATTTGTGGGATAAGGGGACAAACCGAGTCTGGGATGCGTTGAGTTTGAAGTACTATTTTCAAATTTTCCGTTAATGGTATAGAATCCAATTTGATGGGGACAAAATTAGGCTGAGCTTGTCTGAAGTGGTCACCTCCTCAGGTCCTATTTCTGGGAAGATGAACAGCCAAACTAGCCCAAACCAATTTTTGTTCATCCCTTGAATTTGAAAGTTTTTTGGGGAGAAAGTCTTTTGGAGGCTGGGACGGGGCTGGGTTTAGACATGCTTCTAAGTTTTCTGCCAAGAGATTTCAACCCCTATGCAGAACAGCTGAACCTACCATTTCTTATTTTCCCCTTGCCCTCCAGGGATGCCCACTACACATATGCATTTCTCTGCTGGTTCCAGGTTTGGAAAGGAGAGGGAAGCAGCTCCACCTGAAAGGAAGATAAGTGGGTCTGTGCCCTGCGGAAGAGGTCAAAGACAACCCCAGATAACTGTTGTTACTCGGGGAGGAAAAGTCAGCACGATGGGAAAAGCATAAAGATAAATGATGAGCAGGGACGATGGAAAAGAAAAAGCAAACATGACAACCTATATATAAAGGAATCCCCAAAGTGTTCTACAACGGGAAAGAAAAAGAAAATGGACCTCAAAGAGGCTTGGCAGAGTGGAAAGTGCTTGGTTTTAGAGCCCTGTGTCTTGGTTTGAATCCTGGGACAAAGCCTGGCTATGTCACCTTGGCCAAGTCACATTAGCTCTCTGAGGCTCAGTCTTTTCATCTGTGAAATGTTTACACTAAACCTTCTTTGCAGGGTCAAGATGAGACTTGACCCTTCGAGGTGAGCTGTGCAGAAGAGCTAAGGGGTTCATTTCAGTGGTGGTTTCTGCTCCTACTGCCTCCATTTTTCCTTCTTCCAGCTACCCTTGGGCAAGTTCTCCCCGCTGTGCAACCACAGGAACAATCCTGCATCCCTGTGGGATGCTCCCTGGCTCAATTCTTGCAGCTCTATAAGGATGTTAACTGCAGGGCAGGCCCTGGACATATCTTCTACCCAGGGATCTCTGGGGACTCCTCTTGATCTGTGAAAAAAAAATTAGAATTTGACATGAACTTCTCTGGATTTTAGAAACATCTGGTGATCATGAGGAGAAGCAACAAGGTGGAAAGAACTTGGGCTGAGAGGTCTGAAAGAATGTCTGCTTTCTGCCACTGCCACCCCAGATGAGCAATGGTGGGCAGCTCACCTAACCTCCCTGAGCTTCAAGGCCTTCTTTCCCTTAAAGGACAACTGTGGGGGAGAAATGGCCAAACCCATCAGAGAGCGTCTGGCACACAGTAGGCACAGGAGGCATGTCTTCCTTCTTGCCCTTTCTTTCATCTCATTTGAGATTCCAGAAAAGACTAGGAATTAAGTATAAAACTGCATAGAGATACATGGTATCAATCAATCTCTTCAATTACTGTTAAAAGTAATTGTCAGCAGAAGGGAACAGAAAAAACAAGCTTCTAGAATCCAAAAAAATAAGCCAGTGCTGACTTTGTGGCTTGATGACAAACTGGCCGAGTTGCTATTCCTTCCTGTGTTTAAAGTTATAAGGGGGGTAACACCAGTACCCCGGCTGCAGAAGATGTCTCCGTGTGTTTATGTTTGGAGTTTTAATTCTTTTCAAATACAAGAAGCAGTCATTTAGAACAAACTAGGCCAGTGTTTGTCAGCGTCTCGGCTTTAAGAGTTCAATGACGGGGACTCTTCTCCATCTCCATTCACTACTCAAAAGCAAGAGGATACGTAGCCTATTTCTGCTGTTTGTTAGTGCATTACAGGATCATGAAAAGATCAAGGAGTTGGAGCTAAAATTTCTACTAATTTTTAAAATATTTTTTAAATGTTGATAGGCCTTTATTTTTTTCATTTATTTATATGTGGTGCTGAGAATCGAACCCAGTGCCTCATACATGGAGGCAAGCGCTCTGCCACTGAGCCGCAAACCCAGCCCTGTATTAATTTTAATGAACAAACATGGGGCAGCAAAGAAATCTAAAGCATGCAGTGATGTATTTTAAGCTTTGCCTCAAGACCTGAGGAGGTAGACCCAAGTTTATTCTCCACTGACAGCAACATTTCTAGGGAAATGTTTGAGAAGACCCAGGTGTCCCTACCTGCCCCTTATCACCCTCAGGACAATGCACTATCTGAACCCAGCACCCTGTGCTTCTCTGCACAGGGCTTCTGCTGAGTGATCCAGGGAAGGACAGGGCCAGCCTAAGCACCCCCAGGGAGTGTTTAGCCAGCAGCTTCCTGGAGTTAGGGACAGGTTAGAACAAGAAGCTAGGTCTCCTTCTCGTCCCAGTGTGAGTTTCTAGCATGGCATGAGGAGTAAAATGGTACAGTAGGACTGATGTGCTGGCAAATCCTTAACCACCTGGCAAGGCTGGGGAAGGAGAGCCCTGATCCATGGCATTTGCAGGTTGCTGTGGTAAACACTCCCACCATTGCTGGTCTGAAGTTCCTAATAGACATCACGGAATGCAGACTCAGGAAGAGAAGAGCACCATCATCTCTAGCACCCCAGTCGGTAAGGCCCTGGGGCTACCACCTGCTACAGTTGTCAGGGCAAGTGGAAGACGCTAACTAGCCTTCAGGACACAGAAAAGGCATCAATGTCCTCCGCACACCAGCTGGACCCCTGCATCTATCTCTCCTGAATCACCTGTGAAGACATGGTATCACCATCTGCCCACATGCTAGTCCTCCCATGTAAACACAAGGTCCTTTCTTTATTTCCATTCCCCCAGCACCTAGCAGAGTGCCCAGGAAAAGTAGGCACATAAAGAATGTTTGCTAGAAAAATGTGTATTGAATGCGCCCCAGAATGAATACAAGTGAACGCTCCAGGAAAGGGGAGGGGAAAGAAGGGGAAAGAACCCAGAAACTGCTTGAAGCATCGCAGAGATGTCTTATAAAAAAGGGATCTGAGTTATTTTTATGGTTTCCAGTGGACGAAACCAGAACCAACAAGAGGAAGTGGCAGGGAAGCAGGTTTTGGGTCTCTCCGAGAAAATAAATGGAACTCCCAGCTCCTACAGAGGCATAGAACACAGGATCCTCCCGAACTTCCACCTCTCTGCTAGTATCTTGAGTTATTCCCAGTCTCCAGCCTCACCTCCACTCTCCAGTCCAGGGAAAGGACATTTTACTATTGCCATGAATACTGAGGGCACATCTACTGGTGTGTATTTCTAGCCCAGCAGAGTTTGGGGTCCTTCAGAGTAATCGAGGTCACAGTTGTGAATATCTCCTCGCAGTAAATAAATGCATGAAAAGTTCTCCTGGCAGGTGCTCAGGATTTCTCTCCCATCCTTCCTCCATAGACTGCCCGACTGTCTCTGCTTTAGACTATTAGCCCACAGCACTCCCTTACCAGCACCTTCTTCCCTGTGTGGTCTATAGTTTTTGTTCCACTTACAAAACTATAAGCCCCTCTGGGACAGAAAACAACACCCCTGCCTGAATCCTCAGTGGCTGACAGCATCAGGCGCATGTGAAGTGTATTAAATAAACATACAAATGAGAAAGAAAGTCCATTTCCTACACCTCTAATCTTGATATCCCAAATTGGCTAAACTCCTGGAAACATCTAGAAACAATTTGCAGAATCAAGTAAGCTATGAAGCTAGCCAGCGATATGTGAGAAGGCAATTCAGGAAAACCCAGAGTTCTCAGTCCACATCCTTCTAGGGCCAATTGTAAAAATCTCTTTCTCAGACACAAATTACTACAAAAACCTTAAAACACAGGCAGTTCCCTACTTAGGAACATGTTGTGTTCTGAAATTCTATTTATGAAATTACAGTTTGAAAATCAGAATACACTCTTTTAAACCATGCTCAGAAGGGGAACTGACAACCTAGCTCTAACGCCAGACATTTGCAGAGGAAAACAGTAGGAAGCCAATAAAGCTATACGGTGGAGTCCACTTTTTTTTTCTTTTAAACATCATAAAATAAACATAGAATATGCCGAACTACACAGTAGCCTCTGTTCCAGGGGCCACACTGCTAAGCAATAAAACTAGAGTTTAAATGGCTTTTTGTTAATGGATGCTGATATGTACAGAAACAAAGCTAGTTTCTTTGGAGCAGTTACAGAGGTTGAAAGGGAGACCCCAAGGTGGTTCTTAGCCTAGGCTGTGGTACTCAAGCTTCCAGAGGCACTCTGCCTCTGAGCCATGTTCTCAGGCCTTTTTTTTAATCTTTATTGTACCGTGTATTGAAGCCAGGAGCGCTTAACCACTGAAACACATCCCCAGCCCTTTTAATTTTTTTTTATTTTGAGACAAGGTCTTGCTATGTTGCTTAGGGCCTCGCTAAGTTCTGAGGCTGGCTTTGAACTCTCAATCCTCCTGCCTCAGTCTCCCGATAACCAGTTCTTTATATTATTATTATTTTTTTAAATTTTTATTTATTTATTTTTTTGAGACAGAGTCTCTCCAAGTTGCTCAGGCTGGCCTCAAGCTTCCAATTCTTGGGCCTCAGACTCCTGAGTAGCAGGGTTACAGGCACACAACACACCTGGAGGAGTATGCATTTTAACAAGCACGCAGGAGAGTGACCAGGGGGTGAGAGAACCTCACCCCAAGGGGAGGCAGCGCCACCTCCACTTGGGCTGTAGTGTCCTTGTTTTGTAGGATCAAAACAAAGATATCAAAAAATATAGCCAGGCAACCATAAACCAGTTTTCTATACAAGAGTTGAATTTGTTCACAAGTGCCATAGAAGGGAAATTAAGGCAAGCCCATGTGGGAGAAACCTGCTTAGAGGAAGCAAGGACTACACCCCAGGCTTCTGGCTGCTGGTTTCTGCATGCCAGCTCCACCACTTACTGGCTGGGAGATCCTGAGCTGTCAACCTCTTCACGTGGAAGACCAATGATTCTCTCTTCCCAGGACTGGGGCATTTTACACAAAGTTTGCATATACCTGGTACATAGTAGGTGCTCAATGATGGGTATCTCTTTTTGTGAGTTTTGAAAATGGGGTTAAACTTGAACTTACCTGTGGAATCTCAGGGCAAACTGAGACCTTTAGCTGTCTTTTAAAAATTCAGTCTGATATGATTGACCCTCCCCTCTACTGTGTGTAGTAGTTGGAGGGTGATAGGAAAACGATGAAGATGTGATGTAAGGAAGACAGATGGTTGTCCCAAGATGGCAGGGCAGTGGGTATGAAGTAACCATAATACAAGGGAGCCTGTTGTAAGCACTAGAATAAATTATAAATGAATTTCAATGGGGGCATAGGAGAGAATATAATTAACTTCAACTGGGTGGATTTAAGAGGCAGACTCTAGAAAAAGCATGAGAGAGATGAAAAGCAGTTATCCTGTCCGTGGGAGCAGCCTGAGTAGAAGAGGGAGAGGGATGGGTGCACCGTGTTTGGAAGATGAAGCTGGTGGTTCACTGGAAGTGTGAGTGGATGAGTAGGCTGGGACCACTTCTTGGAGGGCCCTGAATGCCATTTTAGGGAATAGGAACTTTCCCACAAAGCAGTAACAACAATAATTCCATTTATCAGGAACCCGTTATGTGACTGACACTGTGCCTGACTGTTTATAAACACTTCTTCTAAACCTGGCTAAAGTCTTGCATAAGTGTTATGATATCCACCTTATGGTCAAGGAATCTAAGGTTTCAAGGCTTTGGACCAAAGGGAGCGCTCTGGGATCTGTACTTTCAGAAAGCAACTTGACAACAGCAAATGAGAAGAACAGATGAGAAAAGTGGGGACATTCAGGGGCTCCCTCAATTTCTTACAAGCTGTGACTTTTTGTCCCCCCTAAATTGGTTAACAGGCGATCAAGTGGCCAGTATTTCTAAAAATGGACTGATCCTCTCAAAAAATGTTGTGGGTTGGGCAGGCTTTGAAGCCTGTGGTCATTTATGGAATTAGAACCTTTTCCTTCCCGTGGTCTTTCCCAGCGTTCCCCATGAAAAGCATCCCCCCCAGGGACCACAGTGAAGAATTCCACAGCACTGTCTCCTGACCAGGCAGAGCAGAAAACAAACCCGGAGTAATGTAGTGAACCAAAATTAGCCTCTTTACAAGCACATTAAAGCATAAAGATTAGAGTCCATTGCCCAAAATATAACAGGAAGGCGGAAGGCTTTTCTCTTCCTTTTTCTCCCTCCTCCCTCACACCTCCCTTTCTACCATGCTTCTCCCACTAGGCAGTACTCCAGGGTCTCTGATGAGTATGAGGTCCCTTCATTTTCAAATTGATTTCAAACTCAAATCAATGTTTCCAAGAAAACTACCGTGTGCAACTTCGGCGACATTGCAGAGTTCTGGGCAAGGGCAGGTTTGCAGCCTGTTTATTAGTCAGTCCTGAAGTCGGCCAGCTTCTTTATTAAGTTTTTATGCTAAGATACTACTATCTTTAGGAGCACGGAGACAGTGATGCTGACCTGAATTGCATCGCTGCTTCTTAGGAAGCAGACAATAGAGCAAGTACTATAATAATTGAGCTTTAAAAAAAAAATTGTCTTAGGGAAACAGATTATCTTTAATAGCAATACTTTACATGTTTGCATAGCATTGCTACAATTGACAAAGCATTTTCATATATGCTTCTTCATTTAATCATTACCCCACCCACTGATGTAGATATTACTATACCCTTTTTACAGAAGAGGAAACTGGGACCGGGACACCCACCTAGATCTTTCAATTCTATCTAAATGACCTATTTATCACTCTTAACATCACAGCATCTCTTTTGTGCTTTAAAAAAAAAAAAAAAAAAAACCCTATCAGTTGGTATTGAAGGAATTTTCCCAGCTTGCTTTATAGAGGAATCCCACTCAAGCACTAGGGTTATACTTAAAAGTTGGTTGATGTTGATGGACAGTTCATAGCACAGTATCAGAGCCAGAAAGAGTTGTAGGTTTTTACGTACCCAAATAAACAAATAAAACTGAAGCCCACAGAGTTGGAGAAGCTGCCTATATTCCTAGGACTGGATCCACAAATTCCTGTCATGGTAAAATTATGACAAACCTGTCCCCATTCCGTCTTACAAGCCTCCATAAGCATGACTTTAACAATCAGAGCCAAGGAGAAAGCTAAAGTTAGGACCTGAATAATAGTAGTTCCCATCCTATCTTGTCTGATAAAATGAAAGATATTACCCCAGTGACTTGGGAGGCTGAGACAGGGGGATCGCCAGTTCAAAGCCAGCCTCAGCAAAAGTGAAGCACTAAGCAATTCAGTGAGATCCTGTCTCTAAATAAAATACAAAATAGGGTTGGGGATGTGGTGCAGTGATCAAGTATCACCGAGTTCAATTCCAAGCACAAAAAAAAAAAAAGAAAGAAAGAAAAAGAAAAAAAGAAAGCTCTTACTGTGAAATTGTGAATCATTAGGTGGGAGGGAACTTGTTGATAATCTGGTATAATCCTTTGCTTTTGACTGTGAGGAAGTTGAGACCTAAGAAGACAAGCAGAGCCCCCAGAGCCTCAACTCAGGTCTCCTGGTCCTCAGCCACCAAGCCTACCCTGTGCTTGGTAGCCCTGTTCTCAGCTATGCTCAAAGGGTCAAGTGCCACCCAGCTGGTGAGAGACCATGGGACTTAAAGATTTCCAGCCACAGGTACTTGCCTCAGTTTTTGCTTTGCCTTGGCAGTGGAAACCAGGCATCAGCTGCTGGTTTGGATGATGTGTTCCCAGAGCAACAGGGTGAGTGTTGGCTGCCAACAGAGAAATCTCAGAGAATGTAAAGTGTTGAGCCAGTTAAACATCTCAAACTGCCCTGTCTCTCAAAAACAAAGGTGACTCATCAGAGCACTTCTGTGACTGGGGAGGGTGTTAGGGAAGCCACAGGGCCTAAAATCCCACACTCAGAAGCCCCCAGATTCCCCGCCTCTGGCCCTTTGCTCACAAGTCCTTTCTCTAACCTAGAACCAGTACCTGCACCACTCCCAAACCCAGCCCTCCTCCCCAAAGCCCACTGGACTCTTCAAACCTGGAGCAGGTTTTCTCTTCTCACATCCCAAGTCTTCTCTATATAGTTTGACACTTCATTCTGTATTTCTTTTACTGCTTATTAAGCATTTTGAGTGTTTTATTGTTGACCCAGATTGCAAATGATCTGAGGAGAGAAGCTGAGTTTCCTCCTCAGTACCCTACAGCCTGCGTCAAGAGCAGTAACGTGTACAAACTCACAAACAGTTCTGACTTTAAGAGCCTTTCTTTTTCAACTTGTGTTTGTACATATAACAAATGCTCAATAAATTTTCACTTGTTCCACAGTTGCTTCTGTCTCTTCGAAGAAAGGACTCAGGAGCTGGGCCTCTTTGCAGGTTGGAAAAAAGGTGCCCCTCCCCTGGGCAGATCTAGCCCTGCCAGGTTGTGTGGTTGGGCCAGTGGAGTGCAGGCTAGAATCCAGTCCTCCAGCTGGGTGCCCTGTGCAGTGAGCTCCTGAATCACCTGAGCTGTAGCTCTTTGTAAGGGTAACAACAAGATCTTTCCCCCCACAACCCTCCTCAGTTCTCCATTCTGATGGGGAAGGCCTACCTGGGAAAGCTGCACTGAACACTTCCCAGCATCTTTCCTGTCATAAACAAATGGAAGCAAAACAAAACAACAACAAAAACACATATGCACATACACATACACACACAGCGCTCCTTGCTGTGTCAACATTCCCAGCAGGACATTTGGAGGCCCTCTACAATACTGTCCCAAACTTCCTCTCTTCTGCTGGGAAGACCCAGAACCTACCATGAGTTGTCCTATTTCTGTTTTTGCTTTATCTCTGTCTAGAGTGCCCCTTTCCTGCTGCTCTTTGGGTCAAATCCCTTTGCTTCTTTCAAGTCCCATCCCAAACCCTGTCTCCTCCACGCTGCTTCCAAGAGCACTACCCTTTCTTCTTGGTGCTTCTTAGCACCCCCATTCCACTTTGCCTTCCATGTTGCTTAGATCTCTCTTAGAACACTATTCCTTTATGTTACTAGTATGTAACCTAGTGGTCAGTGTCTTCTAGCCCTCTGTTCACAAAGGATTCTGGGTACTCATCCTGCGTCAACCCAGATGCTTAATTAACTATGCACTAGCCTGACTTCCCCAAAGGACTCATTCACAAACAAACTGGTGAACAATCTTGGCTGTAGAAGTGATTTATTTTATAGGAACAGGTACTTTCATAGCTCACCTTATAGCAAACTACTTACCAATCTTTGCAAACAATGCAATTCTCCAAGTCCTTACTTGGCAGCCTTGTCCTGAGAGTTTCTTATCATTCTTCTTTAATATGCTCCCAGCCAAGCTGAATCTCCATACTGTCTACACATGTCTTTCCCATTTGTCACACTCAGCTCATTGTCTTTCCATCCTGACAGGCAGAAAAACTCAATGTTGCCTCAACTCCTAACTGCTCTCACGCATCCTCCAATCTAACGTTATACTCAGTCAAATACAGGCTCTCCTTCAGTTTAACCTTCTTTAGAACAAATCAGGAACAGACAAGGCTAGAACATTTTTCTCGTGACATGCATGTGAGAGTGTTTTCCATCATGGAGGACAGAGCTGGGAAAACAAGAACTGAGTCTTCCACACCCATGCAACCTACGCAGTGAAGATACATCCTCGACAAAGAACAGGACTGGAGCAGTTTAAAGTCTTTTCTGTCTCCCCTTTTCTCTTTCCTCCCAAGTAAGACCCAGGACTGGAGACAGGGAGAAATGCCTGAAGATGTAACAGACACTTAATAAATAGTTGTGAAATAAATGAGTTAGTGAGTGAAGGGGAAACAAGAGCAAATAAAAGAGCACCTTCACCAATAATATTTCGAACTAGCTGAAGGGAGCTTTGAAAACAGAATCAGGGGGATAGGATGAAGTGTGAATGGTAGGCTGAAGTGAGTACAGGGTTCTGGTATCAGCTCTGCTTTCATCACCATCTGAAACCTCAGGGACTTCTTTGGGCTTCAGTTCCTCATCCATCTAATCCGCCTGCCTGCAGATTGCTCAGTATGAACACTGACCATTGGGGTCCTCAGGGCTATTTGACATTCATACATGCAGCATCTTCCCCAAATGTCCAGCCACCCAGGGCCCGTGGGCGCCTTTGCACTCTGCAGAAAGTTTTTCTTGGCTGCAGTCCTGGCCCAGGGACCTTCATTGCCCGCTAGCAGAAAAGAATTCTCAGCTGTGGAAACTGGTAAACTCCACATATTTTACAGATGAGAGTCTAAACTCCTGGTGACTCTAAATGTGGTGTGAAATGGACAGAAGTCATCCTGCTGGTGTGACATGGCTGAAATAGCATCACCATCACCATCACCCCCCATGTAGACATTCACGTCATGGAAAGAGAAGCAGCAACAAGTTATAGTGCCTTAGCCAGTGGGGCCTCTCCCCATCTCTCCCCCTTCACTCCCAGTCCCGTTCTGTGTTTTTCTACATTTTAAAAAAATTGGTCTATTTGTTCTGCAAGAAACAGTTCAAGGTCACCTAAAAGCAAGGGAGGGGATTTGCAAACTACCCTCCTGAGACCTGATTTATCCATCAGCCTCCAGCTCTGGAAGGCTGCACAGCACCCCCACCATACATACCTGGGGAGAAAATCTTTTCAGGTTGAATAGCCACCAATCCGCTGCCACCAGGGTCAGAGTTGTGAGAAATGTCTCCATGGACAGGGGCAATACTTTAAATACTAACAACGTTGAGTTCCTGGGAAACAGAGAGAACTTGTTGATTTTTACTTTTTTTCTCTAATTTGGTTAGGATATTAAAGCAACTTGACCCCTAGGTTTCTAGGCTGAGAAAAGGAAACACCCAGTGGAGATTTTATTTTTTAACAATTATCTTCCACCTCCAGGTCAGCTGGCCTCTGATGCCCATCACTGCTCTATCCTTTCTGCACCTCTAAGCCCGTAACTCCTCCTACCAAGCCAAAGCCCTGCGGATACGAAGAGCCCCAACCTGCCCGCACTCAAGTTACATCAAAGGGGCGCAGGTTCCCACTGAACGTATCCGCATTCATGTGTGTGCGTGCGCGCGCGTACGTGTCTGTATATGCGCGCGTGTTTGTGTGTGGAGCGTGTGTATGCGCGCGCGCGGGGCCGTGGAGGGGGCGGGCTCTGAGCCCAGGGGCCGGGCTCCGCAGTGAAGAGTGGCAGCTGGACTTGCCAGGCTGCGAGGGACAGGGTGCAGAGCCGCAGTGCCGTACTAGCGGGCAGGCGAGATAGACTGCTTTCAAGCTGCGGATCCCCGGTCAGAGGTGGAAGACCCTGGAGCTGCCTAACCACAGGCGGGTCGCCTTATCTCCGCGCCGCGCACTCTAGCCGCCATCCCCCTCCCCTGAGAGGGCTGCGCGGGCGGGAAGACGCCTAGCCGCCAGCTTCGGTCCCCTTTCTCTCTCGGTTCCTCTTTCCTCCCAAGTAAGGGAATAAGCCTCAAGAAAGGAGTGCCCCAGGCAACCGCGCAACCAAGTGTTGCATAGTGAGGTAAGACGGCTGCCGTCGTGAAGGAGGGGGTCTCTAGTTCCGGAGGCGCGGGGTGTAGCAACTTGGAAAAGGAGGGCAAAGCGGGAGTTGGTCCCGTGGTCGGGGAAGAGGCTGCAGACGAGGCCACTGCACCCGCCTTGGCAGTGCCACCTGCCACAAACCTGCAGGAAGGGATGCTCCACTGGAGAGGTGCAGGGTGGGGCGCCGGCTCCTTCTGTGATTAGGAGGCCCCCAAACCTAAAAGCGTGCGAACGAAAGGCGGCCTTGCTACAGGCAGTTTGTTGAAGCAACTGGTCCAATTTCTTCCCTTCTGGACTTACCTTGGCTCCTTGGTATCGAGTTTGCGCTCCAGGGAGCACAGAGCTGCGAAGAGCACGAGACGCTTTTCCTAATGTCTGGCGGCCAGTGCCTTCTCCAGTCCCGCGGAGACCAGTGCCTTCTCCAGTTCTCGCACTCCACAAAGCCTCTGGGTTGGTGGGCTCAGCAGGAGAGCTGAGGAGAACATCATAGACAACTTGGCAGATGAAGAAGGGGAGGATCAGGAAGAAAATATAACGCTAACCTGTGTAGCCTCAGAGCAAGATGTGTCCGCGTGTGTTTGTGTCTTGAGGGGCGCGCATCCAGAATCACCTGTGGGGCTTTCACAAACTCCACCAATCCACCTCGTCCTGCATCTTCTGAGGTCTTTCCCTCTGATCGAGCGGAATAGAATCTGGGGAGGGGGCTGTGGAGCTCTACAAAGCCCTACAGGTGATTCTGATATGTCGCCTCCATCCCCGCCATCACTGCAGTGGAAAGCATGGGACGCGGCAGAGGAGACATCACCCAGACGTGAGCGATCCAGCTGTGAAACTCAGGGTGGCAGTGAGGACCCTTCCCCCAATCGCCCCAGGCGGCAGGAGGGTCTGTCGCAGCGCAAGTTGATTTGTGGCTGCGCCGCAGTGGCGCGCGGGAGCGCTGTGAACCTGTGGTCTGGCTGGTCTGTGTTGCGTGGTTATCTCCCCAGGCCTCATTAGCATACGATGACCTCTCTGTGGGGAGGAAGGCCTAGGAGGGCTATCTGTCATGCTTTCATTTCATGCGTCTTGGATTTGGAGTGCCCAGAGGTCGCCTCTAGACATGTTGAGGAACAGTAGTCAGGGCACAGGACTGGAAGCTACCCCTCTGGTCCAGATGGGGGCATCAACTTGGTTATTTCTGTGCCTGGGATTCTGTTATAAAATACAGCTGGCAGAGCCACTTGCTGGAGCACAGGGCACCTTCGTTGTCAATGAAGGACATTAGATCATAGGGCTCAAATGTCAAGGTCTGGTCACAAACTGAGTGCACACACATCATGCATGCACATACCCTTTTATGCTTTAGGCCCTTCTCATTCCAGGGATATGTCCTAAGGTAGGAAGGTATTTCCCCATTTGTCATGTTAGAGAGGGCTATATTTGCCAGAAATTCCACTCTGAATAGAAATTGTACTCATTAAATAGTGGCTTCCACGAAGCTAACTTTCTGCTTTACTTGTGATCCAAGTGGGGTTTTGTTGTTTTGTTTGTTTTGCCAGTTGCCTTTAATGTTTAAGTCCAGCATTATAGGTGCTATGACAGATATTTTTCTGAGAGGGTTTTGGTAGGAGGCTGGTAGATAAGCCCTTCCCACATTACATTTTTATGTAATGTTTGGTTCAGATCAACCAAGACTTGTGGGGGGAGGGGTGATAAACATCAGAGCAACTTGGAATGTAGACTCTCAGATAAGAGAGGCTACTAAGATATTCATTCTAGCTTCCCCTCAACTCGCCACACAACACTATGAGAAAGTGTCAAGAATCCCTTCAGCCCTGACACTCCCAGCCTAGGCAGTGCAAGTGTGAGGGAGGCTCTGCCAGGGCTGGTCCCCAGCTCCTTTCGGGGGAAGGGAAAGAGGAAGAAGGAAGAGAAGTACTTTCATTGCGGTAAAATTCTTTTTTAAAAATATCTGACTGTATACTCTTTTAGTATAAAAGTCATTTGTGTCCATTGCAGAAAATTTGGGAAGTTGAAAACTGCAAAGAAACAAATGGTTCATAATTTCGCCACCCAGGTCTCACACTGTTCCTATATTGGCATACTTCTTTTCCATCTATTTTTATGACTTGAAATTATACAGTCTGTAGAGGGCAAACATTTATAGGTAACCTAGTAAATGTACTTTGCATGGCGTTGAGCATTTTATACTCATTATGTCATTTAGTCCTCAGAAGGCTCTCTGAGATAGATAGTATTATTATCAACCCCATTTTTCTAGGATTGCATAGAGTTCAGGTGACTTGCTCAAATCAGGCAGCTAGTAAGTGGCAGAGCCAGAATTCAAATCCAACCTACCTGACCCCCCAAGGCGGATCCTTCGCCTCTGTAGCTATTGCTTCTCTACTTTTCTTCTCAATTGGTGTTGCAGCAAAAGTCTTTTATGAAAATCGTTTTCCTGGCTGAATATTATCACACTGTTAGTCATGTAAGTTGTTTCCTATCATTAACAACTACAAATAACTCTGGGCAAAGTCTTTTCTGTACACATTTCCAATTACTTCCTTTGGGTAGATTCCCAGAAGTAGAATCACTGGGCCAAAGGGCACAACTGCTTGAAAGCTCCTAACATATAGCAGAAGTCAATTTTTTCAAAAGGGCTGTACCAACTTATACTTCCATTCACCAGAGGCAACTCTGTCATGGGGAAAGCAGTTGACCCTTAGCAACTCAAATTGTCCACTACCTCACATGATCAAGCCACACCACATGAACATTCTTTGACCCCATGGGAGAAGGAACCACACATATCACCTTACTTTATATACTCAAGTGTGATTATAGAAACCATATTATATAAAGATATGCAGAATTCTTTGGTTAGAGGTCACATTAATTTTAAGCAAATCAAACTAATGTTAAAAAATATATAAATGTGCATAACATAACATCCACTTCTTCATGCAAGTAACTACAATGACCCTCATTCATGCATGTAGAATTCCACCACAACCAAATCAAAATAGGAGTTGATATTTCCTTATAAAGTAACAGTTTGGCCAAACACACACACACACACACACACACACACACACGCACACACACACACCACTCAAGATCAGTAACTGCTAATAAAACGATTTTTAAAATAAGGTTATACACATCATCACAAAAATGTCCCAGGTGGAAGAAATGTGACTTGCAGACAAGGAATCGAATTGGGCAATACGAACACACACACACACACACAATTTTGGACGAAAGCAAACTGACCCTAGCTATGAGTTTTCTCTAAATCTGTGTTTGCCTCAGAGTCATCTCTGCCACTAGCAGTGGGCTTGGCCCTGGGGTACAATTTACAGTTGCACATGAAGTAAATACAGTTGAACGCCACTCTGAGATTTACTTTTGCAAGACTCAGCTAAGGACTTAAAATGTCCTTCTGAGAAGCCCTCCCCTGCTGCTCACTGAAGTTGGGCCTCTGAGCTGCACCCACAGCACCTATACGTGTACTTACGTCATTGTGGTGAAATCACTTATTTGCATATTCCCCACTAAACTGTGAGTTCCCTGAGAACAGAGACCACGCCTAATTCTTTCCTCTATCTATAGCACCTGAGATTGTTTCAATGCATGACTGACAATTAAATGTGATGAATGAAAAAATAAAAATTTCCAGGCACTGTATTGGGTTCTTTGTATGCATTTCTCTTTCAAGGCATCTTTATTCTGTTAAGCCTGATCAGTCTTAGAAAGGTACCTGTCTACTTTCATATGTAGTTCTTTCATGTTCATTTAAATCTTTGAAAAAAAATAAAATTAAAAATCCAGTCCTTCAGTCATGCTAGTCAGATTTCTAGTGCTTAATAAACACCACATGTGGCTTTTGGTCACCAAATTGGGGAATGCACTTTCAGAATATTTCATCACTGCAAAAAGTTCAACTGAACTATGCTGATTAGAGTGTAAACTTGGTGCAGGCAAAGGGTGTGTCTATGTCCATTTTGTTTTCTATACCATACCATCTGCACTGGCATCATGCCTAGCCCAGAGGAGATGAAGGGAGGGAAGAAGAAAGAGGGATGGTGGTACTAAATGTCATGAAAATAATAGTTATAGCCTTTATTGGGCACCTACTCCATGTCTCATATTGTGGTATATTTGAACGTGAATTATCTTAATATTTGCATTACTACAAACCTGAATTAACCCCATCTCACAGACCTGGAAACTGAGTCTCAGAAAATTTCAGTAACTTGGCTGTGTTTGGCAAGCCCGAAGGAGAGGCTGAATTTTAAATTCAGGACCATATGATTCCAAAGTCTATTCTTTTAGATCTTTTGCTTTATTCCCTTAATAATTGCGGTGTGTGGTACTATTGATATGAATTATCACCATCTTGGCTTCCCAAGAAGTCAGAGAAGGTATATTTTTGAAGGCATTCCAAGGGAAATAATCACTATCATTTGTGAATTGCATTTCAAGAGTGCAAAATTGTGCTCAGGGACTCGAGAGGCCCCGTCCCTGGCTGGATTAGGAAGGGATAAAGAAACTTACTCATCATGTGGCCTGACCAGAGGACCAGAACCTTAGAGAGAGAGCCAGCTGCCACTGTCCTCTTCGCTTCTCCTGGGGAGTCCTGTCACAGCTCCCAAGAGGAATATTGGCTTGGCTGGGATCTCAAAGCCCATGAACAGAGTAATCTGGTTCCTGTTCCCTGGCCAAGTCCCCCCACTGCCCCATCCTGCCTAGTGGGCCTCTTGCTGCAGCACCCCCACTGTCATTATCACTTGGTTTTCTCTAATTTTTTTTTTGTACCAAGCATTGAACCCAGGGATGCATAACCAATGAGCCACATCCCCAGCCCCTTTTTATATTTCATTTTGAGACAGGTTCTTGCTAAGATATTTAGGGCCTCGTTATATTTCTGAAGTTGACTTTGAACCTGTGATCCTCCTGCCTCAGCCTCCTGAGCTGCTGGGATTACAGGTGTGCACCACCATGCCCAGCCAATTTCTTTTTCTTAAAGAATAAAATTCATATTTTCAAGGGAAGACTAATCAGCACCGAGAAGAGTGAGATTATCACTCCTTCATACCACATTTCCTGTTTTTGTTTAAATCCTCTTTGGTCTAAAAAAGAGCTCTCATTCTTTAAGCAGTATGGATATGTCGGATGGTTAGGTGAAAGTTCTGCAGATGACTGAAATAGTAATTTTATTAGTTGTCGCCAGCCCAGGACATACACCTACCATGGGAGTAGGCAGGACAAATAAGTGAAATGTGAATATTAAATTATTTAAAATTTCCTTTCCCATAAACTTTCACTAAAATTTGGCTAAAGAATATTGCTTTGTAGAAGATAAACTTTGTGGTGAATATGCCAATCATTGTAAGTAATGCTAGTGCACTTGCAAATGTTATTTTTAATGTTTTGGACTACCCAACTTCTTCATTGCACAAGTAAGTTGTTAAATCTGTGAATAAAGAATTTCCAAAGCAAACAACAACAAAAAAAAAACCTTCAAAGGTCCAATTAGGAATCTATATCATTGACACCTGTTGCTCTTAGTATCAACTGAAATAACCCACCTCTCCTTAAAACTCACCCCTGAATTGTCTCACCCATTCCCTCACCCCCACCCCATGCTGGTACAGATGATACTTGGGTTACAGATGGAACAACTTCTTTCATTCCTCATTTTGTCTTACTCGGTTCAGTCTGTCTTGCCAGCTTGCTCACATACTTCTGTGATTTCTCTCCAGTGTTCCACTGTCCCTTCCAGCCATGCCCCAATCTCATGAGCATGCCTTCTTTGCCTAAGTCATCAATAAAAATGACTAAGATTTCAGGATTTTGAGTCATTTCACTAT
The DNA here is from genome assembly GCF_902686455.1 of Sciurus vulgaris. Classification (NCBI taxonomy): domain Eukaryota; kingdom Metazoa; phylum Chordata; class Mammalia; order Rodentia; family Sciuridae; genus Sciurus; species Sciurus vulgaris. The sequence continues at coordinate 87,001,126 of NC_136470.1, forward strand.
AGACTCCGTAAAGATAGAAAATAATCCAATCCACTTATTTAGAACATGTATTCAACTTGTCATACTACCATTAGTTCACATTTCTCTTTTTTCTATCAGAGGAATCTTATCAAAGTTCTTGGTAAAGACCAGATTCTCTATTGCTGGTATTTCCTTGATCTGCTGTTTAAGCAGGCAGACATCTGGAAGGCCACTTTGATCCTCAGATGCTGAAATGCTTGAAATGTTTTGGCCTGAATGTTTTCATTCCCTGGTGGCTTTTCTGCACCCTTCTGTCTTGTAACAGCAGCCCACAGCACTTCACCAGTTGCCTCGGTCTCCCCACATTTGGTTAAAGTAAATCAAGTATAGGAAACTGTCTCCATCTCCCCGAGGGTCAGAGTGCTCTTTCCATTTGGGAGTCACATAAAGTGGGTATTCTCATCCAGTCCCTCCTTACTCCCCATCTTAAAGTCCCATCAGCAGGGGTGTTTATAACCCCCAGAACCTGACCCCAGGAAACCCACTGGTGGAAGTCCAGTGTCTTCCCTTTTCTTGTGCCAGCATGTCCAACTGATCACAAAGTGACCTTTCTTAACTATTAGGAAGCCAGTAGCCATATGTTCCTACAGCCAGAGATAGTCCTTTCTTCCCCAAAGCCCATACGGTCTCAAATCCCTAAGTCATGCAAATCACAACAGATGCTCTCCTGTGGAGACTTGCTCAACCATGAAACTAATATTAAACCAATATTAAATCAGCAAATTTGTATTGAGCACCTATTTCTGTACTAGGTATAGAACTAATTTCTGGGGAGGACCAAAGGGGTTTCTAGCAGCTGGGTGGAACACACCCAGAAACAGATATGATGCAGTGTTATCTTTAGATGAGAGTCAAGGGTGGGTCTCCTCTACAACCTGGGAAAGAATCCAACCAAGAAGATCAGGAAGTACTCTCTGGAGTAAATGAGCTTGATCTGAAACATAAAGGTGGAGAGAACAGTATAAGCAAAGGCTCAGAGGCAGTTCTTGTCACTGTCACTGTCGATTCACTGTAGCTGGAGCAGAAACTCCCAAGTTAGTCTGGAAATGTAGGTGGGAGTTGGGCCCTTGTCTTGTCCAACACATTATTCTTGAAATTGTTGTAGGAGGCACTGAAAAATTTTAAGTGGGAACTGACATGGTTGGATTTTAATATTAGAGCAATCCCTTAGGTTGTAGTGTAAGAAAGAGAATAGAGAGGAAGGAAGCAGGACTGCTTATGGGACGCTGGGCATGGAAGTAGGGACAGAATCTGGAAAGAACTTGTAACTGAGTGAATGTGAGTGGAATGAGTAGGAGGGGAATCGAGGGCACTTCCAGGTTCCTACCCTGCGCACCTGGGAGAATGGTGATTGCATCAACCAAGAGAAACAGGGAACAGGAGCAGAGTGGCACTAGATAATGAGTTCAGCTCAGGGCAGGTTAAATTTGGGGTGTCAGAGAGAGAGAGATCCAGATGGAGATACATTTGGATAGATGAACCATTTTGCAGAATTAAAATCATGCAATGGAAGCATGAACTTTAGAACAATGCAGAAAACTCAAGATGAATGTGCATCCTTACAGTACCGATGGAAAATGCACAAAGCAATGGAATAATGAGTGACAAACACGGAGGCTGCAGTTCAGCAGGCTAAATATACAAATACAGAATCTTTCTAGAAAGGAAAACAGGAAAAGAAAGAAAAGTTGCAATAAAAAAATATAGAAACATTTTCCTGAGTTTTGTTCAAAATTATTCCCGGTGTACCAGGAAAATTAAAAGTATGTTTCTGATGACAGTTATTAATTATAAGAATAAAAATCCACTGGCATGGAATCAGAACAATAATATTTTATTTTCAAAGAAAAAACTAACAAGTGTCCAACATTCTGTAATACTTAAATATCTGTAGGAAGTTGAGCTATATGGCTACAGAATTTTGAGGTCATAAGATTACAACCCAGAATTCCATATTCAAGAATATTCTGGGGCTGGAGTTGAGGCTCAGTGGTAGAGCACCTGCCTAGCACATGTGAGGCCCTGGGTTCGATCCTCAGCACCACTAAACAAATAAATAAAAGGTATCATGCTCATCTACGACTAAAAAAATTTTAAAAGAATATTCTTCAGGAATATGTGAAGAAAAAAAATATCCAGAAAGTAAGCCACTGAAATTTTGTACTGAAAAAAGTTGTTTACTCAAAATATTCTGGTCAACAGGGAAATTAATGAGTTGGGAAGGAAAAGGTGAAATATTAAAGATAAGAGGTAAATAACCAAAAGCACTCAAACATGGACTTAAAACTCAGGTTAAATCCTGAAATGAAATAAACCAGGTGCAAAAAGACAGGTACCACATTATCTCACTTATATGTGGACTCTGAAGAAACAGATCTCATAGAATTTGAGAGTAGCATGGGGGTTCCCAGAGGCAGGGACAAGGACAATGGGGGACAGGAGAGATGGGAAAAGGTGGATTAATGTGTGTGCGCTTACAGTTGGATAGGTAGGAGCAGGAAGCTCTGGTGTGCTAGTGTACAGTAGTGACTACAGATAACAGTGGTGTACTGTATATTTGGAAAAGCTAGAAGAAAGATTTGAAAGTTTTCACCTTTTGAAAGTTTCCACTGTAAAGGAATGATAATCATTTGAGGAGATAAATGTGTTTAACCTGATTTAGACATTACAGAATGCATACCTGTATCAACACATTACATGGTACCCCATTAATATAATTTTTGTTTTTAACATATCAGTTAAAAGTAAATTTTCAAAAATTTACTTTTTGAAAATTCAGGTTCCTAAAAAATTTAATAGAAGTGCTAAATTTGTAATTTCATACTGTGGGAAACATTGAGTAATTTTTCATTGTTGACATAGAGAAATTTAGATTTAAAGAGTGTAGATAAGGATCTGGGGTAGTGGCTCAGGGGTAGAGCGCTTGCCTAGCATGTGTGAGGCACTGGGTTCAATCCTCAGCACCACCTATAAATAAATAAATTAATTAAATGAAGGTCTATCAACATCTAAAAAAATGTTTTTTAAAGTGTAGACAAATATAAAACTAGAATGCCACAAAATCAAAAGGAAAATATTGAGGAAGAAAACATAAAAAGCAAGGAAACATAAAAATAGAAAGTATAAAATAAGATGATAGAAGTGAGGTCAAACATATTAGTTATAACATTAAGTGTAAGTGGTTTAATCATTTCTATAAAAAGATGAAGAGCCATGAATTCAGCAAAAACCAATTCTAAATATATGTTGTTTTAATCAAAATGTGACAGAAGGAGGAGAGGGCATAGATGTACCAGGAAAATGCAAACAAAAGAAAGGAAAACCATGTTAATATTAAACAAAGTAGAATTTAATACAGAAAACATTAAACATGAATGTAAGATACAATGAATCTATGAGAAGTTATAATATCATGAATATTTATTCTGATTGACAGCTATCAAATTTTATAAAATAAAATTGGCAAAATACAACTGCAGAGGAATGTTAACATATTTCTATCAATCTTCAGCAGATTGAATGACAAAAGTAAATGAATATATAAAGGAGGTATTAAGGATATAAGCAACTCAATGAAATGAAAATATATGGGAGTTTACATTAAAAATGAAAGCATCTATAGCTATTAATATGTGTTTAAAATATTGAGATCTTTTGATCCATTCAAACAGAAATTCATGATACATTCTAAAGAGTAGAAATTGTTCTGGCATTAAGAGGAAAATAAAATGGAAGTATAGTTACTCTAGTATAATACATTCTTGAAACTCGACTCAGGTCTGAGATGTGCACACATTCATTTGCCACTCTTTGATTTCAACATTCTGTGAGAACAAGACCAAAAACTTGTTATTTGACAATTGCCAAGTCTATAGAACACTTCCTTCTTTATGAATGAGCAAAGAGTAAAGCATAGGAACTGAGGGAAATGCAAAACAAGGGAGCAAAGAATAGCATGCAGTATGAAAATGAGCCACTCCAGCTGGACCTGAAAGAACCTTTCAAGAGACTAGAGTCTTCATAAGAGGACAGGAAGAAGGCATGGCTTTTACAAGACAGAAGATTAAAATGAAGCATGGTATTCAAAATATGAATGAAAAAATGGAGGGATCACAAGGAAATGAAGAAACAATTGCAGAATTTAAAATCTACTAGTGGGAATTAGTAAGCACAGCATTCTATCAAAAATCAAACCAAGTATGAGGAGGATATAAGAGGGGAAAGAATAGGCAATTAGTACTGAAGCCAGTTAAAAAAAAGATGTCTACATAATAATTGTAAATCCAATTAAAAAATTTAAAAATTTTTTAAAAAAAGTTTAAAAATTGCTCACAAAAGTAAAATATATTCCAAGAACAGATATGCAAAGTTACAAAAAATTCTGAAGCAATGGACCTGGGTTTAATACCCCAGGTTACATTTTTTCAAGCCTGAGAAGACTGGTGTTTGGGTCAGTAGGGAAGGATGGGAAGTGGAAAAAATGTTAATTCCTAGGCTCAATTCTGAGAGTCATTTCATGCTCAACACTTAAATTCAGAAATTAATAGTTTTAGAATTTATTTTTCCACTAATCCACCTTACAGACCAAAAGGTCCAAGGAAACAAACTCTACATAGCTAAAGAAAATAAAGGCAACAGCTAGAAAACACTCAAAATAGTAATAATAGCAACAGGGAAACGATGATACCAAACTCCTGAGTTATAAGAATGCATATAAATGAACTAAATCACCTGATTTAAATAAAGGGCTTCAAATTGGACCCCAAACTAAAATTCAACTACATGATGTTTGCACAAACAACCTTAAAACAAAATCATGTGCAAAAATTAAAAAGCATGATGCCAAGAGAAGGTATAGGAGGGAGATGCAAACAAAAACTAAAGCAGAATCATGAAATTAACATTAAACAGAATGCAATTCAAGACAAATATCATTAACTCATACAGGAAGGGTTGACTTACCTAAATAAAGAGGCCCAGTCACAGAGCCCAGGTAACTATCATGGAAATGGATGCATCAATTATTACTGCAGCCCAAACAGAGAAATGCCACTCTCAGGCTTTTGCAAGTCAAGTAAGCAAACAACATACAGCAGAAGTACAGGAACATCATCATGTAATTAATACCACCAAGATACATATGCTGTATAGTACCCAGAATGCAGAGAGTGAAACTTTCTTTTTTAGAATTCATCAAACATTTGCAGAAATTAATTATGTATTAGGTAACAAATAAAGCCTCAGCAACTTCTTCAAAGCAAACATAGCAAAGCCATAGTTTTTAACCATTAGAAATGAGTTTTTAAAATAAATGGCAATAAGCCAGGATAGTAACACAGACCTGTAATCCCAGCCTCTGCAAAGGCTGAGGCAGGAGGATTGCAAGGCCAGCCTCAGCAACTCAGTGAGACTGTGTCTCACAATGAAAATCAAAAGGGCCGGGGATGTAGCTCAGTGCTACAGCACCTCTGGATTCGATTCCCAGTACCAAAAATTATTTACCATAGACACCCCTAAAACAAAGTGATGTGCAAAAATTAAAAGTACAATACTAAGAAAAGGGAACTGGAAATAATTTATGGTCTATTTATATAGTAAAATAATATGTAGCCATGGAATATAGTATTGTGTGTAGAAAAATGTTTAGTAACACCAAATAATGGTCACCATTAAGTGAAAAAAGTAAAAAAAGAGATAAATGAAGTTGAAAGTAAAAAAAAAAAAAAAGTATATGCCTACAGGAAAATTCTAGAAAGAATTTATAGCAAAATGTTAATTGTGGTTATAGATGGGTGATGAGGTTATATGTGATTTTTATTTCAAAATAAGAGTATGATTTGGATTCTCAGCTAAGATTAATATCACATTCACACTGTTTATGGAGTCTGTATTCTTCCATTTTTTTGACAGTGAAATTAATTTTAGATTTGCTCATTTCTAGTCCTTTAGCTTTTTTAATAGCACTTTTTATTCTAATTGGCTATATATGACAGTAGAATGCATTTAGACACATTGTACACAAATGGAGCATAACTTCTCATTCCTCTGACTGAACATGGTGCTGAGTCACACCCGTAGGGTAGTCATACATGTATATAGGGCAATAATGTCTGTCTACATTCTACTGCCCTTGCCATTCCCACCGCCCCACCCCTCCCCTCACACCCCTATGCACGACAGAGTTCCTTCCTTCTTCCCTACCCCTGCCCCCAACTATGGATCAGCATCCGCTTATCAGAGAACCCTTTGGTTTTTTGGGAGGTTGGCTTATTTCACTTAGCATGATATTCTCCAGTTCCATCCATTTACCTGCAAATAGCATAATTTCATTCTTATTTAAGGCTGAGTAATATTTCATTGTGTATACGTACCACAGTTTCTTTATACATTCATCTATTGAAAGGCATCTAGGCTGGTTCCACAATCAAGCTATTGTGAATTGGGCTGCTATGAACATTGATGTGACTGTGTCACTGTAATATGCTCATTTTAAGTCCTTTGGGTATAGGCCAAGGAGTGGGATAACTGGGTCAAATGTTGGTTCCATTCCAAGTTTTCTGAGGAATTTCCATACTGCTTTCCAGAGTGGTTGCACCAGTCTGCAGTCCTGCCAGTAATGTATGAGTGTACCTTTTCCCCACAAACTCACCAACATTTATTGTTGCTTATATTCTTGATAATTGCCATTCTGCCTGGAGTGAGATGAAATCTTAGGGTAGTTTTGATTTGCATTTCTCTAATTGCTAGAGATGATGGACATTTTTTATGTTTATTGATTGACTGTATTTCTTCTTCTATGAAGTGTCTTTTCAGTTCCTTAGCCCATTTATTGATTGGGTTATTTGTTTTTTGTTTTTAACTTTTTTGAATTCTTTCTATATCCTGGAGACTAGTGCTCTATCTGAGGTGTGTGTGGTAAAGATTTTCTAACATTCTGTGGGCTCTCTCTTCAAGATATTGATTGTTTCCTTTGCTGAAAAGAAGATGTTTAATCTGGTTCCATTCCATTTGTTGATTCTAAATTTTACTTATTGTGCTTTAGGAGTCTTCTTAAGAAGTCAGGCCCTAAACCAACACAATAAATATTTGGTTCTATTTTTTTTTATTAGTCATAGGGTCTCTGTTCTAATGCCCAAGTCTTTGATCCTCTTTGAGGTGATTTTTGTGCAGGGTGCGAGATAGAAATTTAATTTCATTTTGTTACATATGGATTTCCAGATTTCCCAGCACCATTTGTTAAAGAGGCTGTCTTTTTTCCATTGTATGTTTTTGGTGCCTTTGTCTAGTATTAGATAACTGTATTTATGTGGGTTTATCTCTGTGTCTTCTGTTTTGTACCATTGGTCTACATGTCTAGTTTGGTGCCAATACCATGCTGTTTTTGTTACTATTGCTCTGTAGTATACTTTAAGGTCTGGTATTTTGATGCGTCCTCCTTCACTCTTCTTGCTAAGGATTGCTTTGGCTATTCTGGGTCTCTTATTTTTCCAAATGAATTTCATGATTGCTTTTTCTAGTTCTGTGAAGAATGTCATTGGGATTTTAATAAGAATTGCTTTAGGAGGATCCAAGATGGTGAACTAGAGGGAGGCTGCATTCCTTGTCGCTTCAACATCATTCTTAATGGAGAAAAACTGAAAGCATTCCCTTTAAAAACTGGAGCAAGGCAGGGATGCCCTCTTTCACCACTTCTATTCAACATCGTCCTTGAAATACTAGCCAGAGCAATTAGACAGACCAAAGAAATTAAAGGGATACGAATAGGAAAAAGAGGAACTCAAGCTGTCACTATTTGCTGATGACATGATTCTCTATTTAGAGCATACAAAAAATTCCTCCAGAAAACTTCTAGACCTCATAAATGAATTCAGCAAAATAGCAGGATATAAAATCAACACACATAAATCTAAAGCATTTTTATACATAAGCGATGAAACATCTGAAAGGGAAATGAGGAAAACAACTTCATTCACTATAGCCTCAAAAAAAATAAATAAATAAAATAAAATACTTGGGAATCAATCTAACCAAAGAGGTGAAGGATCTCTACAGTGAAAATTACAAAACATTAAACAAAGAAATTGAAGAAGACCTTAGAAGATGGAAAGATCTTCCATGTTCTTGGATAGGCAGAATTAATATTATCAAAATGGCCATACTTCCAAAGGCGCTATACAGATTTAATGCAATTCCAATTAATATCCCTATGACATTTCTTATAGAAACAGAAAAAGTCATCATGAAATTCATCTGGAAGAACAGAAGACCCAGAATAGCCAAAGCAATCCTGGGCAGGAAGAGTGATGCAGGAGGTATCACAATACCAGATCTTAAACTCTACTATAGGAGGTATCACAATACCAGACCAGACCTTAAACTCTACTATAGAGCAATAGTAACAAAAACGGCATGGTACTGGCATCAAAATAGACAGGCAGACCAATGGTACAGGATAGAAGACACAGAGACATACCCACGTAAGTACAGTAACTTCATACTAGACAAAGGTGCCAAAAACTTACAATGGAGAAAAGATAGCCTCTTCAACAAATGGTGCTGGCAAAACTGGACATCCGTATGCAGTAAAATGAAATTAAACTCCTATCTCTCACCCTGTATAAAACTCAACTCAGTATGGATCAAGGATCTAGGAATTAGACCTGAGACCCTTCACCAAATAGAAGAAAAAGTAGGCCCAAATCTCCACCATGTTGACTCAGGACCAGATTCCTTAACAAGACTCCCACAATAATTGCAAGAAATAAAAGCAAGAATCAATAAATGGAATAAATTCAAACTAAAAAGTTTTTTCTCAGCACAGGAAACCATCAATAATGTGAAAAGAGAGAGCCTACAGAGTGGGAGAAAGTCTTTTCCACACACACTTTGGACAGAGCACTAATCTCCAAAATTTATAAAGAACTTAAAAAACTTTACACCCAAAATACAAAGAACCCAATCAATAAATGGGCTAAGGAAATGGGCAGACACTTCACAGAAGAAGATATACAGGTGATCAACAAATATATGAAAAAGTGCTCATTCTCCCTGGTAATTAGAGAAATGCAAATTAAAACCACCCTAAGATTTTAACTAACTTTAATTAGAATGGCTATTGTCAAGAACACAAACAATAATAAGTGTTGGTTTGGAGGTAGAGAAGAAGGCACACTCATACGTTGCTGGTGGAGTTGCAAATTGGTGCCGCCACTCTGGAAAGCAGTATGGAGATTCCTCAGAAAGCTTGGAATGGACCCACCATTTGACCCAGCTATCCCACTCCTCGGTTTATACCCAAAGGGCTTGAAATCAGAATACTACAGTGATGCAGCCACATCAATGTTCATAGCAGCTCAATTCACAATAGCTAGATTGTGAAACCAACCTAGATGCCCTTCAATTGATGAATGGATAAAGAAACTATGGTATATATACACAATGGAATATTACTCAGCCATAAAGAAGAATAAAATTATGGCATTCGCTGGTAAATGGTTGAAGTTGGAAAATATGCTAAGTGAAATAGGCCAAGCCCAAAAAACCAAAGGCCAAATGTTTTCTTTGATAAGTGCATGACAATATATAATGAGGGGTGGGTGATTGGGGGAAGAGAAGAATGAAGGAACTTTGAAAGGTAGAGAGGAAAATGGGGTGGAAGTGGGTGGAGGACAGAACGAGTAGAATGAAACAGACAGTGTTACCCTATGTATATGTATGATTACATGAATGGTGTGTATCTACATTGTGTACAACCGTAGAAATGAAAAGTTGTACCCCATTTGTGTACAACATGTCAAAATGCAGTCTGTAAAAATAAAAAAAGATTTTAAAAAAAGAATTGCTTTAATTCTTTATAGCACTTTTGGTAGTGTGGCCATTTTGACAATATTAATTCTGCCTACCCAAGAGCATGGGAGATCTTTCCATCTTCTAAGGTCTTCTTCAATTTCTTTCTTTAGTGTTCTGTAGTTTTCATTGTAGAGTTCTTTCACCTCTTTTGTTAGATTTATTCCCAAGTATTTAATTTTTTTGTTGAGGTATGGCAAATGGGGTAGTTTTCCTAATTTCTCTTGCAGTGCATTTATTGCTTAGGTATAAAAATGCATTTGATTTATGGGTGTTGATTTTATATCCTGCCACTTTGCTGAATTCATTTGAGTTCTAGAAGTTTTCTGGTGGAATTTTTTTTGATCTTCTAAATACAGAATCATGTTGTCCCCAAATAGTGGTAGTTTGAGTTCTTCTTTTCCTATTCCTATCCCTTTAATTTCTTTTGTCTGTCTGATTACTCTGGCTAGAGTTTCAAGGACGATGTTGAAAGCGGTGAGAGAGGGCATCCCTGTCTTTTTCCAGTTTTTAGAGGGAATGCTTTCAGTTTTTCTCCACTTGGAAATATGTTGGCCATGAACTTAGCATAAATAGCATTGACAATGTTGAGATATGTTCCTACCATCCCTAGTTTTTCTAGTGTTTTGAACATGAAGGGGTGTTGTATTTTGTCAAATGCTTTTTATGCAATTATTGAGATAATCATGATTCTTGTCTTTAAGTCTATTGATGTGATGAATGGCATTTATTGATTTCCATATGTTGAACCAACCTGGCATCCCTGGGATGAACCCCACTTGATCGTGGTGCACTATCTTTTAAATATGTTTTTGTATGCGATTTGCCAGAATTTTAAGAATTTTTGCATCTATGTTTATCAGGGTTATTGGTCTGAAGTTTTCTTTCCTTGATGTGTCTTTGTCTGGTTTAGGTATCAGGGTGATACTAGTCTCATAGAATGAGTTTGGAAGGGTTCCCTCCTTTTTTATTTCATGGAATACTTTGAGGATTTTTGGTGTTAATTCTTCTCTGAAGGTTTTCTAGAACTTGGCTGAGAATCTGTCTGGCCCCAGGCTTCTCTTAGTTGGTAGGCTTTTGATGGCCTCTTCTATTTCATTGCTTGAAACTGATGTGTTTAAATTGTGTATGTCCTCCTGCTTCAGTTTGGGTATATCATATGTCTCTAGAAATTTGTTGATGTCTTCAAGATTTTCTATTTTGTTTGAGTATAAATTTTCAAAATAGTTTCTAATTATCTTCTGTATTTCAGTAGTGTTCCTTGTGATATGTTCTTCATCATGAATTTTAATAATTTGAGTTTTCTCTCTCCTCTGCATTAGTGGCTAAGGGTTTATCAATTTTGTTTTTTTCAAAGAACCAACTTTTTGTTTTGTCAATTTTTTGAATTGTTTTTTTCTTTCAATTTCATTGATTTCAGCTCTGATTTTAATTATTTCCTATCTTCGCCTGCTTTTGGTGTTGATTTGTTCTTCCTTTTCTAAGGCTTTGAGATGTAATGTTAGGTCATTTATTTGTTGACTTTTTATTCTTTTAATGTATGAGCCCAATAAAATGAACTTTCCTCTTAGCACTGCTTTCATAGTATCCCAGAGATTTCCATATACTGTATCTGTGTTCTTATTTACCTCTAAGTATTTGTTTATTTTTTCCCTAATTTCTTCTGCTATCATTTCATCCTTTAATTGCATGCTATTTAGTGTCCAGGTGTTGGAGTAGCTTCTATTTTTTATTTTATCATCTATTTCTAGTTTCATTCCATTATGATCTGATAGAATGCAGGGTAATATTTCTATTTTTTTTTTTTTTTATTTGCTGAGAGTTGCTTTGTGGCATAAGATATGGTCTATTTTAGAGAAGGATCCATGTGCTGCTAAGAAGAAAGTGTATTCGCTTGATGATGGATGAAATACTCTGTAAATGTCCATTGTCTATATCATTGATTGTATTAATAAGTTCTGTAGTTTCTTTGTTTAGTTTTTGTTTGGAAGATTTATCCAGTGGTGAGAGAAGTGTGTTAAAGTCACCCAGTATTATGGTGTTATGGTCTAATTGATTCTTGAAATTGAGAAGGGTTTGTTTGATGTATGTAGATGCTCCATTATTTGGGGCATACATATTTAAAATTGTTTTGTTTTGTTGGTATATGATTCCCTTAAGCACTATGAAATGTCCTTCTTATCCCCTATGACTAACTTTGGTTTGAAGTTCACTTTGTCTGAGATGAGAATGGAACCCTCTGCTTGTTTACACAGTCCATGTGAGTGATATGTTTTTTTCTCAACTTTTCACTTCATTCTGGGGACGTCTTTTCCTAGGAGGTGAATCTCTTGAAGAGAGAATATTGTTGGGTCTTTTTTTAAAATCCATTCTGCCAGTCTGAGTCTTTTGATTGATTAGTTTAGGCCATTAATATTCAGGTTATTGTTGAGATATAATTTGTATTCCTGGTCATGTTGGTTGATTTTTGGTTATTAACTTGACTTAGTTTCTCCTTTGATTGTCCTTTCCTTTAGCATACTGGCAGCAGGCGATCCACTGGTGGTCTGTTGGAGGTCTGCAGGCTAACAGCAGTCAATGGGCGGGAGGACGTGGGGCAGCAGGTGAAAGGCAGGTGATGGGCAGGCAAGAGGTGGGGGTCAGAGAGCAATCGGCATTTAAAAAGCAAGTGATATGCTGGCAGATGGCAGGCGATCTCAGGGGACAAATCGTCCCTTAGCTTTTTGCTGTTGTTTTTCTCCATAATTTTTCAAAGTCCAGTGAAAGTGTTTCAGTAGTCTCCACTGAAGGTCTCCAGAACATCTTATTCCCACGCAGTAGACCAAGCCATTCTCTGCTCTTCTTGATCTAAAATTAACCAGCCCACTTCCCGAACTTCCCCCAACTTTTTTTAGCTTGTAGTGTTTTTTTTTGTCATTTAGTATTTCCAGATCATTTTAAGCTACTTTTAATGGCAATAACACTGATATTTTATTTCTTTATTTCATGCTTATAAAGTAAGTACTAAGGCATATGAAGTTGTAAAGCATCTACAACTTCATTTTAAACTATTTTTTAATGCAATGACTTTCATGTATAAGTTTGTGGCATATTCTTCCATATGCCTTTGTTTTCCTTTTTTCTAAATGTCTTTCAAATATAAACCTATGGGTTAGACCTGCAGGACTGTTTTTAAGAACCATTCATTTTTCTTCTTTATTGGAATTTTTAAAAACTGTCTCCCCATTTTGGAGAATTTCACTTTGATTCCATTCCAGAATTTTATTTATTTATTTATTTTTTAACAAGCAACGCTATCTTTGTTTAAATTAAAAAAAAAAAAAAAAACACCTTCATGGAAATATATCTGTCCAAGGTGTCTATTGTTTATTACAACCAGGCTCCTCCTTCCTAAAAATCACGATCTCTGTATTGGAGCAGCTTCTTTCTAGAGGTCTCTTGTGCTGCTTCGCCCAGCAGTGTCTTTCTTTTGGTTAATGAGGGCCAGAAGGAGTTCATCCAGCTCAGCTTCTGTACTCTGTATCAACAAGAGCAATACGATGGTCTGATGTGCTACTTTTATCAGAAAGAGGCTTTCTGCAAATGTTCACCCAGAGCGAGTCCACTTTCACTGCTCTAACTTCCTTTGTGCCAGAATAGTAGTGGTGAGGAACGCAGCAGCTGTTTCCTCCTTGTGGCCAAGTGGCCTATAGAAAATGCTCACAGTGCCATCACACATGTTCCTTACCTCTTTCTGCCACACTCATGTGATGTTCCAGGTGCTCCATCCTTAGGGTCATGAATTCCCATCAAAAACCAGTGTTTGATCTAAAGCCAGGTTGCCATGGAGACACATCAGTCCTCAAAGAGTCTATAACATGCTTTGTAATTGTATCAACATTGTGTGTATGTGAGTGTGTCGCCAGGCACATCCCCTCTGATGTTGTTTTGCTAGCATTTCTACACAGTGAATATTATTCTAGTTCTCTGATCCTCTTCCTTGTCAGTCTGTAGGCAAAACCATGCCCTTCATGACTGGACATGAACTCATGCTTCCAGCAAATGGAAAGTCATGGCCCAGAAATCAACAGCCAGTTATCAATATCATTTTTTTTTTCTTTTTATCCTGGAATCCCAACTGTCAGCAAAAGGAATGGATGACCATCCCATCTTTAATCCCAAGTCCTTTTTGGACTTTTGTCCAAAACTTGTGGGAGATCAAGTGAGACAAGAACAGTGGGCTTGAATACCTAGAAGAGGAACTTGAGGAGGGGTTTCAAGATGGCGGCCTAGAGGGTGGCTGCATTACGTGTTGCTCCAGAACTCAGGATTCAAGAGAGGAGATATTGAGACGCTTGGGACCAACTCAAAGTAGCCGGGTGACTCTCACCCCCTGGGGGGGCATCCCGGATGGGACGGGGGTCCCGGAACGCAGGAAACTTTGTGAAGTAGAACTGCCGGCGAGACGCCCCTCCCCCCGCTGGAGCGCCATAGAGGAGGCCGGTCGGCACAGCGCTGGGACTCGGAGCAGCCACTGGGGCTCCGGCGGCTGCCCGGGGGAGGAGAGGCGGGGAGAACTGTGTGGACTCAGGACACCAGGGCCTGCCCTGAGGAGGAGGAGAGGAGCGTGGCCACTTGGATTCGGAGAGACTGCGCCAGAGCTGCAGGCGGTTGCCAGAGGAGAAGCCGCGCGGCGAGCTGTTTGGAATCAGAACGACGCTTCTGAACCCCGGGGCCTGCCCTGAGGACGAGGAGGAAGAGGAGCAGCCGCTTGGATTCGGGCGACTATACGGGAACTACAGGCGGTTGCCAGAGAAGGGGCTGCGTGGCGAGCTGTTTGGACCCTGACCACTTCTGAACCCCGGGGCCTGCCCGGAGGAGTAGGAGAAGGAGGAGAAGGAGCGCGGCGGGTCCTTTGGACTCGCAGTGACTGCATTAGCGCTCCAGGCGGCTGCTCAGAGGAGAAGGCGAGTGGTGAGTTATTTGGTCTTAAAGTGACAGCTCCTGAACACAGGGGGGCTGCCTGGAGGAGAAGCGTGGTGGGATGCTTGGTCTTGAAGGACCACACCAGAGCTCCGGGCGGTGGCCCAGAGGACCCGTGCAGCGGGTCACGTGGATTCAGAGCCACTCAGAGGGACTGCTCCTGAACACCCGGGGGGTTATCTGGAGAAGGAGGAGGAACGGGCAGGGTCACTTCGACTCGGAGTGATTGATTGCCCCGGGCTACGGGTGGTTGGTGGGAGGAGGAGGCACGAAGTGAGTTTCTTGGACTCCTAGTGACCGCACCGGCATACTGGGCAGCTGTCTGGAGGAAGAGGCCTGTGGCGGGTCTCTGGGACTCAGAGCGATTGTTCGGGGCCACAGGTGGCTGCTCAGAGGAGGGGCCACGCAGCCAGGCGATTAGGTGCAGAACAGGGTCCCAGGATCTAGGAGGCTTCTGGGTGGAAGAGCCGCACAGAGACAGGCTTAGGGCGGAGCGAAGGTTCCAGGCCTATGGGCAAATTCTCTGAGGAGGGGCAGCCTAAGGAGATTCATCTGCGAAGGGTGAGGCTCCCAGGCCCAGGAGGTAGGGCCGGGCCCCTGGAAACTTTGCAGAGGAAGGCAGCCCAGCCCAGGCAGTAGATGTAAATTGAGGGGAACCTCTAGGAGGAAACTGACCAGCGAGACCTCCCCACCGGGTGAGTCTTCCCTGCTGGGTGAGGTTTCCCACAAGGACAGTAAAACCAGAGGCTCAGGCCCAAACAGGCCTTGCCTCAGCCCACAGCCTAGGTCCCCTTTGGATGACCATTGGTCAACAAGTGGAGGCACCTCTGCCCACTAGCAGGGAATATACCCCACCTGAAGGCCACCACTCCTAGAGAGGCAGCTTCCTTGTGGAGCACCGCATTATCAACCTCCTCCAAGACTTCAGCCTACTGAAGGCTAAGAGGGGATATATATAGAAATCTTCAGGGTCATTGTAAATCAACAGAGGAAATCTGCAATATCTCAGCGGTCCACTGATATCTGAACAACATGAGAAAACAAGGAAAGAAAATGCTGCAAACAAATCTAGATGTTACATCAATAAAACCCAATGACAGCATGGCAGAAGAAATGACAGAAAAGGAGTTCAGAATGTACATAATTAAAATGATCAGAGAAGCAAACGAGGAGATGAAAGAGCAAATGCAAGCATTGAATGATGAGATGAAAGAGCAAATGCAAGCATTGATTGATCGCACCAATCGACAGTTAAAAGAGCAAATACAGGAAGCAAAAGATCATTTCAATAAAGAGTTAGAGATATTGAAAAAAAACCAAACAGAAATCCTTGACATGAAGGAAACAATAAACCAAATTAAGAACTCCATAGAAAGCATATCCAATAGGATAGAACACCTGGAAGACAGAACCTCAGACATTGAAGACAAAATATTTAACCTTGAAAACAAAGCTGAACAAACAGAGAAGATGGTAAGAAATCATGAACAGAATCTACAAGAACTATGGGATATCATGAAAAGGCCAAATTTAAGAATTATTGGGATTGAGGAAGGCCTAGAGAAACAAGCCAAAGGAATGAACAACCTATTCAATGAAATAATATCAGAAAATTTCCCAAATCTGAAGAATGAAATGGAAAATCAAGTTCAAGAGGCTTACAGGACTCCAAATACACAAAATTACAACAGACCCACACCAAGGCACATTATAATGAAAATACCTAACATACAAAATAAAGACAGAATTTTAAAGGCTGTGAGAGAAAAGAACCAAATTACATTCAGGGGGAAACCAATACGCATATCAGCAGATTTTTCAATCCAGACCCTAAAAGCTAGAAGGTCCTGGAACAACATTTTTCAAGCCCTGAAAGAAAATGGATGCCAACCAAGAATCTTATACCCAGCAAAACTTACCTTCAAATTTGACGATGAAATAAAATCCTTCCATGATAAACAAAAGCTAAAAGAATTTACAAAAAGAAAGCCAGCATTACAGAACATTCTCAACAAAATATTCCATGAGGAAGAGATGAAAAACAAAGAAGCAAATCAGCAAAGGGAGGAATTATCCTAAAGGAATTGTCAAATAAAGGAGGAAACAAGTTGTGTCAAACAAATAAATAAACAAAATTTTAAAAATGAACCAAATGACCGGGAAACCAAATCATTTCTCTATAATAACCCTGAACGTTAATGGCCTGAATTCATCAATCAAAAGACATAGACTGGCAGACTGGATTAAAAAGAAAGATCCAACAATATGTTGCCTGCAAGAGACTCACCTCATAGAAAAAGATACCCATAGATTAAAGGTGAAAGGATGGGGAAAAACATACCATGCACATGGACTCAGCAAAAAAGCTGGAGTATCCATCCTCATTTCCGATAATGTGGACTTCAAGCCAAAGTTAGTCAGAAGGGATAAAGAAGGTTATTTCATAGTGCTTAAGGGAAGCATAAATCAGCAAGATATAACAATCATAAACATCTATGCCCCAAACAGTGGCTCATCTATGTATGTCAAACAAATCCTTCTCAATTTCAGAAACCAAATAGACCACAACACAATAATACTAGGTGATTTTAACACGCCGCTCTCACCACTGGACAGATCTTCCAGACAAAAATTGAGCAAAGAAACCATAGATCTCAACAACACAATCAATAATTTAGACTTAACGGACATTTATAGAATATTCCATCCAACCAAGAGTGAATACACTTTCTTCTCAGCAGCACATGGATCCTTCTCTAAAATAGACCATATATTATGCCACAAAGCTAATGTTAGCAAATACAAGAAGATAGAGACACTAGCATGTATTCTATCAGATCATAATGGATTGAAGTTAGAAATAAATGAAAGAGTAAAACACAGAAACTATTCCAACATCTGGAGGTTAAACAATATGCTATTATATGATGAATGGATAACAGAAGATATTAAGAAGGAAATTAAAAAATTCTTAGAGGTACATGAGAACAAAGAAACATCATATCAAAACCTCTGGGACACTATGAAAGCAGTACTTAGAGGGAAATTTATTTCATGGAGCGCATTTAATAAAAGAAGTAAAACTCAACAAATAAACAACCTAACACTACAGCTCAAAGCCTTAGAAAAAGAAGAACAGAACAGCACCAAAAGTAGTAGAAGACAGGAAATTGTTAAACTCAGAGCTGAAATCAATGAAATTGAAACAAAAGAAACAATACAAAAAATTGACAAAATAAATAGTTGGTTCTTCGAAAAAATAAACAAAATTGATAAACCTTTAGCCACACTAACAAAGACGAGAGAAAACCCAAATCACTAAAATTCGGAATGAACAAGGAAATATCACTACAGACAGGATGGAAATACAAAACATAATTAGAAGCTATTTTGAAAATCTATACTCCAACAAAATAGAAAATTTCGAAGACATCAACAGGTTTCTAGAGACATATGAATTGCCTAAACTGAATGAGGAGGACATAAACAATTTAAATAGACCAATTTCAAGTACTGAAATAGAAGAAGTCATCAAAAGCCTACCAACAAAGAAAAGTCCGGGACCAGATGGGTTCTCAGCCGAGTTCTACAAAACCTTTAAGGAAGAGCTCATTCCAATACTTCTCAAAGTATTCCATAAAATAGAAGAGGAGGGAACCCTCCCAAACTCATTCTATGAAGCCAATATCACACTGATACCTAAACCAGACAGAGACTCATCAAGGAAAGAAAATTTCAGACCAATATCCTTAATGAACATCGACGCAAAAATTCTCAACAAAATTTTAGCAAATCGCATACAAAAACATATTAAAAAGATAGTGCACCATGATCAAGTGGGTTTCATCCCAGGGATGCAAGGTTGGTTCAACATCAGGAAATCAATAAACGTAATTCACCATATTAATAGACTTAAAGTCAAGAATCACATGATTATTTCAATAGACGCAGAAAAAGCATTTGATAAAATACAGCACCCCTTCATGCTCAAAACACTAGAACAAATAGGGATAGTGGGAACATTCCTTAATATTGTAAAGGCCATTTATGCTAAGCCCATGGCTAATATCATTCTAAATGGTGAAAAGCTGAAAGCATTCCCCCTAAAAACTGGAACAAGGCAGGGATGCCCTCTTTCACCACTTCTATTCAACATCGTTCTTGAGACTCTGGCCAGAGCAATTAGACAAACCAAAGAAATTAAAGGGATACGAATTGGAAAAGAAGAACTCAAACTATCCCTGTTCGCTGATGACATGATTATATATTTAGAGGAACCTGGAAATTCCACCAGAAAACTCTTAGAACTCATAAGTGATTTCAGTAAAGTAGCAGGTTACAAGATCAATGCCCATAAATCCAACGCATTTTTATACATAAGTGATGAATCTTCAGAAAGAGAAATTAGGAAAACTACCCCATTCACAATAGCCTCGAAAAAAATAAAATACTTGGGAATCAATCTCACAAAAGAGGTGAAAGACCTCTACAATGAGAACTATACAACACTAAAGAAAGAAATTAAAGAACACCTTAGAAGATGGAAAGATCTTCCATGTTCTTGGATAGGAAGAATTAATATTGTCAAAATGGCCATACTACCTAAAGTGCTATACAAATTCAATGCAATTCCAATTAAAATCCCAATGACGTACCTTACAGAAATAGAGCAGGCAATTATGAAATTCATCTGGAAGAATAAGAAACCCAGAATAGCTAAAGCAATCCTTAGCAGGAAGAGTGAAACAGGGGGTATTGCAATACCAGATCTTCAACTCTACTACAAAGCAATAGTAACAAAAACGGCATGGTATTGGTACCAAAATAGAAAGGTAGATCAATGGTACAGAATAGAGGACACGGACACAAACCCAAATAAATACAATTTTCTCATACTAGACAAAGGGGCCAAAAATATGCAATGGAGAAAAGATAGCCTCTTCAACAAATGGTGCTGGGAGAATTGGAAATCCATATGCAACAGAATGAAACTAAACCCATATCTCTCACCATGCACGAAACTAAACTCAAAATGGATTAAGGACCTCGGAATCAGACCAGAGACCCTGCAGATTATAGAAGAAAAAGTAGGTCCAAATCTTCACCTTGTTGGTCTAGGACCAGACTTCCTTAACAGGACTCCCATAGCACAAGAAATAAAAGCTAGAATCAACCACTGGGATAGATTCAAACTAAAAAGCTTTCTCTCAGCAAAGGAAACTATCAGCAATGCGAAGAAAGAGCCTACAGAGTGGGAGAATATCTTTGCCAATCATACTTCAGATAGAGCACTAATCTCCAGAATCTATAAAGAACTCAAAAAACTCTACTCCAAGAATTCAAACAGTCCAGTCAACAAATGGGCTAAGGAAATGAATAGACACTTCACAGAAGAAGATCTACAAGCAATCAACAAACATATGGAAAAATGTTCAACATCTCTAGTAATAAGAGAAATGCAAATCAAAACCACCCTAAGGTTCCATCTCACCCCAATTAGAATGGCGATTATCAAGAATACGAGCAACAACAGGTGTTGGCGAGGATGTGGGGAGAAAGGTACACTCATACACTGCTGGTGGGGCTGCAAATTAGTGCAGCCGCTATGGAAAGCAGTGTGGAGATTCCTTAGAAAACTTGGAATGGAACCACCATTTGACCCAGCTATCCCACTCCTTGGCCTATACCCAAAGGACTTAAAATCTGCATACTACAGAAATACAGCCACATCAATGTTCATAGCTGCTCAATTCACAATAGCCAGACTATGGAACCAACCTAGATGCCCTTCAATTGATGAGTGGATAAAGAAACTGTGGTATATATATACTATGGAATATTACTCAGCCATAAAGAATGATAAAATTATGACATTTGCAGGCAAATGGATGAAATTGGAGAATATCATGCTAAGTGAGATAAGCCAATCTCAAAAAGCCAAAGGACGAATGATATCGCTAATAAGTGGAGGTTGACACATAATGGGGGGGAGGGAAGGGTTAGAGTTAGGGTTAGGGAGGGGGGCAAGTATAGAGGAAGGAACTACTGTATAGAGGGTAAAGAGGGGTGGGAGGGGTGGGGGGAAGGGAAAAAAATAACAGAATGAATCAAACAACATTGCTCTATGTAAATTTATGATTACACAAATGGTATGCCTTTACGCCATGTACAAACAGAGAAACAACATGTATCCCATTTGTTTACAATAAAAAAAAAAAAAAAAAAAAAAAAAAGAAGAGGAACTTGACCTAAACTACAAGTTTACTTTTTGAGCTAGGAAATTGCAACTAGTGGTTTCTATAATGTGCTCATACAGCAGAGCAGACTGAAATGCAGGAAGGTAGTTATGAGGACTAGAAGCAGATGCTGGGGCCAGTTAAGAATCTGTCACCAAGAACAGCTTGGGACATAAGTGTCCCATGGAATAAAATGCAGAGTAAGAAACAAAGCTGAGAAATAATCTAAAACAAAACTGGAAGAGTTGGTTTCTGACTTCATATGGACATTTTTGGAAAGGAGGAGAACATAAGTAAATGGAGCCAATGTATCAAGCCCAGTGAATACAGAAAATGACATTTCCATTGAAAAAGATATTGAATTTTGGAGGCCAAGGTGAGAGGAAAATAAGTTTAAGAGGAGAGCTATTTGTGTTTTAAAGTCACACCTAGTAAAAGGATGGAGGAATGAATAAATGTGTGTGATTCCATCAGCAACAGGGTGTCTTTCTGATCCAGCTAAAGTCAGCATGCGATTTCACACTATGATCAAAACAATGTCAATCAAATGAAATGGTATTTTCTTTTTTCTGTAGTGGGGGCTGGTTTCTGTTGCCTATTTTTGCCTAGTCCAAAGTGCTTCACCCAGGGAGTCCATTCCTTCCAATTGGATTGAAATTTATTAAATGCATCAGTCAAATGACTAAAGGTTCATGTCTCAAACCCTCCAGTGTCCTAATCTAGCCCACACATCCAGCCACTCCTAACCCTTATAAGCAGATATTGCGACAAAGTTCATAATTTTCTGCTTTGTTTGTTAATTGCTTCAAGGAGTGAAGGTGAAAATTTATTCTCTTCCATCTTTTACAGTTGATGTAAAAAGTATCTTCTTTCTTTCCCATTCTCTTCCTTCAACTGAAGTCTAAGGTTTTGCTCTAAATTCATAACTTCTCTCATTTAAACCCTTCTCCTATGAGGGCACTCAAGGTATTAGGGAAACATGAAATAAGTACCTGTGTCTGAAAAAGAAGGGAAGGCGACTAATATCCACTCTGCCTTCTATACCAGGCACTATACTAGGAAATCTGTATTTATTATCTTTAGTCCTGAAACTTAGGCTCAAGAGATTAAGAATGAGTAAAGCGCCGAAGACCAAAAATTTAGTCAATGTAATGGATAAGATGCTGACTCGAGTTTGTTGGACCCCAGGATTATCCTCTTTTTTCGTTTCCTGACAGATACAGATTTCTGGGTATAGGATACTGTTAGCACATTGTTCTCTACATTGGAAACCTGTGGTACAAATGAGCAGTTCAGATTTAGCCTTTTCTATCTCAGGTCCCAGTGTAAGGACTTCCAAACACACTTGAATAAACTGGACTCCCTAGTATGGAATTTGGGAGCAATGAAATAGTGCATTCCTAATTGGTTTGCACTGAGGAATCCATTAGCTCTATTTTCATTGAAATTGAAAATATAAGAAATAATCTCGTAGCATGAAGAAACTTTTTAAATGAAACACAATTTAGGAGTCTTGAAGTTTTGATTTTAGCAGTTCCCCTCTCCAGTGCAAGCCATGTAAAACAAGGGAGTAAACACAGGTCTTTTCTGCTTTTTTGTCTCAATCGACCACATTGACATCATAGCACGCTGAGCTCTCCTTTCTCTGAGCCTCACAGGCCTGCACACACATAGCCCAGGACTCCAGCACTTATGGAAGCGCTGCGGTGTTCCCAGGGGGCTGAAATCAATCATAATCCATCTGTGTGTCCCCATAGCTCCTAGCAGAGCAGTGTGTACATACTAAGAGCTTGGTAAACGCACAAGTATGATTGTCCTTAGAACATTATTTCTTTAACCAAACTTTATAGGAAAGGATAGGATAAATAGAAGGGAGAATAGGATTTCAAGTTAGAAAGTCTTCTATGATGCATAAAATAACCATTCTGGTGTAAGAGAACAGTAGGTGCAGGCAGTTTATTTACTTAACTATGATATGCATTCATGCAACATTCAACAATATTAGAATTCACATAATACAGACTGCCCATATTGTAAGCTCACACACCACATATGTTCATATGTAGTACTCCTAGATTTATCCTCCAAACAATGACTGCCAGGAGGTGTACGTTCAAGGGAATGCCCTGTAAGGCTCAATCTCTAAACCATGGTGTTAAACTATGAGAAAATTGATTTGGATTGTGCCAGAAAAAAATAGAAGAAGACCCAGATGGTGGAAATAAGGAATTTTCTTTTAAGTTTTTTTAAAAGAATATAAGTAATATAAATATAATATAAATATAATTCTTAATTATATAATTAATATAAATATAAATATTTATAATATAAATGTAATATAAATAATGCATTATTTTAAAAAATAACTAAACCATTACAAATAATAGAACTGCACTTCTAATCTCTATGTATTCCTTGGAGGTAACCATTATATTTTGTGCATATTTCTATTTATTTTTCTGGTTTTTTTTTTATGGTTAAATGCATATATTTGTACCATTAATAATAGTGCATTTAATTTTGAGTTTTTAAAAAATGCTACTTGGTTCTACTAGTTTTAACAGTCACAAGAAAACGTCCATAAATGAGAATACATTCTTATGAGGAAACTAAGGCTTAGCTAAGATTTTAACTTTCCCAAGGTCACATACTTGTAACTACTAGAGCTAAAGTGTGTGTGTTCCTAACTGTGAATAAGATATTTCACCATTTATTCAGTCTTCTCTTTACATCCTTCTATAAATTTCACAGATTTTTCCATAAATGTCTTACACATGTATTGTTAGATTTATTCCAGGGCACATTATACCTTTCATTAAAATTTTGAAATAACCCTTTTTCTATTATGCTATATTTCCTAACTGACACTTGCTAGTATAAAAGAAGATCATTAATTTTTAATATTGGTTTGGAATCAGGCTCTTTCCCAATAACCCTTAAGAATTTGTATTTATTTGATTCTCTTGATTTTTCTAGCTATGCTATCACTTAAACATTGTGACAGTTTCACCTTTTCTATTCAAATTTCTATAGATTTCATTTTTTTCTTATTTAGTTGCATTGTCTAGGGCTTCTAGGAGATTGTTAGTACAGTTATAACTTGCATCCTTTTCCTGTCTTTGATTTATCTGTCCTAATAATGGGAATGCTTCTAGAATTTTGCCATTTAAAGATGAAGTTTGCTGAGGGGTTTTGGTTCATAGCCATTATAAAGTAAAAGATGCTCCATTTATCTTCTAATGTACTTAGAGGTTTTGTTTGCATTTTGGTTTTCATCACTTTAGAGTGTTAAATTTTATCTATTTTTTCCAACATGGTGAGGCAGTCACGTATAATTTCCTATTTTATTATGTTAATATAGTGTGTTTGATAGGCGTATTAATGTTGACTTCATCCTTGCTTTCTTGCTTTTTTTTTTTTTTTTTCTTTTTTCTTTTGTGGTGCTGGGGATTGAATTCAGGGCCTTGTGCATACGAGGCAAGCAGTTTACCAACTGAGCTATATCCCCTCATCCTTGCTTTCTAAAATAAAATCTATGTATTGATTTTGTTTGGTTGGCTTTTTATTTTTTGGTTTGTTTTTTGTTTTGCTTTGGCAGTGTGAGGAGTTAAACCCATGCAGGGCAAGCGCTCTGTCTCTGAGCTACTTTTTGGTCCCCTGCGTATCGTTCTTCTAATATAATACTCGATTTTACTTTTTCATGTGGGGTTTTACTTCACTTAATAGGTGTGGTTGGTTTTTTAATTTGTTTTTTATTTGTGCTCTTCTTATTCAATTTTTGAAACCAGGAAATCTGACTTCATAAAATAAATGTAATGTAATATGTTTTTCTATGCACTGCACAGTTTGTGCAAGAGGAGAATTATCTGCTCCTTGAGGATTGTTAGAAGTGGCTCGTAATATTATCTGGACCAGGGGAGTGGGGCAAGATCTTTGAATGTGGATTCAATTTCATCTGTTGTTTGAGAGTTTATATTTTCTCAAAAAATTCCCGTTTCCACTAGGTTTTCAAATGTATTGCTATAAAGTTGAATATAGCATTCTCTCATAATTTAACAAAGTTCTAACAGTCATGTCTCCTGCTCATGCTCTTTCCTCTCCTCTCCCCCCTCTCCTCTCTCCCTTCCTCTCTCTGTCATCTATCAAAAGAATCTTCCATTTTATTGGTTTTTTTCCCCCAATAATATCAACAACAAAAAGGGCTTTTGGTTTTATTTACTAACTTTCCCATTGTTTCATTTTATTTTTTGATTACTATTCTCTAATTTCTGACTTTATTACTGCCTTTTTTTTTTTTTTTTTTTTTTTTTTTTTTTATTTCTCTTGTGTTTTTTTTCCTACCTTCCTGAGTTGGAAGCTGGGTTCACTTTGGTTTTGTTTGTCTTCTCATCTACCTTGTTTTCTGAGATGTTCACCTAAGGGTCCAAGTGTTCTTTAAGCACTATTGGAATCCAATTTCACATCTACTGGATCAATAATGCTTCCATGTTTACATTTTCTTGTTAAACAAGTTCTTTGAGAATGTGTGGGGCTTTTTCTTAATTTCTGTATTGCTACAGATCAGATTTCCTAGGTCCCAGACTCTAAAAAGGAGATCACTGTACAGAACATTTGTTTTACTAAGAAATGCTCTCTTGGGATTCCCACTTATAGAAGGGAAGGGGCAGAGAAGCATTTGGCAAAGGGAGAAGTTGGACTGGTATAGTCCTATGGAGTGGTTCCTAGTTAGGGAAAGGGGGCGAGGCTGTTGGACCCCAGGCCTTGGTATCAGTCTAACAGGATACAGGTCACACAGGAATGGGTCACAACCTTGGGAAAGGCAGCTCTTTTTCAGCTAAAACAATTTCTGAAAAATGTTGACAACTGAGAATTGACAGCCAGCTGCATTTCAAAGTAACTGAGGAAATAAATCCTTCTTTCCAAAGGAGGATCTGGTTTGAGCAGTGTATTACCTGAAATGAATATTCATAGTTTAATATTTTAACTTTTTGTTGTTGACTTTTATCTATATAAGGCATTTCCCTATGAATTTGAATAATTTTAAAGCATATGTTTTAGTGATTTTATAGTATTTTACCTAGATACATTTCTAATAAACCTATGTTGTATGCCCTTTAAATTGTTTGGATTTGTTGCTAGTATTAAACAATTCTGCCACCAATATACTTGTAGTTGAAATCTTGCAGAAGTAGCAATAGTAGTGCAGAAAAGGTGCTGTTCCCCAGGCATGGTGGTGCACACCTGTAATCCCAGTAGCTCAGGAGGCTGAGGCAGGAGGATTGCATGTTGGAGGCAAACCGCAGCAAATTAGCAAGACTCTGAGCAACTTAGTGAGACCCTATCTCAAAATAAAAAATAAAAAGACTGGGGATGTGGCTCAGTGGCTAAGTGCCCCTGGGTTTAATACCTGGTACCAAAACACACACACACCAAAAACAACAACAACAAAAACTGGTTCTGTTCTTATTGTTCATGGTTTCTTTTTCTTTTCCTTTCTTTCTTTTTTTTTTTTTTTTGGTGGAGAGGTGGGTACCAGGGATGAGCTCAGGGACACTGAACCACTGAGCCAATCCCCAGCTCTATTTTGTATTTTATTATAGACAGACTCTCACTTAGTTGCTTAGTGCTTCGCCATTGCTGAGGATGGTTTTGAACTTGAGATCCTCCTGTCTCAGCCTCTGGGGCTGCTGGAATTACAAGCGTGTGCCATCATGCCCAGCCATAGTTACTTTCATAAGATAAACTTATAGAAGTGATATTGTGTGGAAACATACATTCTGAGGCTGTTAATAGAGTGTGCTGTTTTGGCAAATTTACTTCCACACCAGCAATATTGGCATTTTTGTTTCCTTGCTTTTTTAACAACAAGGATATTACCTATTTTTTAATTGACAGCAGAATGCATTTTGATTCATTGTACACAGTGGAGTACAACTTTTCATTTCTCTGGTTGTAAATGATGTAGAGTCACACCATTTGTGTAATCTACTTATCAGAGAAAACATTTGACCTTTGACATTTTGGGATTGGCTTATCTCACTTAGAATGATATTCTCCAGCTCCATCCATTTACCTGCAAAATGATTTTATTCTTCTTTATGGCTGAGTTTCTTTATCCATTCATCTACTGAAGGGCATCTAGGTTGGTTCCACAGTGTAGCTATTGTGAACTGAGCTGCTATAAACATTGATGTGGCTACATTACTGTAGTATGCTGATTTTTAGTACTTTGGGTATAGGCCAAAGAGTGAGATAACTGGGTCAAATGGTGGTTCCATTCCAAATTTTCTGAGGAATCTCCATACTGCTTTCCAGAGTGGCTGCACCAATTTGCAATCCCACCAGCAATGTATGAGTGTACCTTTTCCCC
Source organism: Sciurus vulgaris (assembly GCF_902686455.1). Classification (NCBI taxonomy): domain Eukaryota; kingdom Metazoa; phylum Chordata; class Mammalia; order Rodentia; family Sciuridae; genus Sciurus; species Sciurus vulgaris. The sequence goes on from NC_136470.1 coordinate 87,028,561, forward strand.
AACATCCTTGCCAACACCTATTGTTGCTTGTATTCTTGATAATAGCCATTCTAACTGGGGTGAGATGAAATATTAGGGTAGTTTTGATTTGCATTTCTCTAATTACTAGAGATGATGAGCACTTTTTCATGTATTTATTGATCACCTGTATATCTTCTTCTGTAAAGTGTCTGTCCAGTTCCTTGGCCCATTTATCGATTGGCTTTTTTGTATTTTTGGTGTAAAGTTTTTTGAGTTCTTTATAAATTCTGGAGATTACTGCTGTATCTGAAGTGCATGTGATAAAGATTTTCTCCCACTCTATGGGCTCTTTCTTCACATTATTGATTGTTTCCTTTGCTGAGAAGAAGCTTTTTAATTTGAATCCATCCCACTTATTGATTCTTGTTCATATTTCTTGTGCTTTGGGAGTCTTGGTTAAGGAAGTCTGGTCCTAAGCCAACATGATGAAGATTTGGGCCTACTTTTTCTTCTATTTGGTGAAGGGTCTCAGGTCTAATTCCTAGTCCTTGATTCATTTTGAGTTGAGTTTTGTGCAGGATGAGAGACAGGAGTTTAATTTCATTTTGCTGCATATGGATTTCCAGTTTTGCCAGCACCATTTGTTGAACAGGCTATCTTTTATTGATTGTATATTTTTGGCACCTTTGTCTAGTATGAGATAACTGTATTTATGTGGGTTTGTCTCTGTGTCTTCTATTCTGTACCATTGATCTACCTGCCTATTTTGGTGCCAATAACATGCTGTTTTTGTTATTACTGCTCTGTAGTATAGTTTACAGTCTGGTATTGTGATACCTCCTGCTTTACTCCTCCTGCTAAGGATTGCTTTGGCTATTCTCGGTCTCTTATTTTTCCAAATGAATTTCATGATTGCTTTTTCTAGTTCTATGAAGAATGTCACTGGGATTTTAATAGGAATTCCATTGTATCTATATATAATGTTTTTGGTAGTATGGCCATTTTGACAATATTAATTCTGCCTATCCAGGAGCATGGGAGAGCTTTCCATATTCTAAGGTCTTCTTCAATTTCTTTAATTAGTGTTCTGTAGTTTTCATTGTAGAGGTCTTTCACCTCTTTTGTTAGGTTGATTCCTAAGTATTTTATTTTATTGAAGCTATTGTGAATGAGATAGTTTTACTAATTTCTCTTTTAGATGATTCATCCCTTATGAATAGAAAAGCATTAGATTTATGAGTGTTGATTTTATATCCTGCTATTTTGCTGAATTCATTTATAAGTTCTAGAAATTTTCTGGTGGAATTTTTTGGATCCTCTAATATAGAATCATGTTGTTGGCAAATAGGGATAGTTTGAGTTCTTCTTTTCCTATTCATATTCCTTTAATTTATTTCTTCTGTCTAATTGCTCTGGCTAGGACAATGTTGAATAGAAATGGTGAAAGAGGGCATCCTTGTCTTGTTCCAGTTTTTAGAGAGAATGCTTTCAATTTTTCTCAATTTAGAAATACGTTGGCCTTGAACTTAGCATAGATAGCCTTTACAATGAGGTAAGTTCCTACTATCCCTAGTTTTTCCAGTGTTTTGAGCATGAAGGGGTGCTATATTTTATCAAATGCTTTTTCTTCATCTATTGAAATGGTCATACGATTCTTGTCTTTAAGTTTGTTGATATGGTGAATCCACTTTGGGTGGATCATATGTCTCTAGAAATTTGTCAATGTCTTTGAGATTTTCTATTGTGTTGGAATATAGATTTTCAAAAAGCTTATGTTTTGTATTTTATGTTTTGTATTTCAGTGGTGTCTGTCATGACATTTCCTTTTTCATCATGAATTTTAGTACTTTTGAGTTTCCCTCTCCTTCTCTTCATTAGTGTGGCTAAGGGTTTATCAATTTTATTTATTTTTTAAAAGAACCAGCTTTTTTGTTTTTGTCAGTTTTTTCAGGTTTCTTTTTGTTTCAATTTCGTCAATTTCAGCTCTGATTTTAATTATTTCCTGTCTTTGGTGTTGGTTTGTTCTTCTTTTTCTTGGGCTTTGAGATGTAATGTTAGGTCATTTAGTTCTTGACTTTTTATTCTTTTATTGAATGAGCTCAATGCAATGAATTTTCCTCTTAGTAATGCTTTCATAGTGTCCCAGAGATTTTGATATGTTGTATCAGTGTTCTGGTTTACCTCTAAGAATTTTTTTCTCCTCCCTGATGTCTTCTGCTATTCCTGCATCATTCAGTTGTTAGCAGCCTAAAATGATGGCACCAGATACCACATGGCTAGAACTAAGGGTTGATGTCTAATATTCTAGAAGGAAAACGGAATTACTCTTAGAGGAAATTGTAAATACTATTTACTCTACTCTCCACAATTATCAAATGATGAACTTGAGGTCTAGAGAGTGAAAGTGACTATTCAAAATCACCTAACTACTGAATATCAATACTGAGATCAGACACAAGGGCTCCAGGCCATTACAATACCCTCTCTGGTTTGCTTAGAAAATAAATTTGTTCTTCTTTTCCATTTTTCAAAACCCATTAAACTGTGGTTTCTCAAAGGGGATTCATGAGCCACCTGGAATGCCTTTTTGATTTTGTGCTTTATTCAAATGATAATATTTAAAATTATTATGATTATATTTGTATTTTCTTGGTGACTATCTTCTGCCAAGTAGTCATGTGATTTCAATACCACTGTTATCTTCGACCTTCAGAGTCAGATCACCTGGATTGAATTCTGGGTCCATTAGTTAATAGCTACATGACCTAAGAAAAATGACTTAATCTCTGTGCTTCAGTTTTCTCATCTTTAAAATGGACTTATTTCTACCTCATGGGGAGTTATGTGGAATCAACCAGATACAGTAATTCACACAAATGGCTTAAGACAGTCTGGCACATTGCAAAAGTTGTTTATTATTAATGAAGTGCTATTCCAAACTGGATTCTGGATACCTCTGGGTTGGAAGGGGTTACCAGGGTTATATTGCCCTGAGTGGGTGACTTTGTCCATGGTGCTGAATCATTATTTCATGATTGTCCACTAAATTATTGTTGGTTCTATGAAGTTTGTGGAGGAAGAGGCACCCTGACTACTCAGTGCCTTCTATAAACTAAATACTGAGCTCCTGGAATGACCCAGAGGATCCATCTTCAGGGAGTTTACAATATAGAGGTGGTATTTATAAGCTTTCTAGATCTATGAACCAACATACATGCTGGGGGATGTGGGCACTCCCTCAGGCAGACATGGGTTTGAACAATGGCTCAGTGGTAGGGAGTTAGTCCTGGGTACCCTGGTGTAATAATACTTTCCCGAAAAGATTATTCTGAGCAGTGCATTCATGTAGAGCCAGTAGACTCTCAATAAGTGGTTGCTGTTTTTTATAGTGTTATGAGAAGCAGGAAAGAGAAGAAGAAAAGGAAAGGAGATTAGAGAACAGGAAATGGGAGAGGCAGAGGGAAAGGGGAGGGAGAACGTGAGGTTCTTGAAGTGGAGAAAGGGGATGGGCTAGCTGACCACAAGTTCCTCCTCATCCATGGGGCTCAGTGTGGTTTTACACACTGTTCCAAACATGAAGGTAGTCTCTCTGGTGTGGTTTTGTTGTGGTACTGCTAGCACACACACACACACACACACACTACTGTACTTTCACCAACCTTCCTGGTGCTATCTCTTTCTAGGCTTGCCCAAGTGCCACACTCACACTTTTGGACCAGAACTTTGTGGTGTCTCTTCTCAACAGCTCTGTTCCCAAGTTGTGAATGAACTGCCAACATTAATGGAGCTGTCACTCTCTTCCCTCTTCAGCTTTCTTTGTTTCTGCTTCTTGTCCTTTCACTTTATGGTAAGAAACCTATTATCCATTCTGTGCCCTTCATAGATGACATATTTGGCACAAAACATCACTAAAGGGGTATGAAAAACAGATCTGGAGTGGAGAGAAAGGGAAAACTGCAGGGAATGTAAGTCATAACATGAGAATTTCAGGAGCGTGGCAGAATGACAGGTTTCTGGCAGTCTTAGCGCCCTGGCTTCCCTCTAATGTTTTCCTGCCTCAAAGTGGGACTGACATGAGAGATCCAGCATCTGTCTGCTTGAGGGTTCCTGAAGGAAAAGGAATGGCTCCAGGTACTCCAAGATTCTCTTTGCTCTGCCCATGTTAATGGAAAACAATGGTTAGAGAACACTTGTGCCTTGCAGAGTCACACTGAGCTTCTGTAGTTCAGGGGTGAGTTCCAAGAATTTTCTTTAACATTTAACTAAGGTGATGCTGTTGCTGCTGGTGTGGGCACCACAGTTTAAAAACCACCGATATAAAGTTTTACTTGCTCTCTCAAACATCATGCTAATAATTTTGTAAAGTCTGTTCTAATACTATTATTATGTCCATTTAGAAATAAAGAACAGCTTCTTTAATATCACATAGTTGTGTGATAGAACTAAAATTTGGATTCTAATCCAACTCCAAAGCTAGACTGGTTCTTGATGATTTGGGCAGAACTCTTCCTGATACCAGGTCTGAGTCTAGGGAAGAAGTTTTCCCCAGATATAATCTTAAGGAAGAGACCTTCCATCAGCCCCTCACCTCTGGAGCCAGTATCAGACCTTCCTGTTGCTATGTACAACCTTCCCGTTTACATTTCCTCTGCAGCGCTCCTAGTGGCAGGTTTCACAAACAGGTGACCCTAGAGCAAGATTTTGTTAAGTCTTATGTTTTTCCTCCAAACTTCCTCCATATTTTCCATTCTATTCCATTCTGTGTTCATATTTAATATGGTTTGTTTTCCCTCAACTAATATTGGCCTTACATGAACGAGCTATGGATTCTTGCTTATCTTCCATTTGAGGCTAAGGGTATAGGAGTTCTAAGACTGGCTTGTTGATTTTATCAGCACCTTGCACAGGGCCAGGCATTTTTGTATGCCATACTTTTCACCCAAATGTATTATGGTGAAGGGAAGTCCCTGGGCCTTGGAACTAAATAGACTGGGTTCAAATACCACCCTGTCACTAGCGGAAAAATCACTCTGGGTTCGTTTCTACAGTTGTAAAATGGGCATAAAAATACCTTCCTCACAGGGTTTGGTGAACATTACAGATATAGTAAGTAAAGCACCAAATGTGCTGTAGTCTACAAAATGAAGGTTGTTCTTAGGATTGCTGGCTCTTGCAAAGTTTGTTGACTAGGTGAACACATAAATGAATCAGTGATTCATCCTCAAGCTACTATGTCCTGGAGTAGATACACTCCCTAAGTCAGTCCCCTGGAGTAGAGGTCTCAACTTGCCCCAAGAGCCCAAAAGCCTCTGCTGGACACCAACCCCCCTGATCCCTGGCCCCTGCACCTGGGAAACTCCATCAAGCCTGACATTTTTGTGACCCCCTTGGAGTAGAGACTCTCATCTTCATTCTCAGGTCACTAATGGGGTACAAAGTGTTCCTCAAATGGAAGTCCTGTCTGAATTCTTATGAGTGGCATGTAATTCCAAGACTAATTTTTATGTTTAAGGACTAAGGACCATATCCTGGTAATCTACTGAGTTATTAGGTATTACTCATATTTGCTATTCATAAACTCAAATTAGCTCATTACTAAGTTCCCTGAAGGCTCTAATTCAGTTATCTGTGAAGTCAGGCTGCCTCTAAAGGCTCAGCAGCTACTGCCCCCGCACTTAAGCAGATGCTTAGAATCCTGTGACCTGGGGGAAGGCCACGTTGTTATCATTGCAAAGTCAGTCTTGTTTTGAGTTGGTTGTGGTTTTCAGCTACTGCTATACTTGATTTTTAATTAGAAATTATAGTTCATTTGACTTCATCATTATCATATTAGTCTGTAGAGGATATTTGGTTAATCCTACAGAATGTGGTGGTACATATTTGCATCAAATGTATTTTTAGCCTACAATTTTCCAATTACTAGATTTTAAGACATGAACAAGTTGTAGTTCGAGCATGAATCATGCACATCCTGTTGCTAAACATATATACATGTAATCTGCACCCAAAAGTGCTTATACAGTTGTTTTGGTTATCTATGATTACATAACTACTCCAAAACTTACTAGCTCAACACTCATTTTATTATTCTGCATGATTGTGTGCACTGGGAATCCAGATCAGGCTCAGCGTGGATAGATTATTTCTATTCTGTATGATATTAATGAAGGCTGTAAAATCCAAGATGGTTTCTTGTCTTATATGCCCAGCACGACAGAGTTCTTGCTCAAATGTTTGACTGGGGTCTTTATGTGGGGCTTCAGGTCTTGTCAACAGCTGGGTTGTTCAGTTCTCCTCTAAGTGATGTTAACCTCTCTCTGTCCATGTTGTTCTCCACATGAACTCTGTGTGATCTCTCCAGCAAAGTGGCTGAACTTCCTACCAGGCAGTCCATTGCTCCCAAGAACACAAAAATAGAAGCTACCACGACTTCCCAAGGCACAGCATCACTTCCACTGCATCTTTGTGGTTAAGGCAATTCACAGGTACAGCTCAGACTCAGAAGGAAGGGACTAAAAAAGGTTATGCATACTAGGAAGTATGGTTTCTTGGGGACCACCAGTATAATGGACTGTGACAATTCATTAATAGATTCAAGCAACTTAATGACTTTAAACCACTATCAGTTTAAGCATTATAAAGTGACCATGTTATAAGTTTGTAGGTTATCGTTCATAATCCTGATAGCCTTTAAATTTATAGGTCATTTTCTAATATTAAAAGGTGTGCATCAATGCATATTTTATTATAAAGTCAGCAACTAATAAGTGATATTACCAACATTTATTCCAACTTGAGTATTTTGTTCTCCAATTCTTTATCACCCTGTTCTTTCTGTATGGGGACATGCAAACAGATGTGGTGGGATCCTTTGTTCCATGCAAATGATCTGTCAAAAAAGGTTGAGCATAACTTTTCTATTGGTCAAGAAATGAACCCTCAGAGATCTTATAGTAGCTAGAGCTATGAAGTAGGACAATTTTTCTGCATGAAAGGAGTTCAGAGTCCAATAGGAGAGAGAATTGGTCTTTAAGTCAGCTTTTTCGTTGCTGTGATCAAAAGATCTGACAAGAACAATTAGAGGAGGAAAAGTTTATTTGGCTCATGTCTTCAGAGGTCTTAGTTCATAGATTGCGAACTTCGTAGCTCTGGGCCTGAGGTAAGGCAGAATATCATGGTGTAAGGGTATGGCAGAGGAAGGCAGCTCAGGACATGGCAATGAGGAAGCAGAGAGAGCTGTGACGGTCAGGGACAAAATATAAACCCCAAAGGCAAGCCCCCAGTGACCCACTTCTTCCAGCCACACCTTACCTGCCTACAGTTACAACTCAGTTAATCCATATCAGGGGATTAATCCATTGATGAAGTTAGGGATCTCAGAGTCATTTCATCTCTAAACTTTCTTAATTGCCTTACACATGAGCTTTTGGGGGACACCTAATATCTACTGTCACCTTAACAGTTGACAAGTCCATATAGTGTGGTGTCATAATGAAGAAATGCTGAAGTGCCATTGGAGAACAGAGAAGCCACACCCAGACTAGGCTGAGCAATCTAAGAGAACTTCTTAAAGTAGGTGATACCTGAACTGAAATCCAAAGGCCACATGGGAGTCAAAAGATTGAAGAAGGAATAACAGGAGTAAATACCAGAGATGGGCAATTGTCAAGATGTGATTTGTCCCAAGTCTGAGAAGACAAAAGACTCTTTTTAACTTCTAGTCATTCTTCTCTTATAAAAAAATGGATGCATTATGGCTTTGTTATCAATCTTCAGATGCATATAAATAAGCTCCCCCCATCTGATGTCATATTCATGAATTAATGTTTTTAGGAGAGCAAAAAGGAGATGGAAAGGTGTTTGTTCCTGGATAACTGGGTATGGATGATTCATTCAGATGAATAGAGAGACCTGGGGTGCGATTCAATACTCATTGAATTCGCCATCTCCTCCTGACTTGTGATTTCCATGCTGACATCTGTACAGAACAAATAGAGTTCGAGCCAGTATACAAAATTGCAGAGCTAGAAAATGTGTTAGAAACCATTATTCCCACCCCCTCATTTTATAGACAAGGAAACTGAGGCCCAGGGAGCTGCAGCCATTGCTCAGAGCGGCATAGCTTTAGTGACATAAAATACTCTTCTCCTATCCAAGTCAGACAATATCCAATCTGAGTTTTATTTAGAAAACCCTATTAAATTTTGTCCTGTCAGGAAAGATGCTCAGGGTGGTAATAAGAAGATTGTTTACACTGAAAAGAGCCTCTGAGAGGAGAGTGATTGGGTGGGCTGCTGAGAGGAAAAGCCAGCTGATGTGAGAGCTGTCATCTCCATCAAAGGGCAGAAAGGCAGAGGTGGGCTGTCTGTGGGATCCATCGACAGAATCAAGCAGTGTTTCAGGCCCCTATTTTCTCCTGACAGAAATAAAGAACAGCGCCACTCCTTCCACTGTGAAGTCAAGCCCTGAGCTACAGTGATGGTAATAGCAAGAATATTTGTCGAGGTATCACAACATACACCTCCTCACCTCCTTACCCCTCCTCAGCAGGCACGGCGGTCAGCTCTTTCAGGAAGCTTCACTACCTCCATGGCTGCTCCGGTTCCATAATGCCCAGGCCACATCTGTACCATGACTCTTAAAGCTTGCGTGTTAATTGGCTTTTTAGGTGTTTGTCTCCCACACCGGACTGTCAATCTCCATACAGAAACATGTAGAGTTCTATGGAACACAACTGGGAGAGCAAGTAATTTGCTCAAAGAGTTCCAAAAAGCTAAATAAAAGAAGAGGCTTTTTATATGGGACCAGACAGATAAGTAGAGAAGTGGTTTGTTATGGGAAGGGAGTAATGAAGGGCATCCCAGGCACATTCAAGGCATGGCTTGTTTGTCTATAAACTAAGGTTTCTGAGGTCTTGCTGTGTGCCAGGCACCTTGCTAGTGCTAGAAGTAGACACAAGGTCCATCTGGCTAAGCACAGACTGTGTGGGGCAGGAGGTAATTGGGGTGAGAATGGGGAGGCGAACTGTCACCATGGGTAAAGGACCTTCTGGAGCCAGCTAAGGAGCTGGCCCTTTATCCTAAGAAGCCCCAAGAAGCCTCTGAAACAGGGAGTTCTTAGAGTCACATTTGGTTCCAAATGAGGACGATCTCTATGAATAGATATGGAGTGATTCATAGACTATATTGTTAAGTGAAAAAAACAATGCAAAAAATCATCTATTGTGTGCTGTCTTTTATGGAAGAAGGAAAGGGAAATAAGGTGTCCACGTGCCTGCTCACTTGTGCAAAAATAAACATAGGAAAAGATTGACAGGAAACTTTCAAGGGCAAGTGGTAATAAGATGGAAAAAAAGGGGTGGGAACAGAGAAAAAGAATGCGGGGAATGATGCTTCTCTGGGTATGCCCTTTAATATCATTTGGGCATTTGGAACCAAACTAAAAAAGAATCCCTGGGAATGGAGAAAACACCCTAAAGTGAAATACAAACAGAAAGTAATGGGAGTGGAAAAGAACTGACGCAAGCAGCTTTGGAAAATAGTATTTTGAGGAGAGACTGTTGGCTGAAAAATCAAAGAAGCTATAAACAAATTGTGAACTCTTTTTCACAGAGGTGTGTGCACTAGCAGTTCTGAAATCTCTGTGTATGGTAAGGTTGAGCAAATAAGTATCTTGTCAATAATGTAAACAAAGTTTGTTGGAGAAGAGGGTGTAAAAACATGGAACAAGGGGAAAGCTAAAATGGACATTGTTGGACTGGAGTTTGAAGTATGAGCATGAACTCAGGGTGATGGATGGATGGATAGACAGAGGTGAGATGTCTGTGTGCATGTGCATATTATTTCCTAAAAACAAGGAACCACCTGGAATGAGCCTCTGCAATTCAGATCTGGGACAATTTGAGAATGCAAACAAAGATAGCAATGGATTATAACCCACTGGATAAAATAAGAATCCATGAATATAATTGAATATATATTACATATTAAAACAATATATTTTATACTTATTTATATGTTTATTATTTGTTTATTTTAATATAATTTATACTTGTTATATTTGTACTATTTATAGTACATATATACTGACATAATGATTTCTATACATGCTGATATAAATAAAGAGGAGGGAAAACTTTCTTACAGTAGACTCTCAACTCATAAATATAGAAAGAATGATGGAATTAGAAAATCACTATCATAGTAATAATTAATGCAGGCAAGAGTGGATGTTAAAACTAGTGGATAGAACTTTGACAAGTAATTACAAAATTCCAGTCACCTGGAACAAGGTTAAGAGGAGGTTCAGAAGTCTTGGCATGCTGGAGACCTTTCTTCCTACCACTGTCAGCTTAGGCCATATTGCTAAATGCTGTGTCAGCAGTCGGGTAAGAAGGTAATTATTTATTGAGCATTCACTATGTAACAGGCATTGTGCTAAGTGGAAGTTTGGGGGCTTTATATTTTGCATATATTAACTCATTTAATCCTAACACCAACTCAGTGAGCCTTTTTTTTAAAACCGATATCCTCACCCCCCCCCCCCCATATGGGGGATTAAACCCAAGGGCACTTAACCACTAAGCCACAACCCCAGCCCTTTTTTTATTTTTAATTTTGAGACAGGGTCTCGCTAAGTTGCTCAGAGCCTTTCTAAGTTGCTGAAGATGGCCTTAAATTTGTGTGATCTTTCGGCCTCAGCCTCCCAAGCCTGAAATTATGGGTGTGCACCACCGTGCCCAGGTGGTAGCCTCGTTTTTAAGAGGAAAAAACTGAAATTCAAGAAATGAAAGATTTGTCTAGGATCAAATACCCAACAAAAAACAGAGCCCAAATTCAAATTCCCTGCCTTTTGGTGTTGAGTTCAATGTTGCCTACCACGTAGTATGTCTCTGGGTCCTCTTAGAACTCTGCTTATGAAAATGTGAAGAATAATTAGACCATCAAGGCATTTTTAAACAAAAGCACTGGCGACTGCCTTTTCCTCCTTGCCATATTTATCCTCATTTTCCTCACCTGCAAAATAAAAATATAAAATCATTAAATTTCATTTAATAGCAAGGGTGTATTCTGAGAGCTGTGTTGTTAGGTAATTTTGTTTTTTGTGTGAACATCATAGAGTGTACGTACACAAACTTAGGTGATATTAGATCCATCACTCAAAAGCCTTCTTTTTCCCCATAGCTTATTGAGGTGAAATTGAAGTACGATAGAATGCACTTATTTGAAGTATGCTGTTTGATCAGTTTTGACATGTATGTAACCAATATAATCAATATAAAAAGCATTTCCATTACTTTTTTAAAAAATTTGAAATCATGTAGACTGTTTCCTGCATGATTTACATTAGAAATCAATCTCCTTAAGATATATAGAACTCCACCCCCACATGTCAACTATTTCAAAATTAAATGGCACACTTATAAATATCTCAGAGGTCAAGGAAGAAAACACAAGAAAAGTAATAGAAAGTGCTTTCAGCTAAGTGATAATAAAAGCTTAAAATAGCAGGATCTCTGGGATCAAACAGTACTCAAGTGAACATTTATAACTTAAAGTACTTGTATCAGAAAGAAGCTAGATTAACAATCAAATTACTTTCAAATTATGTAGTAGGAAGGAAAAAATAAGAGTAGCAGCAGAAATATATGAAATAGAGAAGAAATGATACAGCTAAAATTTGATGAAAAATCAGTCTAATCAATAAAAAACCAAGAACATAAAAATTAATATCAATGGAAAGGTAACCATCCAAATAACCCTACAGATGTTAAAAATATATTAAGATAATAGTAGAATTGTATGCCAACATGTGTGATAGCTTATATAACATGGTCTATATTAGAGAAGGATCTATGTGCTACTGAGAAGAAAGTATATTCAGTGACTAATGGATGAAATATTCTATGTGTCTTTTAAGTCTAAATTATCTTTATTTTTTACTTCTATAGCTTCTTTAGTTTTCGTTTGGAGGATCCATCCAGTGGTGACAGAGGCATGTTAAAGTTACCCAGTATTATTGTCACCACAGCCACTTGATATGAATGAGGGATGTGATGACATGGGATGTATGGGCTACTGTCATCATAGCATGGCCTACTAGTTTACTGTAAATTTTTTTTCTAAGTAGGAGAACATGTTAAAATAATGATTAAAAGTATAGTGTAGTAGATACATAAGCCAGTAACTTAGTCATTTTTATCAAGAGTTATGTGTTGTACATGGTGTAAGTGCTACGCTTTCATATTACTGGCAGTGCAGTAGGTTTGTTTACACCAGCATTACCACCAACATGAGTAACGTGTGGAGTTATGAGAGCTAGGACATCACTAGGCCATGGGAATTTTCCAGCTCCATTACAATCTTTTGGGACCACTATTGCTATGAAGTCTGTAGTCTGTTGTTGACCAGAGTCCTCATGCAGTGCATGATTGTACTTAATGTACATGTTCTTATGAGGGCTAAATTAGATAATGTATGTAAAGCACAGAGCTCAGTGTGAAATGAGTGTCCATTAAATGATAGCAGAAGCACTGATAATAGCAGTTGGAATGTTGAACTCTGGTAAAATGGAAAACGTTTCTAAAGGACATCTTTTGCTTTGGGACTGAATTGATAATCAGGGACTGGATCATAAAGAACTGGCGTACCATGCAAAGGAGATTACATCTTATTCTATAAGCAATAGAAAGCACTGAAGAATTCTTACTCGGAGAGATGTGATTTGGTTGGCAATTTACAAAGCAAACCAAGGAAGAGAGAGCAAAATCAAGACAAGGAGACCAGAATAGGCCATTGTCAAAGACCAGGTAGAAGATGATGGGGGCCTGGTGTACTAAGAGGAGGGGACGTGTGAGGGACAGTCACACTGCTGGATGGGTGCTTGGGCTTGGCAAGAGAGAAAGCGGAGGAGCTTAGGTGGCGCCTCATCCTCTGGCCTGGGTATAGCCCTGTTAAGGCTCAACCACAGTGCAGAGGAGGAACAGGCTGGAGATGCTGGAAGGTGCCAGTTTAAGAAGGTTTGGGACAATCAGCAAAGTCACAGTAGAAACTTGGATATTCAGATCTAGATGGACGATTCTGAAGATCCAAATGTTCAGATCCACATTGGGAGAGAACTTAGCCCTGGAGAGTCACTGAAGCTGTGGAGATAGATGGGGTCCCTCAGGAAAGGGAGGTAGAGTGAGGAGAGGGCTGAAGATAGAATTTTGGAAACACCCATATTTACAGAAAGAAGAGACAAAAGGAGACTGAGAAGAGGAGCACTCAGAAAGTAAGCAAGGTTCGAGGTGGGAGTTCTCTGCCAAGGCACAGGCAGGGGAGGACTGAAGGCTGTCTGTGGGTTTGGAACTGGTGACCAGCAAGGGCAGGTGCCAAGTGTAGAATCCAATTTGCCCCTTGATTAAGGAGAGAATGGGCCTTTTTGAGGAGAGAAGTTAGTTCTCAAGTGCTCCCAGGGAGGCAGGCACCTCACCTGCTGGCCATGCACCCCACCTACTGCCTTTCTTGCAGAATCGGTGTCCCTCTCCCTCCAGCGTCTTCCCTCAGTTCTGGTCAGCCCTCATCTACCCACCACTCCAGCCTATTCACTTCTCCAGAGAACTCCCCACAGATGCCTTCCTGCTGGGACCTCTGTCCTGCATTGCTCATATGCTCCAGGATCCCCAGACCTGCTTTGAAGTTGGTCCCCAGGATGGATCCTATTTTATTAAAACCTGGCTTGTTCCTTTTTTTTTTTTTTTTTTTTTTTGGTGTGTAGGAGGGAAGGTACCAGGGATTGAACTGAGGGACACTCGACCTCTGAGCCATATCCCCAGCCCTATTTTGTATTTTATTTAGAGACAGAGTCTCATTGAGTTGCTTAGCACCTTGCCATTGCTGAGATTGGCTTTAAACTCGTGATCCTCCTGCCTCAGCCTCCCGAGCCACTGAGATTACAGGCGTGTGCCACCATGCCTGGCAATGGCTTGTTCTTTAGTAACATGGGAGCCTGTGTTGCAACTGGTCGTTATTTTTCCTCCTATTAGATTGACAGTTTCCAACCATTTTTTAAATCTAAACCAGACAAGAAATACATTTCTAATTATGATCAGTCTACACATATATGTCTAACTGATAGGCGAGGGAGGCCCCTGGCAAGGCATTCTTACTACAGTAGCTACACTGTAATATTTTCAGCTTCATTCCATTCTATCCTATTCTATTTCGTGTTTTTAAACGCTGGTCCTGGCCTACTACTTTAATTTTATATCCCACAAAACTGATTTACTGAAATACATCATGCAAGGAGGTGGATAAAAGAAAAAGACACTGTCTAAGTCCATTCCCTTCCCCTTCACTTCACTTAGGGCCTTCAGCACTGAGGCCAGTGGACCTTCCCTCTAACCTCCTTTTTATGGCTCTCAGAAGACATAGAACTGCTTCTGTCACTAGATTTTAGCCAACCTTGTGATTATTTGAATTTTCAAAATGGCCCACCAGAGGAAAGTAAGCAGCTGTAATGGAGGAATTTAGAGATCAGTGAAGGAGAGAATGACTCACCTTTCAAATCTCCCCATATAGGTTACTGTTCCTATGATTACTCATGAAGCATCCTAAGGCATTTTCATTCCATGAGGATTCCTTTAGGTAGCTCTAGTACCACCACTCACCTGAAACATTTCGACTTTCCCAAGATGGCCTACCTATACAGGCCTTCCCTTTATGGCCTACCTGTATTCATCTGACACCCACCCACAGCCAGACAATGGACGGCAGTTGTGCTGGTCTGGTCTCTGTGCCCGCTTCAGCCCTTCCTAAAGGGAGATTGCTCCCTGAGAACTTCTGAACCATTGCCTTCGGTAGATTTTTCAGCCAAGGACTTTTGGGGTTTTCTTTTTTTTAATTCTAGCATTCTCATTTACAATGTCTTTTCTGCTTCCACCTAGGAGAAACCAGGATTTCTGAATTCACCTTGACTACCAACAGGAGGATGTTGCCTGAGGAATAGCAGAGGACTTTTCGCAGCTTCAGAGACGTGCCTGCCACTACCATAGGCACCGAGTCCCCTGAGAAGTGTCCTGAAGGGCTCCTTTGTTGCACACCTGCCATGAGTCAAGCCTGGGCCTCGGCGTCACCCTGATGAACAAAACTCCATCCCTAGACTCAGAGTGCTCACACCCAGTTTAAAGATGAGCCAAGAGCAATGGGTCTCTCTCACTCCTGAAGAATTTGACCAACTTCAGAAATACTCGGAATGTAAGTAGCTAGATGGACAGACATGGGGTGGGATTTTCTCTTGGGTGGAAAGCGTATTTCTGGAAACAGAGCAATATAATCATTGTAAAGCCATAGAGAACAAGGTCAGGCCTGACAGTTTCTGTTGCCTTATAAAAACAGAATTAGGGTCTTTAACATAAAAACACAATTACCTTTAGGCTCTATAAGTAATACATACTCACCTCAGAATTTGGAATATTCATGGAAGAAAACAGTGGGTTAAAATTCGCTGGTCAACTCTATGAACATTTTGGATTACTCCCTTCCTGTGCATATTGCTTTACATAGTTGAGTTCTAACAATGTTCTTTTTTTTCTAAACCTGAGTTTTTCACCAAACACCATCATAAGTATTTGTCAAGTCAGTCAAACCTCTCTATTGCATGATTTTGAAGCACCGCTGTCTGCATGGTCTCCACGTTACTCAATCACTGACTTGAATACACTTTTGCATTTGGACCCAAAGCCTTCTTCTAGTTAGGGATTGAACTCTGATATGAGTCTCTCTTGACTTTGATCCAGGAAGTCTTGGGCTTTCACTTGGCACTCTTTGTTCCCCATTCACTGTGCCAGGAACCATTTCAGCGCATCATGTCAGTAGTGGAGAGGTCCTCCACATGGGCACATGGGCACTTAGCTGTGGCCCCCATGGGTCACTGCTAATCCTGACTGGTGACAGGAACCTGCTTAGGCCTAGTCAGAAGCCTGTGTGACCACTGCCCTCCGCACAGAGTGACATCATTGATTGTGCCATAGCACCGATTTTCTTCAGAGTCCTTTGTCTTACAGAGTCACCCTCCAGCCCCCTGCTTACCTTGCTCGAATCTCTCCCTTCCCATTAATTATAATGGCAGCTTTGTAGATCAGCCTACTAAGGTCATACAGGTCCCCTCCAATTGCCCTTTTGGTGGCCCCTCCCAGTCCCTCATAGCAGGCAGCCCCATAGTATTGATCTGAAAGTAAGATCAGGCCTCCCACCCTTACCAGCTCTGCTTCTTATCTCTGATGAGGCAGCCCTTAATACCCCGAGCCTCCATGTCCTCTTCTGTATAATAAGAGGTCTTGACTAGGTGTTCTAACCCTGTGGTACCACCTGGGCCTAACATCCTATGACTCCACATGATCCCCAAGGTCAACAAGAGCCCCATTGGATACTGATCGTTCTCCCTCTTGGTACTCTGGGACCTGTGCTCTCTTTTCTAACCTCCATGAGTTTAGAGAAACTCTATAATGTACTGACAGGGAACAAGGAATCACCCTCCAGGGTAGATTCAATTTAATCCACCCTCCTCCATAGGTCAGCCAGTATCAGGCCTGTCAGGGATGAAAATGAAGCCTAAAGAAAAGGCCTATCCTAGAGGGATCAGAATCTTGTTAGGGAGTCAGAAATATGCTCATGACACAAACAGAATAGCTCTAGGGCATCAGGAAGCATCTCTGGTGGTGTTGGTTAAATGGAACTTTTAAAGGTACAAGGAATCCAAGGCCTGGGAAATCAATACAGGAGGGTGTATATCACACATAGGTGGAATCAGCAATAGAAATTTATTGTCTCCAAGCCGTGGAGGCTAGAAATCTAAAACCAAAGAGTTGGTAGGGTTAGTTCCTTCTTAAGACTGAGAGAAGGACCTATCTTAGGCCTCTTTCCTCGGTTTGTCTCCCTGAGTTCCTTCACATGGTCCCCATGTGCCTGACTCTGGGTCCAAATTTTTCCTCTTTTTAAGGACATGGTTTTATTGAATTGGACCAGCACTACTCTGGTATGACCTCAGCTTAACTAATTACATGTGCATCGGCCCTATATAAAGTCACACTCTGAGGTACTGGGGATTGGAATTTTGATACATGAAGCGGGGGACACAATTGAACCCATAACAGATGATTTAGCTGCATGAACTCTAAGGGAGAAAGGTTTAAAATGCAGATAGTACTGTCATGTATGACTAAACATTTTAAACATTTTAAAAATGCTGATACTATAGATGGTAGAGGCAATAATGGAAGCAAAGGCAGAGGGGCCCAGAGGGAGAGAGTGTACAAGAGGGGGTGAGCAGAGCTCTTGGCTGGATGGAGAAAAGGAGCAGGAGGATGGGGAGGGGGATGTAAGGAGGGACAGAGATAGTAGAGGCCTTGGTCTCGCACATTGAGGTGTGTGCCTTGGATGGTGGTGGCCAACGTGGAGTTGTGAACTGAAGGCTGTGTACAGGTGACTCGGATCAGGGAACTGCCAGGTTGGGGAGTCAGGCAAAGTCCTTTGGGCAACTCTAGTCTGAGCTGAGGGATGAGGCTGGAATGGTGAGTGTGGTACTGAAGAAATGCTGATTTGTGGGAAATTGCAGTGGATTCATCATCAGAACTTAGAGGAAAGAAGAAGCCATTAAAGATACCTCAAAGGCTGAATCTGTAGAAAATGGCAACAGTGGGACACAGGGCTGGTGGAGACAATTTGGGAATGTTGACTTTGAGAGCATGAGGACATGTCCACTTATGCCAGACTCCAGGAAACCCAAGAATGAGATGCAGTTCCTGTTCCCAGAGAGCTCACATCTTCGTAGGGGAAAACAGAGAGGACCTAAACAATGATGTCATAGCATGGCACATGCTGAGAGATGCGGAGCCCGGGGCAGGAGACCTAGCCCAGCCCAGCGGGGTCTCCCCGTCACAGAACAGACCGAGATCCTAGAGCACACATTGTGGGGTGGGGTGGAGGAGGAGCTAGAAGGCCAAGGAGGATCCCATCTTCTAAGTGATGGAGGATTCCGTCTTCTAAGTGAGATATCCCGTCTGTGGTGGGTGTTTGTGGCTAGGCTGCAACTCTGACTTGTGAATCATGTGTAGAGACAGAAGGGAGAGAAAAAACTAAGAATGAAGACACTTCCTGGTTCTCTAAAGAACCAGGAAAAACAGAGAGGCTGGAGAATGTGGCTTAGGGTATGCCTTCAGCTGGGGATCAGTGGAGGAAAAGGAGTCAGCAGACACAGAGAGAACAACCAGCAAGGCCAACAGGTAAGGAGGAGCCCAGGATGGAGGGAGTGAAGGGAAGGAGAGGCTCTGGATGTGGCAAAGCAGTTGAGGAGCAGAGGGAAGGGAGAAACCAGAGTATTTACGAGGAAGGGGTTCTTTCTTGGTTTGGATCTTTTCTTTAGCCAGCCTCTTTGTCCTGTGACCTTTCCTCACCCTTCCCATGTCCCAGGACTAGATGAGGTACTCCAATACTGTTCTAACAGGCGAGGGGGGAAAAAAAGATAAAATTCTTGGAAAATGATTAGTCCTGAGAGGAAACCCTGAAAAAGTCACTTTTAGATGCATTCTGGTATTCAGTCAGATCGCATTGCCATAGCAACCGCTCTTCCACAACCACAAAAACAGGAGCTTTACAATAGCAAAATAATGAAGTGTGCAGCCCGAGAATTGAGAACTTCCTCCCATGAAGTTACGGAGTGGGAGAGGCTCTTGGTGTGCTCCGTTTATGTAGCAGAAAACTGCATATTCTCTGGAGGCATTCTGGGAGGGGAAAATCCTTTCTAAAACTACTCTTGGAAAATCGACCAAGTTATATTGTTATATTGTGTCCCTGTACAAATATGTAAAAACAAATTCCACTCTTACATGTAATTATAAGGCACCAATGAAAAAAAAAAGGAACAAGAAAAGAAAAAAATAAGAATGATAAAAACTGCTTTTGGAGGCATAAACTTGGGAATATACATACTATACTATTTTGTATGCTGTTTTCTTCATTCTTAACAGTGTTTCAATTATCTATGACTACATCAAAATCACTTCAAAACTCGTGGGTTTAAATAACAACCGTTTTGTTTTTCCCGGTGATTCTGAGTCAGGAATCTGGACAGGACTCAGTGGGCATGATCAGTCTCTGATCCACATGATTGAGGTTTCAAGTGGGACCACTCAAATGATAGATGACCAGACCACCATTGCATGGTGGTTCCTGGATGGAGCCCCTCTCTCCAGCCCTTCCTCATCTTCCAGGGCCTCTCCATGTGATCTTGGCTTCCAGCAGGTCTTCTAGCATAATGGCTCAGGGTTCCAGGAGCATAAAGGCAGCAGCTGTCAGACCTTTTAAACACTTTGATTCAGAGGTCCTAGAATAGAACTCCTTCCACATTCCATGATTTAAAGCAGTTCCAGACCTGACCCAGATTCCATAGGGTGGGGAAATGGACTCCTTATCTCATAGACAGTGGCTCACAGCCAGAGGGAGAGAGAGAATGGACAGCCACCATCTTTGGAGACCATGATTTCATCTTCAGTGCTCTCTGGGAGCATGATTTTTAGTGGTTGAAGACTTTTGAATACATTTACAGTATTTCATTTCACCAAACCAGTTATTACAATCTTAGGATGCATTAACAGACGTGTTGTGTCTAGTAAGGCAAACTTGTATCCCCTCCCACCCTACCTTGATCATGCCTTTCTGGACACTAAACTAGTATTTTTGAGTACTACAGTTTACAATGGACAATGGATAAACCATATCTGTTTAAGAAATGTTGCTGGCAGAGCAAGGGGCCTCACAGCCTGATTGCTGGGGAACGGAAGGAAAAAGAGAGAGCTTGTTGTATTAAAATAGCTCAGTGCTATTTGGGGAAGATGTGATAAATTAATTTTGAATGGCTTCAAGAAATACCCCTGGGACTAGTGGGAGGAAATCATAATTCACACCTGTCCAAGGTAGAAGATTGACTTTAAAGTGTTGAGTTTCCTTTCCCTGGAACTATGTGGCAGAGTTGGCTGAGACACTATAAAGAAGAATGAGCCTTAGTCATCTGGTTGATTCAGTGACTTTCATGAGCCCTTCCAAGATTTAGCTGCTATGTCTAGGAGGTTTCTTTTCTACCTCAGAGGGAATTGCACATGGGGACACCCACTATTGACCCTCTTTCTGACAATCCTGATGTTTATTGTGGGGACAAAGGCATTTTTCCCCCCCCCAGGATTCATTTGTTATTTAAAAGTTCCATGATTTATCAGTGACAGAAACTATCAGGTTTTTCAGAAAGGAAAAAAGTTGGTGAGGCATTAAAAGTTTGACTTTTAATTCTCTAACACTTCCTACATCTGCTAGTGGTTTCTTAGATCATGAAGAATTTTTTAAATTGGAAGAGATCTTACCCTTATCAATTCTAATTCCTACCCATTTTATGAATGAAAGCATTGAAACCGGAAGCTCAGGGTCACACAGAAAGTCAATGATAGCATAGGAATTAGAACCAAAGTCTCTCAATCTAATGCAAGTTCAATTTGTTTTGATTCCATTCCAAAGAAATTAAACAATGCCCAGTGGAATCCAGCCTTCAACCTTACCTTAGTAAACAGATGATAGGTAGCTCAATTATATTATAATAGGCAAAAAATTTAAGTATATTTAAAGAGAATCAATCAGTACATTGTGCTATTAGGAAATATGTTTTGTTAGAGTCCAATGAAGTCCACATTTCTGACTTTAATATGTCAATACAGTTCAGAATTCAAACCTGTCAATGTCAATAGGGGAGTTAGAGAAAATGTTTAGAGCTGATATGTAGAACCACGTAAGGGTCTGAGCAAGCATTGTTGAAACCTAAATCCTAGGTGCATAAAGGATCATCTCTCATTGCTTCTGTCTTAGAAGGGAGAACCATGACTATTTCTCATCTGCATCTCTGTCAGTACAACTGGTCTTCTTTTTCCATAATGATGACCAGGAATCTGCTCACAAGGAGTCACAAAATCTATGGGTGGGGAGAAATTTCTGTGGAACAACGGCTCTCAAAGTTTGGTTTAGCTTGTTAAATGCTGAATCCCATGCAAGGCTTTGATCCCTTTCAATGCCACCTTGACCCATTTACTTATAATCTGTAGACATGGGACCCAGGCATCAGTACTTGAAAACACCTGATCTAGCTTTTTCCCCTATGTTCCTGGGACTATAAGGCACATGGGACAAGCAAGTCCAGCCCAATCCCTTTTCTAGCCCTTGTTTGTTCAATAAATCTTTATTGAGTATCTGTTTGTGCCAGGCAATGGGTGAAGATAAACAGTGAGCAAGAAAAGAAGCACAGCTAGGAGAGTGTGATATAAAAGTGAGTCAGTGCTTATGAAGCTGGGCTTCTTGCATGTGCTTTCACGTCCTGCTCCGGGCCCATTTCCTTCTGGCTAGAGAGGTGGTACTGTCAATGCAGTGCTTTTGGTCCTGGCACCTCTGTTTCAACATCATCCTGCCTCTTTCATGACCCTTACAATTTTTCTATATATCTCACTGTGTTCTTCATTCCTTGAAGCAATTAGAAAATTTATTCATATATTCCAGCCTTCATTTGAATACAGAAAACTTAGATTTTATTCCTTTCCTTATATGCCACATTTCTTCCCTTTTTTGCTGTGTCTCCACCCTTTCTGGTCTTTGGAATATGTCCCTGTAGTCTCAGCCTCATGATCTTTTCTGGTTGTGATAGGCAAGCCTCAATATTCAGCCCACAAATCTGCAGGAATGTTGCCTGGGCTTGCTCACCAAAAGTGAGGTCCATGACCTGCATAAATAAGTGCATCTGGAAAAATTAAAAATGCGGAATCTCAGGTCTCCACTGTCAGAATCTGCATTTTTACCAGATCCCAGGCAATTTGTATGCATGTTACAATTCAAGAAGCTCCTAGAAAACTTTGAGGAATGAAAAGTTATGCACCTTAGATTTTCACTCTTACATGTTGGTTTTCAGATTCACTTTCAAACATGTTGACTTATGATAATTTTAAAGTTTAAAAGTTCAGTAGTTTAGTGTTCAAATACTCAGTGTTCTTAACTGGAAGACAATGTATAAATGCTGGGTTCTGGTCCAGACAGCACAGCTGATGTTCTTCTACAAACACAAATCTCTGATTTATCTGTTTGTTTATATGGAGGGCATCCCTGCCCCACGCCAATGGGCAGAAAGGTACTGTGAGCAGAGCCAATTTTTTCCTTATGCAGGTTTTTTTGTATTTTTAAATTTTTATACATAATAGTTTGGTTTATTTTGACAAAATCTTACATGCATGGAATTTGATTTACTCCGTTTCAGTCCCCAGTTCTATCCTCCTTTCCTCCTCCCTCCCCTTCTCTTCTTTCTCCCTTATATAGACTTTGAACTTTCTCAAGTGCTGGGAACAAATGCTTGATTGAGGACCTAGAGTTCTTGGTACATAGAGCATAAATAAATAATTTTGAATTGAAAACTTAGTACAGTTGTTACCACTAGCAACCTTCACAGAGAAGAACCTTCCAAACAACTGATTTAAGGTAGAACTATGGATTGATGGTCTGCAAAACATACCCCTGCTTTGTCAACCAACAGAATAAATTGACCTGTTGGGTGTAATTCTTTAATGTTTTCCACTTAAACAATGTAGAATGTCTGCCATACACAGCAATTTTAGATTTGCTGGAGTATTTGCTTTTTTTTGGCAATAATTATTCAGCAAGTTCAGCTGCTTCTTAAGACAGGCTTTGCTTATAAGAATAAAATCACGGCAGAGAGCAGCAGTTCTCAACCTTGACTGTGCATTTGAATCCCAAAGGAAGGTTTAATATGTAAGATGTTGGCTTAATTGGTATAGGGTGTGGTTTGTACAGTGTTTCTCATGTGATTCCAACACAGTCAGGCTTGAGAGCAACTGTCATAGAGGAAGGGTCTTGCCTTCTGATTTGCCAGTGTCTGTGTATCTAATGAATCTCATAGCTGTGTCATATTATTCAGATATGTTAAAAATAAGAGTGACTCACTCACTAGCTTTGAGCCCTTGAGGGAATCACTTAAATTCCACAAACCTCAATTTTCTCTTCTCTAAATTAGAGATAATTGCTACATTAAAAGAGAGTTGTGGAGATTTAAATACAATATGAAAGCTATTAGGTCAGTGCCTAGCATATAATAAGCACTCAACAAAATGGGAGTTGTTACAAATAACTGTGGCCATGGCCCTGTTTTGTACACTCAGAAATGGATCTCAATGTCCTCTGAGTCTGGTGGTAGTGTCATGATACAGGCTTTGACCATGGAGTTCTCTACTGAGGTTACACTACTGGGAATCTGAAGTAAGATCAGAGAATGCTCCAGAAAAATCCCTCATTATTCTTAACTGTCTTAAGATGAAACAGAATGGAGCAGTGATCATCAAAGTGGATTAGTCATGCAAAATACCCACTCACTCCTCATGGAAAGAGAAACCCAGCCCAGAAATCCTCCGAGAAGAAAACTGCCATAAAATATCAGGGTATATCCAAAGAGAAAGTGATGCGTTTCAAATTTGAGAATTAGGCTATTTACCTTTTTGAAAACAGTGTTGATACCATAAGCCCATAAAAGCCCATAAAATGAATTGTGGTAAAATCATGATGAGGAATACCCTTCATGGAAATTTAGTCAGAAATCTCTTGGATTGTATTTTTTTTTTTAACTTTAGACTATTCATCAGCTATCTTAGAATAAATGTCTTCTCGTTTTTTCTTTTTAAAATCTCTTTTTAAATGTGAACATGTGATAAATATGTATTTCTGTACATATCATATCTAAATATAATGCAGTATTTTTAAAAATAGACCCATAGCACTTTAGGGCCAAATGATTTATGCTGGGGTGAACTGTGGAATCTCTAAAATGTGATGATAACATCAAAACATTATAAGTTCCATTGAAATCACTCCCTGAATCTCAGTCAAAATGCTCACTTTACACTACTATTTCAGAAACCATACCAGAGTTCTTATGTTCTCAAATTTGCATTTTAAAAATCTGATCACTTTGGTTGAGCTGAAAATGTCCCATTAAAATAGATTTGAAAATGTAGGGTTTTTTCCTAAATAATCTAACAGCTTGTAGAATAATTAGAATATACATGTGATGGAACTGAGCTCTGACCTAATTCTGAACTCTCTTCCATTCTTATTCCTGAGTGGCCTATAGAAAACAAAGTCCTGGTTATGTTATTTTACCATTCAAAAAAATCTTTAACAATTCAAATCAATAACATTAACTCAGCTGTCAAGATCCCCATAAATCTTGCCCCAAAATATTGATTCTAACTTTTTAAAAATGTTCTGTGGTGCCCAGAACACCTGCATTAGTTGCTCATTCTGTCTCTTCTGAGAATACTCCTTCCACTTCATGTCTACATTTCAAAACTTTACTCATTCTTTATGCCCCAACTCAAATGCTGTCTTTTTCAGAGGACAGACCCAGTCCCTGCCTCAATTTTAATTTTATTACTTTCTTACTCAGTGTTTCATAGAGCTTCATATCATTGCTACAGCATTAATTATACTTTTTGTTTTGTTTACAATCATTTAGAAAGTAATAGTGAATGACATATAAGGGAAGAGAACATAGACTTTGAACAGGACAACAACTGATCTAAAACTCTGTCTCTTGGGCAAATCACTTAATTTCTCTGAATTTCAAGCTCCTTCATTTATAAACTGAAAAAATATTACCAAATTTGTGTGGATTGGTAGGGGATATCTTATGAGAATACACAGGTAAACATCCTCATTAAGGGGTAGCTAATATTACCACAGGTATTCAGATCATCTTCCCACTAGTTCATTAACAGTACTTTACAGCATCTCACACTCCATAGTGATTTCTGAGTTGAATGGAAGCAACCCAAATTGTTGGCATCTGCTGCCTGGATCTTACTGAGCTATTAGTTTTTCAACATCTGTTTTGAATTTCAGAAAGAAATTTCCATTTTTAGACAACAGCAGCATTTTCCTGTGGCATTTCAAATGTCTCAATCCTGCAATGATTATAACTTCTGCTTGATAGAATCCAAGTCAGCAAAACCAGGGTGAACAGCCCAGCCCACAAGTATGTCTACTTTACTTAGGCCAACTAGACCATAATTCTCTGTACAAAGAGCCTGAACAACAAGGAACACTGTGTGAGCTTTTAATGACATTGCCCTTTGCTCAGATGTTTAAATAGCAGCAATAATGGAGCTTGAGAAGCTCTTAATTATCCATAATACTTGGGAAGCAGGTCATAGAAGACCTTGGTTTTCTTTGATATCTAGAGTGTTGATAACTATACGGAATGCACTCACAATGTGTTTTTAATGACAGTTATTGAGCCCCTTTTCTTGACTCCCAGTTCCTTTATAAACTTCCCAAAAGAAATCGCCAGTAGTTTCTGAATTATTTCCTATAGAAAGCAGAATTTTCTCATTTACCATGATTCCTGAATCATCTAAGTCTTTTCTTGCACTCTTTCAATATATATGTAACATATAGGGAATGCTGAGGGGAAAGCCTGAGGAGCAGGGAACGCTTAACTTCCAGAGGAAAAAGTTTTGGCTGTCGGAAATGTAATAGAACCGCCATAAGAATATTAAATCAGCCATGCTAATTATGAAACATAATTGAGGTTATGTTTTTGTGTCAGGACAATTAGCTCAAACCAACCCCCCAATTAAGATAGAAAATAAAAATCAAGAAAAGAGAAACAAGGATATCAGAATCCCAGAATTGGAAGAAACCACCTTATCCTGGTGTACAATGATGTTTCAGCACCAAGGACAGAGCCACAGGGCCTTAATACTAGCCCATCCTATAAAATCGACAAATTTTTTAGTGTTTTAAAATTTCCACTCAAATGATTGTACACTCATTTATATATTGTTTTCCTGAACACGGGTTATATATTAGATCTTGGTCTGATGCATAAAGACACCACCCAGCAACAGTTCCCTAAGTAAAACTAGGCAAGAGATGAACAAGAGAAGCAAGTTAATAGTTATAATACTACATTATAAGTGCTATTACAGAGTTGTGTATAAGTTATATGGAAGCCAGAGGAGGGAATGGTTACTCTGACTAGTGCAAAGAAAGATCTTACAAAGGAGTTGACCTGTGAGCTGGATATTGAAAATTGAGTTTGCAAGACAGAGAAGAAAGACCATGAAAGTATGCAGTACATTCAGAGCTTTCTGAAAATGTGATTTGAGATAACTGAAAAGTAGGGTGAATAGGAGAAAAAGATTAGGCTTGGTCACATCACCAAGGGCTGAACTCAAGCTAAGGGGTTAGGCTTTATCTGGAAAATGGAAATTCATGGGACAGGGACATGATCTGATCATATTTGTTTTAGAAAGATAATCCAGACTCAGAAGAGAAAATAGACTAAAAAACATAAAAAATAAGAGGGAAGAAGGTTGGATTAGGGGTGTTTGTCCATCTGCTCCTGGGAATGAAGGGCTGCTCCATCATACCATGCTTAGAGAGAATTTACTCATTTCAGATTTAATTAGCTGCTCACAAGAGTTTCACATGTGGATTGTGTCTCTCCAGATTCCTCCAAGAAGATAAAGGATGTCTTGATTGAATTTAATGAGGGTGGAAGCCTCAAACAATATGGTCCACATGAGGTAAGAATATTTCCATTTCAAGCCTTTTTAAAATTCACGTGTTCCAGGCTTTCCATAATGTGTTTCCCTCTTGGAGGCTTAGCTTGAAGAACTTGCTCCTTGATCTTTTTGTCCCCCTAAGTCTCAAGTGAGCCATCAGTGCATCTGACATTAAAAGTTTCCAAAGTCCATTCACCCATCCCACCATCATGCAGAGCACATCGCACCTTCTTCTCTGCTCAAGCATATAATTCCTGCTGCTCTCCTTATTGTCAGCTGGTAACTGAGAAAATTAAAGCAATTAGAAAAGTTCTTCCACAAGTACTGACCCATGCACCCAACTAACAGTACCTTTTCTCCTGTAACTAGGAGAATATTGTTCCTCTTGTGCATTCAGTCCCATCCCGTTTTGGCCTGTATTCAAGCACATCTCCCCCAGTCCCTTTCCCTTTCTATCTCTCTCTATTTCTGTTTTTCGCACCAGCTTTCCTGCATATATTAGAATTTTCCCATTAACATATAAACAGGATTATTTTTCTTATATTAAAAAATGTTCTTTTGACTCTACTTCTCCCCTCCAACTGCCATCACGTTTCTCTCATGTCCTTTATAGCAACACTATGCAAAAGATTTACCTGTACTCATCTCCAAGTTCTTTTCTTCCTCCTTTCTTAAAAGTCCTTCGTTCAATGTGTAACTTCCATTCCTCCACTAAAACCAGTAGTCCAACTGGCCAGAGACCTCCACATGGCTAAACCCAATCACAGTCTTGCCCAGTGGCATTGGACATGGTTAGTCAAATGCTTCTCTACTTTCATTTTATTTCAGGATACCACACTTTCCTGGTTTTCCTCTTACCCTACACTTGACACTTTCCACTTAAAAATCAAATAGGAATCTCAAACTTACCATGAGCTAAATTAGTATCTTTGATACTTATTTTCCCAGCAGTCTTCCCCATTTCAGTCAATGTCAGCTCCACTCTTCAAGTTATTCAACTAAAGCCATGGGGTCATCATTGGCTTTTCTCTTGCTCTTGTAGCCCACATCAAGTTCATCTTTAAAATATACCTTCAAAACATATCCATAATCCAGTCACATCTCACCACCTGCACCACAACCATCCTCACCTGAGTTATCACCATAGTTTGCTCAGATTATCCCAAGAGTCTGTAACTTGGGCTTTCTGCTTCTCTTTTCCTTTATCATCTATTCTTCATACACATCCTGAACAATCTATTAGCTTATGTCAGAGATTGTCACTGCTCTATTCAAGATCTTCCAGAGTTCCCTCACCCCTACTCAGAGTCAAGGTCAGGTCAAGATCTTTACAGTCTGCACCTCCTCAACTTTTACTTCTCTCCTCCTCTTCATTCCTCTCCAGCCACATCAGCTTGTGGGTACTGTCTAGCAGGCCAGTGTTGCTATAGCCTCAGCACCATTGCATTTGCTGTGGCCTCTTCCTGGAATGTTTCTCCCCAGCATATCCATGAGCTTCATTCCTCAACTCCTTCCTGTCTACGTTCAAGTCACCTTCTCAGTGATTGTCAACTTCTTTACCCCAAGTTTGAAGCCCTTTTTAATGACCCTTTCTGTCCTACTGTTTTGCTTTATTTTCTTCCTTAGTACTTTTCACCATCTGTCACACCATATCATTTACTTTATTAATCGTTTGTCTCTCCCACTAGAATATATTTGTTCACTGCTGTGTCTCTGATGCCCAGAAGAGTATCTGGCTCATAACAGTTATTTGACAAATATTTATTGAATGAGTAAATGAATGTAAGACCCCTTCCATTTTCCAATTCAATGCATCTAACATTTCTTGAGCATCCAGGCACTATGCTGGGAACTACAGAAAATAAAAAGATGAAGAAGCATAGTTTCTACCTGCTGGAACTTACTCCTTACTGGCAGGGTCAAATTTAAGAGACACGACCCTAGAGTCATGTAGTCTTACATTAGACTTCTACCTCTGCCATCAATCAGAATGTGACCTTGTAAAAGATTTCACCCCTTTTAGCCTTACTTTCCTCATCTGTGAACTGAAAATATCAACGACAACAACAAAAACAAATAAAAATAAAAATAAACCTTAAAGTTTGCGACTGAGATAATTTTTGCAGTATCAATCACTTTACAGGACACTTTAAAAATCATACTCATTACTACTCCTCTTCTATCCCTTTTCTCCAGAATGTTTTAAACTCAGCTCCCTTTTCCCTGCTCCTGGGTCCTTTTATGAGGACCAGTTGCAGAAAAGGGACAGATCAGAAGGACTAACTTGGGGAGAAGCTGACCACATACTTATTCACATTGTCATCCATTCGACAAACCTGAGTCAATGCCTTTTCTACTGGACACTGGAATTGAATCAACAGAGCCTGTGCTCTCTTGGGGTGCACCTGAGAGGAGCTTTGCCTAAAAGGCACTAATTGCTGGGAGAATGAAGCAGAAGGGAGGTTGCCAGAACAGGGGCGAGAATGAAAATGCACCATTTCAAAGAACATTCCTGAGGAGAAGCCATGCAGAGAAGATGGCAGAGCCAGCAAAGAACTCACTGCCCCGCATCTTCCACCCCCAACTCGAAAAGCATGGGAACAAAGGCTGGCGGGGGCTGCTAATCAGCCTGTTTTCTCCAGGGATTGATGCAAGGGAAGAACAATTTGGTCGGGGCCACCATAGGTGTGAACGCCATGGGAGCTTTCGGAAGTCGGGGGTGGGGGGGCAGTTTTTCTGTTAAGAGCACGTGGCCACCCCTGCCTCCATCAGGCCTGGCCCCCATTCTTTGTAGGCCTGGCACTGTTGCATCCCAAGGGAGCGCTGTCACTGGATTTCATTCTCTCACACAGTGCACCTGACTTCTAGTAGGTGTAATGTCATGGCATGGGGTTGGGAAAACAAGAAGGGTTTAATTTCTCCTGAGCTTGATGGCTTCCTGCTGCTAAAATGTCTCAATAAGAAAGGAGTTTGCTGTGGGAAGTGGTAGATTGCTAGGAAAGCTGGGACAGGAATAGAAGTTTACAGAATAGTGAGCTGTATCTGGCCATCGTGAATGTGCCCTTGCCTGTCAGCACCAGTAGGTCCTCTGGAGACCAGACCAGTGGCAGATAGCTAGAGAGGGGTCAAAACCCAGCAGAGCAAAATAAGCAAGTGGCTTGATGGTACTGTGAGCCTAGACTCAGACACACCAGAGCCCAAATTTCAGTTCTGCCACATGTTTTGTGACCTTGACCACGTTATTTGTTGTCAGAATTTGTTTTATCCAAAAAATGACAGTAAGAGTCCCCTTGGCATTGTCATCTTGAGAATTCAAGTGTCCCATGCTTGATATGTCCTCTCTCTAGGTGTCCTCTCTTCTTCACCTGTGTAAGAATTAACATGCCCTCATGAAACAGGTTGCAGCAGTTGCAATTGCCCAGCTGGTTCCTACATAGAATTTGCTCCTGAGTTCCTTGGACCCGAACAAGGAGGGTTCAATGATGTTACCCTAGTTCTCTAAGAATTGCCAGTGGACCACACAGTGGTTGTTAGGTAGTTTTGGTATAATACCCAGCCATTCTCTCCCCAATCATACATGATACATTTACTAAGTAGCTACTCTGCCCCTGGCCTGTGCTTGTAACCCAGATATCACTTTGAGGGAGACATGCAGTCACTTACTGAACTGATGATACTTGGAGGGAGTGGCAAGTAGAACTTTGCCAACCCTAGAACCTGTGACAGAGACAGCAGCAGACTAGGAGTCAGAAGATCTGGCTTCAGGCTTTATTGTGCCACTAACTAACTGGGACAAATCTCTGAATCTCCTGAACCTGTGTGGCGTGAGGAGACCCAGTCCCCTCTGAAGCTCTTCTGGTTTGAATGTTCTGCATTTCCTGGTTTATTCTGTGCCATCCTCTGCTCTGGGATAGGGACATGAATGAATGGGCATAAGTTCCGTCATCATTGTTTTCTCAATTCTTATGGAACTCACCACTTCTCACCATATATTATAATTATTTCAATACTTTTATGGCATATGTAACTCCAAGTCTCTTAAGGTGTGAACCCCTGTCTGATTCAATGGTGTGTTCTCCACTGGTACCTTGCACAGACACCAGGCCATTCTTGAAGTGCACTAACTAGGAACCCATCATCCATTCAAAAATGTATCAAGGCATTGTGTTTAGTGGTTTAGGGAATATAAAAATGAAATAAAACCTTCTAGGAACTCTAGTACAAAAAATAAGGTATGTCACAAATAACTACATAAATACAGAGCAGTATATATGAGTGTCACAGGATAGGAACCAGGGTTCAAATTGTAGGAATTCAGGCACAGGAGAGCCTGTCAGGCTTCCTGGAGGAAGTGGTCACTCAACTGGGCCTTAAAGCCTGGCTAAAATGTTAACAGGTGGAGAAGGAAGTCGAGTGAAGTTCATAGAGGCTTGGACAGAAAAGAATACAGAGACCAGCATGAACAGAGTGCATAATTACACATAGGGAATGATAGCAGAAAATACCAGAATGGTCTGAGAGCTTGAAGTAGCTGCAAATTCTGGTTGGAGGGGATTACACAGGAGACTCTGAATCCCAAAGATCTCAGAAAGTACACAGAATGATCCACTGGACCATCAGAACACTACATATTAGACTTCCTATTTTTATTCACTTTTATTTCATCGTTTCCTTTTTGCTTGTATTTTATAATGTGTAGTACAGGAGCACAGTACTACATTAACTCATTCTTGGGCAGTTGGAAGTCATGGAAAATTTTTGAGTGGGGAAGCAATCTTACCAGAGTTGTACTTTGGGAAAGCAAACTGGCAAGCATGGACAAGACAGATGGGAGAATAAACAGATGGAGGTGGGGACAAGGAAGCCCTGGAGAGGTATTGTATTGGTCCAGTAAGATGCATGAAACAGAAGTCAGAAACTGATGGGGCAATGGACATAGAAAAGGTCTGGATATTACAGATATTACTGAGTAACAGTGGACAGAAGGAAGGAGCAACTAGTCTCAGATTGTTGAGAGTTCTAAGTTGAGTCTGGAATCTTGGAAGAATTTCTGTTGTTGACTTTAACAGAAAGGATCTGGTGTAGGGAGGAAGCTAATAGACGTTTAAAACTTGAGATCTTCTAGCCAGCTACCTTACCCTACTGAAGAAGAAACTGAGGATGAAAGAATGTGATAGATCTGAGACCATTGACAGGTATCCTGAGTCTCACACTGATTTTGTTTTTTCACAGCATGTTAGACTTTGTTTAACTAAACTTTCTTTTTGTTAAATCATTTAGTACAATGTTTTCCAGAAATATATTATTCCAATAGTTTTCAATACTATTAATCAAGAAATTAACAGTACATTTTGGAGCTCAAAACTACAGCTTAAAACAGTACTGTCAATTAAAATAGTTTGAAAAGACTTTGCAAAAGAGCTTTTTGAAACAAGTTAATAAGTAATAATGCCATTAGCAAATATTCCATCAAATCAACATAGAGAATGAAGAGAACCAAAATAGAAAACAGTTTCAAGAAGAAAGATTGAAACACTATCAAGAAGCCAAAATTTAGAAAGTCTAAAAAGAGATGTTTGCATGTACAACCTCCAAGACAGCAGGTTCAGAGATAGAGGGCTAGCATCCAAACTGAATGAGATGAAAGAAGTGAGGAGGGCTATCATGTTCTCCTTGGAGAAGTTGGAAGGGAAAGATAAGGAGGATGGTCTACTAGTTCCAGCGGGCAGCAATTTCTTCAGAACAGTAACGTGGAGCAAACTTGCTGGTAGAAGTCAAGCAAATGCTGGAAGATGCAACCAGTAGAAGCAGGGGTCACTGTGGGTGGGTCACACCCAGAAAGTAGTAGGAAAAGATTTTGTACGGAGAATAAGGAGAAGAAGGGACATTCTAAGGTGATGTGACTGTGGAGACAGAGAGGCACAGAAAGAATGTGTACCAGAGAGACACGGACTCAGAAACAGAAAAGGGACAGAGATGGACAATGGTCACAATAAATGCAAATCTACATGTGCTGGGTTCCCTTATTCTGACAGGAGCTTTTGTCTAACTGAGTCAGCCTTCTTCCTCTCTGCAAAGGAGATCTCTAGAACAGCCCTGCCTGGGGCTCGACACAAATTGCTTGATGAGCTCCTAGTGGGTTAGGTAGGGATCATTTGATTGTAGGGCCAAAACTTGGAACCCAGACTTGACGGTGCCCATGCAAGTCAGCTCCTGGTTCTGAGAAGGCTCCCAGAGCTCCCAGAATGGACAAGGGGTTAAATGCTATCAACATTTTGATGGGAGCACCAAGTAGGCTCCCTCAAGGGGATTTTGTTCCCATGGCTGTTATTATTCACAAAAACCAGCACAGCAGATTTTGAAGTAGTGCTTCCTAGGCTGGTTTCCAGGAGCATCTGCCGATTTGATGAAGAATCTGATGCCATGAAAGCACAGCCAGTGATGACTCACTCCACACTGTTGTTGTCGTTGTTGTTGTTGAGTGTTTGCTGAGTGCAGCAGCTCTTTCTGGCACAGATGCTCCAAGCCTGGGACCAAAAGCCAGGCGGTACCGGGGGAGACGCAGCAGGGAGAGGGTCTAGTTTTTGGCATGTCTCTTGGTTCTACCTTCTGTCCTTGGCTTCCTACTCTTCTCCTGGTGCCTAAAACCTTCACAAGGACATGTTTCGAGAAGCTGCTGAGCCAGACACACACAATCCCCTGTCATCTTGGGATCTGTCCAGGGAGGATCAGAATGATGAAAGTAATGAAGGATGGAGCTTGTCCTTTTCTCTTCCAGATCTCTCCTATTTTCTGAGACCTGAATACTGAGGAATCACATCCCTTATGGCACAGGAGGAAAATCAGGATATCACAGAACCATTTCTTTTCATCATGTTTTCAATTGTGTCTTTCTTCCTCTTAGCTGGGATTCCAGGGCACTGACCTCGACCCTGTTCTCTAAAGCCATGCTCCTCCCAGGCAAGGCAGAGCCCTCCACTTCCAGAGCTCACTCTCTATCACCCCCTTTCAATCCAAATTTAGACCACATCCTATCTTGTTATGTAATCCTACTCTGGTTTTGTACCCAATGAGCCCTGATGTACAACTGCCAGTGTTTTACATCCCACCTCCTGCTTCCTGTGCCTATCATTCTCTGTCACCTCCCTGGCCCTTTCACTCCTGTCCCCATCAACTCCTCTACTTTCTTTGCTTCCTTCTTCATTTGTCTCACCTACCATTTTCCTGCCTCCTTTTCTATCTTTCCTTCCTCCCTGCCCCTTCACTCCCCTCCATTGACTTTTCTTTTTGTCCCTCTCAGCCAGTTAGCTATGATGTCTTCAAGCTGTTCATGAGAGCATACCTGGAGGTAGACCTTCCTCAGCCACTGAGCACACACCTCTTCCTGGCCTTCAGCCAGAAGCCCAGACATGAAACTCCTGACCACCCAAAGGAGGGAGCCAGCAGCAGTGAGCCCAGTGGCCCAGGTACATGAACCAGTTTTTCCCCAAGATGAGAGGATGCAAAGCCACAAGCACAAGCTGTATTTCTAGAGGGTCTCCTGAGCAGAGTCACTTCCCTGTGGGGTGAGAATGAGGATGAAGAGACTAAGACTTCTTTCTTTATAGAACCTCATAGGAAGTCCTGTCTGATGACTCCCTTGTTAAGAGGAATAAATACAAGAATAATTCCTGCCACTCGGGATCAGAGGGTAGGATGGGGGTAAGAGAGAACACAAACTAACAAGTGGCAATAGGAAAAAAGCCCTCAGCAAAGACTCTGATTTATAAATGGAGCATATTCAGCCCATGTCCAGGCAGGGCTAGTATAGGACTGTCAGAGGAAGGGAAAGGCATGGCCACTGTCTTCCTGGAGCTTGGGCTATAAGAGGGGAGACGCAGCCTACTCTAATCAGTGAACATGAATCCAGCTGAAAGTAACCCTGGAACAGGGACACAGCCTACATGAACATATCGCATGGCAAGGTCCCCTGCCTGTGTCTCTAAGAAGCTGGAGGACCTAAGGCTAACCTTTAACTCTTTTCGTTCCCCAGATTCTAATGTGCAGAATGCAGATAATGGTGCCAAAGCAGACGAGGCCTGTGCCCCTGATACTGGTGAGTCTTTGAAATATAAGATTTGGGGAAGAAATAGAAAATACTCATCCTTGAGGGAAGCAAGGATACCTAACTGCCAATTTTGTCTCCACACAATCATGAAACTATAAACAGAACTTTCCTTATGTTGTCTTCAGAACCTCCATCTCAGGGACTCTTGCCATTTGAATGTTCCGGTATTCCAAGGTTAGGTAAAGGTTCTTGCTTCACTTGTCCTGGAACCAATGTTTATCTCTGATAGGTCTGCCTGCCCAGAGACAGCAAAGCATTCTCAGGAGCACTGTGGGTGTGTGTGGGTGTGCTTGTGAGTGTGCATACACACAGGGTGGCTTGAAGACTGAAATACAGATGATTCTATCAATAGATGGATGAAGAGGGTACAGCAAGAGTAGAAGTGTGCCCTGATTGATTTTCAACAATAAATACACACACATTTGGCTATAAAAATTAGGAAGTTGCTAATAAATTTAATACGAGGAAGCCAGCTACAATCGTTTTGAAGATATATTTGCCAGGCACCTTTTTTATTACATATTCCTCTAACCTTCATAATCACATCACTTCACACAGGAAGAATAGAGGCTTTAAGAGTTTATATATGAGACAAGATTCTACCACACTTGTCTAACCTCAGCATCCCAGCTCTCTTTCCTATACAGAGAGAGGAAGCAGTGGTTTCTCTTTAGGTGCCTAATGATTTACTTCTTTGTAAAGTTGCCATTTTGGTTAGTTCCTGGTGGAATGAAGTCTACACACTCAGTGGGGCTATTGTAGTGCCTGTTGTCCACAGGCACCCCCCCTAGGCTGTGACAGATGTGGAACCTTCCTTGATACATTTATCAGTAGAAAGTCATTCCTCTGTGCTGCTGACAGGCCCAGACCCAAGGCAAGAAGCTCCTGAGAAAACTGGAAGAAGCAAAGGTTACCATCTTTGACTTCCATCCTCATGTCCATTACAAATTTCCTGGTCATTTTCAACCTAAGTTTTATCAGGCAATAGAGCATATTGGTCAAGAATCTGGACTTCGAAGTCAGACTGCCAGGTGAGATTCCCAGCTCTGTAACTGGGGGCATGTTTGAACAATGTCTCTATGCTTTAGTGTCCCATTTGTAAAAGGAAATGATAATATGAATTTCTATGAAGATTAAGTGAGTTACACGTGTGAATGCTTAGAACAGTGCCTGGCACTTATAACATTAGTCTTTAGTTCAATAACACTAGCTATTGTGACTCAGACCACCTTACAGAAGTATACCCTGTTCTTAACTCATCATGGCCTGCCATGGTCTGCACCCTTGGCCTCCCAGTGTGTCAGCTGGGCATCCTGTTCTCACGGGAAATCACTCTCCCAGGTTGCTCCTGAACCTTCAAATATAAAGTTGAGAGAGTTGAACCTTGTTTACTGTACATTATCATTTTTTCGAAAATATAGGTACATGAGGTTGAATTCAAGAACTTGGGATGTACCTAGGGAATAAGAATGTGGTTTTATTATATTTTATATATATATATATACACATATATATGTATATGTATATACAAGACAGATAAGAGATACTACAACTGAAGTAGAAAAAAGAAGTAATTGTAACAGAGATCCAGGACTACAGTTTCTTCAAGTGGACATTAAATACAGTTTTAATCTTTATTCCAGTCACAGAAAAAAGGAAATTAGAATTATTATGGAATTTTCGTTGTTAAACTGAAGGACTGATGAGATTTTTTAAAATTCACTATGATGGGAGCAGAGCATGGTTTGGAAAGGAGAATGGCCTCTGTCTGGATTATAAGCTTTTCAAATTGTAGGCTGCTCATGAAGCCCCAGAGAGCCAGAATGAAGAGCATCAGTGTTTCCTGATGCCTTTGGGGACCACAGTAGAACCAGGCCCTATGAAAGTATGGGCTTAACCATGCCTGCTCAGCACTCCACCACCCATGCTCAGGCCAGAGCCCCTTGATGAAGTGGATTTAAGACATATAAAGTCTTACATGGAATAGAGGAGGCATATTCTGACATAAATCATCTTCATAGTAAGAAGAAAAGGGAAAAACAAAAGTTTTGAGATTTTAAACTCCTAAAAAGAAAATCAATGGTGAAAAACACCCTTCCCCAAATGCTTACCCAGAGACTATTTATTTTAGTCCAAGTATCTGCTATCTCAAGAGTAACCTAGGAGAAATTACATTTCTTTCTTGACGTTTCAAATTGTCTGAGCAGGGTATGTTTTAGTGGCTGAAGATTCTGAGGTATCAAGGAAGAATTTACTGCAAAGAAGTCATGTGCTGTTTGAGAAAAGATGATGGATAACCATAATGGAATTTGACAGATTTATGGACCCACCATGCTAATTTTCAATAACTATATCATTATAGAGCTGAAAGAGAAACTTCCAAAGATTTCCTCCTTGCTTAGATCATGAAAGGGCACTTATCTGATTCTTGGCCCAGGAGGATGTATAACACTTTTTTTCATCTTCTTTTTGTTTTGAGACTTGAGGTTAAAGGAGAAAATCTTTTCCTTCTAGGCCCCCTTCAATAGATGTCTTAATTAGATGCCCCTGTTCTTCAGAAACAAGAATCAGGGCCAGGCAGATGCCACATAGAGGCCTCTGCCAGCAGGGAAGAGCCAAGTCCTGAAATCACCAGAGATTAGACCATCTGTTGAAAATCCCAACCCTTTCCTTATTCCCAAGCAGAAGCCAGAGGGAAGAACTAATTCTCATTTGATAGACCTCTCTACACCTATCAGCTCAGTCTCCAAGCTCAGGTCTCACACAACCCACTTCAAGTTATTCATTCCAGAACTAGGAGTACATGCTTGTCTCCATAAGGCACTTAGAGATGGTCTTTAGTCATTGGTTCAGTCTATCATTGTCATGATGTCAGCTCAGGAAGGACCTGGGCTAAATGAAGAGCTTTAGTTTCCTGGTTTTAATTTTGTTTCTTAGGCTGTTGAGATATTTCAGCAATTCAGAATATTGGAGTCTCAGGGAAAGTCCTCCGTTTCAGAGAGTTTTGTTTTATTGTTTTTAGTATTCCCCAATTATAAAAGCAGTTTACTCACATTATAGAAAATTTAAAAAGTACAAAAAGGAAGGAAAAGAAATCAACAACAAAGATCAGTGATTTTAAGAGGTTGGGAGAGGAAGGGTTAAATAGGGAAAGCACAGAAGAATTTTAGGGCAATGAAACTCTTCAGTATGGCATGACAATGGGCGATACATGTCATTACACATGTATCCACACTCAAAACTTGTCCAACACCAAGAGTGAACCCTAATGTAAACTGTGGCTTTCAGGTGATAATGATGTGTCAATATAAGTTCATCAACAAACGTTCCAGCCACTCTGGTGAGGGACCTTGCTGCATGGGAGGGAGGCTGCACATGTGAGGGAGCAGGGGATGTGAAAAATTTCTCTCCATACCTTCCTTTAATGTTGCTGTGAACTAAAACTGCTCTTAAAGTTTGTCTTGCAAAAAAAAAAAAAAGAAGCAACAAAAATACAACAATGCAATTACCTGTATGTGTGTGTGTGTGTGTAATTTACTTGTAGGAAATTTTTTATAGAGTGATGATCAGACTGTATGTAATTTTGGATCCAGATTTGTTTTTCACTTAATATTATATTCACAAAAATTCCCATCATTCAAGGAAAAACATCAGTTTTCATGCAAGTCCCTCCCTCTGACAGATGGAGAAACCAAGGTTGGGTGCAGGGAATAAGTTTATTTGTGCAAGATCATACAAAAGTTAGCATAAATGCAGTGCAAGAATCCTTGTCTTCTGCTTCTTGCTTGGTGCTCTCTCCACTATACCACACTCTCCAACTGGAGGAATAAGGTAATACAGAGACTAGGGAAGAAGGTGGGACAAGGCAGGTCTGCCCAAGAACCTTCACATGAAAGATTTTGTGATGGTATCAGGAGAGAACCTCTGGGATCTGGAAGAGGACATTGGCTGTTTTTTACTGGTGGGACCTGAGGATGTATTCTGGTGGATACAGGTTAGGGATATTTCATGTAAGGTGGCATGAGAAGGAAGGACAGCAATGGGACAGTGTCAATGCCACTCAGTCCTCATGGACCCCAGCATCTTCATGCAGGAGTGAACACTAAACTCAATGAAAACTAGAACAATGATTCAAGATCCACACATAGCTTTAGTGATGCAAGACTCTTAAGGAAAGGCTGTAATAAAGTCTAAAAGAAAAGTTTCATTAAGGTAAAATTGGCATAAAATAAATTGCACATGTAAATTATATAATTAATAAGTTCTGATATATGTATACACTTGAAAAAAACAGTACGATCATCAATATAATGAATATATTAATGATCTCCAAAAGTTTTCTTTGTAATTCCTTTCTTCTACTCTGCCAGCTCTGATCTGCTTTCTGCCACTCTGTATTGGATTGCATCATCTGGATTTTATATAAATTGAATCCTATAGCATGTACTTTTTGTCTGACTTGTTTCATTCAGCATAATAATTTTGAGGTTTATCCATTTGTGTGTATGAATATTTTAGTTACTGATTACTGCTCTAGTATATAGATATTCCACAATTTGTCTATCCATTCATCTGTTGATGGACATTGGGGTTTTTTGTTTTGTTTTGTTTTATTTTGGTATGAGGGATTGAACCCGGGGGCACTTAACCAACACACCACATCCCCAGCCCTTTTTTATAGTTTATTAGATACAGAGTCTCACTGAGTTGCTTAGGTCCTCACTAAGTTGCTGGGGCTGAATTTGGACTCATGAACCTCCTGCCTTAGCTTCCTGAGTTGCTGGGATTACAGGTGTGAGCCACTGTGCCAGTCAACACTGGGTTTTTTGATATTACATATAAAATTGCTGTGAATATTCTTGTACAAGTCTTTGTCAGGACAGCTTTTATTTTTCTTGGGTAAATAGCAAGGAATAGAATGGGTATAATACAGTAGGTATGGTATACATTAAACTGTATACAAAACTGTCAGACTCTTTCCAAAGTGGTCAAACCATTTTTTATATCTAACAGCTGTATGTGAGAGTTCCTGTTGCTCCACATCTTCAACAGGTGGTGTGATGGTCTTTTTATATTTAGTCATCCTATGTGTGCGGTACTATCTCATTGTGGTTTTAGTTTACATTTCCCTAATGACTAATGATGCTGCACATCTCTTCATATGTTTAATTGCCTGCTGTATATCTTCTTTAATAAAGTGTTCAACTCTTTTCCCCATTTTTAAATTGGGCTGTTTTGCTTTTGCAATGAATTTGAAGAGTTCTTTATATAGTGTGGATACAAGTTCTTTACCAGGTATTATGACTTTGAAAATATTTCTTCCCTGACAGTGACTTGTCTTCTCATTCTCTGTCTTTGAAGAAAAAAAAAAAAAAGTTAATCTTTATGGAATCCAATTCATCATTTTCTATCTATTATGAATTGAGCTTCTGGTATTATATCTTAGAAATCTTTCCCCTAACTCAAGATCAAAGAGAATTAACATTTAACATATTGGGGCTTTCAATCCTTGAATATAACCTATCTCCTTATTCCTTTAGATCTCATTTGATTTCTTTTTATATATTAGTTGGGTTTGATTTTGTTAAAATTTTATTAAGAACTTTTGCACTTACCTTAATTGATATGCATGTTCGTTTCTTGTATCATCTTCAGTTTTGGCTTTAGAATAATGCTGGTCTAATAAAATAGGTAGAATTCCCACCTCTTAAATTTTCTGGGAGAATTTCTGTAGAATTCATATTATCTCTTCTCTAAATGTTTGGTACTGGATATATTTGCATTCCTACACATATTCTTAAGCTTCATTTGGGGTATAGTTAGGTTACTTGAAAATTATTTGGTAGGAGAGGTCTAGCTTTAAGTTTATTAGGCAGAAACAGGCCAAATTTGCCTCACTGTAGAGGAAACTTTTCTGAGTACTCTGCTCATAATTTGGGAGTTACAGGGGTTATCTGCCTAGTTGATGAGAACAGGCATTATTCCCGATTCTCCTAGCATTCCAGAGGTTGTTTCTCTAACCCTGGTTCTTTTCCCACCTCAGGTACTAGCTTCCTCACACCAGAGTACTCATCACCACTCGGTTGAACAAGCGTAACTCTCTGCTGTTCTATAAAGGGGACCTTCTGCATATGTCTGGAGTTCTCTCCTACAAAGTTCTCTCTGCTCCAGCACTCTGCTCTGTGACCTCTGCCACTTTGGGCTCCCCATTCTCCCAACCCCATCTCAGCTCAGTGAGACAGCCAGATCTGCCTGGGTTCCCCCTCCCCAAGTGCAAACCAGTAATTCTTTCCAAAGAGTAAGATGTGACAATCGTAGGAGTCATCTCATTTGTTTCCTATCTTTGCAGGGAACACTGTTTGTTGTTACCTGATATTAATGCCCTTGGAAACATTGTTTCATGTCTTCTGTCCAGTTTTTTAGTTGTTTCAGGTAGGAGGATAAATCTGATCCCTGTTACTCTGTGTTAAAGTTGAAACCATCAATAATGTTTCAACAGATGAATAGTCTGAGGATATAGCAATAACTTGGGGTATTAGTAACTACTCAGTACAAAGGACTTGTCTCATTTATCTTCTACATTATTGTTGCTTTTCTATGACTTCTCCTCCACTGGTGATTTTAATATTTCTGTTGCATATGTAGTTTTATTATAATCCTCCCCTATCTCATTATCCAAGTTTTTATCCCATCCAGTTGTATTTTTATCTCTACTCTCTCACCCCTGAGGCTTTCTGCTCTTGTTTCATAAAGGTTATATCTTCCTGTAACCTACTGAGGGTCTTGTCCAGTAGTAAATTATTTTCAAAGATCTGGTCCTCTGAGACTTCAGAACGAAACATTCTTTCCTTATTTTGTAGCTGTTATAAGCTCCATCTTGGTCTCTTCATGGAGCCCTTTGTAGCACACAGAGTACAATAGTCTCCCCTACTGTCCCTTTGAATCCCTTCAGACTCACAACCTAAGCCCCAAGACCTGGCAGGCTTCCATCTAGCACGGCTCTTCTGTCCTGAGATGGACTCCCATTGCTTGGCTCTTTGGTTCTCTGAATGGAGAGTGTCCAGGCCACATGAACTTCTCCAGCAGGTATTACCATCAAAGCTGTCTCTGTCTCTGTCTGTGTCTTCAGCACTTTATTACTTGCTAAAATTGTATTACTGGGTGGTTTTACAACACCTAAAATAGATTTTCCACTGCCAGTCTTCTGTTTATTGCCTGGTCAGTTGTTTTCTGTGAGGTGTATGTGCCTGCTGGGTATAAAGTGATCATTTCTGATGAGTATGGAAGTAGAAAGGCTGAGGAAAGAGAGAAGACACTCAAAGTAAATCAAAAAATAGATCGACACTGGATGACGTGGCATACACCTGTAATCCCAGCAATTTGGGAGGCTGAGCCAGGAGGATTGCAAATTGGAGGCCATCCTCAGCAACGTACTGAGACCTTGTCTCAAAATTAAAAGGACTGGAGCTTTTAAGTAGTAAAGTGCCCCTGGGATCAATTCCTAGTACCCTTCCCCCAAAAAAGTTTAAAAATATATATATAATTCATACAGTAAAATATAGCTGCTTGGTTTTCTTTTTAGTACTAAACCTTATATTTCTGAACTAGAACACAGTACGGAGGAGATAATTCTTCTAAGAGAGAAAATTTTAGAGGGAAAACTTACTCTATTCCTGGGATACAATAAGTGTGTTTGTCAGCTTTCCATCACTGTAACAAAATACCTGAGAATAAAAACATAAAAGAGGAAAGATTTATTTTGACCCAGTTTCAGGGGTTTCATTCCATAGTCAGCTGGCTCCATTGCTTTTGGGCCTGTGATGAAGTGGTGCATCGTCACAGAGAAGGCATTGTAGCAGATGGCCTCACCTCACTGAAGTGAGAAATGAGGATGGTGGAAAAAATATAGTCCCCAAAGGCACCACTCCCAAGGACTCACTCCCTTCAACCTCATTCCCCCACCTTCCAGTAGCATTCAATTATGAACCCACCAATAGACTGACTAGTTCATTGATGGGATTAGAGCCTTAATGATCCAATCACTGCCCCAAGACCCCACTTATTGACATTGCTACATGGGGGGCCAAGTCTTCAACACATGAACTTTGGGGGACATTCTAAAACCAAACCATAGCAATAAGTCACTTTCTACATTTTCTTTTCTTCAACTGATGAAGTTTGCAATTAGTTAAAGTTCTTCCTTGTTTTTGGAAATTATTTGATTGTCAGTTCTACTATTCTCTATTGAATATTCACCTCTGTCTTTAAATGAGTTTAAGAATAAAAGTATGCATATATTAGTAAATGACTATGGATGATTTGCCATCTTGAAATGCCAAAATTACTTCTACAAATTGGGTGTGTTCCCTAAAAGTAAACTAAACAACATTCACCAATTGACTATTAACATTATCAAGAGTCACTATCATCTTTTCTGAAGAGTTACCAAGAATAGATGGATTTCTTACAAGGATATAGACTCTTAAAAGGGTCCTAATGAAGTCCATTTAGAGAATATAACCTCCACAAGCCAGATTTCTAGGACCACCGATTTGATCATATCTACGTAACTCAAGCTTTTGAAGACACCAATATAACAGTCTTAATCTCTATCATGAAGAGGTTAGGGAAACAAAGAGGGATTAGTACTAAATATAAAGTTTCCATGAATGCTTTCCTTTTTTCCATTGCAGACTCAAAGATGGTGGAGAAGCACGTACCAGCTAAAAACCAAGTGGCTGCCACCCCACTGGGAACACCGGCTGCTCTATCTTCAAGCCCAGATTCCCCAATAGTGTACCTGAAGGATGTTGTGTGTTACCTCTCTCTGCTGGAGACGGGGAGACCTCAAGATAAACTAGAGTGTAAGTGCTCACCCTGTCAAGGGGCTTCGGCTTTTTCCTAGAGGAGGATCTGGGGTCCTGTCAATCATTCTATAACACACTAAAGATTGATCTAGGCTCATGGGTATGGGTCCTACCTCTTTGGGGGAGGTTTCTCTGTCCTGCTGCCAGCAGTGATTGGAATGTTTCCTAAAACCCACCCTAAGACAGTGCACTTATATATAGGGTAGGAGGGACATCTGAGACCTTGACTATGAGAACCAGAATTTGGAAAGAGGAGAAGTGCTCATCTAGGGGTCAAGACTCCTTTGCTTGGCTGGCAGGGCTTTTGAAAGCCTCCAATTTGAAAGCTACTGCCTTCTCTAATGGTTTTTTCCAAGAAAACATGTTCAATATCTGACCTCCTTCTCTTCCCTATTTCATAAAGAAGCAACTCTTTAACCATGAGGAATTCTGCCCCCTCTCCCTTGGGTTCTAATCAACCTCTGTCATGGTAATGTTTATTACATGTCTCCCCCACTCTCTACCCAGAAGCTCTTTGGTCTCTGGAGAAAGGGGATTAGTTAATTAGAATTGAGCTTGGTTTCATGGTGCTGCAAAGATGGTTTCAAAAACATATCTTCAGGAAAAGAGTAAGAGCTGGGGCAGAAGGAGCTTGTAGTCTTGAAAAGGCTCTTCACTGGCCTCTGAGAAACTGCAGCATGCTTTTTAGAATAGGGGATGATGGGACCTTATTAAAAAAAAAAAAAATACCCATTATCTTTGCTTCTCTTGGGAACTCAAGTAGACAGACGGGAGGGAAAAAACATATACTTTATAGCAAAAGTCAAATTTCCAGTTAGTAATAAGACTAGTCAACAAAACTTAAACATTAGCACAGGAAGTCTGCCAAAGGTTAACCCTGCCAAAAACAAAATGAAACAGTCTGCTCATTAGCCCAGCTTAAAATCTCCCCCATAGGTTTGAGGTGTTAACAATTGCAAGTCTTAAGTGCTAATTTGGTAGCAAATGTAGCAGATTTCTGTTTTCTTCTGGCTAATGTTAAAAGTGAAATGTCAAATTATTTTCAACATCAAGCTGGATTTTGAGTTTTAGGCATTATATTTATTAATAACTGCCAAGGAGAAGGTAGCAAATTCTTCCTATCAGTGACTCTCAGACTGAATCTTGAATTGGCAATGTAAAGAAACTTCAGAGTTTCTGTTATAAAAAAATCTCAAAGGTAGCTAAAAGTAAAGAGCACAATGAACACACGCATAGGTCTTACTTAA
The DNA here is from genome assembly GCF_902686455.1 of Sciurus vulgaris. NCBI lineage: Eukaryota > Metazoa > Chordata > Mammalia > Rodentia > Sciuridae > Sciurus > Sciurus vulgaris. Next base: position 87,073,378 of record NC_136470.1, read on the forward strand.
CTCCAACAAGGACCAAATTCTGGTCAATCTTGTTTTGTTTATACCTCCCGACCATGCCCTCTGCCTCAAGGAAATTTGTCTCAAGCAAATTCCAGGCATCACTTAATTTCATCAGCAAATTTAGTATGTATTAAAATCACTGGTTCCTTCTTAAATAAAACCACATCACCATTATCACATCTAAAGATAATAATTCCTTACTATTATCGAATATTCAGCCAGGATTCAAATTTTCTGAATTAATTGTTTCTTTGAATCCAAGTCCAAAGAAAGTCCCTATGTTGCCATTGGTTATTATGTCTCTTCGATCTCTTTTTATTTCTTGGTTCCCTCTCCATTTTGCCAATTTTTTTCCTTGCAAATTTGTATTGTAGAAATTTGGTCATCTGTTCTGTAGAATTTCCATTTTCATTTTTTTAAATGTAATGACATCAGCTCAAATCCTTCCCTAATTTTAGTGACTGAAAACAAGTTAAGCTTTTCTTTTTAAAAACCAAGCATGTGCCTTTTGGGAAGTAATAATCTGAAATCTCACCTATTGCCAATGCTACGTACTTGAAGCTACGTAATTGAAGTACATTTTGTTATTTTAAAATGCATCTCATAGTAACCCTAGATGGTTGATAGGATTATTCTCATTTTACATGTAAGCATAGGGAGGTTGAAAGACTTGCTTGAGAACACATCACTGAAGGTGGGGCTGTTCCTTCAGTTCTTTCTAGTTCTATGATTCATACATAGTCGGACCAGAAAGAGGTGCTTGTTAGACCAGCACCCCGGGCCCAGAGTCCGGAACAAGGCTAGTGGGAAGCACTGTCCTTCTTTCCATTATTCGACCATCTGTTCAGTGAGTAAGCAGCATACGCTGCATGCCCCTGACCAGGACATTCTGACCAGGACATTCTGAGGAGTCACAAAGAATCAGAAGCCCATGGTCCTACTTCCAAAGAACCTAGACTCCATCAGGTACACACCACTAAAAAAAAAAAAACAAGGTGCAGGGACACTAAAACATCTGGAGGGCAATTTAGTGTGACCAGCATGTCACACTAATCTGAAAATCAAAAATTCTCTAATGTCCAAAACATTTTGAGCCTCCATATTATGTTACAAGTGGAAAATTCCACACCTGACCTCATGTAATGAGAGCAGGGTCAGCTGGGAGAGGTTCCACAGAGAAAGCGGCATGATGAAGAGCTTAAAGAATGAGAGGAAGAAAGAACTGCTTAGCTCTGTTCCTACCCTGCTTACTTCAGAGACCACCGAGACCCCCATCTCTGTCCTTTGGATGAATGAAATATAGGTTTCCACACAATGTTCTCCCTGACATGCAGATGCTGACTCACAATAGGTAGAAGGGAGGAGTGGAGGTTCACCAGATTGGGACATTGGGGAATTGGGAGAAAGAAAGGGGGATGGGAATGGGAAAGACAGTAGAATGAATCAGACATAACTTTCCTATGTTCATATATGAACACACAAGCAGCGTAACTCCACATCACGTACAATCACAAGAATGGGACGTTATACTCCATGTATGTATATGTCAAAATACCTTGTACTCTTGGTTTAACTAAAAAGGGTATAACTAAATAGAACAAAATTTTTAATAAAAATTCAATTTAAAAAACTCAAAAAGAAATATAGATTTCCATGTTCTATAAATGAACTTTCAGTCTTTAATTCAAATTTCATTCCCAGATCTTCTTTATATACATCACCTCCCTGAAGCTGGAACATAACTGAAGCCTTTGTTTTTAAATAATACATTGTCATTAAAAAACAAAAAAGACATACAGGTTGAGCATTCCTAATCTGAAAATCGAAAATCGAAAATTCTCCAATGTCCAAAACATTTTGAGTCTCGATATTATGTTAAAAGTGGAAAATTCCACACCTGACCTCATATAATAAGGTCACAGTCAAAACACATGTACACAAGAAAAAAAATTATATAAAATTACTTTTGGGCTATGTACCCATGAAATATAAATGAATTTTGTGTTTATATTTGGGTTCTATCCCCAAATATCTCATTGTGAGTATGCACATATTGCAAAATTTTTTTAGAAATCCAAAACCCAAAACTCTTCTGGTCCCAAGCATGATAAATAAGGAACCCTCAACCTGAAATAACTTCCATGGTAGTATTTGCCTTTTAAGATTGTTACTGAGGATTAAGTAATAATGATGAAGTACGTTTAACAGAACCTGGTTCATATTAAATGCAATATACAAATGTTCACTAATAAAATATATAGTACCTGTTGAGTACATTTCCATGCACTGTCAATTTGGTATATCAGTTATATTCTAATCCTCAAAATAACTCTAGGAGTAAAAAATTACTATAATTCCCATTTTACAGGTAAGGAAACTGAGCCCAAAGAAACGATAACTGGTTTGACACCCCAGAAGTGGTGGGACACACCAGCATTTAAATCTTCTTAATTCCACATTCTTTTTATGTGCAGTGGAAACAAAGGCCCATCTGTAATTCTGGTACCTCTGCCCCACAACCTGCTGGGCATCTGCTTTGAGTTGTGTTCCAGTGATGCTGAGAGATGTACATGCCCTCTAGAAATCACACTTTTGACCTGAATCTCATCAGCCAAGAGTTAACTGCCAGGGCAGGCAGGTCCAAACCCAAGCAGCTTGTTCCTCCTTCCTCATCTCTCCTGTGTAAGAAAGTCAGACTGTGCAAAGTGTGAACTAGCTACAACAGCTTCACCCCAGTGTCGGCCAGGACTGACCCAAAAATCTTGTTAGCACCAAAACCACAGCCCATCCCGGGTTCCTGGAGGACACCTCAAATCTGATCTCTGTGTTTCTTGCAGTCATGTTTCGTCTCTATGACTCAGATGAGAACGGACTCTTGGACCAAGCGGTAAGCTCTCTCTCCAAATACCCCTCTGGCTCTAAGAAAGGTTGGGGTAGTGGGGAGCAGGTGAAGGAAGAATCTGAAAATTCTCCATTCCATCTTTATGGAAACTACAATATCTTAATAAGGGCTGCAGAATCCCTGCCTTTCACTTCCAAAGAGCCAGCCTTGCAGAGAGTGAAGCCCAATTTGTCTTTTCATTGCAGAAGCCTGGGATCATAAAATCTCAGAATGCAGAGATGTTTTAGTATTTCATCTAATTTAACTTCCCCATTCACAAACTTCCCCTGAAATTTCCTGTGGCCAAGAGGAGGGGACCAGGGTGGCAACAGGACCAGGGTAAGAAGGAGAGGGAAGGAGGTGACCGCTGGCGTGCTTTGCTGTCACCCTTGCCTTTCTCTCATTCCCAGGGGCTGAGAGCCTGGGAGTCTGGTTCTGCCTGCTCTGAGCACTTGATCCCATCCCACTGCACCTGAGAAAGCCTGCGACTCACCTCATCCCTTCAACAAGAGGCAGGGACAAGTCAGGGACTGTAACGTGAGAGGAAGAATAAGAAAGGAAGAAGGTAGACAAGGAAGGACATCAGATAGACCTTGTGGCCATGAATGGCAACTCAGTCAGGGCCCAGGAATGGGAAGGCCGTGAGGTTGAAATGCAAGGGGCTGAGTCAGACCAGAGACAGTAAGGAAGAGAGCAAGTCCGCTAGACCAACAGCATCATCCCGACTCCTTCTAAACCCAGGTGCCCCTGTGGGACTCCTCCAGCCACATGGCAGTGCTGTGGATTGAGGCATTTGACAGAACAACAGACAGCTACAGATTCGCAAGCACTTGGTCAGCACTCACTGAGTGTCCCGATGTCAGGCACTATTCTAAGCACTGGAGATGCATCAGTGTCCCCAAGTGATAAAATTCTGTCTCCTCCTGGAGCTTTCAGTCAGGTGCAAGCATTGACTTTAAGCAGCATAGAAGAAACATAAAGGCAGGAGAGGAAGCCATTGGAGGGAGTTGGAGCTTTGGCTGAGGATGTCAAGGGGGCCTCCCTGGAGAGACTTGAGGAAGTGAGGGAGTCATTCATGAGGACATCTAGGGGAGGAGCCTCCAGGCAAGGGGGTCAGCAAGTGTAAAAGTCCTGAGAGGTACAGGGGGGTTCAAGGACTGCCTGGTGGCCAGTGTGGCTGGACAAGAGTGAGTTAACATATGTCAATTAGGAAGTAATAGAAGATGAGAGCAGAGAAGATATGGAATAGTGCTGGGGGCACTTTACCAAGCATATCAGGCTTTCTGGGTGATTATAAGAATGTATCTCAGTGGAGAACCGTTGAGGATTTTGAGCAGAGTGACATGATTGTCTTCTATTTTAACAGGATTGCTTGAGCTATTGTGTTGAGTATAGACTGTAGGGATGCAAGTTAGGAGGTGATGAAAATAATCATGCAACGATGGCAACCTTGCGCAGAGTGGATGCACTGTCGGTGGTCAAGAGTGGTTCAATTCCTAATATATTATTTTCTCCCCCTGCCCCAGTACCAGGGATTGAACTCAGGAGCCCTTTGCCATTAAGCCACATCCTCTCCCTTCTTATTTTTTATTTTGAGAGAGGGTCTCTCTAAGTTGCTTAGGGTCTCGCTAAATTACTGAGACTAACCTTAAACTTGTGATCCTCCTGTCTCAGCCTCCTGAGTTGCGGGGATTACGGGTGTGCGCCACCACACCCAGCCTGGATATATTTTCAAAGTGACATTTGTAGACCGAAACATGTCTGAAAAAAATGTTGGATTGAACTTCCCACCTGGAATCCCTGACTGATGAACTTCCAGCTTCTTTTTGAACAGTCCCAATGGTGGGACTCAAGACATCCATTTCACTGCTGGGATGACTATTAGAGCTTCCTTCCTCCACACAAGCCATCTCTCTGCCAGGATAGTTTTCAACACAAAACCTGATGCTCCTCCCACCTCCCCCAGCCCAGTAGGGAGGCCAAAATAGACTGATCCTGGAGTTCTTCCCTTTCTCCATCCCTCAGCTTTCCTCTGTCCTCTACAGCTGCCCAAGACAAGTGGAATACCAGTTCCACACAACAGGCCTTCAAGTATTGGAAGGTGCTGTCACATCTCCCCAGTATCTTCTCCAAGCTAAGAGTGTCCCTGTACGGTCATTGTTTCTCACAAGGCCACCTTAAACACCCACCCTGGACAAGCTCTGGTTTGTCAATGCCATTCTTAAAATATGACACACAACAAACCCCACCACTCCATGACTCCTTATCCGACTGGCTGCCCAGGGTAAGCACTGGAGAACCAGTTCTTCCTGAAATATACCCACTGTGCTTCTATTTGCACAGCCCACAACTGGATCTATCCCTCAGTTTCTGAATCATATTTTCTCATTGAATCTTACTTAGACCCAAGTAGATTCACAAGCTCTTTTCCTTTGGAACGTCTGCCAAGCCCTGACCTCACCTTTATGCCCACTTCCTTGCCTTCACCTACTGCCCTATCCTGTAGTTTTCCTATAGATTACTGTTTTAATTTAAGTGAAATGTAATTTTTAAATCCCTAATGGGATTTAGCTTGCTTGTTTTGCTCTGGCATTCAACCTGATGGAGGTAATACTTTTCAACCTTGCTTCAGTCCACCCACACATCCCCCCAGAATAATGTTACTACAAACATCTTAGATGGTGCCCACGCATGAGATGCTAACTTTGACACCAAATACTTTCTCAGTCTGATATGTTCCACTGGGGCTTTCTGTACACTGACTCATTAGCACTCAACAAATCTGTGAGGTTTTTAGATGGAGTCTGGCCTTGGTTTCAAAAAGCCCACTTACTGGGCAAACATATCTCTTAATATTTTCCTTTTTATAGAGTCCTGGGTTCAGGGTTGGACCATGATGCAAAGGAAGGTAGAGAGGCCAAGATGAATCTAAATTTCATTGCATAGCAATCAAGTGAAACTGACCCCTGAGAGAGGGGAAATGGATCCCAAGTTGCTAATGATAAGACCTGACAAGCTCCTTGATTTATATTTGTGGGAGAAAACAAGAGGATTCTCTGTGCCTTTCTAGTTAAAGGATAGAGTAAGGAAAGGAAGGTGGCCTAGGAGGAAGTCAGTGTTGAGCAAGCTTTCTGCATACTTGTGTCTATGTTTCTTGTGAGTATCTACTGAGCCCTGTGGTTGAGGCAGAAATAAATAGCTCCTCATGAAATATTGGTTTCTGAGCTGGAGATGTAGTTCAGTGGAAGAGCACTTGCCTAATATGCATGAGGCCCTGGGTTCAATCCCCAGCACAACAAATAAATTAATTAATTAAATAATTAAATGTATCACCATCTCTTACATTGTAATTGGGAGTATATTTTGGAACAACTTAAAAAAAAAAAGAAAGAAAGAAAGAAACACTGATTTCTTCTCATGCTCTGTCCTGCCCATCTTCCCACTGGACTCAATTCTGAGTTTTGCTGTTGATAACACCTCTTTTGTATCTCACCTTGATATTTTTCTCCTCTGCTATTTTGTAGGAGATGGATCGCATTGTCAACCAAATGCTGCATATTGCCCAGTATCTGGAGTGGGATCCCACGGAGCTAAGGCCTGTGAGTTTCTGTAAGCAGGGGGTGACTTCAGAGTGAGCGTTCAAAATGAGATTGGGACATACTCAGGACACAGGTGCCAGTGTTGACTGTGCAGACGCTTCTAGACTCATCTTCTTACTGGCAGCTTCTTTGGAGTCCTACACTCTGACCTCCTGCTTCTCTGATAGGAATAATGTAGGTGGCATCAGAAAAAGTGTAGAAAGGACAGAAATCATAAGTTCCTCTAACCTTTCCACCAGAGCTAAAATTTTATAGCAAGAATTCACAGATCAGAGAATTTAAAGCCAGAAATAATTTCAAAGATTTTTCTTCTCAATCACCAGGTAATGTTAATAACAACAATTAACTCCATTTGGGGGATTCTGATGTGTCAGGAATTATATTAAATGCTTTATACCTATTTTCTCTAGTCCTTGCTACACTGCTGCAATCATAGTGTTATTTCCATTTTGCAGAGGAGCAAACCTGAACCCAGAGAGGTGGAGTGATGTGCCCAAGGCCATACTGTCAGGTCAACACAGAGTTGAACCTAAAACCCTGGTCTCCTCACTCCTAGTCTAGCTCCTCACTGCTTACTCATTTTGAATAAGAGAGGAAAGGGATAAAACAGAAAATGAGTAACATAGGACCAAGGAGAAAACAGAGGCCAGAGGGAGGTAGAAAAATCAAGGATGAAAATGGACACGTTGTCACTCTTTGAATTCCACAGATATTAAAGGAGATGTTGCAAGGGATGGACTACGACCAGGACGGCTTTGTGTCTCTACAGGAATGGGTCCATGGAGGGATGACCACTATCCCACTGCTGGTCCTCCTAGGGATGGATGATGCTGTAAGTCGATAAGCTGGAGCTCAAAGATCAGTGCCATTTTGGATCATGGAATTCATGTTATTATCTATGGTTTCTAAGCTGGATTCCCAATGGGCTCAACATGCACTCAGATTGGCTCAAAGTTTCTCTCTATTCTCAGTCCTTTACTATTCATGTCCCCAGGATATTCATCTGTTCAACAAACATTTGATATATAGTCAATAAATTTAAAACATTATTCTACATCTGTGAGTGGGCAGAGATATGATATTTGCCTGCAAGAAGCTTACACTCAACCAGGAAAAGTGAAAGAGAAACTTCAAGCAAGATGCCAGGCATGGTGGTGCATGCCTGTAATCCCAACAGCTGGAGAGGCTGAGGCAAGAGGATCAGGAGTTCAAGGTCAGCCCCAGCAACTTAGCAAGGCCCTAAGCAATTCAGTGAGATCCTGTCTCTAAATATAATATAAAAAAGGGCTGGGGCAGTGGTTGAGTACCTCTGGGTTCAATCCCTGCCACCATAAATACAAACAAACAAACAAAAACCTCAAGGAAGAATTCCATCTTTTCAATAAATTATATTGTAAAATGGTAAGAATTGGAGAAGGAAAGAAGGGAGGAGGAGAAGAAGGGAAGGAGGAAAAGAGGGAAAAAATACTGATCTGTTGGAGGTGACTTTCATGAATGGTCTCTTACTTAACAAAACAACCAGATAAGCTAGGTATTTTTATCCCAATTTGTACAGATGGAAAACTGAGGTTCTGAGCCTAAGAAGCAAAGGAAGAACCAGGATTTGTAGCTGACTCCAGAGACCCTGCATTTTCTAATTCCCCACACATAAGTGTAAGAAACCTTGGTAGAGGAGTTGACCAATCTCTGAAGAATGTGTGAGATTTTGATAACGTGTTCTTAAGAGTGATGATCAGGTGGAAAGACCTAGGAGGGGATTTGATCGGGTTGTCAAGGTTGAGTATGACTAGGCTGGTAAAAGATGGTAGAAGAGAAAGCTTATATCAGGCAGAACAACTTGATCAAAGGCCCAAATGAAGGAAAACCAGGGAGATCTCTCAGTTGAATCAGAAGAGAGGATTCGCCGTGAAAGTCTTACTATGAAATCAATGGTTGTAATAGCCTGCATCTGACCCAGTCAGTTACTGCATTTTTTTGTTTACCAAGTGCACTAACTTCCACACATGAGGGAGGGAAATTAGAACTGTAGAAGGATAAATGGTGGCATTAAGGATTTTCCAGAACAGTCACACAGGTTGTGTGATCACTCCTTTGAGTTTTCTCAAGCATCACAGAGAGGAATAAAACAGGAAGTAAGGTTGAGTTAGCCTCAAGCTGACTGTCATGGCCTACATAACTCCATCCCACACTCCTGCAACTCAGGACTGGAGTTGAACCTTCATTTCCAAAGCTCAGGAACTAAGAGTCCTGCACCATCTTGTAGCACGTACGGTTCTTCCCAAGTGCTAAGTAGTAATCAAGGAACCAGGATCTATACTACTCCCTTCTTAATCTTTAGAACCCTAGAAAGTCAGAGGCAGAAAAGACCTTGTCATCCTTGGTTTGTCCCTTTCGTTTTGGAAACTAAGGTCTAGAGAGGTAAAGGACTTGCCCAAGGGCACACACCAAATCTGCACCAGAGGCCATCTGCCACATTTGGTAACATCAGACCCCTCAAGAAGCAATATGTACAAGAACTCCCATGAGCCAGGAACTGATGAATAAGCTTTCTGTTATCCATACTCCCATCAAAATGGAAGTTCTGCTTGGGTGCCATCCCAATGCCATTATTTGGTTTTCCTAATGTGGGGAATGGAGATGGGACATTTTCATCACAATGAACCAATTTCTGTTTTCTGCCCTATTTGTACTTGGTGAGGTTCAAAATGTCACCATCTCTGCATGAAGGGACACCCCTGTTTTCTGGCTAGAGGAGAGAGAACCTATTTCTTCAACATTTTTCCCAGTGTCTCCCCCAAATGCTAAATCAACCTCATAGAAGACTATAATTTGTTTCAGGAAAATGGCAAGAGAAAATAAAAGCAAATTTGGTTCTTGTTAATCAAAAAGCTTTATGCATTCATTTTTAAATATGTACTGAAATCAGTTTTTAACATGCAATATTTGGGGCTTTAGAGAAAGCCTCCATCAATGTCTTGAATGTGCTATTGCTTCTTTGGCCTTTTCAAATCCCACATATGGTCACTGAGGATTCTGGGGATCCTCACGAGACATATGCAAAACAATCTCTCTCTCGGGGTGAAATTGTAGCAGTGTCATAAAACCTGAAGGTTACTGCCATGTTCTGCAGCCTCCAGCGTGCAGAAATGAAAAAACCACAGGATGGTGCTGTAACCTAAGCAGAAACGTCTCCTTACTCCAAGTCATGGTCCATTGGCCTCTTGTATCTATAAAAGCAGTAGCTGAGAAAACCGAGACAGCTAATTGACTTAACGAATAAGGGTATTTTCAGATAAAATGATAGTCCTTTTGAATGCATGAAGAAACTGGACCTGCTGAAAAGGGCTGAAATTTCTTTTCTGTCCATAAAGGAAAATCCTGGTTGTGGAGGTAGGAGAGAGGCCTGGAAGGAGCATGGGCTGAGGCCAACCAGACCCCCCAGTTTAACTACTGGCTCTATCACTTATTCTTTAGATGGTCTTGGGCTAGTTATAGCCCAAGAGGCTCTGTTTCTCATCTGTAAAATAGGAATCAATCTATTTCCTTACTCCTAAATACACACTCTATTTATTTTCATGTCCCCAGTAGCTGTTGCAGAGTAGGAACTTGATAAAAATTTTAGTGTATTTGGCAGTGGATTATGAGATTCATGTACATTATGTAATTTAATCCTTGGGAAAAAAAAAACCTTGAGATAGATGTTTGCTGAATAAATGAATGAATCAATCATCTGATAAATCATTATCCTTTTGTATCTACTCCCTGAAGTGGAGACCCTTAGATGCAGGGGCATTGATTCTATAAAACTTGGGTCTGGAAGAAGCAGGGTTTTGAGGTAGTGAGGAACAATGAGCTTCACCTGGACCAAGGGAAGAGACCAGCATTTTGAAAAGAATATGGGCTGCTGCAGAGACCATAAGCAGAAGTCTGGGCCCAGAAGCAGGACTGACCACAGTGACCAGTACAAAGGCATAAGTGCCCCGAAGTAAGGACTGGATGTGAGTCCAGCACATTGGACTGTATATCCCTGACTATGGATCCCCATCACCTTACCACCTACCGTACTTTTACCCTGTAGAGCAGTCTGAGACATACTCTTGCGATGGAGTCTATGAGAAATGTTCAGAACTAGCATACGAGGGGAGGGATGTCCTGAAGCCACAGCCTGGTGCCAGGCTGTGCTCCCAGGGCCACAGGGTGGGAGACTTGGTGTTCTAGGGAAGATGTGTGATTGTGTCAAGTGTGGTTTATCTAGTAGGTGAAGATTTCATCTCTGGGCCAAATCTGGAGGAGATGATCTCTCTCTGTCTTGCACTTTACTATTTTATATACTTTCTGCACAGAGATAAAAGTTTATACAAGTAGTACATTAGTTTTACTATTTTTTCCCTATTCTAACACTAGTACATACAGTAGAAAATTCGAAAAATATAGAAAAAAGTAGAAATCAGAATAAAATTAATGCACAGTGCTGTCAGCTATAGCTGACCTCTGTTGACAGGTTAGAATAAAACTCCTTCCCATCAAAGATCTTAGTACATTAAGACTAAAATCAGAATATATCATCAAATTTGCCTTCTGCCTTTTTCACTCAGCAATATATCATCAGCATGTTCTCATGCCTTAGATAATTCTTTAAATGTCTTTTTGGTTGCCCTCTAACATGAAGTCTTATCGTTGCACTACAATTAACCTTTTAGTAATTTGGAGACTTTAGGACATTTCCAGTGTTTCATTATTTTAAATAATGCTGGGTTAAACATCCAGCAGAGCACAAACATGATTATCTTTCTTTTTAAAATTATTTCTTTAAGATAGAGACCAAGAAGGAAAATTTTCAAGGCAAAGGTTGTAAACATTTAACAGATCTTTAGATAGACAGGAGATAGAGATAGACACAGACAGATGATAGATAGATAGATAGATAGATAGATAGATAGACCAAATTGTTCTAATTTATACTTCTGCCAGACATTTGAAGAGGGCTTATTCTCTCCTGCCCCCCACATTCCCATTCAGGTATTCTTGTTTTTAGTGTTTGCCAATTTTAGAAAACACAAAAAGAATTTTTTATTTGTATTTAAAACAGTTTTAAAAACAAGTAAGTTATCTTCCAAATATAAGAGTCCTGTTTAGAAAAAAGAACGTGCAGGAGGCACCCCACCTGCTTCCTCTAGCTGGGGCTGCAAGCTCAGGGTCTCACCTCCTGTATCCCTGCAGGGCTCAAAGGGGGATGGGAGGCACGCCTGGACCTTGAAGCATTTTAAGAAGCCAACCTACTGCAACTTCTGCCACATCATGCTGATGGGTGTTCGGAAGCAAGGCCTGTGCTGCATTTGTGAGTAAACTTCTCTTAAGCCTCTTCCCCCTTCACGGTGCTGCTCTGTGTGTGGTTGGTCAGGCTATTCGAGGGAAAATCTAGGTCTTTCTGCTTCTGAGCTTGAGGAACCACCCTTCTTATTCCAGCAGCAGGGAATAAAGTCTCTGTCCTGTACTCGAGTCAAATGGACAAGACTTGTACTATTATTGGAGTCACAGGCCACTGATCCCTAGAAAGAAATATTAAAGTTTATACATAATTAAAAAGCATCTCCTACTGATTCTAGTTGGGTTTTCTAGTCAATGTTTATTTCAGGTATGTTCAAAGGAACATGTTTTGTTTTGCTTTTAGTTGGTGAAGCAATGCATTCTAGATTCTGTAAATGCAATCAGAATTAAAGTTAGACCTTTGTTTCATTTTACAACCCATTTAGTAAAGTGAGAGGGGAAGGAGGAAAAAAAAAACCCAAGTGAGGGATGAGAGCAAAAGGGGAGTGGGAGACTGGGAAGATGAACAGGAGAACCAGGTAATAGAAGGAGAAAGAAGGGGTGATGTAGCAGAGAAGGGAATATGGGGAGCAGAGAGAGAGGGTCTTCAACAGAAGTCTTTGCAGGGCCACAGAGTCTTACCAACCACCTCATGACAGGGACAGCAACAGTAGCTGAGACATATCAGAGCCTGGTGAGGTGGCAGACACCTATAATCCTTGCAGTTCAGGAGACTGAGGCAGGAGGATCACAAGTTCAAAGCCAGCCTCAGCAACTTAGTGAGGCCCTCAGCAACCTAGCAAGACCCTGTCTCAAACTAAAAAATTTCTTAAAAGGGCCTGGGGATATTACTCAGTGGTTAAGCACCCCTGAGTTCAATCCCTGGAACCAAAAAGATTGTGTAAGGAAGGCCCTCTTTGTGGTCCAGGTCCTCTAACAGGCACGTAAGACCTCAGCAAAGATCATCTTAGTGGAGTTGGGCCCGCTATCCACCAAGAACAAGCACCGGCAGACTAAAGCAGGAGTCCAGTGACCTTTTCAGGCCCATTCAAATTCACCTTCTTGGCACTTCCATTGACCAGTTCTCATTTCCATTAAGTTCCAGGCCATGGTCCTCTGCCATTTGCATTATAGTAGAAAAAACAACAGTGGTAATTTGGAATAGCTATTATGACCGGGCACATGGTGCTTCACACAGATTATCTCATTTAGTGCTACAAAAATCCCTGCAATGAAAAGGACCATTTATGCCCATTTTACAAAAAAAACCCTGAATTTCAGAGAGGTAAAGCAATTTACCCCAATCAGGTGAACTGTTACCAATGGCAGAGCCAGAGATGAAGCCCTGGCCTGCCTTCCTCAGAACCCCTGGTCTTTCCATCCACTCACCAGCACCCTGACATGCCATGCTGTGGTACTGGCCCAGCAAGCAGGATGATATTTCACTCTCCCCTTCCTGGGAACATTTCCCTGCTGCATTCACTGCTTGCAGAGAAAGGCAGTGTGCCCTGGTGAAGGCACAGGAGCAGAACTGGAAGATGACTGGGTACTCTGCTCAGGGAGCAGTAGGAGGCTATTGAACATCCATTAGGTAAGACCAGCTCCACATGTCCCCTGTCATTCACAGGCCACCCAACAGGAGGTAGAGACCTTGGAGGAGGTGGGTGGGATGGCTGTCCTTTCTTATACAGTCACTGAAGTATCGTCCTTACTTTTTTTCTTTTCAGATTGTAAATACACGGTCCATGAGCGTTGTGTATCCAAAAACATTCCTGGGTGTGTCAAAACGTACTCAAAAGCCAAAAGGAGCGGCGAGGTTGGTGACACCTGCTGCCTTGTTCTACTGCATGCTGCATCTGGGGAACATGTCCATCGCCACAGTCTCCTGGGCAGGAAGGGCTTTGGGAGCTTTCTCTCATCCCTTCTCTGCCTTGAGGATCACCCTTAAATCATCCCATTCATCCATCAATCCATTCAGCATCTCCCTGTGCCCACCACATGCCTGGCACTGTGCGAGGGGGCACACAGGTTATGAGAGGCAGTCTCCAGACTGCTCAAGCACTGCACAGCATATGGGGAGGCACAGACATGTCAGCAGGGTGCACAGCAGTGAGGTGTGCTGTCATGATAAGGCTACATGGAACACGCACTTGAGGCACAGATGAGAAACCAGGGAAGGTTTCGCAAAGGAAGTGGCATTTGAGTTGTTCCTTGAATCCATTATCAGGAGGACTTCAAGAGGTATCTAGGAGTAAAAGTCTCCAGGCAGAAGGAACCTCGTGTGTAAAGGCCTGGGGACATGACTTCTTCTGGGATCTGCACTTAGTTTGGTGGGGCTGGAACAGAGGGTGCATCAAGGGAAGTGACAGGAGATGAGTTCAGAAAGAGACTGCACCTGGAGATGGTCTTGTGAGGTCAGCTCAGGAATTTGAGTTTCCTATGCAGCCACAGTGTGAAGCCAAAGAGCTTCAAAGAAGGAGTGATTGAATTTGCAAATTAGGTGAGTTGTTCTGAGCTTGGTGTAAGAAAGGAATCAGAGTGGGGAGTGGGGGAGGGAATTCTTGGCATAATTAGAGCAAAAGGCTGTGTTGCAGTGAGGGCCCTGCTGGGGTGGAGTCATGGCCTTGACTGTGCTGAGCATCCCTGGGGCCGTGCAGATCATTGGATGTTGAGTGTTCCACCCACTAAGGTGGAGAAACCAAGGGAGAGTTTGAGAGGCAATTTGGAGGTACCCAGGACTTGGTGATGTGATGAGAGAATGGAAGAGGGGAAGAGGTAGGGCTCCCAGGTTTCTCTCTTAGCCATTGAGTGATGCCATCTGTTGAGTCTGGAAATTGGATGTCCTTAAAACTAAGGGAAAGGCATTCTGCATTGTTGCAGAGGGGAGATTCCATTGAGGAATCTGAGTTGGGAAGGTTTAGCAGGTGGGAGTGGTACCCAACCCTCCCCCGCAAGTCCTCCTGAGAGAGAAGGGCCCCTCCAGGAACGCCTCTGCATGCCCCATGGACACCGCATGGCCTCTTGTCTACTCCCCCCGCGCCACCCCATGTACACCCCTTTCCATGCCCATGCCTTCCACCAGGGCACGTGGGGTGCCTCCTGGGCTCAGGCACTGTGCCTGCACTCTGGCTGCCTACCCCGCAGCAGAGCAAGGTCACTGAGGGACCAACAGGGCACATTCACAACTTTCTAAGCCTGCAGGGACACGCGGAGTCCCTCACCATCTTTTCAGATCCCAGAGAGGCTGGAGAGGACAGCGAGGCGCTGGGGAGACAACCCTGGACTTGGAGTCAGAGACCTGGCTGTGGGTCCCTGCTTAGCCACTTAGCAACCCTGCAACCTAGGGCCAGTCACTTAATCTCTCTGAAGCCTTGTCTTCTTCCCTCTGCAAAACAGAAATAACAATGATCTGAGAGCAAGTTGGATGTGATCATGTAGATAACACATCAATTAACAAACTGAGTTCTATAAACAATAATGCATGGCAGAAGGTGAGAAGTGACAAACTCAGGGTGACACAAATTTTGGAGCCGTTATCTTTACCAAAAACATTCCAGGGTGGGAACCATTAAGCAATTAAGTAATTTAAAATATTTATTCTTTTTTAATACAAACATAGATAGTCTCATGCAAACATTTCATGCGATTTTAAAATATCATGCTTGAAATTGGGTACAAAGTCGTGCATCCCCACCTTCCCCAAGGGTCCACATCTACTTTCTGCAGCTCAGGGTACCTTGATAGAAATCTGAGAAGTCCTGTGGCATTGCAAGGAGAACAAGTCGATAGTGCTGTCTCTCAGTTGGTGGTATCAGGTCAGGGGCTATCGCTTTAGCCATACTTACACATACACACACGGACATTCTCTCCTACTTCCTGAACTGCTTGCCTCCTCTTGTTGCACTTCCTGGGCAAGAAGCCAGCTCTCCAGGAAAGGGTGTGAAACTAGGATACTCAGTAGTTTCCTTGGCCTTTTTGTCTAAGCTTCTTCTCAGGTTCATCTCAGCCATGGCTGCTCATTATGACCACTCAGAACACTTTAAACATATTAATGATGAGAGGAGACTAATTTATTCAGAATGTGGGGTGGGCACTGACTTCTAGAAAATCCCTAAATGGTGCTAATGGACAGCTCAGGCTCAGCAGGGGGAAGGAAGTTAAGCAACAATGGGCACCTGCAAAAGATGGGGACTGTCGTAGGGAGGTCCTTCCAGGTGTGTTATCTTATTGTATCCTCCCAATGACCCCAGGAGTGGGACTTATCATACCAATCTCTACAGACGAAGGACCTGAGACTCAGAGAAGGCTAGGAACTAGCCAAGAGTCACCGTGCCGTGAAGTGCAAGATCAGTGACTCCAATCAGTTTTGTCTGCAGTGCAAGCCTCCCAGGTTCCCTGTACCACACTGCCTTCCAGAAAAGGGCCCCATACAAAGCATCACTCTGTAAGGAATTCTGCAAGACAGATGGACTTCCAGATGAGATGCTGCTCATCCTGGCTGCCTGCCAGGGCAAATGAGCAGTTCAAAGCTCAGATGAAGTGGTTTTTCATCTACTTTGATTAGACAAGGGTGGTTAGGCAGAGAGGGACCCAGCATCCTATGAGCATCCTCTAAATAGGAAAGCATCTTCCCCCTCCTGTGCTCCTCCCAGACCCTCCTGCAGCCCCGGTCCAGGGTCATGGTTCTGCTGCCTTCCCTGGTATCCTTCGCTTCCCTCCCACAGGTGATGCAGCACGCGTGGGTGGAAGGGAACTCCTCCGTCAAGTGTGACCGGTGCCACAAAAGTATCAAGTGCTACCAGAGTGTCACCGCGCGGCACTGCGTGTGGTGCCGGATGACGGTGGGTTGGTGCCCAGGTGGCCCTGCTTCTTTTCGGTGTGATTTTTTGCTCATGCTGCAGCCTGGGAGCAGTGAACATCCTGCCAGAGAACAACAGGGTCAGGCGAATATGGCTAGGAAGGCCCTAGAGCCCCCATTCTATACCCTCAGTTTCACAGTACTCCAATCAATCACCAAGCTGCCCAGAGAGAGGGGACACCCCCAGAATCAGGGGAATGAGGGCTGCTTAAGAAGATGGCCAACCCATTGCCTACATGTCCAGGTGACTGGGAAGAGTAGGCTGGGCCATGCGCTTCCTTCGCCAGTGAGGCCAGGGCACTGCCAGAGTGGGAGAGGAACCAGGCACTGGACTGCCTGCCCCTTGTGGCATCGGAGGAAGGGGCACCTACCCCTCGGACACATTCCTCACAGTAGCCTCACTGCCTGGGCCAGGGGCCTCCATCTGCCACCACCAACCACAGCATAAGATAGAGTCCACAGCCCCTCTGGACACCTGGAGCCCCTCTGGCAGACACTGAGCTGCCCAACCTGCCTGCCAAAGCCAGTTCAGAGGCATGTCTTGTCCCCTGATCAGGTTTCAACTCCAAGATAAGGAGCCTCCACACCATACTGCAGAGCTCAGAATGCAGAGGTTGAGTCGCAGGGTTTACTTACAAGTTTCGCTGAGACCTCCCTTCCAGAGTCTTTAAGTCTGGGGAGCAGATACCCAAGGAGAGCTCTGGAGTCAACAGGGAGGGCAGGGCCCAGGCCTGCTCATGACTGTTTTGCGCCAGTAGCCATGGGCGGCTCTTGATCTCCTCTCTGCCCATGGCAGACCTGACTCCCCTCAACACACACATGCAGACACACTCAGCAGTCCTTCCAGAGCCAGCTGTGCTCAGGATTCAGGGGGCATTAGACAGCTCGCCTCCCAGCAAACCTCTGCAGCCTCTGACCTGATGGCTCCTTGATCACTTCCACTCATTCTCATCTCCCTCTCGTCCTCCAGTTTCACCGCAAATGTGAATTATCGACGTTGTGTGATGGTGGGGAGCTCAGAGACCATATTTTACTGCCCACCTCAATATGTCCTGTCACCAGGGTAAGTGCTCCTGCCCAGCCAGGGCTCAGCTCTGAGTTCATGGTCCAGACCTTCACCCCTCAGAGGGCTTCCCCAAAGACTCTTAGAGCTTGTGTTTTCAGTGTCGGGGTCAGTGGTGTACCAGCCAGAGTGAGAGAAAACTTCTCAAATGCTGCTGGTTCTAGATGCCCCAAGGAAGCATGTTCATCCTGAGCACCTTGTAGGCAGAGTACAGCTAAATGAGGGCAAGGTCTTCCTTCTCCCTTGCCCCCATGGGCCTCTGCAATGTCCAAACATGGATCTCTCCTACCTTGAAGCCTTCTGCTGGAGTATGCCTTTTAGAAATGAAAGAAATAAGCAAAGTTAAACTCCTTTTATACCCACCTGAAACTCTTTTTGTCTCCCATATTGAAGACTCTTCTTTTTCATTTCTTTTTTTCTTTTTTGGTACCGTGGATGGAACCCAGGAGCGCCCTATCACTGAGCTATATCCCCAGCCCTTTTTCTTTTTTATTTTGAGATAGGGTTTTCCCATCTCCTTCGAATGCCCAGGCTGGCTTTGAACTTGTGATCCTTCTGCCCCAGCCCTGCTGAGTAGCTGGGATTGCGGGCATGCGCCACCAAGCCTGGCAAGGCTCCTCTTTCAAACAAGCACCAATTTAACTCTCTCCTCTCCTCATCTTAAAAATGTTGCCAAGTTCCATGGATTCCTCACTTCTTGCCTTTGACTTGACCAGCTACTTCTTTTTCATTAAACATCTAAAAATTTTCCTTTGGAAAACCATTTGGCAGTACCAAATATACAAACTCCACAACCCAACAATTCTCCTTCTGGGGATCTACCTGAGAAGTAGAAGCATTTACTCCATATGTATAAGACATGTGTGAGAATGTTTGTGGCAACTTTATTCATAGCAGTCAAAACTGGAAGAAACCTAAATGACGGTTAACAGAAGAATAGATAAATCAAGACACATAAGCATATGGTATTCATGTAATGGAATACCACATTGCAGTGGGAAAGAACAAATTATGCTTTGATGCAAAAACAGAGCATTTTAAAGATATAATGCTGAATAAAAGAACTAGACTCCAAAAAAGGCATGCTCTATGAGTCCCTCTGTATAAAATTCAAAAGCCAGGCAAAACCAATGTGATATCGGAGTCACACAGAGTTACAGTTGGAGGGGCAGTAGTATAAGGGCTCATACATGTACAAAAATTCATCAAACTGTCCCATTTTGAATTGAGCATTCTGCTGTATGCTAGGTAAACCTCAATGGAATAATAAACACTGAAAATACAAAACCAAGAACCATGACTTAGTGCTGTATCATTAGATTATGCCGAGCAGAGAAGCTAAGTGTGAGACCTTGCTTCTCATGTAGTCCAAGCTTCTCCATCCACAAACTAGATTTCTGCCAACTTCAGTAATGCCTCCTCCTGTGTCCCTTGCCTGGGTCCCAAGGTTAAAGTCAGAGCAAGTGATGACAGGGTCCTGGAGAGTCCCAGAGAAACTCACAGGGGTGCTTTCCTTTCTTGAGAACCAAAGTCCCACTTTGGATCTGGCTTTGCTGATACTAGACATTTGCTGTTGTTGGGTTTTGGGTGGGTTTTTTTTGTTTTGTTTTGTTTTTGTACCAGGGATTGAACCCATGTGTGCTGACCCACTGAGCCACATCCCCAGCCCTTTTGTGTATTTTATTTAGAGACAAGGTCTCACTGAGTCACTTGGGGCTTCACTAAGTTGCTGAGGCAGGCTTTGAACTTGCAATCCTCCAGCCTCTGCCTCCCGAGCCACTAGCCATTTGTTTTCATCTGATCTCTTCCCTTTTATTAGGTTTTTATTTTTCTTTCAAGAGATGCTTGTCTTTCCTCTCTCCTCACAGGACAGACAAGGTGGAAAGTCTGATGGCAGCGTGGCAACCAAGGGCGAGCTTGTAATGCAGGTACCTCTCAAGCTTGTAGTCCAGTCACTCATTCTAAGTGGGTCCAAGGCAGTGGCCGGGAGGCCGGGGGTCGGGTTCTGAGGAAATGTATCTCAACGTTTGCTTTCTCATCTGATCGATTCTGTCACACAGGAGGACACTTTATTCCCGGCCTCTGGAGGTACCTTTGACCGCCACACTGTAGGCAAGTGGTGAGAAGGGAGGATGGCTGATTCCATTGCTGGTCTAATTGGCTTGATCACCTCTGTAGGAGCAAGTTACATAACCCTTCAGTACGCAGACCTCCTAAACGATAACAAAAGTGTGGCCTAGAAGTAGACAAGAGGTTTTCCAAGATTGCCAATCTTTCTCCAGAACACAACTGTCAAAACGTAGCTCACCAAACCCAAAAGTTCTTAATCCTTAAATGTGTGTTAAGAATTTGTTTTTACTCAGGCTCACCTCAAAGCCTTCCTCAAAGTTCCAAGGAATGCAGGCAAGGCATCCTGATGAGGTACAAAGAACAGGAAACGGAAATGGGAAAGTAGGGCCTGCTCTTCCATTCCACCTTGGACCCAAGTCTCCTTGTTTGAAAAGGGGCATGGCAATCCTTGTAGTCTCCACCTCCTGGAGGGGCTGTGAGAGTCAGAGAGTTTACAGATCCATGTGTTTTGAACATTAAGACAAAACCATGGAGGAACCTTAGTAGATGAGAAAGCTCTAGACACTCAGAAGGGCAGCAAGTCAAGTGGAACACACGCACACACGTACACGCACACGCATACACGTGCACACAGGTATAACTGTTGTTAGGCAGGGATTCTTCTGCTTGTCCTGCATCAGTTTTGATCAGGCAGGACCCATCCATATGATTTGCCAAATATTTTAAATATCATCCCCAGAAGTTAAGGGCTTATTCCTCAAGCTCCAAGATTATTCTGGATGTCACACAATCCTTGCACAGATAAGAGAATTCTGAAAAATCACCAACAGTGCCACTGTTCTTTTCAAACCACACGGTGCACTGTGTTTGCTGGGTTTTTAGTGTGAGAGCTGAGATAGCAGGCATTAGATATTGAACATGGAGCAGATCTTGGTCTGTGTCAGAATGTCATTCAGCCCAATCCACAAGTGTTTATTGATGACCTGCTGTTGCGTCTGGTGCCATGGGGCCCTTGGGAAGAGGGTTGTACACACCCCCTGCCTTGTTCCTGATGCACTTAAAATCCAATTGATGCCTTAAGACATTTACCCAGGACCATAAAAAACAAAGACAAATACAAATAAACAAAAGAAACTCCAAAAGATAGGACATGTTTTCAGTGTAATCGTTTCAGTTGCAACGATCCAGGGGAACTTCACAGAGGAGATGGCTCTGAAGTCGGGCCCTGAGGATGAGACGTTGTTTTGATTATTTTTAAGAGGTCACAGAGAAGGAAGTGAGCATTTCCGTGCAGAGAACAGGAGGAGAATGGTGATCAGATGCATGGGAGAGAGTTTAGGACACACTCCCCGAAGGGTGCAAGCAGGGTTGGGCTGGAACTGCAGGCGGGATTAGAAGAAATGAGACCACAGCAGTGGAATGGGGCAAGATGGAGAAGGCCTTGATCCAGGTTCAGAGGTAGGGGTTTTATCCTCTTGGCAGTGAGGTGTCATTAGGGCGTTTGCCCAGGAGCAGCGTGCCTGACATGGTGTTCTGGGAAGGGGGCAACCTGTAAGAAAACACCAAGCACATGGGGACTGTGATGGCTGCTAGAGATAAGAGGACATTCCAGGGAAAGACTTGGCAGGTCAGGATCTTCCCTGAAAGACTGGATGAATAACAATACCTTTATCAGAAGCATGGAACCAGGAGGGAAGATCAGTTGGATGGGAAGAGAAGATAAGTCAGATTGGGGCATGTTGACCTGGTAGTCATGGGCAACGTCACTTGAAGGCAGCCCCTGGACAGTCAGAAATGCAGGACCAGCTCAGGAGGAAAATTGGATCTGGAAGGTACCAGAGTGGATGTGATTTTTCACTTCATGAGCGTCATTTTATTTATGTGTGTGACCAGATGGCCACACCTTCTAATAATGTGTTCAGTTGTGTCCCTCACAGAATTTAACCTTGTGCTGTGGGCACAAAGCCACACCGTTGTTGAATGACTGGAAGCTACAGTGCCATTGTCCCATCTCTGATCCCAGCCTCAAACCCTCATTGCCATTAGCACCCCTTAAAGGCCACTCGAGCTGGAAACACTTAGCCGCTTGGCCCCTCAGAAAACTCAGCCAGTGGACAAAGACCTGCCTCCCCAATCACCTCTCCTCCATGCCTGGGCCTGCTTCCCATCCACCTTCTGAAGCCGTCTAAGCATCAAGCTCTTATGCCACCTCCTGTCATTGGACAAAGGAGACCTAATTGCTTTTTCTTTTGCCTTTTAAGTATAAGATCATCCCTACCCCGGGTACCCACCCCCTGCTGGTCTTGGTGAATCCCAAGAGTGGAGGGAGACAAGGAGAAAGGTATGTTCTCTCCTCTTTCAAAGTGGAATGGCTAAGGCATGCTGAATGGGCCCCTTCCTCCCCTCAACCAAAACAGTTGGAGATCCAGGCTCATGTCCCAGCACCACCACTGGGTCTTCATCTCCTGGCCCCTGTGCCTCAGTTTCCCTCTCATAAAGTAAGAAAACAATAACATCTCCTCTTATAGGTTATTTAGCACAGCCCATGCTTAGCACAGTGTCTGTCTCATGAGCCACTGTGGCGTTCAGACTGAAGGCAGACTGTTCTGAGAACCCTGTTTCTTCCTAGTCTCCCAAGTCTTTTCTTGGTTGAAGAGACATGGCAGGACTCACTGACCTATTCCCATCCCTGAGAAGGCAGAGCAGCCACCTCATCAGTGGAAAAAATGCCCCATTTTCTGGAAGTTGGAGACTGCTAAGCTGAGTGGAAAGAGAGAGCACCTTCTGCCTTCCAGGCTGTTCAGTTCAAGGGTAATGAGCAGATGACACAGCGATCTGGAATCCATGTTAAAAAAACAATAAGTAGGGATAAACAATAACTATGAGGACCCCCAACCCAGCCCCAGGGTGCACCCCTCCTGAACAGACCTGATGAGTCTCAAACTGGAACCCAGAAACCAAGCCCAGATGTGGCCTCTAGCCCCTCCTGCATTTTCTCCTGATTGGGGACTGCATGGGCCTTTCCCCAGGGGGTCCTTCGATGCCTCCAGACAGTTCTCAAAGGACAGAATCACACTGTCCAGAGGATATGGAACATTTGGGAGAAAGTCTCTTTGGGGAAGAAATTCTGGGTTTCTCTGCCCTGTTCTCTGCAAAGAAAGGGTGATGCTCCTGGAGTGGGAGTTGGAATCTTAGGTGGTGGGTGAGCCTTGGACCAGAGGATGAGGATGTGGGTGATGCCAGATAGACCTGGGATATGCCAGGGTCTGCCACACTCTTCTCCCGCCTCAGATTTAAAAGGATGCTCCATCTGATTACTGATAGGATCAAAAGGGGGTCACCCTAATGTGACTTTTTGCAATGACATTTTCCTTCCCTCCCCAACTTTTAAGTTTTTTTATTCTCTCTTTCTCTTTTTTTCCCCCACAGAATTCTTCGGAAATTCCACTACCTGCTCAATCCCAAACAAGTTTTCAACCTGGACAATGGGGGACCTACTCCCGGGTATGGAGACAATAATCTTTATTTCTTATCCCCCTCTTCTAACCTCTGAAGAAGACACCTTCTTTTGTCACCTTTTTAATGTGTTTCAGTACTGAAAAGACCATTTGATGCCTTTTCTCTTTCTCATATCACACTCTTCTGGATATGTTCAGTCACCCCTTATGGCTAACTCTGAGAAGTGGATTCCTGCCTTTTCCCCCAAACAGGTGTTGGTTTATAAAAGGGGGAAACTGCACATACCATGCCTTTGATTGATAGGAAGGCGACTGGTAAAGTGTTTGAACTTGACTGTGAGGCTGTGCTAGCTGGCATCTTCATCAACCCCAGGGAGGAGAATGTGTTCTTATCACTGGCACTCAGCACTTTGGAACTCTATACAGCTACTCAGAGGTCCACCCTATGTTCTGCTATGGGGGCGTTTGAGGATCAAGACACTTGGTTATACCATGAAATCTTTATTTTTCTGGATGATCCAGTTTCGAGGTCATGACACTCCCTGTGATCCTTCTGCTACTGCTTCTTGCTATTTCCCTGGTCTTTAGCAGAGAGTTGGGAAAAAGGAAGTGCTTTATGTTTTGACTGAAGTTCTGGTAGGAGGAGCTGGGCCCTGTGCAGTGGCTGCCCTGATGAGCTTCCTGTCCCTGCAGTAGAAGGTCACCCCCAGCATGGGGCCGGAAGGCAAGGGAATGACTGGGCTTCTTCCCAGTCAGACTCGGTGCTCTGGCGCCATCTGCTGGCCAGTCTCGGCCTCGCGCTCTGCACACCTCGCTGGGCTTTCCCACCTCTTAATCTAAATTTGTAACTCCGAATTCCAGACCCCTCAAAGGGGCTGGAGAAAAGACTGTTAAAAAATAGAATATATCCCTGTCTCTGATTGCCTGAACACAAAGTTTATTTATGGCACTGGGAACCAGGTTAAATGAAGAAACGTGAGTGCAGATTCAGTAATCTTACCATGATTTAACTATAAAACTAATTTGAAAACAGAACCCATCTAGACTGCTGAGGTTTCCGTCTTGGCTGCCATGATTACCCCTTTCTGTTGGATAGCACAGCCTTGTACCTGAGCTGCAGTCCACAAATGCCTTCACCAGCCCACTCTCTTCTTAGGTATTTCAGTACTTGAATGCAGTCCTCCAGCTTAACCTGATGAATATTCAACTGTTTTACCATGGGGCTGGTGGGTCCTGAGTGTCTCTGATGTGTGTATCTGTCCATAATCAGAGAGGCTGGGTAGCTGAAGGGAGCCTCCATTCAGCATTCACTTCTTGTAGGAAAGCAGAGTTCTGCCAGAGAGATGGAAAACAAGAAATGTTAATTTGCCTACACAGGCATCCATGACTCAGAGAGCCCCAGGGGTCTTCTCAGACCACCAGGCTGGGCAGAGAAGAAGTATGACCTTAGAGTCTGAGTCTCACCCAAGCTGTCCCCAGGTCCCCTCTGTTCTAAAACAGAATTTCTTAGCCATGTTGTGCAAGGCACCCCTTTGCCAGCCTAGTAAAGACTATGGATCTCTTCTTAGAAAATTATTTCCTAATACTTGAAATAATACAGGATTACTGGGGAAGATAATTATGTTGAAAAATAGGTATAAACACATTAAAAAATAAATTGGTGGTATGAGTCTACGTATGCTTTATCAACACATTAAATAGCAACATCCATAGCCAGGTTGAATAACTATTGTAAATTCAAAGCATCAGTGAACATACATGTTAGGATGAGATATGTGCCACACTGTAATATCACATTAAAACATCTGTGATTTTGATTGCTGACAAAGTCATAGGTATTGTTAATAACTCTGTGGTTTGTTGCCTACAGTCATAATTAAAGGAAATGCTTAATTTCAGTGAGAGGTTGTGGAAGACATGAATGTAATATTTTCTCCTCCAAGTTCATGACCTTCTGAATTCTGTCCATAGACTCCTTGGAGGTTGATGGACCCCAGGTTGAGAAGCCTGTTCTAAATTAGAGTTAAAACTTCTGGGGAAAATGAGGTGCTTTCTCTACTGAGCTCTAGGTCCACAAAATTGCAAAATGAATCCAGCTAATTCAGTGCATCTTACTTAAAGGGAAGGTTAAAAGGACATAGCAAGCAGGAGAGCCTGAGAAGAGTCAAAATAGTGGGGTTTATTTGTATTGTGCAAACTGTGGGTTTCTCTGCACAAATCATAGAAAATTTCCAGAAAACTGCTTAGTATTCATGTTGAATGTTGAGTCAGATTCTTCTTATACTAGGATGACTCCTTGAAACTTTTCTTCATACTCATTAGCATTGCATAGTAATTTCTGGTTTCAGAACATTAAATGACCCTTTCAACTTCAAAATGAATCAAGGTCTTAACATACCCCCAGGGAACAGACAGACTCTAACTCAAAAAGTCAAGCCTAGTGACAAGATTAATTGTGGACTTGCTTCTATTTCCCAGACTGAACTTCTTCCGTGATACTCCAGACTTCCGTGTTCTAGCCTGCGGAGGAGATGGGACAGTTGGCTGGATTTTGGATTGCATTGGTAAGAATGGGTTGGAGGGGCCTTTGCTGGTTATTTATAGTGAGTATATTAAAGTCAGAAGAAGACAATGAAAGAAGAGAGAAATGGAGCCATACTTTGTTCACCCTTATATCTACTCTTGGACTGATGCTTAACTAAATATCTACTTTGGATGAAAAAAAAATAAAGAAATTTTAATAATGAGAGTACTTCCAAAAACATGAAGATATCAGCTCAGTTTCAGGCCTTTCCTCAAAAACATGTCTGTCACCGCCAGGGTTGGAGGAGCATAACAGGCCAGATTTCGAGGGGAGGGAGGGAGAGGATTGGGACTTGAGATAGATTCCTGGTGGAGAGTAGAGACCGGAGGACTAGGCATAGATGTATCCCCAGGGGAAATTATTTGGAGATGAACATATGGAGCCTGGGTCCAGAAAGCACATCTGGAACTCACAGATCAATGAAAGCAAAGAGAGGTCACGCTGGGCTGTGCCCTGTATGCCTAGACCAAAGGGGCAGTGGAGAGAACGGGCTGAGAATCTGGAGGCCAGGTCCAGCTCAGCCATGCCTGGCTCAGTGTATCTGTGGATACAACACCCCCAAGATTGATGAAAACTATGAAGTTCTGCAGTGGGGCAGAGTCAAGAGCTGACCCTGAGGAACCCAGATAAACTGCAACGTGGAACATAAGGACAGGAAAGCCGCCAGAGGAAGTGCTGGGAAGGGCAGTCATCAAAGTCAGGGAGGGCCCAGAGCCATGAGCCTGGGCTGCTTTGGTTTTCCCATCAGTCCTTCCACAAATGCCGCCTGAGTGCCTTTATGTGCTCAACGAAATGGAAGTACCCAGGACAAACAGGTGAAAATCCTGCCCTGCTGGAGCCTGCCGTCCAGAGGCAAGAACCAGGCACCAAAGAAATAAATTAAATACACAGAATATTGGAAGGTGACAAAAATATAACCAGGAAGGAGCAAAGGAAGCACACAGGTTAGGCAAAGTTGCAATCTAAAGCTGAGAGGTCAAGGAAGACCTCACAGAGGAGGAGTGGTTTGTAGAGACATTTGAAGGTGAGACTCATGGATGCCTTAGGGAAGAGCAACCCAGGCAAAAGGAACGGCAGGTGCAAAGGCCCTGAGATAGGAGCAGGCCTGGCTCTTGAAGGCAAGCCAGAGCAGAGCACGCACAGGGAGCATCACAGAGGGTGAAGCAGAGGTAGTGAGGGACCAGGTCACAAGAATATGTAAGGCTTAACATGGAACATGACTTTTATACTGAGAGAGTCCCAAGACATCAGGTAGTTTTGAGTAAAGGAGGAATATGACAGATTAAGAGAGAAAGGCAGGAGCAGGGAGACTACCGAGGACAGTACTGCAGTGACCCAAGTGAGAGGTGACCAGGACTGGCCACAGTGGAAAGAGGACAGGGTGAGAAGCTGAATATCTTTGGAAGGTAGAAGCCACAGGATTTGCTGCAGACTGGGCTTGGGAGATGAGAGGAATGGAGGATGGCCAGGATCAGGTGCTGAGCTGGGCAGGGGAGCGGAGCCTCCAGGGGTTGTCATAGGCCTCCCAGGGAGGGTGAGAAGGCACACCTGTCTCCTGCTGCTCCACCAGCACTGTGGTTTCCATGGACACAGCCCTGCTGAGCAGCCACCCACGCTCTCCTGTCACCTCAGGTTCTGGAGTTGTTTGTGGGAGGAAGGAGGCATTCTCTGGGGGCCCAGGAAGAACGGTTGATGGGCACAAGGCAGGCGGCTGCAGGACTGGGCTACTTGCATGGTCCCCTCGCCATCAGGAGGGAGAAAGCAGCCTTTGGTGAAAAGTTGCACAAAATTCACCTGCAAAGCACACAGGTGATGGAAGCTGCTCAGAACAAGGAATGAAAGATCATGAGAGATGGGAAAATGTCAGGTATTTGCCCCAAGATGAGAGAACCCAAGGGAAAAATCAGAGGCAAAAGGATGAACTGCTTAACGTGCTCCCTCCTCCGTTGGAAATGTGTTCAGGCGTCGTTCAGTGGTCTCCACTGCCCCCCTGTGGTCCCCTCTCTGCTCTCTTCCCTGCTCCAGTCAGGGAGTGAATTTTTCCTGAATGCCAGTGAGTCCATGATGTGCATGAAATCCATTAGCAACTTCCCTTTATTCTTAGGATAAAGACAAAACCCTCCAGGTGATCTGCAGGGCCCTGGGTGGCCCAGCCTCTGAGCACCCTTCCAGCCTCCTCTGTTGCCCTCTGTCCCTCCCCCTTGGGACTCCAGCTACCCAGCCCTTCTCTCAGACCTCTGGATATGCCAGTCTCCCTCCCCACACAGGCCATCGTATGGAACGCTCCCCAGCCTCTGCTTATGGACTTCTACTTCAGATCTCGCCTAAAGCATGGCTTCCTAGGGG
Organism: Sciurus vulgaris; assembly: GCF_902686455.1. NCBI lineage: Eukaryota > Metazoa > Chordata > Mammalia > Rodentia > Sciuridae > Sciurus > Sciurus vulgaris. Next base: position 87,101,544 of record NC_136470.1, read on the forward strand.
AGCTTCCCCTGACACCCCACCATCCTCCGTCACCTTACTATAGAATCAAGCTCCTTTCCTTTCTGATATGAATGTGAAATTGTGCATCCTGTGCATGAGGATCTCCGTAGTACCTGCCTCTTCCCGCGGTCCGTAGGGACCATGAGCACCTGAGCCAGGGCTGTCCCACCATCAGAGTCACAGCGCCTCGAGCAGCCTTTGGCCTGTAGCAGGCCTCCATAAACCAACAGAGAAGCCCTGGAAGGAGACATAGTTCCCTGGGGGCTGCAGTCCATCCAGAGAACAAATGAGTAGACAATTACCAGGGAGTGTGATGAGGTCATCCCTGAGGCTAAGAAAACAGCCTGGAGAGGTGCCAGGTCCAGATCAGGGCAACCAGGGAGGGCCTCCCAGAGGTGGCTTCTGAGCTGAGCCGCAGAAAACTCTGTGATTTAGGGAATTGAAAACGTTTCAGAATGGTTGACAAGTGGAGAGGGAGGTCAGGCGTGCAGAAAGATGAGACTAGGGAGAAAGGCAGGGCCTGGGGCCTGGTGTGGCCGGGGAAGCACTGATGGGGTCAGTGGTGGAAGTAAAGCAGTGCCCTGAAGTGATGGGGCTGCAGCCTGAGGACTGTCCCCCTCATCAGAAATATGGAGAACATTCTAGGAGGTTGGAACTGGAGGAAGTGAGAACAGAAAGGAGGCTGTTGCAGCAATATCAGTGGGAAGGAATCATACCCGCACTCAGGCATTACTGGAAGGATGGAGAGAAGAGATTGCTTAGAGACAGTTTTTCATCACTGTGACAAAATACCTGAGAAAAACAGCTTAGAGGAGGAAAGATTTATTTTGGCTCACAGTTTTAGAGGTTTCAGTTCATGGTGGGTGGGCTCTGTTGCTTTGGGCCTAAGGCAAGGCAGAACATCATGGCAGAAGCATGTGGCAGAGGAAAGCTGCTCACCTCCTGGCAGCTGGGAAGCAGAGAGAGAGGGAGAGAGAGGAGAGGCTGGGGACTAGAAATACCATTCTAGAGCTGGTAGCACAGGCCTGTGATCCCAGCACTCAGGAGACTGAGGCAGGAGGATTGCAAGTTCAAAACCGGCTTCAGCAACTTAGTGAGGCCCTGAGCAACTTAGCAAAACCCTGTCTTTAAATGAAATATTTTTAAAAGACTGGGAATATGGCTCAATGGTTAAGCACTCCTGGGTTTAATCCCTGGTCCAAAAAAAAAAAAAACAAAAAAAGAAAGAAAGAAATACCCTTCCGGGTCACACCCTCTGTGACCTACTTCCTCCAACGAGGCCCCACCTCCTGGACCTTCCACCAGCTCCCAGTCATGTTGTCCGCTTTGAATTCATCAATGGGTTAATCCGCTGATGAGCTCGGAGCCCTCATAATCCAATCCCTTTCCAAGAGCCCCACCTCTGAACACTGGCGCACTGAGAAACAGACCTTCAACACCTGAGTCTTTGGGGAACATTCCAGATCCAAATCATAACAGATGACATATAGGTTTCTAGGCTCAGTGCCATGAGGATGCAGACCTGCCAAGATGGGGATGACAGAAGAAGGGGCAGACAAGGAAACGAGAGCCTTCCAGGCAGAGGGAACTGCAGGAGCAGAGGCAGGAAGGCATAAACTTGAATCACATGACCTGGGAACAATGAGTGTGTGGCTCCATTTTCCACCTCAACACTAGCAGGCAACCCCAGCTTGGGCCCCAACTGTCGATTCCTGCAGTTCCCACACTCCTGAGTGCACCATGACAAGGGGTCTGTCAGTGTGCCTCTGGGGCCCAATGGGTGCCCACACCTCCCTCTTCAACCCGCCTTGCCTCGCACACGTGCTGCTGGGAATCTGTAGCCAGAGGAAAACATGTTCTGCTAGGCTTTCTCTGATGGTTCTGTCCAGTGCTCCTTCAAAACCAGCAAGGAGAAGAGAGTAGAAATCTGTGTATTCCAAATTCTGGAAAGTAGTGGAAATGATAAACTGGTACGGGGGTGCCCATAGCACCTGGAGGGTTTGCTTGTTTAACACAAGGTTATTTTCAAACTTTTAAATCTGAATGACTTTTAGTGAGCTTTCTCAAATGCCCCATCATCCCTTAATGTTTTATACCCACCCATTTTAATAACCTGTGCACCTGCCTAACCCCTGAAGAGAGGAGGAGAATGGACTTGAAGCCACAGAGACCTCCGTTTGGATTCTAGTCTAGAATTACTTTCCCTTGGTGAACCTCCATTTCTTCACTTCAAAGAGGATAACATCTTGCAGGGTTGTCTCAGAGATGAATGGGAACAAGTGCTGGTTATCATTAAGGATTAAAACTACGCAAACTAGGCAAGGCAGGAGGATTTCAAGTTCAACTCAGCAGACTGTCTCAGAAATAAAAAGGCATGGATTTAGCTCACTGGTAAAGTGCCCCTGGGTTCAATCCCCAAAACCAAAAAACAAGCAAATGAAAATATAAACCAACATTTTCGAGGGGTATGCTGCCATCTCAAAGAACAGAATTAAGATGAAATTTGGATAAAAAGGTACAGGTTACAGGGAAACAGCTTTAGCTCAACATGAATTACACACTGACAGATGTGGCACAATTTGTAGTGGTTAACACACTGCAGAGGGAAGAAATAGCTTTAGGAAGCAGTGTTTTCTCCATCATGGGAGGTATCAAACAGATTGCTATGGAGGGGTTCATGCATCAGATCAAGGATACAAAATGACCCAAGAATTCTGTTAATCCAATGGTATATGGTTCCCTGTTTCTTTGTATGGGTTGCAGATAAGGCAAACTTTGCGAAGCATCCACCAGTGGCTGTCCTGCCTCTTGGAACAGGAAATGACCTTGCCCGATGTCTCCGTTGGGGAGGAGGTAAGTCTGCTATGCTACTCTGGGGACCAGAGCTCTACAGGGATACTCTACAGAGCTAATCTGTGACCCACCTCTAATCTGTTACCCTTTCTCTGCTTTGTGTTCTCTACTGGGTCTCAAATAGGAGCCAGCCCCTCTTCTGGGCTCTGAGAACCCTATACTCACCTCCCTATAATGACTTCCATCCTGAAGCCATCAGCTTAGAGCCAATCGAACATATTTGACTTTAGGTTAAAGACCAAATCTCATTTGTCCCTTCCCAGTGCTCATTCCAATAGGGGTTCACTTAGACAAGTGTTTTCTACATAAAATTCCCTGTCCCTCAAACAATGATCTTCTGAATTAGGACTCAGATTGCAGACCAAAATACTGCATCACTAGTTAGAGTCATTAAGAACACACAGATTTTCCCAGGTCCCCAGAGCTGTGGGCTCTCATTTTTAAATTCCCCTAAAGGGGTCACAAGGAGGTAATCAGCTTACAGTGCAAAGAGCAGGCGCTCAGGAGAATTTTACATATGGTCGTAGCCCCAGTGGAACTGGGCAAGCTGCAGAGTGAAGTTCAGCTTACCACAGAGTGGACAGATCGGTCCAGCAGGCAGAAGAGCTGCAGGGACTCCAGATGGCTGATCAATTCAGGGAGTGATTGTAGACCAGTCAGGGAGTTGTCAGGATTCAGAGATTGGTTCCTGCTTGGTGGGCAGGTCAGAGGAAGCAGGAGCCAGCCCAAACAGCCAGCTTAACATTCTGCCTACCACACTGTCCATCTCCCACATGACACGGTCCTGGAATGGATCAGTTATCTCCCACACACAGCTTCCCAATCCTCCAGTCCACCAGTTCAATAGGGTTCACTTGAGCGCCACAGACGCCCACCTTTTGCCGGCACCCACCCCCACCTCGGACTTTCAACTCACTCCAGCCTCTTCCTAATTACTCCCTATTGCCCTCCCCTTCTCTGTGGTTCAGGGAACATAAGTGTCTCCAGCTCACAGACACACTGGGGAGTTACCTGGTCACAGATGCCCATGAGGTTACTTATCCTGACAGCTACCTGTACGTCAGCAACAACTTAGCCTTTCTGCTCTGGTGGCAAATGCAATGCCATTGTCCACAGGTTATGAAGGGGGCAGCTTGACAAAAATACTGAAGGACATCGAGCAGAGCCCCTTGGTGATGCTGGACCGTTGGTATCTGGAAGTCATCCCCAGAGAGGAGGTGGAGAATGGGGACCAGGTCCCGTACAGCATCATGAACAACTATTTCTCCATTGGCGTGGTGAGTTGTTCAGGGATCACCTTTCTGCATAGCAGAGAAATGCCCCAGAAGGGTTCCGGTTTTCCACTGTCCCCTCTGGGTCTGTCCTGCCCTGCCTCAGTTCTGACTTGCACCTAAGCATCCTCAACTCTGGTGTGGGTGTGGACAACCCTTCCATCCCTTGATTATGGAGGAAATTCTTTTCCCTATTTTGTTAACAAACACAAGAAAAGATTGGAAATTTTTCATAAGACATATTTACCCTTTAGGTAATTTGAAGCAGTTAAAGAAAACCATTACCAAGAAATATCCAAGGGGCAGGAACAGGAGGAAACATTCACGTAGACTTCAGGAACTGGGAATTCTGATCCTCAAGGGAGGACCCCGTGGTCCCACCTGGCTTGGCAGGCTCAGCGCCAAGTCTCTGCTCAGTGCACACACTCCCAAGTGCTTCATCCTCTTCGGGAGACATTTCCTCCTGGCTGACCGCAGTGCTCTGCCTTGACACTCCCACGGTCCTTGATGCTCACCCATCAGCACATTGTCTGCACTGATTGAAGGACTGAGCTTAATGTGTCTGACTCACCAAACACAAGAGCACACACTCTCCTGAACACACACACACACACACACACACACACACACACACACAGCACAAGGACAGCACCATGTTACATGGCATCCTCAGTCCTCAGGACAGCTAGCATAGTTCAATCAGCTTGTCTTGCTCAACTCAGCTTCTGGGTCAAAGAGCATTGAGTGGGCACTGCTTTCCACGCCGTTGGGTGGGGAGGGGTCAGTGAAGGGATGGCTCATGTTCATACATACAGCTAACGTTATAACAAGGACGCTAACATTTATTAGCACCTATTGTGTACTCTCCACATGGCGAGGCCTTATGGATTCTAGTCTTTACAGCGATGCTGCAGTTATCATTGTTCCCATCATCCCCATTTTACAGAAGAGGCTTCAGGATTCTCAACTCATAAAAGGCAGAACTAAGACAAGAACAGCTGTACCTTACCCTGAGGCCAGGGTTCATTTCCCCATCTTCAGGGATTATGCCACCCAGTTTCTTGTGCATACAAATCCCTTCAACCAGTCCTCCGGCTCCAGGCTGTGTGACACCTGCATTCCACAACCATCCTCACCAATTTTGAAAAATTTGGTGGTTCAACAATGTAACAGTAAGGAAAGACAAAGGAACTGATGGGTAGCTTGAGGAGATAGGAGGTTTAAAGTGTTTTATTTTTTAATAAGTAGGCTAAAAGGTGAAGCACAGGAGATGAATGGATTACATACAATAATACCTTATATTTATAGAAGGATTTAAGGTTTACTATCTATTCAGTTACTTTTTATTCTCATGACTACTTTGAAGGGTATTATCATCTCTACTTTATGAATGAGGGAACAGAGACTCAGATTAATTTTTTTTCACATTTTTAATTCATGCATTATAGTTGTAGATAATGATGGGATTTGTTGTTACATATTCATACATGCACACAATAGAACAATTGATTTGGTCAATATTACACCCCAGCACTTCCCACCTCCACCCTCTGGTCCTTTTCCTCTACTGATCTCCTTGTGATTTTGGTGAGATTCCCCCTACCACCATCCCCCCACATCCCTTTCTTTTCCTTTTTTCTCCCTAGCTTCCACATATGAGAGAAAACATGGGACCCTTGAACTTCTTTTAAATTTTTTTAAAATTCTTTTTAGTTATACATGACAGTAGAATGTATTGTGACATATCATACATACATGGAGTATAAATTCCTATTCTTGTGGTTGTACATGATGTGGAGTTTCATGGGTCAGGTATTCATATATGAACATAGGGAAGTTATGTCTGATTCATTCTACCGTCTTTTCCATTCCCCCCGCCCCGTCCAATTCGGTGAACCTCCACTCCTCCCCCCACCATTGTGAGTCAGCATCCACACAACAGAGAGAACTTTCGGCCTTTGGATTTTGGGGATTGGCTTATTTCACTTAGCCTGATAGTCTCAAGTTCCATCCATTCACCAGTAAATGCCATAATTTCATTCTTCTTTATGGCTGGTTAGTGTTCCATTGTGTATATGTACTACTCGCCTTAATTTTTGATTTTCTAATCCAGAGCTCTTTTTCTATGACTCAAACAGAAGACAGAGGCATTGCTAAGCCCATGATCAGGTTCAGAGAGGCTGGAGGTGATGGATTAGGAGCAAGTTTAGAGGCTCCTATGCCTCAAGCTAGTTTATCCCCCAGGCCTCCAGCCTCAGTTGTGATGGACATCTTCCCTAATGCCCCCTTCCTGGTCCCCCTTCCAGCCACCGGTGCAGACACCCTCCCTGCTCTAAGCCCCTCCCCTTTTCAGACACTACCCAGGTTCCACTTCCCCCAACTGGAGTGCTGCCTTCTTCAGCTCCTAACAGTCAGATGTGACTGGTGTCCAGGGGGCTCCTGGAGCGAGGACCTCCTGTCATTAGCTATGCCAAACCTTGGGTCCTCCCTACAGAAACCAGGGTATAACTTGTTAACACCTATTGTGTACCTACAGCACACTAGGCCCAGTTTTCATATTGGTAGATAAACTCATTACACAATTATTGTTGTGTTTTATAAGAAGGAACTGTAGCTTACAGAGCTTCAGAAGGAGTCCAGGCCAGTGTGTGGTGGAGCCTGGAACCATGAGCATTGAGCTCTTGGGCCTGCTGAGCTGCGGCCTCTGCACAGCCCCATTCATCTTCTTGTTGCCAACATTGTGTGATGGGGGCGGGGGGGGGGGGGGGGATCCTCAAAATGGCTTATCAGTGCCCCTTATCAGAAATGCAAATTCTGCTCTCACAATAGATTCTGATGCATATTCTGACTCAGAAGGTCTCGGAATTTGCATGTGTGTGTGTATGTTGCTGGGAATTGAACCCAGCGCCTCACACATGCTAGGCAAGTGCTGTGCCACTGAGCTACATCCCCACACCTTTTTCTTTTGAGATAGGATCTTCCTAAATTTCCCAGGCTGGCCTTCAACTTGCCATCCTCCTAGCTGGGATTAAAAGGCATGTGCTGGTGAGAATTTGCATTTTTTTTTTTTTTTTAACAAGTCTCTAAGATCATTCTGATGCACATAATCCTGACCAGGTCCTCAGACAGTGAAGATAGCCCATCAGAACAGAGAGGAATGATCAAAGGAAGTAGTTCTTCAGTACACAGAAAATTGAACTGAAATAAATAAAGGAGAGGGACTCTAGGAAGTGGGAAGACTTAATCCCTGTGAGCAATGAGCCAGAAGTGACAGCGGGGCAGGGAGACTGGCTGGGGTGCCTAGGAGCTTCCAAATGGCAGGTTACAGTCATGTCTGCCTTCCGAATCTTCAGCCCCAAATCTTTCTTTTCGGGATACACTCAGCTCTAGCTGACAAAAACATGATTCCCAGCACCTCCTTGTCTGTTCTGTCTACATAGTGACTGCGTAAGATGGACCTCTCTTAGTATTTGCTGACCAAATAGGTGGACACACCAAAAAGGAATAGACAACCTTCCCCTAACTGAATAACTGAACCCTAAAGCCAAGAGCCAAGACTGATCAGTAATCATTCTTGAAATTACAAATTACAATTCTTCTTGAAAATACAAATGGAAGGAAGGAGGGAAGGGTGAGCCAGTTAATCATCCTCCAAGAAAACATAGAAACAAATTCTCCATCACTCTCAAAGGTCAAAATATTTATCTGTCCTGGGATCCTGGGATGACTGATAATAATCTAATGTATTCATCTTTCAAATTATGAAGAAATGCACAATTTCTTCCTCATGATTTTTTCATATGCATTGAGTTTGTGAGTGTATTGCCTAGGAGTGAGGGACTAGAACTTTCTATCTCATTGGTGCACCCCTTAGCCTTCTCTCAATAAAACGTTTGCATCGTTTGTGTGCTCGCTCTTTAAAAGTTGGAAAGAGAAAATCTTGAGAAAACAAGTAACCAACACACAACCCTGACAGAGTCTGGGGCTGACATTTGCAGAAGGTCTTGCTCCCTATTTGACTTCTCATACTTTGTAAGAGGAGAAGTAGGTATGTAAACCAACCCAGTTTTACCTCCTGATGATGATTAAATAGAGTCGAACTCCTTTGGCAAAGAGATTTCTGCAAAGTCTCTGCCTTTTCTGAAGGACCTGGAATGTCTTATTGATACCAAATGGCTGCCTCCTTGCATCATAAAGATGGTGACAGTGACCACTGCTGTGGTACCCTGGATGCAGTGGGTGGGAGTTTGCCCTGATGAGTTCACGGAGTTCCCTTGGTAACAACAGAACCCATTTAATAGATGGAGGATTAAATAAGACACTCCAGGCAGTGACTGTGGCTCATTGCCACCACATCTCCATTCGCATGCATCTATGAAGACCTTAGATAGTTGGCCTTATAGGTCCTTCCAGCTGAGAATATCCACTGGCAAGAGATTTTAAACATAGCCATATCCAAGACATCACTTCCTCTGACTTCTCTGGCTTCCTCCTCTGTCCTATTTTTGGAATAAGCAGAAATGTCAGGATAGCCAGGTATCAGTGACAGGAAGTTTGGGACTACAAAATCATTCCTGGAGAATGCGTAACCATGAACTCCTGGAGGCTCTGCTTTCACTGAGCCTTAACCGAATGGGTGAACAGCTAATCCCTTGATTCAATGAACTCTATTTCAGATGCTAGGGGAGCCCAGGGGCCAAGGAAAGAAACCACAGTCATCACACCAACCCATGTACCATTTTCCATCTTACAGATTGTTTTAGAGTTCATCAACCAAGTTTTCCACAATGTCAAGCCTCCTACCCTTTAGGGAGTTTGTGAACAAGACATCATTTGCCTGCAAACTTTTGGATTCTATGAGCATCAAATGTTCTTTGTTTGTTTGTTGTTGTTTGTTTGGTACTAGAGTTAGCCCAAGGGTGCCTAACCACTGAGCCACATCCCCAGTCCCTTTTACTTTTTATTTTGAGACACAGTCTTACTAAGTTGCTTCGGTCTCAGTGGTTGAGGCTAGCCTTGAACTTATGATCCTATCTCAGCCTCCTGAGTCACTGGGATTACAGGCATGAGCCACTATGCCTGGCTTAGCATCAGGAAAGGTACTAAGGTCAGTGGAAAGGTACTAAGTCAGCGGAACACTGGGGAGTGACAAGGGGTCTACACTTTTCCACTCCTCAATCTGCCTTAAGTTTTCAGAACAATCTGAATTCCAAATAACCTGTCCTGTTGTCTCCTTTCTGTCTTCTTATCTCTATAAGTTGCCAAAATGACTTGGCCCTGCCTTGTCCAATATGGCAGCTGTGAGCCCCATGTAACTATTGTGCATTTGAAATGAGGCTTGTCTAAGTTAAGATGTGCTGTACATGTAAAATAGACACCACATTTCAAAAATGTACGATGAAGAAAATAACTTAAAATATTCCAATAATTTTTATATTGATTACACATTGAAATGATAATATATGGGAAATATTGGGTTAATTAAAATGTTATTAAAATTAATTTCACCTTTAGGTTGGTGTATTAAAAATCTTTAAATTTTTAATTTCATCTGCTTCTTTTTTACTTTTTTACGTGACTACAAGAAAATCTTAAGTTATATATATGGTATACACTAAATGTCTATTGGACAGCACTGGCCTAGATGTTCCAATATCCCAAAATCCAAATAACAGCTGCTTATATTTGAAAGGAGCCCAAAATTGTTAGTCCAACCATGTGCTTGGAGTTTTAGTTGAGGAAAAAACAGCCAAACGTGTCCACACTGCACACAAAAAGACTCCATCAGAATGCCATCTTTGCTCTCAGGGGTTTGCAATCCCAGAACCTGGCTTCTTATAACGGAAGTGTCATTTTACTATAATCATCATCAAGAAAGGATTTGGTGTAGCCCTGATTTCCAAAATCCAAATGAAATCACTATTGATTGTCAATATGCCAAGATCAGCCCTTGACACAGAGATGCCCAAGAGGGCAAAAGTGAATCTTGACTCTTCTTTTTCATCTCCAGGTAGAGAAACATGGTCAGGCTCTTGATGCTCAGGATCAGGACTTGAGAACAAGAGTCACTCAGCTCTCCCCGGCTACTTTATTGGTCAAGGAATTATATTGGCAAATTAGGAACCACATGCTAAAAAACAAGTAAAATTGTGAAGGCTAGTCTTTATGAAAACCCTAACCCTTGCAAATCCTACTTGTGGAAAAACCAAGGACAATGAGAACTACGTCAAGGGAGGGGCCCGTGCAAACATCCCAGAGAAGTAAAAACCAGGAGCCATCTGTACTGCAGGGAGGGATAGTGAAGTACAAACTGTGCCAAGCAATATATGATTGCTTTTTTCTTTCTTTCTTTTTCTGACAGATGAAAATTAGTGCTTAAAAGGAACACAAGTAGATGGAATGTTTTCTTGAATTCCAGAGAAGCATTCGACAATGTCACATGAATCTTACTGAGCATGTTCACTGAAACTTGCTCAGAGTCAGGCAGGTGACGAGAGCCTGGGAGGTTGGGTGCTACTGCCCAGAGAAGCTGCATGGGTCCTATGGATCCAGAGAGTAAGAGAGAGGCCTCCCTGGGGTTTGCACACTTCCCACCACTCGCACAGGGGGACCTCACCAAGACTTTAACTCTTGATGTGTCTTCAGCTAAAAATGAAATCAGTATCTAAAGTTTAATTGTTAAACCCTCAAGACATTATTTCAGCAAGGAATATTTGCTACCCACAAAGTAAACTCATCTTTTTTTTATTTTATTTTGGTACCAGGGATTGAACCCAGTGGTGCTTAGCCAGTGAGCCACATCCCCAGCCCTTTTTTATATTTTTTTTATTTAGAGACAGGGTCTCACTGAGTTGCCTTAGGACCTCGCTAAGTTGTTGAGACTGGCTTTGAACTTGCAACCCTCCTGCCTCAGCCTCCTGAGTGGCTGAAACTATGGTCATGTGCCACCACAAGGCAAATTCATCTTGACATGCCCTCTCTACTTATCAAATGGTGGCTGCTAGCTGGGGTCACTCTGATCCCAAGTGAAACTCACCACACACAGTACATGCTCAAAAATGCTTCTTCAATGAACTATACCTCCTGATGTTTAAAAAAAAAATCGGCATTCAGAAATGTTCTTTTGTAGCATTTCCTTATAGAGAAATGGAATATGCATTAGCTAAAAATCTGCTGGATGGAATTTCAGGCATTTTTTAGCCACATATTCCAACAAATCGGTTTCTGTAGTTTTTGTTGTTGTTGTTGTTCCTGAACAAATCTGAATCAGCTCCCTTGTTTCTGGGTCACCCCATCTCCGGCCCAATTAGTCTGCTTGTTTCTGAAGCCCAGCACCTGCACCCATGTGCTGGCATGGGGCCTGGGTGGTGAGGCGGTGGTATACATTCTTCTGCTGTAAAGCAAGACAATTAAAGAGTGTGAGAGACCAGGTTTGAAGAGGAAAGTTAAGTCCATTTTTAGTGTTGAAGCTCAGAGTTGGTTCTAGAGCTATACATTGTGGAGCTACCTGCATCGAGATGTTAGAAACAACCTTGAGAACTCATGGCACCGCCCACAATGGGAGTGTGAGCTGCACATAGAATTTGGGGCTAAGAAATTTGGATCAGAGGTTAGAGAGCCTGGAAGCATGGGGTCATGAGAGCCATCCTCATGGGGAGTTCAGAGTTGCAGGTGGCCAATAGTGCAACAAAGGATACGCCAATAGGAGAACAAAAAAGTGCCCGTAGGACACTTACAGATTCTCCTTGACCTTGGAGGCAGTCCTTTGGATGGAATGATCAAGAAGCAAAAACTAGAAGTTTAGTATGTTTTCTAATTATCTACTAGATAGGTTATCCAATGCCATGCATTATTCTACTGACATGGAGGGTTAAGAGTTAATATAGAATACCATCCACCAACATCAGCTTTCTGATTTTCACAATGTACTGTAGTTATGTAAGATGTTTTCCTTGGGGAAGCTGGGTGAAAGGGACATAGGAACTCTCTACTATTTTTGCAACTTCTTGTGAGTCAAAATATTCCAAAATAAAAAGTATTTTATAAAACCACTTAATATGGCGAGGCATATCCAAAGATTCATGCCCAGCCTCCCACATGGGCTGCTTCTCCCTACCTGCTCACAGACCCTCACACTCTCCTCAAAGAGTAGGACTTCCCCGACTGCACTCATCCCTTGAACTATCTGCTTCTCACTAGGCTAGGGATAGAATGTCCACGGGGGTTTTGCAGTGGACCAGGGCACCTCTAAGAAAGAGTATTGGCAGCACTAAGGCATGCTTGGACTTGGTGTTGGGTCTGGGAGCCTCCATATGATCTGGAACCTCCCCTGTGAGACGGAATCTCAGGTTGGGGGATTCAGTGAAGGCATACGTGCGTCCCTTTCCGCCACACAGCACCACTGGAAGCACTAACCAGGGTTCTACCTTCTCTTTTGCTTTCAGGATGCTTCCATTGCACACAGATTCCACATGATGCGAGAGAAACACCCTGAAAAATTCAACAGCAGGTAAGAGGCTGCATGCCTCGCGCTCTGCCGCCCCGCCCAGCGCAGCCAGCCAGACCCAGGCCTCCCACCTGCTCCCTCGGAAATGTTCTTGGCCCGGCCGCCCCGGGACTTCGCTTTCCTGCCACGTTGCCGGAAGGAGGGTTTCCATTTCCAAGAAGAAAAAAAATGTCAGAAACCTGCCGCAGTCTGGGAGCCTGTCCCTCTGTCCCTCCCAGAGGATCTGGGCAGAGGAAGGGACCTGGGGTGGAGGAGGTGTGGGGCGCTCGCCTTTGCGGGTAGAAAAGGGGTGTCTGTCCTTGGTTATCTGGAGCCCCCCCACCCCCCGGCTTGGCTGTTTCCTCGAAATGTGCAGCCCCTCCAACCCAGCCCTCGCCCTGTGTTTTTTTCTGGGAAGGGTGGAAGGGACTCAGGTTCTCTATGTCTCAAATGGGAGGTGGTGGCAGCCCTGGGGTTTGGATCCGAAGCGCCTGGAGGGCGTCGCCTCTTCCTTCCCCGACAGCAGAGGGCAGCATCTGAGAGCCACCTGCAAAGGCAGTAGACCTGGAGCCCACCCAGGCCCAACCTCAGCCTGGGCGCCCTGTGTGCAGTCTAGATGTTAGGTTCAAAAATGAAAGGAGAGAGAAAACCAGGTCATTTGCAAAGGAAACCAAACCCTTCTTGCCTGCCAGAGGGAATTTACCAGAACTGAGTCTGACTGGCACGTATCTACCCCTGGGACTGTCAAATTGCCTTTCTCCTTCTTCCTTCTTTCTCTTTGTCTTCTCACTGGCTAACTTCTATCCTTTCTCTTTCTGTTTTATTGTACTATTCCAAGATGACCACAGAATCCCACCGCAACCTCAGGCAGGTGGGAAGGAGGGTGGATAATAATTTGGACTTGATCTTTGAACATAAGGGGGTTGACTTTTATTTAGCCCACAGAATTCTCTTCAAAGCAGAGGTTAGAGGATCTGAAGGCATTCATTTAGATGCCAGCACCCTCAAAAGAGCCGAACGTTTTTATTCTGACTCTTTGCCCTGACCCCACAGCCTAACCAAGGAAAAGCAAACCTTTTTAAGGATCAGAAACTAAACATAATGAAGCAACTTCCACCAATGGAGGAGTGATCAATCGGTGGGATCTAATCGCAGCTGAAGTAACTTTATTAGGATATGTATTCTGTCACAGCCTATTCCTTCTCACTCTCAACACTCACAGATCCTACACACTCACTACACACTAACATATGTACTTCTAGCACCTACAACTGTAGTCTCAAACTTGCAATTCTGTTGATTCTCCTCTCAGTCTTCTTCACTCCCGAATATGTACACAGTCAGGTTTTTAAATACTCTTTTTCCACCCATTCCGCAGGATTCACACAAGTCCCCTGACACATGCTCGCACACGTGTCTGAACATTCCATATGCTTGAGAAATCTGTAAGTTCTGTTCATTCATTCATTTATCCAACAGTATCTTTTGAAAACATTCTATACACCAGACACTGTTCTATAGGTGTTGTGGGTAGACTGGTGCACGGCACTCCCAGCCCTTCAGGGGAAACAGAATGGAAAGCAGATGTGCCTCATGGTCTGTTAAGTGATGTGGACAATTTGAAGCAAGAATGTAGAACTTGGCATGGAGGGTTTTCTAACGAGAGAAATGCCCCATCCAAGACACAGAAAACAGTGTTTTCCAAGTTGGCAAAAAGAGAAGGGTAACTCTGGGAAATGTAGGAAAAACTACAAAGGAATGAGGGTACAGCATGCTTGGGGAAGAGGAAGTCTTCCAGTGCAGCTGGTCATATGGTCTCTTGGCATGGGAAAGAAGCAAAATCCCTGTAGTTTGTAGATAACAAGGAAGCAGGGAAAGAGAAATTTCTCCATATTCCAAAAATCAGTAGGTCAACATATGACATGAACCGAGCAATCATCAGTCACCCACATGATTAAGTACAATTAGAAAGATACATCTGGGGCTGGGGTTGTGGCTTGGTGGTAGAGCTCTCGCCTGGCATGTGTGAGGCCCTGGGTTTGATAAATAAATGTCCATTGACAACTAAAAAAATAATAATTAAAAAAATACATCTGTCAGAAAAAAATTGTACAGTGCATTTCAGTGCACAGTATGAACAAATTTACTGTGATCTGTATAAACTGTTTTCTTTCCCACTTCCCAGATTTCATTAATAAGACTACTCTCAGAGGTTAGGTTCATGCCCCACTCTTCACCTGGTTAAGGTTAAGGTGTTGTGGTACGGTCACCATGGATAACAGATACATGTATTTGTGTTTAAAGAAGTGATGACATAGGATGTTGTCCCTATTTCCCAAGGTCACCAAACTCTTCCTTTTAAGAACTTTGGGTCTACACTGCTTCTTTTCTCCTGATTTTCCATATCCAAAATACTCAGGAGTGCTCGGTTTGTCCACTGAGAGGCAGGCAAGCAGCCATTTTCTCTGGGCTTCCTTATTTAGCATTGGAGATGGTTTTAAATAGGCAGGTGGTTGTTGCCATGGTTACCCATTACACCAGCGGCTAAACTTAGGAAGGGCCACAAGGGATAGGAAGAAAGCTTGATACCCAGGATTTGGAAATATAAACGATATTATCAAATAAGGCTTCATTTTACTGAGCTGAACTTAGGTTCTCCAAAGAGCAGCCACTGCTTGGCTAAAAACCTTTACCATTACTGCCTGAGACTGGGCCCTCCGGGATAACCTTGAGGTTAAATACAGGGAGTTGTAATTGTTTTGTTTCATTTTGTTTTGTTTCATTTTTCAGCAAGGGAGTGTGACTAGTCAGGGCTGGGACTCATCAGGAAAGTTGACTCTTCCACATCTCCAGTTCAGTTTCCTGGGCTATTCTAATAAGAGTTCTTAACCCACGGTTCAAGGGCTTCAGGAATTCTGAGAACACCTTGAAATTGAACCTAAGATCCTGGATATATTTTTCTGGAGAGAATTTCCATAACTAACAGAATTTCTTACAGGGACCTAAAACCTCCAAATGGTTAAAAATCACAGTTCTGAGGCTTCTTTGAATCCTATGGGACATCAAATTATGACTCAGCTGTTAGGGTTTCAGGAAATTCTTCCCCCAATGGCCTCTTTATATAGGTTGCTGCCAAGGAAGGTGGTTGGTTGCACAAAGTTGTTTCCCTAATGAAATAGCTTTGTTAATGGAGCAAGAACCAGACCCAAGGAGCTAGCAATACAAGCCATGTGTGATGGCGCTATTTTTGGCCCCTTCTACTACCTAGTCCTTGAATTGCTAGGTTCATAGTCTAGCAAAGAAGGAAAAACATTCCTCAAATATTTTTATAAAACTATTTTAACATACAAAAATGTTACAGGAAGAGTATACAGGAAGTCATAGAGTTTATAGAATGTTTTTAACAGTTATATCCCAAGCTTCATTCATAAGTGAATTGTTTTTGAGTGTAGAAGCGGTGTTACAAGGGACCCAAAGAATTATTACCCATTTTGGAACTCCTATAAGATGCCAGGTGAACTAGTTTTTTTTAATTATATTAAATTATTTAAATCTCAAAACAATTATGTAAGGTCAATATTATCATGTTACAGATACAGAAATTAAGGCTGGGAAAAATCTAAGTTACCTAGCAGAGGTCACAGATTTTTTTTTTTTTTTCTTTACACAGTGGGACTAATTTGATTTCTGGCTTACCTTTTCACTCCAGAGTTGAAGACCCTTTGCTGCACTTATTGTCTCCCCCAGATTTCCTTTAGCAAACACCTACAGTGTACCAGTTGCTCTGATAGGTACTTTTTTTTTTTTTTTGGTACTGGAAATGGAACTCAGAAGTATTTAGCCACTGAACCACATCCCCAGCCCTTTTTATTTTCTGTTTTGAAACAGGGTCTCGCTAAGTTGCTTAGGGCCTCACTAAGTTGCTAAGGCTGGCTTTGAACTTGAGATCCTCCTGTCTCAGCCTCTCCAGTCACTGGGATTATAGGTGTGTACCACCACACCCGCTCCAGTAGGTTCTTTATATATAATCCCACTCAATGCTCATAACTTTGCAGGTAACTGTTACTAACCCTATTTTAGAGAGGAAGAAACTGAGGCTGAAGAGGACAGATCTGTCATGGGTTTATCCAACTTCGTGAATCACCTCAATGAGTAAATGCTTGCTGAGTGCAGAAGGAAGGGACCAATCATACCTTGTGTGTAATGGGTCTTCTCCCTCTTTCAATATGTACAGCAGGGAGCAGGCATGGCTATATGATTTCGTGTGGCCCAGAGCAAAATGTGCCTTCCTTTGTTCACAAACTATTAAGAATTTCAAATTGGTGATGGAACATTAAATTAAGCCCAGAGCCTTCCAAAGTTGTGGGGCACAGATCTCACACTGATGAGTGCAATGACAGAAAGGAAATTTGAGGAGGAAGGCACACTTTCCAGGTCTCAAAGAGGGGAGGGTTTGCAATAGAGGCAAAATAATGGCAAAAAGAGAGTTTTGACCAGAGGAAAAGGAGAGGGATTATCTATCCTTCAAGGGACAGCAGTCAGTACCAGCAGGAGGCAAGGATGCCACTGGAGACTTCCATGAAGGATGCCATCCAATCCTTATTGAAGTGTACAGATTAAGTCTTTGTGAAGTGTTTTGCACATATGAGCTCTACACTTAAAAACTAGCTAACCCCAGTGTCCTTGTCAGTGAGAATTCAGAAAGAGAAGTCTAACTACGGAGGTTTTTATTGTTGGTCAGAAACTCAGAGCACTTGAGGAATGTGTTATTCAAACCTGCTGAGTGTCATCCACTTGAATATGTCCCTCAGCAGTTGAGACTGAAGCAAGATATTTCCTGTCGGGCCTTTCAAAGGAACCGCAACCGTGCTTCATTCCTACCCAGGGCTGACCACCTTTCCCAAAAGCCCTTGAGTAATTAACAGGCTCTAGAGTGTTAGCTTTCTTGGAGCCAGGCCCATGGAGTAGCTGATGAGGGGTTCCCCAGAAGCCCTAATGTAGCTTGAGTCCTTAAGAGGTTGCAAATACATCTTGCAAATAACTAAGCACTTTGTAGATATTTATAGAAGGAGGCAGCAGGGTATAGCCTAAGTTGGCATCCAAACCTGGCTCTGTTACTTGCTAGCTGTGTGACCTTGGGCAAGTTAATCTTTTAAATCCTTTGCTTCCTCCCTTGAAAATCTTGCAAGGTTGCAAGGTTGATGTAAGATGTAAGTTCATGGCACACAGTAGGGTCTCAATAAATATTTGTGCTGAATGTCATTGAATGGCTAACATGAGGAAAGCATTGCTTTAAATTACCATAAAGCATTGACAATAAAAGACCTTTTTGATGGAGTGGCAAATGGAATTCAGTTCTCATTCTCACAGGCTCTTTGGTCTCTAGGCAGAGTCATTTAAAAGAAAAGTTTAAGAAAAACTGAAAATTGGAAGACACCCTGGCAATGATGCATTGAATCTGACTTAATCCCTCTCTTAGAGGATGGAAAGGTGGCATCAATTAGCCAGTGTTGACTTAGGTCTTCCAGGACTGGTGCTGTGGAGGAAATTCCTCCTCCTGTCTGCATGTGGGTCCAAGAAGCAGAGGTTTGGGGTCCGAATACGTAGATTCTAAGTCCAAAAATCTAAAGGCAGAATCGAAGTAGGGAGTCAAAGCCCCCAGCTAAATTGGTACCAGAAGAGTAGGAGTGAGGGAGGGAGAGTTGCAGGGCAGGTGCCATGCCATTTACCAGCTGGGTCCATGCAGTACACAGCTGGTGGCTAGGCAGATGGCCTGGGGAAGTCAGGTGTTGGAAGATTCGACAACTCTTCCCATCACTGATGCTCAGCTGTTCACCAACCCTCAACCTCAACTGAACACAGAGGTGTTCAGTGGGAGGAGCGAAAAGCTAGGAAAGCTCCAGGCACACCGTTCTGGAAATGAAAGGGCTTCTTCTCTTGAACACCGTGGTATGGTTCTGCAGTCCCAGCATGCGGAGTGTCCCCATATCCATAAGGTGTTCTTATATCTAAAAATAAAACCATCCTAAGTTACTCTTTCCAGAAGCACTATGAAGTAGCCCAATATCACAGCCCAGATGTTTGGTTTAACCAAAGCCAAGGGTTTGGCTTCACTGCTGGAGTCTTCATTCTGTGCCCTAAATTGGGCTGTGGCTCTTCTCATTCAGCACTCAATACCCCAAAAGAGACTCATTCAGTACTCCACACTGTCTGCACCTGTTTCCTCCAATAGGTCAAATTCTTTTTTTTTTTTTTTTTTTTCAAATATTTGGGATGCTGAAAAGCCCCCAACATAAGCGATTGTGGCATTTTCTGTGTCCTTCCTCCTGTAGGCATTTGTCAAGGAAATGCAGACCCTGTGCTTTGTGCTCAAGTACCTTTGACTCTTCACGTCGGTCCTGACAGAATATCTTAATTTCTTGACTGTTCAGATACTAACCTACAAAAACATTTTAGCCCCTACCCAACCCCACCTCTACTTGGGAGAGACACAGAAAATAAATGAATGAAATACGAGTTCGTGGTTTTTTTCACCAGTCTCTCATCGTTACGCAACTGTAGAAGTCCATGTTTTTTTGGCTGGATTATTTGTTTACAGTCAGCCCTGGATGATTTGCAGAAACGCAGGAGCAGCCACATGGATAATCTAAAGCTGTGGATGATCAAAGATTTTAGGAGGCTTCTATTAATATTTGTGCAGCTCTCTCCACCCTAACATTCACAGTATTTTAAATAATATGATCAAATGAGTATTAACTCTTAGCATTGCCCCCCCCCCCCCCCCCCCCCCCCCCCCCCCGGCTTCCCAGTCATCAGGGAATAGGCAAGAAAATCTCTCAGAACGTGCACAGGGGCAGTCCAAGGGACCTCAGGGCTCACTCCAAAGTTGCTGTCTGATCAGATCAATTCCTTATTGCAGCTTAACAGACCTTTTCTCCTAGTCCCTGCCAGCTAGAATAAGAAAGGTATTATTCATGTCAACAAAGAGCAGAATCAGTTTGTGATAAAACCAGAAGGAACTTGAAAGCAAGCTGTTTTCAAGACTTTTGGCCAAGTAATCCAAAAGGTTTCAGTATTTCTCCATTGATTGGTTCTAGAAGCATTTGCATCAAAGAGCTCAAGGGTTAGCATGTAATCGAGTTCAGAAAGTGAGGGTTAGCACGATAACCTCATGGAAGAAAGTCAGAGTGCACCATTTCAAAGCAAGGTGGGAACTGACAGGCCCTCAGGAGGTGTTGAGGTCTGGATGCTTTCCAGAGGGTGAGGTCAAGAAGGGACGGAAACCTTCAACCATGTTTTATAGGAAAGACCAACTCTGAGATTGTTTCACCCCAAAAAAGAGAAGGGTTAGGGGAAAGTGATTATTGGCCTCAAATATTTAAGAGGATTTTCTCATAAGGGAGGAATTGGGTTATTTGGCATGATAAGAAAAGTGACTAGAAAGATCAATTTCAGCCCAAAATAAGGACATTTCCTCTACCAGTTAGAGCCATCCTCGTGGTCCTTAGGGATGATGGTGAGTTTTCAAATTTCCTGTGCAAGCAGGTGCTAGACAAACATTTTGGACCCCAGTGGAGCTAAGGGACCAAGAGAATAGGTTCTGTTTTCAGATGAACTGGATTCAAATCCTGGAGTTGTCACCACTTTTGTGTGACCTTGACCAAGTTGCTCTTCCTAAACTTCAATCTGCTCACCTGTAGAACTGAAGTGTGTCTCCGTATGTGTCTCGTCTGGCTGCTATCTCAACTTACCACTAAGTTTTGTAGCTTAAAACAACACCATTTTACTATATGACAGTTCTGGGGGTCAGAAGTCTGAAGTAAGTGACACAGGGCCAAAACCACAGTGTCTTCAGGGTTGCATTCCTTTCTGCAGGCTTCAGGGGAGAATCTGTTTCCTTATCTTTTCTACTAGCCCAGTCCTGGGCTGTGGCCTCCTTCTATCCTGAAAGTTAGCAATGGTCAGTGGGATCTTTTTCACATTACAGCCCTCTGAAAGCTTTCTTCTGCCCCTCTTCCACTTATCCAGGTCCTAAGATTACATTGGAACCACATAGAATAATCCAGAATACTACCTCACCTCAAGTTCAGCAGACTCACAATTTAAATTTTATCTGCACCCTTCATTCCCCTTTGCCGTGAAACCTAACATATTCATAGTTTCATCTTTAGGGCATCGTTCTTCCTACCACAAGTACCTTACCTCATGAGGAGCCAATGAAACAATGCATTTAAAGGGCTTATTATAGTCTGTCATATCAATCATGGCTCTTATTATGGTTATTAATATTCTTATTATTACAAAGACACATCCTGCATCAGATAATAGTCAGATTTGATGACTCAGACACCTTTAAAACTGGAATTTGTTGATTTAGATATTTATTAGTCATAGAGTAACATAGTAATCAATGTAGAAACATGCAGCATTTTTTCTTTTCATACATCTTGATTTCAAGTTTTTTTCAGTAAAACATTGATACATTTGTCATATAATTTAATAATGTATCACATATTATTATTACATGGTACATTGAAACATCATTATAAATAACTTGGAAATCTCAAAAAAGTTAAAGTTAGGAAAAAAATAATCATCATTCATAGTTCCATCATTTGGAAACACAGTGTTGACCGTTTGGTGCATCTCAGCAGTTAACTTGATGTGCCTATCTTAAAATACTTGTGATAATATGTTATTATAAAATTATATGTACCATTTTTTAAACAATTTTTCTTTATAAAAGTCATTCAGGCTCATTGTAGACAGATTTATCATATTGCACCCATTTCCCCCCAAAGTAAACCCTGTCCACATCAAAATGTATTTTCTTACAGCACTTTCATTGCAGTTTCATGTACTTGAGCTCACACTGTTTATACTGGTTTAAAACACGATTAACACAGCATTGCTTACAAGTTTTGAAAGGAGATGATAGGAAGCAGCTGATTGGTGCTTTTATCTGCAGGAGTTTTATTAGTCTTTTCCAATTAAAAATTCCCAGTGCTCTTTTCAGTCAGTATGAGAGTTTGAAAGCTATTATTCAGTCCCTTTGCATTGGAAATAACTATCTGATATGTTATGCAGTTCTACTTTTGTGGAGGGTAAATTAAAAAGATCATATTCTCTCTGCACCGTTTCAGGTCCTATACATAGTTTTACAGTATGTCAATAGGGCCAGTTTCTATGTTATTTGACCATTGCAAGGGTTGCCTTCAGAACTCTGCAGGGGTGTGAAGTTATGAAACACAAGTGAAGAAGAGTGTGTTTATTGGTGTTTAGAATTCAGTGCTGCTGCAACCCACACTAAAAATAATAGTTATCATTTGTTGAGAATTTTCAAGAATCTCATGTATATTATTTTTAATTGGCACAACTTTCCAAGTAAAAGTTCAGTATTATGGGTCCATTTTACAGGTGAGGAAACTGAGACTCAGAAAGATTATCAAAAGTTGCTCCAAACCACACTAGTTAATAGGAGAGCTGCTATTCAAACCTAGTTCTGTCTGACTCCTCGGCCTACATTTATCCCATCACATTTTCCTGCCTTTCTTTGGACCCAGTTTGATACCTCATGACCAAAGAAGCACCCAAGAGACTAGAGAATAACCAGAATCAATGAAAGAACCTACGTAAAAATCATAACTATAACTGAATCACTTTTCCTGGGGGGAAAAAGAGAATGTATTGGTAACAGGTGTCACATGAAAGATTCATGGTAGTTAATGGCAAACCCACCTCCTTACTCTTCATCTCAGCTCAGGAAACAATGGGGTGGGGACTGGAAATGTTCTTGTGCTTTAGAAGTGAGACATTGCTGTTTGGGATCGGAGAAGAAATCTTCTGACCTGGAGATATATTAAAAGCTGAAATTAATTCTTGAGAGAAGTTGTGGAAATCTCTTCATAAGTTCCCCAAAGCAGAAAGTTTCATTCATCTGGGGTCATAAACATTATCTTCTCTGAGCCCAGAAGTGTGCTCATTGCACCATCGAGCCCCACTCCCTCTGCCCATCACTCCACAGCAGGGCTCCCGAGAGACCTCTTTGCTCTTATGCTCCTCAGTTGCCCACTGGTCCCTAAGACATCCCAACCTTGGAATTCCCACAGCCACCTCTAGCCCATCATGTCAGCCTCCCTGGGTAAGCCCACCCCACCTGGAGCTGCCCATTAGTTACCCTGAGATGTGGTTTGTATCCTATTCCTGCCACACAAGAATCTGCTGTCACAACTGTGTCCTATTTCATAGTATTTAAGCTCCCTTGTATTTGCATAAAATCCTCCTCCTCAGATGCCAGTTCTACCTTCCCCTTGGCTTGTGCAGGTTCTCTCACCTTTCCACACACCTGCCCTTGTGCTCTTAATTCTTCAGTCTAGTATGACATCTTCAATCATGATCTAATCATCACCTATTACTTGTTGCAAGATGCTGCCCCCAAATTCCAAGTACTCCCTCCCTGACCAACCCCAGCCCTGGCCTCCATGTTTGTACTCAACTTTCTCTTAGATTTCATCTACAAGGTCTTTGACCCATTTTTCCCACTTTGATTTGTCTTCTTGGTTTGTTACAATCTGTTTATAATCTGCTAGCTCTTCAGCACGTTCAGAAACTTTCACTCAGAAAAAAAGTCTGATCCTGTTTGGTCCCCACTAAACTAAAACTAGAAGGGTGGGACCGATCATCTTTCTTCACTGAACTAAAATGCATTGAGCATGATTTTGTGTTAGCATCATGCTAGGGCTGAGAGGAAAGATGAACTGCCATAACCACTTGTTTCCAGCAGTCTGTGAGTCTTCTGGGAAGATGGATACGTTCAGAAGCTATAACAACTGTATCAGTATCTGAGGAATGCTGTAACAAATTACCACAAACAGGTCACTTAAAACAACAGGGAGCCAGATGTGGTGGCACATGCTTGTAATCCCAGCAGCTCAGGAGGCCAAAACAGGAGGATAAGAGTTCAAAGCCAAGCTCAGGAAAAGCGAGGTGCTGAGCAACTCTGTGAGACCCTGTCTCTAAACAAAATATAGAATAGGGCTGGGGATGTGGCTCAGTGGTTGAGTGCCCCTGAGTTCAATCCCCTGTACCAAAAAAAGGAATTTATTCTCTCACAGTTCTGGAAGTTACAAGTCTGAGATCAAAGTGTCAGCAAGGTCTGTTCCTTCACTAGGATCCAAGAGAGAATGCATTCCATGTCTGTCCCTAGTAGTATTCTAGTAGCTGCTGGCCATCCTTGACATTCCTTGGCCTGTAGGTGCATCCCTCTGTTCTCTGTCTCCCTCAACACAGGATGTTCTCCCAAAGTGTCTCTCTATCCAAATGTCCCTCTTCTTATAGGACATCAGTCATTGAATTAAATACCCCCTAATCCAGTATAAACTCAACTTGATTCCATCTCAAAGATCCTGTTTCCCAATAAGGTCACATTCACAGGTAGGGGGAGTTAGGACTTCAGCATATCCTTTTTTCACAGGGACACAATTTAACTCACAACATCAACCCTCCCCCAAGGCTTGAGGGAGGGGAAATACAATATAATATGGAGATCTGGTGATCCATTTCAAAGAGGGGACATGAACAGTGAGGGTATTGTGTTGCTGAAGCACCTGATTGTGAAAGTGAGATTAGACTTCAAAAAGAAGGTAACTTTTGAGTGAGAGCTTGGGAGAGAAATGGGACCTCACTGAGGATAGAAGGAACCAGGGGCAAGCTAGGAGGAGGGAGGCAGTGTGGATAAAGAACAGAGGGTGAGAGGTCACTGCGCAGCAGAGAAAGGCCAGAAATTCCAAGTGAGGAGGAAAGGCAGTGGAAGGTAGCTCCTGTGTCAAGATGGTGGTGGTCTGTGCCAGAGTTCCCACTTTATCCTAATGGTGGGAGAGTGCTCCATGAGGACACTCAGTTACCAAGGATCTTTTGAATGGATTAATGAAGATATGGCTTCCCTTCAAAATCTTCAGAGCAAAGACTTCAGGGCTCCTAGAAACACCTTTAAATACTGAACCTTGCTACAGTCTTACCACAGGGCAGGATGTTGGGTTAGACAGAGACCCAGGGAAAGAGGTAAAGAGAGGAAGAGATAGCTCCTGGGGAGGGTGTCAGGAGAGAGATGAGGGAAGCCAGCTCTGCTGACCTCCCTGAGCTGACACAAATCATGGCTAGGGAAACTATGACAACCAACCACAGGGCTTTCCTAGAAACCCTGAGCTTTAAAGCACGCTGTCAGGTTGTGGAAGTAGAAATCCATATTGGGAAAAAAATAATCCAAAGTCATTCTCTCTTCCTTACCACCACAATTCAGATCCTCTCATGCAGAAGTCAACTTCGGTGACTGTTAAAATTAGTTTAACATCTCTTTTTGTTTGTCTCTTGCTTGCTTGCTTGCTTGCTTGCTTGTTTTTAGTTCCAAAAAAACAAAAACATGTCAGAGTTCATTAGCCTTCTACTGTACTTTACTAATTAGAACTTTGGAGAATTGTTTTTTGCTTATGAGTATATTTATTATATAACACAGTCCATCTTTATTGTTTAGAGCTGATGTGATTAGCATCACATTTCACTCTGACATATTTCCTTTAAAATGTTCATAATTGTACACATTTTATTAAGAAGACATTGAAAAACAAGGTGAAGGGATAATAGATATTCTCAAGAGTGAGTCAAGGGATTACTTTTCATTCTTTATTTAAATCAACATTTCCTACAGAAATCTTTAATGCACTTACTCTTTGACCAAAGGACATTTTGAAAGCAGCTTTTCACTAAACTTACCAGGAAACTCAGTAACTCTATTTAGCAAAATTAAAAATAGATGAATAAATAAATAAGACACAAGGGGAAATGGCTTTACGACTCTGTTATGTCAGGCCATGGAACTCTGATGTGAAATGTAGACATAATTCCTTGGGTTTCATTGTATCCAATATCTGAAGAACTTCAGCCCTGACTCTTACTTACTGTGTGCTTTTGGAAGGTTATTTATTTCTCTGATTCTTAATGTTCTGATGTGTAAAATGGAAATCACAACTATCTCGCAAGATGCTTGTTAGAATTAAAGCAGACAAAAACGTGGATTTGAAATTTTGAGGGGGTTGGTATGCTATTGATTGCCATAGGAATTTGTAAGGAGGACATGCAGCAGGGAATACGAGTCCATTGCAAATCTCCAATCCAAATGCATGGTGTGGTGGCTTTTATCTGTAATAACTTATAGGATCTTAGCTTTAGACGGGACTTTAGATTTCATCCCCTTCCCAGCATAAGTTTCCTCTCCATAAATACCCTTCTAGAGGGTCATCAGATTTCTACTTTGAAGATTGTAGAAGTGTTTAAATTTTGGTGCTGCAGGGGAGGGGTCTTACAACTTCACATTTACTAAGAAAGCACTTTTTTCCCAATCGTCTAATGCTCTTCAACAAAAGAAAGGCTCTCCTTAGTTCAAGAATGTACCCTTCACCCTCAAATTACTTAAGTGTCAGGGACTTTTGTAATTGCTGAATATTCATGTTACTTGAACCTACACTTAAATCGAAATTCCTCATTGTCTAGTAGAAGATGTCTTCTCTTTTACTGAATGGAGAGTTCCTTTAATCTTGGAAGTGGGCCTTTTTGGAGAGCATTCCAAAGTGCCAATCAAGACAAGTGCTCTACCTTGCCTTTGAACTCAATGAGCCAAAAGTGTGTCCGTAAACTCCAGCTTCAGGTTACCATAGAGTAAGAGGTGGCGGGAAGATCCTGAGTACATTAAAATCTCAACCCCGTTTATCTTGGCTTTTGTTGGAGCTGTCAACACAGAGCGTTCCAATTAGTCTGGTTCTCCCTTTCCTCTTCAGTATCACGTTCTCCGTGAACTTGGTTGGGGAGAGGGACAGAAGCTATTCATAATCAGAGTTTCTGTGGCTCTGCACGGGGCAGGGATGAAGATAACATAACAGAATGCCCTCTGAATTGAGCTGATGGCTGGGTTCAGATATTATATAACCTTTTCCTCCACTAACTGAACATAAGAACATAGGTGGGTGGGGGTGGGTGATGAGATAGTCAACAATAAGTCAATGGGTTAGAAAAGAAGAGATTTGAAGAACTGTAGAACCTGCTTTTCCAGTAGTTAAAAGTCAAGTTTATTACTCAGTGTTTCATGATTGTGGAATAGTTGATATGCCTACCAGATTGTACCCTAACTTATAAACACAAAGCAACAGAAAATATTTTCTCCCAGAAGATGTAGATGCGGATATTTTATTTCTGTGCATATGAGCTTTTGTAAACACCAAGAGCTTCAGCTCTCATCCTGCTGCAGCCAGTCAGCCCTTGAAATCAGACACACATTAGGACTCGTGACCAAAGGTGCCAGCTTATCAGATAGGAAGGATCAAATTGGGAAGGATAGAAGGGAGACACTTTTGAGTCAGCTTCCAAGAAAATTTCCAGGAGGAAACTACAAAGGCATATATGAGGGGTCATAAATCCAAATGCCTACAGAAGCCTGGCAGTTAATGTAAATGACAGCGTGGATGGATATGAGGCTCGGAATAATGAGGGTCCCGCAAACTGGGAGAGAGCTTAAGGGAATCAGACAGTACTCAGTTCCAGTCAACTGTTGTCAGGTTGAAAAGGAACCTAATATTAATGGACGATTTCCTAAGAGAAGTTGGACTCCAAGTGTGAATGTACCATTTTCCAATTTAAAAAAATCACTGTGCAGAGCCGGGCAAGGTGGCGCTCGCCTGTAATCCAGGCAGCTTGGGAGGCTGAGGCAGGAAGATCACCAGTTCAAGCCAACCTCAGCAATAGCAAGACGCTAAGCAACTCAGTGAGACCCTCTCTCTAAATAAAATACAAAATCGGGCGGGGGGTGTGGCTCAGTGACCGAGTACCCCAGAGTTCAATCCCCAGTACCAAAAAAAAAAAAAAAAAATTCACTGTGCAAGTCAAATCATTCCTGGACCCCATAACATGCTTGGACTTCCAAGTTGCCATATTGATCCCAGGAATTGAAAACCATAAGGATGAGGTGGAAACCAATTATTTATTTTTCTTGCTTGACTTTGGTCACAAATGATTGACATAATAAATATAAACTAGTCCCCTACCAAAGAAGAAAATGAATGGGCTTTAGGAAAATTTAAGAGGTCAGTGTATTTGCAGCAGTAAAGGATTCCTAGATGTCATAAAAGAGATGATTCAAAAAGAAAAGGAATTCAGGAGGCCAAAGAGAACATAAAGCAAATTCAGAGTTTGAATAAGAGATAGAACATGGAAATAAAGAACAAAAGCCCAATCCCCATTTGGGGGAAAAAAAAAAAATGAAACAAAAGTACGAGGTTCTGCCCAAAGAGGATAGATTCGGACCTTCTGGAAAAGAAGAGAATAATTAATAGACTCATCACGAGATTTGACTCTTGATGAGCCTGTGGAGATAGTTACCTAAATTGTCTTCTAGCACGCATTATGGTAAGTAGCATTGTTGATGTGCATTCCATAGGACGGCAAGAGGAAATTAACAGGAATATGAAGGGGGTGGTGTTCATTAAATGCACCTGGGAAAGTCCAAATTAAATTTGTTTCTGTTCTGTACAATATTATAGAGCCTTTAATATAGATTCTAACCTACTGAAAGCAGAATAAAGTATTTTGGAAGAAATGGGCACCAGTGGGAAACAGAGCTGTTCTGTAGCTAATCTAAGAACAACTGTTCTTCTGGACCATGGATTTTGAAGCTGGAATGAGAGGCCCCTGGCAAGGAATCGGGAGCTTGTCACGTAAACCAAGAGGAATATTTTGGGCCAGACTTGAAGACCAAACAGGAGAGCTTTAAACTGAGATTTAAGGGGGATAAAGTAGAGAATGTTCAAATGAAACTGCCCACGGAGGGGCAGCAGGTGTAGGCTAGAAATAAGAGGCACCGGCAGAGGTGGTGCCAAGCAGTTCTCCTGAGGAACTGGAAGGGAGGAACATGGGGGTCACACCTACAGCTGGGGCACATTTGCCAATGGCACAGAGGGAGGGGGCACACTGACTGAGTCATGGTCTTAGGGGAGACAGCTGGACCTTAGAGACAGCAGGTAACGACAGGATGGGGTGGAGCACACATCTACAGAGCAGGACTAGGTACTGACGGAGGATGACAGGTTCACATAAATCACAGTCACTGAGATGGGTGTTAAGAACGCACACACAAGTGTAAGAAGTCACACACGTCAGAGTGGAAGCAAAGCACAGAGCATATGGCTGAGATTTGCAAAAGGACGAAATTGAAAAGATTTTGCTGGCAGTGTATACTACAGCTTCTCAGGCAGAGCAAGGCTGATGCTTTTCTATTTAAGATTTTTTTAACTGGCGCAGGAGGGAGGTGGCATAGGGAAGGGAGTGGGTATTTATTCAGGCATCTGCCCCATCTAATGAATTTTTGACTTGCCTTGCTAATGGTTTCATGATTGAGAGATAGGGGAAACAGAAGAAAGAACTTTCTCTGGACTTCATCTGACCAGAAGGCAGCAGGCTGGTTGAGGGTGTGGAAGGCACAGGAAGCTTGGGAGGAGGTCACCAGACCGTGCTGGAGTTTTATGATAGCAAAAGAAAGAAATATGATATGTAGCTAAGTGTGTGCCCTCTACTACCCTTCCTGCTCCCTCTGCTTCTCACTTTTCCCTCTGGCATCTCCAGCCCCATCCTAGCAATAATTCCAGTTCAGACTTCAGGGTCACTGCTGGGGACTTCAGGAGTCCAAAAGACTCCATGTTTCTTGCTCAGGAAGTTGAGGAAAGCAAAAACCACCAATCCAAATTCAGCAGGAAAGATTACTGCTTGTATTTCAAGCTAGCACTCAGAATTCATGAGGCCACAAAGCCAGTTTCATACAAGAAATTCTATTTTGGGCTTATGTGAGTGTCTGTCATATGTATGATAGATACACACTCAATATTCCCAACAACCCAGCCAGGAAGGTGATATTATCCCAATTCAACCATGAAGAAACTAAGAGACAGAAACTAAATGGCTTGCCCAAGGACATAAAGGAAGTAAATGAACTATGGCTTGAACCCAGACCTTTCTGGCTTCTAACCAGAGTTCCTTCAGCTCCACCAACCTGGCTCCAAAACTAGACATTGTACTTTCGGTACTGAGGGGTTAATTGGCTTTTGTGGGCAAGTGCAGGAGCCCAACCTCAACATAATATTGTTTCTATGGGGAAATGTGCTCAGAGTAACAAACAACTGGCTTAACCAAGGAACTTTTGTAACCTGACCTATCGTAAGTTGGGCACTGCCTCATGTTCAGAAGGGCTGGTTGTGGGAGAGAGATCAGGCACATTCAGCCTACGTCCCCTGACTCCATAATATCATTCCCCATCTAGCTTTTCATCTGTCTCAGCCTCATCTACAAATAGCCCTAGCAGTACCTACCATAGATGGATCCTTTGGGAAAAGACCAGGGGGACCCTTGGGTGTGTAAGGCAGCCAGCGTAGTTCAGGAGTGCAGACAACATGTGACATGTGGGGACTGAGATTCATCCTAACAGCTGAGGGCCAGGTTGAGTAGGAGAAGAGAGCAGAGAGTGAGGCAGAGCTCTACAGGCACTCCCTGGGGTCCAGCTGGTGAAATATGGACCTGCTTCCTGGCTTTGCCTCTGCCCACCCCGCAGGCAGTTCCCCTTTATAACCTTGGTTGGCCAGGACGCAGGAAGTGGCCTTTCTCAGCAAGAGGCTCAGTTCTAGCAAAAAGCCACCTTCTCAGGCCTTTGGGGCTTATGTTTCAGTAAGTTGTCCTCACCTGCCTGTGTCTTAACTGTTCCTGTGCACCTTCAGGTCCTGGACTGAATGACACTGCAGACATTCCTCTCCAACCCTCCCCCTCTCCCTCTAGGCAAGGATTTCTTTTTGTCCCAGTATTTGACTTTGCTCACTGATAAATGCTCCAGCCAAACTGGCCTGAAGGGGATTTTCTTTCCACGAAACTGAATAACTCTTCAAAAGGAGAAAGAATTGCCAAGAAAGAGCCAAATTTTGAATTTTTTGTCCTTTTTTTTTTTTTTTTTTTTTTTTTTTTGTGATTGGGGAAGGGAGCTCCTTTTTCCTGGCAAGAACAGAAACTGACTAGAAAAACATCCTGAAGACTCAGGCTTGGCCCTTTGTTACTTTGGGCTAAGTGTAGATAGAGTTGAAAGACCAATTGGGAGGCCAAGACAATGGACTCTCTGATGAGTGTCATGGAATTCCAAGCAATCAGAGTGGCCAGACCTGAGCTGGGATCTGGGGCCCATGCATGGAATCTGGGTATTAAATAGGAGCAAACCCAGCCCACAGCTTTGGAGTCACTACCTTTTGGGACTTGGGTTGGCTGTTCCATTTCTGTTGGATGCCTCTGGGCACAGCAGTGGAAGCTGGGCACGGAGGGGAGTGAAGGGGTAAAGGGTAGGGACCGGAAATCAGGAGCTGGCATTTCCATTCCGGCTCTTGACCTCCCCTGCTGCACCTTCAAGGACTGATCTCAGTTCTAACAGTTACCACAAGGATGCCATGACTCAGACAAAAACCACCGGCCGCCCTGGTGTGGCGTGGGTCTGTGTGTGCCCTTTTACCATCACATATTTCTAATCATCCCCTACCACTGCCCACCATGGGTACCTTATGGAGTAAGATTTTTGTCAGTCATAAAGCTGATCTTAGTAGTTTTCTCATTTTTATTATTCAACATCCATTTACCATTCAGTCAGTTTCTCTGGTTACCAAGTGATGTAATTGGTTTAATTATTTTTTAAAAAAGAAATTTAACCCATTAGTTAGCCTGTGTCACCTGTATTGTGATTAACTGCACGAATACTATTCTACATTAAGGCCATGTTAAAAGCAACTCATGAGTTTCATTTATACTTTGAAAGACTCCTTGAAACCTGTGATCCCTTGACTAGGAATCCCTGAATCCCAAAGACCACTTAAAATGTGAACAATCTGTCATCTGTGATTTTACAGGTAATTTTTCACACATGCAAATGACTGAGGAAGTGTCTTCATAGGTGAAGGGAATTTCGGACTTATACAATAAGTTACATCCTGAGCAAGTTTCCCCTCCAGTATCAGCCTTTTCCCCACCTCAGGCCCTTTCTTGAGCTCGCCCCTCTTTCTTGCTCCCTGTGTTTCCGCCCACTCCCTCCTGATCTGTGGTCTCCAGTCCCCTCATCATTCATCAACATAGATTTTACTGAGTGCCATGAACGCCCGTCTTGTCTCAAATATGGAACAAAGCCAGGGAATACCTTGCTCCTTGAAGCCGAAATACACTCAGCCAGCACAAATCTGTTGGCAGGAGCAGCAGGCACAAGAGTCCGATTCAGAGTACAAGAACAGCTATTTATAAAGCCTCCTTCCTGCTTGTTGGGTATTCACTTTCCCTTGAACCGAAGGGGCCACTGCTGCGCCTTGGGAAAGATTATTCTATCCGCAGCTCCGTGCCTGAGGGTCACCAAGTGCCCATAATGATGAGCAGTGAGAACAGAGGACAGCAGGCAGGGTGGATTAGAGGTGGTGATAAGCCCTCTGATGGGCCAGGCAGCTGAGTGTGCGGATGATACAGATGGCCTCTGTAGCACCTGTGAGGGTACAGTCACCAGCCCCTTCCAGGACTAGACATCTTGGTCTGAGAGTCCACCTGCCTTGTTTTGTTTTAACTCTTGATGTAAACTTTGGTTAAAACAATTACTAAACTTCCAAACGCATTTGGGATTCAAATACCATAGGATGTTAGCAGGTAAAGTGCTCTCAATATTATTACTAACATTTATCATTCTGTTAGATGTGCATCAACTGTAGCTGCATTTGCCCTTTCTGTGTTTCTGCTATGCCTGCTTAATTTACTGGATTATGATCTACCTTAAAAATCAGATCCTAGTCTAGTATCTTCAGTGAAAGTAGGAATAACACCACTAATAACCCAGCAAACCCAAAAGGATATTATGTGAGATCGTTTGTTTTGCTTTTTAATTGATATGAACCTTATGAAAATTAATGTCCAGAAATGGCCTGTTGGCTAAGTATAGTTTTACCAGATGTGTAGTGTTTGGACTATACCGTGTTCTCTTATAAAGTCAAATTAGTTGCCAACACTAATATTCAAGATATATTACATTAAAAAATACACATTTCAGGATTCTCTTTCAAAAATGGCAGCTCTGGTCATTCTTGGGCCCACACTCCTACAGGGTGAGTGTTGTGCAGCACCTGGGTCCTCCCACCCTGTCCGTATGGTGTTACCTCAGACTGCTCGGGGGGCTCGGCGGAACGTTAGAAATCAGTTAGTCCTAGCCCTGCATTGTAAGTTAATGAAACTAAGGCCTAGGAATCACAAGTGACTCTAGTGGTGTCACATGCTGGTGTGTATGAGGACAGAGACTGGAAGGCGGCCTCCTGCCTGCTGGTCCAGCATAGTCTCCACCACATGGTTCTGCCCCCTCCACACAACACCGTCTTGTGGGTAGCATCTGTCTCTCCAGGTCCCCCAACCTGACACTGACTGACATCGAGGGCCCAACTAACTATTTGAGTCATGAGCTACTCGGGGAACCTGATTATCAAAGCCCAAACCACAAAAAGGAACACCTTCACTTCAAGGGCTTCTATTTCTAGAAATAACTATAGTGTTCTCTGTGTAAACTTCTGAGCCCAAAGAAATGTTTTCATGTTTTGACTTCTGACAACTTCAAAAGTCCATTGCCTTTAAAACTTCCTTGATTCTCAGAAAAGGGCCACCAGGAGCTCGTGGTGGTGGAGAGAGCTAAATACATTGCCTCCGCTGGTACAGATGCCCAGCGGCTAGCTTGGTTTCACTTATGGGCACCCTTGAAAACAGGCTATTCATAGCTGTCAGGATGATGACTGATTCCAGCCCTAAATGGCTGACAAACATAAAAGAACATTTTTAATTAGTCGTCTTTTTTCCTCATCTGTCAAATGAAAAGAGTCAACTAACTAGTGTGCAATTGATGTTATTGTCTTATAAACCACGGGGAAATTAAGAGAGCCCAGAAACAGTCACTCCGCGGTGTCACTACTGGTATTTCTCATTCCTCTACATGGCTGAGAGCTCTTTGGACCCCAGAAGAGACTCTTCTGCCTCAAGAATGGGTTCACCTGGATAAGACTAGAGCCTGACCTGGCACCTAGGAGTCTTGTGGATCTGGGAATCAACCTCAGGACAACTGGCTAAGAATTAGTCATCTCCAGCTGAAAGGTGATTATGAGAGGGAAAGAAAAAGCCGCCAAAGAAAACTCAGGAAGAGAGATGCTGAGGACACATTCCAACAGTCATTAAAACATTGTTAGTTTTATTTTTTTCAGAAAATATTGGCCACCTGGGATAGACCCCCACCCTGCTCCTGCCCTTGTCCCTATGGCCTCAGGGATTGAGTCCTCCAGAGACTGTGACTCCTAGCAACAAGGGAGGAGCGGTACTGGCACTTCCTGTGCATTCCACACCTCCCTTCACAACTTAGATGGGTAGAAAATAATGCCCCGACTTTGTAGAAAAAGAAGTGAAGATTCAAAGAACTTAAATAACTTGCCCAGTCAGGAAGTGGCAAAGTCAGGCCTAAACTCTGGCCTTGCAGCTTC
This sequence comes from Sciurus vulgaris, assembly GCF_902686455.1. Lineage (NCBI taxonomy): Eukaryota > Metazoa > Chordata > Mammalia > Rodentia > Sciuridae > Sciurus > Sciurus vulgaris. The sequence continues at coordinate 87,135,755 of NC_136470.1, forward strand.
CAAATGCCATGTTCTTGTACGATGCCAGGTGAAATAGACAGAAGCCCAAGGCCACGGTCAGCAGCACAGTCTTCAGTGAAGGCAGGTGAAGTGGCTGGGAAATCATCTTCAAAAAAGTAGGAACATCTGGTGCTCAGGCTGTCTGCTTGGCAAGGAGACAGGGGCTGTGTCTCCTGCCTCCCATGGTAGGGTATCACCTGCCTCTAGGCTCTTGCCAGAGATGTTGGAAAAGTGATTATGGCAGAGTCATGCTGATGGTGGGAAAGGAAGATGAGGCAGAGGAAAATTCAATCTTTCTTTTTTTTTTTTTTTTAAGGGTACTTTTTTGTTGTTGTTGTTGCAGATGAACAGAATGCCTTTATTTTATTTTCATGTGGTGCTAAGGATCAAATCCAGAGCCTCACACATGCTAGGAAAATGCTTTGCCACTGAGCTACAACCCCAGCCCAATCTTGAATTTCTTTAATTTCTGATTATCTACCACCAAGGTTCTGGGAAATAAATGTGATAAGACATGAAAATTTTTTAACAAAGTGAAAAAAACTAAAGGGCCAAGTGCTGGGCACAGTGGTGCACGCTTGTAATTCCAGCAGCTCAGGAGGCTGAGGCAGGAGGATTGAGAGTTTGAAGCCAGCCTCAGAAGCTTAGCAAGGCTCTAATCAACTTAGGGAGACCCTGTCTCTAAATAAAATATAAAAAAGGGCTGGGATGTGGCTAAGCAATCCCTGGTTTAAAAAAAAAAAAAAAAAAAAAAAGTCAGCAGGGTGGGGGTGGGTGTCCATGAGAATAGAATGCATTCATTTTTAACCAAAAAGTGCCTGTGTTAAAAGAGGACAAATAGAGACAGGCCTGATGGGGCACAGCTGTAGTCCCAAATGCTCAGGAGGTTGAGGTGGGAGAATCACAAGTTCAGGGCCAGCATGGGCCACTTAGCAAAACCCTGTCTGGAAAAAAATCACAAATAGAAACTTTTAGATTTTGAACACATGGTCTCCTGTGGGTCAGTGGTCGAATGTTAGAGTCTAGGTGAAGCTATTAAAAGTATGTAAGCTCTGTGAGGCCAGAGATCCTGCCTATCTTACTTGTCACTTACTTCTAGGTCTTACACAGCACAGGGCCCATAATAGTTATCAATAAATGCTCAGTGGTTGGATGGATGGACAGACAGATGAATGGATGGATGGGTAGGTGAATGGGTGGATAGATGGATGGATGGGCTGAAGCCAAAAAGTGCTATCCTTCAGTTACACCCCTAGAAAACTGATGTCCAGTGCCTCTCAGAAAATGCTGTCTGTCATCTATCATGTCATCTGAGACAAAACTTGAGGTGTCACTTTGACTAACTCTTTTTCACTCACTCCTTACAATTAGCCAGCTCTGTCAATTCCACCTTCTAAGCGTTAGCTTGTGAATCTCCCCCAACACCTTTTACCTTTATTCAGACCCTTCCCAATTCTCTCCTCAGTTCCTCTACCACATTCAAACTGTTCTCCAAGTCTTCAGTTTCTGTGTTAGCCCTTTCAGTCCATTCTCCATAGCTGCACACAATGATCTTTAAAAAATACAAATATGCCAGACACATTGGTACACACCTGTCATTCTAGCAACTTGGGAGGCTGAGGTGGGAGGATTGCAAATTCAAGGCTAGCCTGGGCAACATAGAGAGACCCTGTCTCAATAAAAAAGAACTGAGAAGTAATTCAGTGGTAAAGTGCCCCTGGGTTCAATCCCCAGTACCAAAAGGTAAAAATTTTTAAATTATACAAAACACAAATCTGATCAAGTTACTAATACTACCACCTGCCTCACTACAATTTAAGAATGGTCCTCGACTCCCTATGGACTTTAAGATCAAACTCAGACACCCAAGAGTAGCATCTCTGTCTTCACGATCTTGCTCCAGTCTGCCTCTCCAACCAAACCTGGCCAAGCCCCACCTTGAGTTCTAATTCAGTGCCTGGCACTATGGTTTAAATGTGCTGTGTCCCCACCAAAACTCATGTTGAGCCTTGGTCCCCCTATAATGATGTTGAGAGGTTGGTGGGGGCTTTAAGAGGTATTCAGATCATAATTCCTTCATGAAGGAATTAATGTAGTTCCCTTGAGAGTGGCTTATTATAAGGCACATTCAGCTTCCTTAAGTCATTCTTTCTTTTCCCCTGATTTGTCTTGCTTCCTCTCTCAAACATGTGTTCCTTCCGCACACACCCACTTCTCCTTTTAGCTTCTTCACCATGATTGTTACAGAAGCCAAGCCAGCACCATGCTCTTAGAATGGAAGCTAAACTAACCTCCTTTCTTTACAAATTACCTTGTCTCAGGTATTTTGTTATACTAATGGAAAACAAACTAAGACACCTGGGCTTCTTCCTCTTCCTTGAATGCTTGTCCTCCACTTTCTCCTTGAATGCTTGCTCCAACTTCCCCTCACCCATCTAAGATTTCGGTATCCCTCCTATATACCCCAGTACATAGTACACAGTGCATCACAAAGTAGTCTGCTTCCTTGCCTCTCCTTTCAGGTTCCTGTTTCATGGAATGCTGCATTTGTTCTTGACTGCATCTGGTACACCCTTTCCTGGTCCCTGGCACAATGAATGTTTGTTGAATTATAAATATTTTGTCTCGCATCAAATGTGCACTTTCTCAGAAGCATATATGCAATCACATTGTGTCTTTGGCTAATCATGTGACTAGTCAAAATAATTAACCAAGGATTTGGGTGTGGTCTCTGACTCTGGGAAAAAAAATCTATTAAATTAGTCATGAGGGGGAACATATATTTTAGCCAAAAGTGAAGACATTTGATCTAACAAATATGACTATATATTTTTCTTGCCCAGAAAAATATGACTACATAATATCTACCACTATACAACAAAATCTATCATTTTTGCTTTACCATTATCCAAATATGTCAACTGAAGGTACTAGCTAATATAATTAACTAAAGTTCTTGATAAGCAATGAGTATTATGTGAAGCACTTTGCTGTTATTTAATCTTCTCAACTATCCTTTGAAGTAGATCTTACTATCTCCATTTTACAGATGAGAAAGCTGAGGTTTAAAGAGATCAAACAACTTTCCAGAAGTAGCACAGCCAGCAATGGATGAGTAGTGCAGTTGATCCTCTGTCCTTCTGCGATACTGACCTTCTTAACTTTATTAGATCATCAGGAGAACCACGAATGGACAAAAAAATAGCTCTGGCTTCCAGAAATTTTTATTAAAACTCTAAATCTCCTGTCAATAACTTTCCAAAAGTCATGATTCAGACCAGCAGTGCTACTTGAAAATGGACTCACTATGCAAGTCTCCTGGCTACAGAGATGCTCTTGCTGCTGGAAAGGGATGCTTGACCTTGGTGATTCCGATGATCTGTGCTGTTCCTGTTACTTGGTCTCTTCCATCGTTGACTGTTGAAAGGCAACTGACTCTCAATCTGTTCTCCCTGAGGAGTTCACTCCTTCAGGTCTAATGAGTTCTGTCCTTGTCCATGTTTTTCACGCAATGAGATCTACAGCAATGTTTCTCAAAGTCCTGTCCACTGACCATACACATAACGATCACCAGAACACTCATAAAAATGCATATTCTTGGACTTCACCCCACAACACCCTACTGGAGCTCTGGAAGCAGCATTTTAATCACATTCCCTAGGAAATTCTTATGAATACTAACATTTGAAAACTATAGATAGAGTCTACTTACAACCACCAGCAACAACTTGTTATAAAATGAAGAATCACATGCTCCGGCCCTGAACTACTAAATCAGAATCTGCATTTCCACACATCTCTGTTGAGGGAACCCCTATTTAGAACAATGCTCCCCAGTGGTTTTTACATCATGGCATGCTTAAAAACTGAAAACAGCTATTCCTGACATTGACTATATAGCTGTATCTCAGGCACACCTGTGCATGGCACACTAGATGAGAATCACAGGTCTAAATCACTCCCAGTCCTTCCAACTTTTTTATAAGGCTTAATTCCTTACACCTTACTTGTTCTTATTTCCTTCATCATTTATCACTTATTTTTATGCACACTAATGATCAAAAAGGCTACTTCCCAACCAACTAGATCTTAGAAATCTTCATACAAATGGAAGAACACAGTCTCACCTCCAAATTCTAGGTAGACTGTTGGAGAAATGATGCAGAGAAGATGTCTGTCATTCTGATGAGTCATCTGCTGTGGCTGAAGGAAAATCAGAAAGAAATAAGAACCTTCCTCCCCTCTGGAGAATGCTCCTTCCCCTTGGTCCACAAATCTAAGGACAGAGGATTAGCGACATTCAAGGTGGCTTCCTCTCTCCTGAGTGCCAGAAGGAATGTGATTTTGCTTAATCCTTCCTTAGCAAAATCTGTCAGCTTGTAAACTGGACAGGTGTCCCTTCTCTTAGCCAGACCCTGATAATGGGGTGACAGTTGGGGTGGAAGGAATGGAATACCTTCAGAAACACTTCCTGGTGAGACCATCTGATCAAAACCACCAAGTATCAGGCACACCATCTGACTTTGCAAAGCCCCAGCTACTCGGGAACCCCATTGATTGCTTTTCTCTCTCTCTCTCTCTCTCTCTCTCTCTCTCTCTCTCTCTCTCTCTCTCTCTCTCTCTCTCTCTCTCTCTCTCTCAAGCAAATGTTCAAAAATTTTAAAGTTTGAAATGGTGAGCTCCTACTTTGAAGCACATTTGACAACATCTACCTCTAAATGAAGGGTCATCGTGGTCTAAGCAAATATATTTGGGTGGGGGGGTGACTACTGCTATCAAACTTTCCTGCAATCTATTGCTTCTCTCTGCTTCCCCCAGAGAAAAGACAAAGCAGCATATATTTTGGCTGTGTAAGTGTGGTGTGGATCTATCTCCTCTGTCCTAAGACCGCAGGCCCTAAGTCTCAAATGGCTCCCCTGTGGTACCTCAGCCATACCCAAAAGAGGGCTCTACCTAAGTTCCGCTGAATTAGTAGTTGAAGAGAGAGTTACCAGACCAGAGCATGTTGTCATTTGCCACCTCTGGTTGATTTTCCATGGAGCTCTTTCTTGATACACTTCAAGGCAAGCAGGCCTTTCTCCTGCTTGCTTCGAGCTGCATCAGGAAAAGTTCAGAGAAGTTCAGAGAGCAGTTACCAGTTCACCCAGAGTTGTCATGATGTATGAGAAATGAGGGGGTTTGGGGCTGGAGATGTAGCCCATTGGTGGAGCACTTGCTTAGCAGGCCCAAGACCCTGGGTTCAATCCCCAGCACCAAAAAAAAAAAAAAAAAAAAAAAAGGAAAGAAAGAATGAGGTTTTATCTAAGGTCCCAGCAAGAACAGTTGGTAATCGTTTCGATTCCTTGGTCATCTGATTAACAAGTACTAAACATGTAAGATTAGGGAATGCTTAGGACTTGGGCCTCCTGGACCAAATAACATAACTCTGTTCCTTGACCATTTCAAGTACAGAATATTGAGCCATGTCTCTGCTCCGTGTTCCAGGATGAAGAACAAGCTGTGGTACTTTGAATTTGGTACCTCAGAGACCTTTGCAGCCACTTGCAAGAAACTCCACGACCACATCGAGTTGGAGGTAAGCTCCAGGTGGGGAGAAGGCTTCCTGAACTGGTTTCTATTCCTGGAATATCATACATGCATTCTCAAGATGTAGCCTCTTGGGTCCTTAAGAGGGGAGCCAGAGTGCAGTCTGTTTTTTGTGTCTGTCCTGTCCCCACGCCTCCATGAGAAGCCTCCAGTTGCTGGGTCTATCCAGGGAATCCTTGGGGCTCTGGGACGCTCAGTCCATTCTGGCTCTCAGCCGTCCTTCAGTGTGACCCAACTGCTTCCCTCCCCACCCCTCCAAAGAAACAAGGACAGTTACCACCAGCACAGGGTGAGGGGCTGCTATGGGGTAGAGGCAGTGTCCCAAGCCTGGAACTGGTGGCCATGAAGCAGCAGAGTAGGGGGCTTGGAGGTAGAGAGTTGACCAAACCGCCCCCAGCTCACCCACTGGCTTCGGGGAGCTGCTCTCAGGGGTGCCGGTCAGCCTCGTGAGTGTGCAGCCTGAGCAGTCACAGAGCCCCTGTGTTCAGAAGGGTCCTATTCCAATGCTCTTCTGCCTTTGGCCTGAAATTCTTGGCGATTTTTAAACGAAGCACCCTGCCTTTTCACTCTGAACTGAGCCCCACCAATTACGCAGCTGATCCCACTGGCGCGTTCGCGTGTTCCTAACTCTTCGGCACTTGTAGCAGCCTGCCTCGGATGGTTTGCCTGTCCTGTTGGCACCCCTCCCCTGGTAGATAAGCAGCCCCGCTTCCCACCCCCACCCCTCTCTAGAGCTGCTCTCCCCAAGTCTCTCAGGGACTGCTGTGAGCACCTCTCCTTGGTCTCTAGCCACCCAAAAGCCTCCATGACTGTGCTGGAGGCCCGGGCATCCCTTTGAAAAGAGCATTAGGCCTGCAGTACTGTGGGAAAGCCCCACCATGCCACTCCCTGCCGGAAGGGAGGCTGTGTGCACACTCCCAGGGAGTTTTCACAAACAAACACTAAGCCAGAGGTTCTGAGCAGCTCTATTTGACTCATCTGCCTGCCTGCCTCTCCCCTTTGGTTGCTAGGTTACTGACACCAGGGTGGGAGGCACCGATCCTTGCCTAATCCCCTGTACTTTTGGCCAGCTCAGTCAGTGGGCACAGAGGCCCAGGAGCCAGGGGAACTGGGTCCCCAGGTGGTAGATGGCTGAGGTCACCTGCACCTGGAAGAGGCTGAGGAGCCAACCCTGCTCTATTTACAGGCAAACACACTGCCAGGGAACTGTGGCTGAAGGAGGAGGCTTTGGCCAGGGGATTGAGTGTGGCCAACAGAGATCTGTGTGCATTTTTCCTGTTGGCATGATCGCCTGGTGGGATCTCTTTAAATGTACCACAAGTGAGGGACAGCCCTGGCCTAACCGCGGCCAGCTGCACACAGCGCCTGCCTGTTCTCCCTGCAGCTGGCCTTGCCTCCAGGGCCCGCCCTCCTGGCTTCAGGCTGGCCTTGCCCCACTGTCCCCTCTGGGTCCAAGACACAGCAGCACTTCCTCAACCGCAGGGGGGCTGGTGGTCTAGTGGCAAAAGACACTGGTGGCTTCTGGAGGAGTGGGGTTGTTCACACTGTGGGTTGTTGGGACTTTTCAAAAGCACTTCCTGTTTTCCTTATCTCCCTATAATGAGTCTTTTTAGTATTTATTCATGAGGGTAAGCTGGAGGAAGTGGGGGTAAGGTTGTCATGTGACAGTGGCTTCTGACAGCCCAAGAGATTGGGGCAGGCACCATTTCTGCATTCAGAGAACAGTGGGTGTATGGTCCACCCACTATTGTGTGATCCAGAGGGGGACTGTGGGGTGGAGGGTGGGGGACAAGGCATGTGAGTGACAGGTGTAAAGAGAATGCAAAGCAGAGCAGGTAGTTGTGAGAGCATCAGGGACCTCAGGGAAAGCAGGTGAGAGAAGCGACACGTTAAGTGACCATCTAAACGTGGCTGATGCAGCACTCAGCAGCCCAGGCCTGGGGGGACTCACCAGCCCCAGGTCAGTGAGGCCCAGAACACCCCATACAGGTATTTCTACATCATTTTGCTGTTTTCAAAACTCTGCCACAGCCTTTATTCCAAGTCACACAATGGCCTTGTGAACTAAGTAGGCCAAGGATTATTCCATTATCACCTCCATTTTATGAAAAAGCAAACCAAGGCAAAGATAGTTAGAAGGGTAAATAGAAGGAAGAGAAAAAATAAAAAGGGACAAAGTCACATGCTTTAACTGCCTACCATGACACATCCTCATTTGATAGGAAAACCATCCAGGTAAGTATTGCCACATTTTTAAGATGATGCTGAGATACCTTCAATACTTGATCGAGACTTCATTGCTGGAAACTGGGAAGAGAAGATTCCAGGTCTCCTGGAGTGAGTTGGGCAGAGATTTACCTACCAAGTGTTAAAACCCAGCAAATCCTTCAGTCTGGGTCCACGGTTCTTTTTAACTCCATGATCTGTGGGACTGTTCGATTCCCTCTCAGTTCAGGCAGTTGTACAACTCTGCCAGAAAGGATTCTCAAAGATCAGAGGACACAGTCCTACTGTTCATTTGAGGAAGGAATCAGAGATTCAGGCGGACGGCAGGAGACAGTAGGAGAGGAAAACTGCCCTAAAGCTTACAAAAGATTTTTCCACACAGCATCTCACTTTATCTTGACCCACGGGACATGCTGGGCAGATATTCATGTCCTCACCCTGCAGATGAGGAAACTACAGCTGAGGGGTTTGGTGACCTGAGAAAGGACACAACTGTAAGGAACTCAGGGAACAGAGAGTGAAGTCCATTTATTTCTTTTTGATCACTTTAGTCAAAGGTTGGATAGTGAAACTAAAGCCCAAATGAGACTTTGCAGAGAAGTTCTCCACTGAAAGTCATTCATGTGGTTTACAGACTCTCTGAGGCTAGTAACTGACTGAGAAGGAATAGGAGACTTGGTTCCATCTCTGAAATAAAGCTCATACCCACCTGACACAAGAAAATAGCCCAGGAAATACAAGATGGTGTGTTTCCTTAACAAGTGCTCACTTAACAAGTGCTAAGGAAACTAGATTCAAAGAGTCCCGGCAGCCACCCTAGTCAGATCACTCTGGACCCTATTTTGGCAGCCCAATGACTCAAGCAGGGAAGGAGGTGACCCAGATCTATGGCTCGCCTGCAGAAACTTGGCTGCAGTGAAGGGGCCCCAACTGAGACTCACAAGGCCTGGGATTAGCTTTGTTCTATTCTTGGGATAGGTGATTTGCTGAACTCGAGCCTCAGTATTCACATCTGTATAATGGAGTAGGAGGCAACTGACCTATCTCTTTGATTATTTGAGTTAGACTTTTGAAGCCTTGTGTTTTTTAAGTTAATTATTTAATTCATTTAATTTAATTATTGATAGGGAAATTTACTTATTTATTTTTGGTCTGGATGAAACCCAGGTACTCTTTGCTACTGACCCCAGCCCATTTTATTTTTTATTTTGAGACAGGCTCTCACTAAGTTGCCCAGGCTGGCTTTGAACTTGGAATTCTCCTGCCTCCGCCTCCAGAGTTGCTGGGATTACAGGCATGTGCCCCGGCACCTCTTTTGGGGTCTTGTTATTGTTGTTGTTTTATTTTGTTTTCATTGAACTGGCGGTAGTGCTGAGTGTCTCCCTAAATCTGCAAAGCAGCTTTAGGTGGCAAGTGTCCTAATCACCTTCCCAGAGCAGGGGAACAGGAGGCTGAGAGAAGGTAAGGAGCTCACCTGAGGTTCACAACTATGAGTGGTCAGGTCAGACTTCCATCCCATTTGCCAGAAACCCAAGAGTGTCAGGGTTGGAAAGGCACTTGAGAAGCTCAGTCTAGAGCATATGCTCTCAACCTGGTATGGGACCTATCCATTCTGCTAATTATTCACAGTCTCTGATTCATTGTGACATTCAGATAACGTTACAATCAGGCATGAGATTTTTATCTTTATCAAGAAGGGAGCATTAAAAATATTGCAAATGGTCTCCATAGAAGAACTAAGAATAAGGGCTTTACTTGCAATGTGGGTGCTAGATACTTTCTGAGTGTATGGGCTTTACCTGGAACAGGGGCATTGGATATTCTGCTTCCAAGGCCTCCTCTCAGGGTGCTCTCCCATGCCTCTTTGCTTCCAAACAGACCCTTTATATTTATCCTAACCTGATTTCACCTGCATAAACAGGTGAGGGAGGCTCACAGTGAGTCACCTCCCCAAGCCCAGGCTCAGAATAGCCTTGCAAAGATTTTTAGACGTGATCACAGTTAGGTCGAAAAAACCAGGCAAGCTGCAACTCGAGCATTCATTTTACATTCTGCAGAAAAATTTCATTTTTCTGCCTAAAAATAAGAACTCCCCCAACTCCTTGATACTTAATCTAATCTTTAAAACAATGTTCACAAGAGAAGGCTAGTCAGTTCCACTAAAATGAACCCGACACTGGGAAACATAAATGCTGTTCAAAAAAATCCAGTATATGTGGGGGATCTCTGTATATTGTTACCCTTTTTCACTGAGATTTTAAAAATAACAAATTATTGAGGACAGTTTTATCAAACACTCCCACTTCCCCCTCATTCAGAATTGATTTTTCAATATCGTTTCTTATTTCCTTTCAGTACTTTTCATCAAAGAAATAAGATACTACAAGTAAACCTGAAGTCCCCCGCACCCACTTTGCGCTCTACAACCTGTGTTTTTTACTCACCCTTGTGTCCCTGAGCTCTCTTTGCGCTGATGTTGCTAGAGCTGGTTCCATATTTTTACCTGCTCTCTAGTGCTCCATGGATGTCCCAGCCACTGTTGGCAAGGAGGAGCAGAAATGGGGACTCTCAGAAACTGCTGGTGGGAACCTGCGTGGTAGACCACCTTGGAGCGGATTGGGTAATCCACACTAAATGCATTTATGGACTGTCTGACCCAGCAGGTGCTTCTCACGCTAGACCTGGAGAATTTCCTGCACTGAGCCTGAGATGAGCATGGGAGTGCAGTGAAGGGCCTTTTTTTTTTTTTTTTTTTTTAAACAACGAAACAGAACCAACCAGGTTGGGCACACCTGTAATCCCAGCAGCTTGGGAGGCTGAGACAAGACAATCTTGAGTTCAAAGCCAATTGCAATTTAGTGAGGTCCTAAGCAACTTAGTGAGACCCTCTCTCTAAATAAACTACAAAAAAAGGACTGAGGATGTGGCTTATTGGTTAAGTACCCCTGGGTTCAATCCCCCCTACCACCCAATTAACTGTATTGGTCTAACACCTTAAAAGAGATTGAGTGACTCTACCAAATGCCACTGAATTGTATATTTCAAAATGATTAATTTTGTCTTCTGTGAATTTTACCTTCCACCCCCCACAAAAAAAAAAAAAAAATGGTTTAAAAGTGCAGAGTGAACTAGGTACCATATCATGATCTGGGTGGGTCTCACCTATGAGAATCCTAAAACCTAAAAGTAGCATTGAGCACCATTTGACCCAGCTATCCCACTCCTCAGTATATACCCAAAGGACTTAAAAATCAGCATATAACAGTGATGCAGCCACATCAATGTTTATAGCAGCTCAACTTACAATAGCTAAACTGTGAAATCAACCTATGTGCCCTTCAACAGAAACATGGATAAAAAAATGTGGTATATATAGATGATGGAATATTACTCAGCCTTAAAAAAGAATGAAATGATGGCATTTGCCAGTAAATGGACGGAACTGGAGAATATCATGCTGAGTGAAATAAGCCAATCCCAAAAAACCAAAGACTGAATGTTTCCTCTGACATGTGGATGCTAATTCATAATAAAGGGGGGAGGCTAGGGAAGAACAGAGTTACTTTAGATTAGGTAGAGGGTAGTGAAGGGACAGATGGGAGGAGGTAGGGGGTAGGAAGGATAATAGAATGAATCAGACATTATTACCCTGTGTACATATATAACTATACAACCGGTGGGATTCTACATCATGTACAACCAGAAGAATGAGACATTATACTTCACTATATATGATGTATCAAAGTGCATTCTACTGTCATGTATAACTAATTAAAACAAATTTTAAAAGAAGAAATGTGTATTATAAAAGCTACTATTTACCAAGTCAGCAGAAGATGAATAAATTTGGGGAAAAATTTTTTTAAAAATTAAGCACAGCTATATATGCATAAAGAAGCTTCACAAAGAATGAGTCAGGCCAGACACAGAGGCACAGGCCTGTAATCCCAGCTACACCAGAGGCTGAGGCAGGAGGATCCCAAGGTCAAGGCCAGTCTCAGCAACTTAGCGAGACCCTACCTCAGCATTTATAAAGGGCTAGGGATATAGCTCAGCAGAGTCAGCCTCTCTCCATTCACTCCCCAGTACTGCAGGGTAGGGGTTTAATAAAAGAGTCAATTTAAGGTTAGGTAAATTCCTTCAGCTACTCCAGTCCAATCCAGTGCCACTATTTTTCAAATGAGAGAAATGAAGGACTTTATAGGTTCAGTTGCTTGACTGCGTTCACCCAGCCAGACCGTGACAGAGAAGAACCCCTGGCTCTCAAACTGTAACAGGGGCACTCTCTTATTCCGCCTTGCCACCCACCCACTGGATAACACACTCTTAAACTGAAGGAGATGAGACCTTTAAGCCTGGGTCTCTTCTGTCATGCTATGAACCTTCTTGGCCTCGGCAGGTGGAGCCTGCCGGAACTTGGAGTAAGAAGGGCAGAAAGTGACCGTTCAAGCCAGCCAGCCAGCCACGGGGAATGAAATGGAGGGGGAACCTGAGAAAATAAAAGGGGCAACCGGATGTGCATCAAACTGTAGAGGCAAAAGTAAGACTAGAATGCTCTTTAGAGAGACGTCCTCCTTCTGGTCTGTCCCCTTCCCCAGTCAAGTCCAGCGCTCTCCTCTTTCTAGCATCATCCATTGCGCGAACGTGAAGTTCAGCTCTCGCCACTTCGGATTTCCTCTTCTTGTCCACCTACTTGTTCTCCCTGCTCAGAGGCCTCTATCTGGCTTTCTTCCTGCTCTCTACTGATACGTGAGCTACCCTCTTTCCCCTCTTTGCAAAGTAATGCAAATGCACGGTTACAACATCTCGAAATATGGAGGGGCAAAAAGAAAAGTGACCCAGAGTCTCACCAACAAACAGATCAGCACCACTGGAACACTGGCCTCATTTCAATCCCATAATAATATCAGCCCCCTCATGTCGTTAACGTCAGGCCTCCTGAGGACCTCTGGGATCGATGGTTTGGTTTTGCTAAATCATCATCCATTGTTAAAGGCAGTACATCATCCCCATCTCTCCACTTCTTTCAACCATGCATTTACTACCAGTTTCCTTGGCTGATGCTTAGAATTGTTCTGCTGACCAAGAAGAAATTGTTTCTGTCCATTTTCCCTTAGAAAATCTATTGTTTGCTTGCAGTTCTGATGCATAACTTTTTCTCTCAAACGACCCTCTTTCATTTCCCTCAAATGTGCACCCTGTAGTTCACGTCAAGTCTCTATTCCTCCATATGCTTTTATTTTTCAGTTCTTTCCCACTTCCTTTGTTCCTGGTGAATTGCTTTGATTTGCTTTTGTCTTTAGATCCCTGGTGATATAGACTTTGTGTCTTCCAAGGACTTAGGAATAACTTTTATAAAGATGAAGTTTAATGCTCACACTTTCTCCAAGTAGTTGGGTGATATATGGTAGATTTGACAGACAGAACCCCAGGAAATCTCAGAGGACGAAGGCTGAAGGTCACATGATTTACATGCTGTATAAGAACCCTCTCCACCAACAGGTTTCTGGAAGATGCTGTCAGCTAACCTCTGCCCCAAAGGGCTTAGCTTTTTAGCCAACAAGGTGTCTTGGTAAAAGAGTAACTTTTCCCAAGCAATGGCCACCAAACAATTACATTTTTTAAGTAAAAATGAACTATGAGGCCCCATCAGTGGGAAAGGTATTCATTCTCTTAGACATTTTAGAATATTGAAAAGAATCCGTGGTCCCCATCACCACCTCCAGATACTTGGGGACCTCAGGGAGGAGAAACACTTCAATTCTTCTTTTTCCTCTACAACTGAACTATTAGAGAATTGTAAATACAAATATGTCTTGTTGACTGGAGCAGATAAGTCTGTTTTCTTAACTTAGTATGGGAGGTCATAGATTTGCTGATCCTAGTCTTCCTTAGAGAAGGAGCAAAGAAGGTAGGAGAAATGACTCTTAAAGGGAGGACATAGAATCTCACAAGGGATCGGATAAATGCCTCTGAACACAAATACATATTATAACTCAAGTTTATAAGGATTGACAAATGAAGGACAATAGTGGCCACTCACTGAACATAGCCAGCTCTGTTCTGTCACTTTCAGACATTGTTTTATTTAATCCTCATAACAACTGTGCATAGTGTCTATTATTCTCATTATTTAAACAAAGAAACTGAGTCTCAGGAAGCAAGTACTCCAAGATTAGATGAGTTTTAAGCCTGCATTTGTGATGCCAGTCTCATGTGTCCCCACAAAGCCAGGTACAATCAGTAGGAGATGTCCTCTGCATTACACTTCTGCTTTCCACCTAATTCATGTCTCTAGTTGATAGAGGACTTGGCATGCGGATTAGGTAGTCAGCTTTGTGAAGCAAGGGCTTTCTTATTCATCCTGTATTCCCAGGCCCATCACAGAGTCTGAAATGAAGTACTTCCCTCAGGAGTTATTTGTTGATTATAAAATTAAACCAGAGTGTGAAAATCCCATATTTAGTGTGAACATTAATAGAAATTGCCACTTGACCAGCCTTAAGTCACACCTTTTTATTGGAAGTCACTAGAATAAAAGGGACTTATCCTGCTCCATTTGTAACACAAAGTGGGGGGTGGCAGAGCTTGCAGCCTGGCACTCGGGCCTTCTCCTAACCCTGCACCAAGTGGGAAGACCTCCCACGCCCTGCTCTGAGCTGTCGCTGGGATCTTGGAAAGTAGCAGAGGGTCTGGGACAACTGAGAACCAGGACAGGAAATGCCAGGGTTCTCCCACCTCTTTCCCACCAGAATTAAGACAGTGAGTGGGCAGAACCCATATGGCAGCAAGGATGCTGGGCAGTTGTGGGGTTGGAGGACATAATCCTGCAGGGCAGAAGAACAGGTCTCCATTTGGAACCCTTTTTATTGCCCAGGGGCCTACCTGCCCTTGAGCTCTGCCAGTCCCTAAGGCCACCAGTTTTGCTCTGCCTGCAGGAGAGTTGGACTCCTCAGAAAACCTCCTCCAGCCCAGATTGGTCTCAGCTCCTCAGACAGACAGCAAAACCTATTAATCTGCATCCAAAGCAAGAATACCTTAACACACCAGGGTTTTTCTAAGCTTGGGGAGGGCAGAGTGGTGGATAGGAAAAGGCTTTGCCCTCTGTCCAACTCTGAGGCAACCCACCACCGTGAGCTCTGAGAAACGGCAGTTTTGTTTTGGAAACTGGCACCCAGTGCCGGCTCACTCCTGGAAATGAATTAGGGCCCCCCACCCCCAGCTGCAGTGTTCTACTTCCAGCGCCTCTGCCAACACCCCTTCCAGCTGCCCCTCTCAAAGGCACCATTGTGCCTGCCTGGCACAGCAACAGAGGAGGGCTGAAGAGGAAGAAAACATTTTCTGCCCATGGGTTGTTCTTAAGCAGGTTGTGTGTACATGGCTTCAGGGCTGCATTCCCTGAGCCCACACAAACCCGCCAGAACTCCATCATCCCTGTCACAGATGGCAGCCTCTTTCCAGTGTAACTGGCCCTCCACGGCTCACTTCGCGTCAGAGAACTCGAAACACACAGCTGGGTGGACAGGGCTGGACAGAAAGGAGGAGGAGAGTGTCACAGTGACACTTTCTCCATCTAGCACACTTCTGCCTGCCAAAGTAAATTCTGAACTCGGACTCTCTGAACTGGAAAGGGTAAGCCCCACTTACCACTCAATAAAAGATTCATTCTAGCACATTCTGATAAGTGGGCCTCCAGTCTCCTGAATACTCCAAGAACAGCAATAGGAGTCTCACTGCTTCTCAATAAGCCTGCTCCATTGTTGGACAGTGCTGATTTCCAGAAAGTTCTTCCTAATGTCGAATGAGAGTTGTGTGTCCTATTCCTCACCATCCGCTTCCCTGGTCGGCACTTGGTACAACACTTGGAACAAACTCAGTACACAGTAAGTGTTTGTGAATTAAATGGACTGGATTCCTCATTCATTGGACCTATGTTCATCCTCCAGAGCCACACAGAACTTTCCTCCTTGGTCCTCCACATGCCCTCTCTTCCTAGGGCTAAAGATGTGTCTTCCACATTGTCTCCCATTAATCTTCACTGGGCTACATGTCCCCAGTTCCTTATATGACTGCATTTATAGACATATAATTATCCTGACCACTCTTCTCTTGAGAGATTCCATTTTTTTTCAATGTCTTCTTTAAAATGAAAAATTGAGTCAGGCATCATGGTGCACGCCTGTAATCCCAGCAGCTCGGGAGGCTGAGGCAAGAGGACTGTGAGTTCACAGCAGGTTCGGGAACTTAGCAAACCCCTAAACAATCTAGTGAGACCCTGTCTCTAAATAAAAACTGAAAAGAACTGGGGATGTGGCTCAATGATTAAGTGCTCTTGGATTCAATCCCTGGTACCAAAAAAGAAAGAGAGAGAGAGAGAGAGAGAGAAGGAAGGAAGGAAGGAAGGAAGGAAGGAAGGAAGGAAGGAAGGAAGGAAGGAAGGAAGGAAGGAAGGAAGGAAGGAAGGAAGGAAGGAAGGAAGGAAGGAAGGAAGGAAGGAAGGAAGGAAGGAAGGAAGGAAGGAAGGAAGGAAGGAGAAAAACTGCATTATCTTGAATTTTTCTAGAATACTCCCAATGTGGTCTCATAGGTAACAAAGCACACAATTAACAGGCATCCTAAGTTGGACTGGCTTCTTGATTTTGCTGCTTGTCCTCATGCAGGAAACCCGGATACTTACAAAGATACCACAAACCCTAAACAAAGACCTTCCTTAGTTTCAATGTTTCCTCATTTGCAAAAGTGAGGGTACAAATACTGACATTTCAAGGTTGTAAGGATTAGTCATAAAATACATGAAGTGCTTGGTTCCTAACAGTTACTCAATAAATCAATTGACATTATATAACATATATGTGTATCACTATATTTATCTAACTGCCCACAACAGACACCAGCTCCTTAAACAATATAAACAACCTCTCTGAATACAGATTGACCTACATGCCAGGCCAATTTTTGTATGTAGATAGTACTAGACTATCTTTCCAGTAATACTGTCACCCCTCATCAGTAACTCTCAATATAGCGCCTTTTCTTCCCTGACAATATCAGATTATTAACACTAAAAGCTTTCTCTCTAGTTCTTCTCTAGGGAAAACAGATATCATTGTTTGCCCTGGGTGTTTTTCTTTCAGTCTCAGTAAATTTCTCTATTTCTGGCCACATATCTTGCAGATATGAAAATATCTACTTCCTTTTCTGTTTTGTTGCCTCCAGTCAGTGGGATCCTAGAGCCCCAATTTTGGCTGCATCTTTTCTCAACTTTCCTTTGGACAATGCCTTCTAGATCCTTGAAATTGATGATAGTGGGAGTATTTACATCATAGAACATAACAGAGTTACTTTTTTGTTTTCCTGGAGAGCCTGTTATTAAGCATTTAGCAGCAGGCGTCTGTTTCGAGCACTGATCTGCAGTGAGCACCTGGAGGATAGGGACTCTCCACCCCCAAGGTCCAGCAGAGAATAAGTAGGCTCTCATTATTATTGATGGATGGATGAGCGCTTTTGTCCTTCATCTCTTAATGCCTCTCTCATGTGAAGTGTACCTTCTGTGCCCTATTCTTGATACCATATAGGTCTGTGGATTTCCTATAGCTGTTGATCAGAGGACCACTTTGTGCAGACTTGGGTTAACCCTCCACCTCTCTCTATCTGGGACATTCAGTCCACTTTATTTGGTCACTATATTCAATCAGAGAGGTTGGGAGCATTCATCTGGAAGGAAGGAAATCTTGCCAGATTTTTTTAAGGAACACCTTGGTTTCCATATTAGGATTTCTCCACACATTCTTCCTTTCAATTCACAAATGTGTTGGACACCTGATGTGGGTAAGCCATGCCAGCATCTATGGAGAACACAAAGCTGCGGGTCCTATGTTCTCACCTTCTAGGAGCTTCAGATTTCCTGGGGTTCAGGTGAATATGCATAACACAGAACAAACATTCCATAGATGAGGGGAAAGCTAGGCAATGCAAATCTAGAGGAGGGGGAGATTATTTTCTAGCTAGAGCACTGGGAATTGCCTTCTAGAAGAGATGCTTCTCTGCTGGCAGGGTAGGATTTTACGAGGAATACAAAGAACTGGTGGGCAACTTGGGCATTTTGCAATAGCAGAAAGAAAAGTAGGCCCCAACACTGTGGGACCCAGCTAGCAGTCTTCCTCACCTACTCTCCTCTTTCCAACCAAAGGAGATCTTACTGGGTTAACATTTCAGCCTGCCAAGCCAGTCAGAGGGCGGCAACTTTCCTCCCACCCTAGCTAATTTATGCTCCCACTGTAAATGAACGTCACCACCCGTCCTTCCCAGGCTCTATAGGCCCCTGCGACTGCACGGGGAAGTTCACTTATGCCGTCTGTCTAAAGTCTTTTCTGTGTCCTGTTCCTTCAAAAAAGGGGTGGAGAGGGAAGAAGTGGTCAGGTGTATGTCAGTTACCTCTCTGCCCTTCAGTGACTATCTGAGGCTCTGACATGGAGCCCAGGCCTCCAGGAGACCATCCTCGCCTCCTGCTCACCACCAACCCTAGCAGACATAGTCCACCTCTTCCTTGATCTTCTCTCTTCTTCCCCACTGAAACTGAAATATTGTTTTTGCTAAAAATGGGTCCAGTATTTCCTTCTTTCCTCTTCAAAAGACCTATGCTCTGCCCAATCCTCTCACTCACTGAGAAAAGAAAGGACACCAGTATCAGTCCCCAGACCAACATCATACTACTCTTTTTAGCATCTTCCATTCTATCTATATCCCATTCTAGTATCTCCAATTTCCTCTTCTGTCTATGCATTCATTCATCCCACAAGCATTAATGGAGTATCTTCTCTGCCTCAAATATCATGAAGGCCTTATCCTCAAATCACATCATCCTTTTAGAACCCATCTTCCCTCTCAGGTCCCATGTTACCACCAAACTACATTGCTCTTCTGATCCTCAGACCATGCTCCTTTACTATCAACATCCCTGGAGTCCCTGGTTCAGCCCTTCAGGTAGCTGTGTAAACTGGGTAAGGCAATTAACCAACTTTTGACCTTACTGATTTAGTTTTGGTAATTAGGAGTGCCCTTCAGTGTTCTATCTGGCCTTATCATTCTGATATTCTGTGCTTGGCCTTCATCCAATGACAGAGTTTCTCTTTGAAAAGTCACTCTTGACTTCTTGGTTGTCAATTCAAATGTCCACAGGTCTAGTTCTAGATCATCTGAGTCTTGTGGCCATTGGGCCATTGGGCCATTCCCTTGGCCTCTGTAGCCTTTGTTTTTCTCATCTATAAAATGAGGTAATTGGATTGGGTGACATTGCAAGATGTTTCAGGTCTTTGTTTCTGTGAGAGGACAGAACAGAGAAGAGAGGGAGACAGAGAAACCCTTTTTGGAAAGTACACAGGAAAACTCTGAAAGAAAGTGGCATCTGTAGAGTTTTGAAAGAAAGGTAGAGAGGGAGGGCATTGGAAAGGCACAAGTGTCCCCAAGGGCATCCTGCCATTACCAGACTGTGATAAGGGATCTAGGCCAGGATCATCACAGGCTGATGAAGGACTATAATGGGAGGTTTAGGCTGGCAACACCTGAACCCACTGATCCATCTGAACCTCACCAAAAAAACAGACAACCCAACCTGGGCCTGCTAATGAGATGTAATAGGAGGTACAAAGCCCCACTAATGAAGTATTCTTGCCAAAAAAGCCAACACTGTATCTGATCAAGGTCTTAGCGTAAAAAGACTAATTTAGTAAAATGCATGGGATAGACTGGGAATATGTTTTGTTTGTTTGTTTTTTTGTTGTTTTCCTTTTTTGTTTTTAAAGGCACCTCAGAGATGCAGTTAGCAAAGTCCAGACTCTGGGAAACACTATATTCAGCCTTATTCCTCAAGGTATGGTTCAGGAATGTGAATCATTAGCATCACCAGGAAATGTGTTACAAATGCAGAATCTCAGGCCCAACCCTAGACTTCCTGAATCAAAATCCTATTTTAATACAACACCCCCCTCCAAGTGATTTGCATGCACATTAGCTCTTGAACAGCACTGCTTTTCAGGACAAATGACCAACCAACCCATTTCTTTCCAAAGAAAGTTCAGAGAAAGAAAGAAAGGGGGTGGGGTGGGGAGAGAAAGGCAAACCAAGAAAAAGAAGTAGAGAATTTATAGATCAAAAGAAACCCAACTATATATCAACTAAATGCAATATGGAGACCCTTCAGACAAACCAGCTGTTTTTAAAAAAATGAGACTATTCAGGAAATTTGAACAATTACGGGATGTTTATTGAATTTAAGGAACAGTGACAATGTTGAGCTAATTTTCAAAGTCATCACTTAAAAATACACAGTATTTATGGATACATGATAAAAAAAAATCAAGATTAGCTATAAAGTAGTTCAGTACGGATGTGCAAAGAGAACTCCGGTTGATTTAAAACAGTATTAGCTGGGAATTACTAATTGCTGAGGTTGAGTTTTGGGGTAGATGGGGGTTATCATTCTATTTTCCTGTGTTTGGAAATACCCATAATAAAAAGATTTAAAAGAAAGACCACGGCAGAGTCCCTGAAGGCCTGGGTTTCACCTCCAAACTGGCCTACAGGAGGTCTTTCCCGAGAGCAACCAGCCCAGCGAGGGCTGTGAAATGTGCGCTCCAAACCAGAGAAAATCTTGCCTGATGTACAGCATGGCGAATGGAGGTTAGAAGGGGGAAATTCCTAGTTGCTAAAAACTGAAACAGGTCATCAAGTAGATTGTGGGATCTCCTGCTCTGAAGACCCGCAGGACCGGGTCAACAGGGCTGACTTGGAGGGGGCCTCCTCCCCTGCCTTTCCAGGTCACCGTGGCGGGCGGGCAGGAGGGGCGCGCAAAAACCCACGGTGGAGCGGGGGAAGCATCCATGCCCTTCCTCCTTCACCTCCTCTGCTCTTTGTCCCTCTTGGTGAGGACAGGGAACTGGGCGAGTCCAGGTTCTGCCCAGAATTACGGGATTGTAGGGATCCAACACATCAAGGGCGGGGTGGGGGTGGAGAGGAATACGAATTCCCAGTGCGTTTCATTTGCACATAAATACACATTCTCTCCTAACCTAGTCTCTAGTTACCTACGCGTTGGCCCACCAGCCAACCACCCCTGGCTCAGAGAGAAACCCAAACTGCGAGGTATTGTCTTCGCCAGGGGACCAGTGATGAGCGTTGCCGACAGCTGCGGGCGGGCCCCGCGGGGCCTGGGAGGAGGCTCCGACAGATTCCTGACTGCTTCCATGTGGACAGGAGTGGAGTTGGCCTCCCTGTACCCCGACTCCCACCTCGTGCCCAAAGAGCCTCCTGGGACCCAGGCGGCCCGCCGTCGGGTACCTGGCCGCTGGCGCACACCCGAAGCAGGATTCGGGCGTGTGCGCACTGGCTGCTCGGGACAAGAGCGCTCTGTTTCAGCTGCGCATCGGCTATAAATACCTGGTGCCGCTGCAGCGCTGCTCTGCTTGGAGGGGGGCCTGCCAACCCAGCCCGGGGTAGGATGGCTAGTGGCGCGCGCGGGGACCGCCGCCCTCCTTGCTGTGTCCCCAGGAGACGCCCGTGGTGGGAGCAGGGGGGAGGGGGCCGGATGACGTCATGGAACAGTTGGAGGATTTAGCTCAGGAACCCGCCGGGACCGGCGTTCCATTTAGGCTGACTGTGTTCCACTCTCAGCTCCACTTTCTCAGATTCAGCACACAGCCTTCCACCTTTCCCGAAAGCCGGGGTTCTGAAGGAAATCAGTGTATGATGGCTAGGCCGAGAACTCCGGAAAACGGGCACACAGGCGTGGGCTGGCAAGGCTCTCACCAGCACAGCCGGTTAAAATGCTTCCAGCAAAGCCTCAAGTAGTGACTGAACTGATTTCAGGGAAGAACTGTGCCTCATGGCACAGGGATTGAATAAAATGTAATGATAATGCAGATAGTTATGGAGTGCCACTGCATTCCAGAGACCAGTCAAACCCTGAGATAGATGTTATTCCCCCTCCACATTTTACCTATAACAAATTAAAGCTCAGAGAGGTTAAAGAACCAATCCAGAATCACATAGCTGTCGATTGACAAAGCCAAAATTTAACCCATATCTCTGTCTCCCACCCACACCCTTCCAGACACTACATTGCTTCTCACTTTTCAAGTAGGTGCATTTCAAGGGCTGGGACATCAGCCATCAAGAGAACCCAGGTTCCTATTACTTTCTCTGTTTGCCTCATCTACAGAGTAAGACCCAATAAGATTAATGGAGGAAGAGGGTAGACTATCAGAAAGCAGAGTGAGAACTATCTCCTTTCCCAGGGAGAGGTTAACAGTTGACCAGGTTAACAGCTAGCCCTCCTAGATGATTATGATTAGAGATGGAGAGGACAGAGTTTATAAATGTAGTAGGAAAGAAAGATAGCTGTATGGAATTCCTTTTGCCAAGGAGTATGCTGTGGGTTTTTTTTGTTTGTTTGTTTGGTTTTTGTTTTGTTTTGTTTTTAACAAACCTGGCTCAGAGACAAGATATAATAATACTAATATCCAACACTGTTGTGCCAGGCACTGCCCTAAGCACTTAGAACATGGAGCAGTAGTGGGAGATTTCAATAATTCAAACAACAGCTGGAAGTTTAATTTTGCTATAAGTCTAGCATCAGCACAAATCCCAATTTGCCTCACTGACTCATCTCCAGAGTAGGATCTAGCATCTGATGCCTGGGTTTGTATCCTAGCTCTGCCACAGTGGCAAGTTCTGTAGCCTTGAGCAAGCACCTTTGCCCCAGTAGACCTGTCCGTTGGGGGTAGCAGTGGTACTTCTTCATTGTGTTCATGGGATGTTGTAGGTGAAGGGCCAGAACCTGAGGAAGCAATCGCCATGCATGAGCTGCTAATGTTACCTCCCAGAAGTTATGGTGCTGTTTCAACCAACAATGAATAAATTGAGGTGACGTAGAAATAACTATGACCAAGAGGAGACGTGACCATTAGGTCTAGGAGAAGATAAGGGAAGGGAGACAACGCTGGGCTCATTTCAGAGAGTGTGGAGGAAAGTGTGACTTATGAACTCTAGCCTAGATTTCTAAGTAGGAATATGTGTATGAAGGATGGAAGGGTAAAGGGCATTCCAAAATAAATTTCCGACTAGTCATTAATCATATTGAGAAGAAAAAGAAAAGGAGTTTGTGTTTGGTTCTTAAGTCACTGTGACAGCACCCGGGAGCTCTAATAGACTCCATGCTTTAAGGGGACTTGTGCGCATACTTGCAGGGACAGGATGTGTGCAGGTACCTGGGTGTGACCACACAAAAGCAAATCAGATCCCTGAGCCTGGCTTCAGGCAAACGGAAGGCCAAGGAGAATGGTAGACAATGTTCAAAGCAAAACAATAGTAAAAACATGGAAAGCAGCACTTGACAAGGAGTCTGCCATTCTGGGAGAGTTTTTCTTCTCCAGAGTAGTAGCCCTAAACTAAAAATGAAAGAACAGATGCTGAAGCCCAAGGTAGATCAACAGAGACAACTGACCTTGGGAAACACACACACATTGGAATCCAAGTTGCTGGACAAACCTCTAGATGTCATTCAGGGCCCACTGTGGCAAGTCTAGAAAATGGAGTAGGTTCTATCCAAGAGAAGCAAATAGACATGACCCAGTTTTTAAAAAATAAGAAAAGGGCATATCCTGGAACCCACATATGGATATATTGTATTCCTATCCTTGGCAAGATTCTAGAATACGTAATTAACACAGAGATATTAGTGAGTTAATATAAGTTCTCTTATTTCTTTCCTGTTAGAGGTTGTAAGGGAGTCATGTAGAAAATCTTATTTGATCTCAGCACAATGTCTTATGTTTTGATGGAAAGAACACGGACTTGAGGCCTGGAGACCTGGATTTTAATCTATTCCACCATTAATTAATTAGATAACTAGAGGGAAGTTTTTTACCTCACCAGGTTTCTTTTATGAAATATGGGGCATGTTCTCTTCAGTCCTGCTCATCTCTAAGTTCCATGATTCCACCGTGTAATGGAAAGTGGGTTGATTACAGAACAGTGCAGAATGCAGAATGCAGAAGGTGCAGCCCCAATAGAACAGCCCCAAGGGCTGCAGGTGTACTGTGAATGGGCCCAAGGAAAGGAATTGGTCCCTGGTTTTGCCTTTGTACTTATGTTAATTACTTAATCCCCAAATGAGGAGAGAGCTAGGACCAAGGGTCACAAATGAAGATTTGATTGGACTGGAAGTGTTTGGAGCTGAAAGTCAGGTGAAATTAATTAACATAAATGCAAAGTCCTATGTCTAAGCTTTTTTTAAGCCTGCACACAGAGCATGGTGGCCCACATCTGTAAGCCCCACTATTTGGGAGACTGGGGCAGGAAGATCACAAGTTCAGGGCCAGCCTGGGAAATTTAGCAAGACCCTGTATCAAAATAAAAATGAAAAAGATTGGGAGGATAGCTCAGTGGTAGAGTAACCCTGGGTTAAATCCCCAGCAACTGCCCCCCAGGAAAAATTATCCTACACAAGTGCAATGTAGGGAAGAACTGGCGTAGAAATAGATCATGGGATAAAGGTTCAGGTGACTGAGATGACCACCCTTTCACTGTGAGGGGATGCCATCACCTAGCTGTTAATGGAAGGGCCAGCATAGCTTTCGCTGTGTGTAACAGTAAGGGTAATGGAGTGGGCAACCCGTGTTGAGCTTTTACCTGGGCCTTACCTGGTACCTCATTTCTGGGGTATGACAGCATCATGGAATTCCAACCCTGGCAAGTGCTGGCCTCATTGCTGCCTCCCCATCAGATCCTGTTTTTGGTGGTGTTCTCGGTGCCGAGTGTCTCACCAAGTACCTTGGTAACGAACTGGAGCGTGTACGTACAGTATAGGACAGCCAAAATGGGAAAGGGTCTGAAAACCAAATCCCACAGGAGAAGGTTAGGAGAGCGGACAGGCTGAAGCCAGAGGCGGCACAACCGCTGTGGTGGGCAAGGCGGAGGCATGGAGGAGTCGTTAAGGCTTGGGCTCTGACTGCCTGCTGCCAATCGGTGTGTTTCCACTTATAAGCCACATGCTGTCAAGCAAGTGACTTAGCCTCTCCTCTGTGCCTCGGTTTCCCCACACTTAGAGAGAGGGTATTCATAGTAGATTATCATGAAGATAATCAAGGAGATGTGTATAAAAGCTAATGTGGCAGATGGCAGTGCTTTATCCATATGCACCAAGATGGTGGTGATCATCAAATGTAACTGCTGGGCTTCCCCTTCGGAGGAGAAAGGATGTCATTCCACCTGGCTTCAGAGAGAAGAACGGGACCAAGGGATGTGTAGAAGCAAGAAAGAGAGAGAACCTAGGTCCACATAAAGAGACCAAATGTCTGGAGGTCTGGAGTGGAGGGTCTGCATTGGATAAGAGTCTTCTTACTGGTGTTTACCTCTGTAGCCCAAAGGCAGCACTGTGGGTCTCTTTTTAAAAAATATATATATATTTTTTTGGTATTTGTAGATGGACAGCATGCCTTTATTGTGTTTGTTTATTTTTACATGCTGCTAAGGGTCAAACCCAGTGCCTCCCACCTGCAAGGCACACTGCCACTGAACTGCAGCCCCAGGCCCTCCTTTTCTTCCTCCAAAGCCCAAAGCCACTAATAGCATCACAGGGCCCCACCCTCAAGACTTCATCTCATCCTGGCTACCTGCTCAAGTCCCCACCTCTTAATTCTGTTACAGTGGCAAATAACTCTCAACATGAGTTTTGGAGGAGACCTTCAAACCTTAGTAGTAGGCAAACTTTACAGTATATAGTAGATTTTTATCGCATGATTTTGACTTTACCTTCCGACAATAATGACAATAAAGGGCATGGACTTTGTAGTCAAGTTCTCCAAGTTTGAATCCCCATTTTGTAATTTATCAGCTGTAAATCTGGATAACAGTTCATCCAGTTGGTTCTTCTGAAATAAAAAATAAATTACCTACAATCCTAAGGAAGGAGGATCAGCGCTAATACATTTGTTGCTGTGCTGGTAAGCACTCCGCCAAGGTGGCTGACTCTAGAGCTATGAGACAGGCAAATTCAAGCCTCTGACCTCTCTTACCTGGTGGTGATGTAGTGGTGGAGATTGGTTAAATAAAGAAACTCTGCAAGTACATGTGTCAGATTTACACTTACAACACAGAAATGAAAGACGGGCAAGTTCTTAAAGACATCCAGATCCTAAAATCCTAAAATCTTGTATTTCTCACAGGAAATATAAAATAACAGGGAATAGTAATTCTTTTTTTTTTCTTGTCTTTTTTTTTTTTTTTTTTTCCTTTGGACCAGGAATTTAACCAAGGGGAACTTAACCACTAAAACCCTTTTTATTTTTTATTTTGAGACAGGGACTCACAAAGTTGATGAGGCTGACCTCAAACGTGTGATCCTCCTGCTCAGCCTCCCAGACTGTTGGGACTATAGGCATGCATCACTACGCCTGACTTTTTTTTTTTTTTTTTTTTTTTTTTCCTGCTTTTGCTTGTTGAAAATCTACTCTGTGTTAGGCTTTATATTCAGTATCTCTATGTATCTTTACAGTGGTTAGAAAGGGGCAGAATTGATGATAATGAGGTTGGACTGGAAACTGTTTGGCAATTAACTTGGGAACTTTCCCATGATCTCTAGATCTATTGAAGTCTTGGGCTGAGCTGACCCAGGACTGGATCCCCATCTTACTATAGTGGCTAAAGTATTAAACCTGAGCAAACCTACCTAAGATTCTGTTTCTGACAATGGCAGGGTGGTAGCTGAGGACCTGAAACATCCTTTAGAAGACCCCTCCCCACATACCTCTGGAGCACCCTAGGTTGAAGTCCACTGGACACCCTAACAGACACACACACCTCCAGAGTACCTTGGGTTGAAGTCCACTGGCCTTTTCTGTCTGTCCCCAGTGTGACGGAGTGGAGGTGGACCTGAGCAACATCTTCCTTGAAGGAATTGCCATTCTCAACATTCCCAGCATGTATGGAGGCACCAATCTCTGGGGAGAAACCAAGAAGAACAGGGCTGTGATCCGAGAAAGCAGAAAGAGCATCACTGACCCCAAGGAACTGAAATTCTGTGTCCAAGGTAAGCCACACATGAGGACAGTTGCTCTAGACAATGCCCCTGTGGAAGGTGTGCTAGCAAACCATCTCAGGACCTACAGCAGGCTCCACGGGAAGGCCTGACAGCCCGCCAAGATCTGGTGCTCGGGGAATATGGTGACTCATCGTCTCTGATGTTGCAAAACTTACAACCCTAATTGACAAAACAGAATTGCTAATAAGGGAGACCCACAGTCAGTAATCAAACCAGGGGGCTCAGTAAGGTTAGCTGTCAAGTGCTGCTCCCGTCAACACATGGTTACCAGTGTTCTCCCGTGTCCACATCCAAAAGTGGACTCTCGCTTCACCTTCATTTGAACCCAACTGGTCACTCCCTCTTTCTGGAAACGCTTTGTCTGCTTGGCTTCAAGGACTCCACTTACTCCAGGATTTCTTCCTACCTATCTCACTGGTCACTCTTTTCTCTCCAACCTCTGGATGCTGGAGGGTCCCCTGGCAGGGGTTCCCCTAGACCCTCTTTTCTATCTGCACTTGTTTCCTTGATGGCTTCATCCAGTCGTGAAGCACTATTTAAATACCACATTTGTGCCCATGATGATGCCAAACCAGTCTGACCTGTGCGGAGCCCCAGGCTCAGTGCCCTGCCTTACTCCTATTTTCCCTGGAGAGGGTAACAGACAGAGCAAGCTTCACGTGTCCCAGACTGAACTCCTCTGTCCAGCCCAGCTCACGGTAATTCCAGACTCCCCAGCACTTGAGTCAAAACCCTGGCACCATCCTCCAGGCCTCTCTTTATCTCACACCTCACATCCAGGCCATAGGAAAACCTGTTAGCTTGACTTTTCAGAAACATCGAGGAGCCAACCATTTTCAGCCACCACCTTCTGTCTTCTGGATCACTGCAGGTCCTCTTGCCTGGATCCCGTTCCTCCCTGTGCTGAATACAGTCTGTTCTCCCCAACACACTAGAGACCCCCATAAAAACATTAGATCATGACACTCTTCTGCTCAAAATCCTGCTGTGACTCTGAGTCAAAGGCAAAGGTCCTAATGTAACCAACAACCCCATACTCTGGCCTCCCACCACCTCCCAGACGCCATCTTCTGTGATTCCCCCTTCACTTTCTCTGGCTGTTTACACAGTGGGCGGCTTCTATGAACCCACTATTCATTCCATCTAGGAAAACCAGGCAGTATACCTCAGAGGACCTCAGCTGGGCCTTCTGCTTGTAACCCACCAAAATACAGAAGACAGCTTTCTGAAATTGCACTTAAAATGGTTTTCACCCCAATCCTTTAACAGCCACTTCCACAATGATCTGAATGGGGACTCAGGCAAAGCTTCTGGCATCTTGATTCCACGATCCACTGTTGGATTCTCATGAGTTTTCAGTGACCTGGTGAACCCCAGGAAAGAAAGAGGCCATGTGTCAGGGTGTTGGCAAGTCACCATATCAGCAACCAGGGAACTGGTTTCTAGTCCAAGTGCTGCTACCAATCTACTTCTTGGCATCTCGGTTGTCTTTGCTGTATAATCCACTTCTCATGTAAATCTTTAATAGTTGGATGGACGGGGTTGAACCAGATCATCAGTTCTTAATCCTGGCCTGCATATTGAAAATGAAGTTTGCTGGCCCTGCCAATCGACCAGATCAATCTCTGGGTTGATTCCTAGGAATCTATGTTTGTCTTGAGCTCCCTGGCTGACACTGATGGGCTTCCAATTTTGAGAACCACTTATAGAGACAAACAAATGCCCAGAGTCTCTTCTAGTATTCCATGGATCTGGGTCTGTGTTCTCTGATGTCCCGAACATAATCGCTAAGGTTGGATATAATCCCACCAATAAGAGAAGCTTGGTTGACTATCAAAGGGCAGGGTTACTTGCTTCACACCCATTTTAGACAATCAGGTTGTTATATTCCAGGGCGAGGTCATCAAGGAAGATCATCTCCACACCTTCATCCTTTAAGAGGATTCACAAATTTTTGTTTCTTCCTTGCTCTCTTAACGCCCTTTTATTTCACACAATAAACTTTTCAATTTGTATAAATTATTAAACTGAATAATGCATTCCTCCTTCCTCCCTTGGCAGGGGAAGTTGTGGGTGCTAGCAGGGGCAGGGGAAGAACTGGAGAATGTAGAAAGTTCCTGCAAATTTTCCCACCCTGGTGCTCCTACCTCAGCCCCCATCCTGGTGTCCACCCCTGTCAGAACAGAGAAGGAAGTTAGCACAGCAGAGTCCTCCCGTCTTCCCACCCCAGGGCTTAGGGAAGCCCTTACTAAAGTCATGTTCTGATTAGGACTCAAGGTCAGCCTTCATCTTCCCCTTAAATATCTGGTCTTTATTGTCTGATCTTCATCTTCCCCTTCTTCAAGTGAGTGAAGTATCTGCTGATCACTCTTGATCATTATGTACAGGAACTCTCTTCCCCAAATCCCCCTTTCCCACCCCCAAAATGTGCTTTCAGAGCTTAAAAACAAAGCCACTTCCTGTTCTTTAGATGAAGACATGAGCTAATCAAGGCCAGAGGCCTAGGAGAGGGCCCCTGGCTTCTGGGCTTTGCTGAGATACCAACCCTGCACTTCCTTCTTAAAACGGATGTGATCTCAGATAAGTTGAGTTGCTAATGGGAAAAGCTAACAGCAACTTCTTTTAGTGGAAAAGCATTGGTCTGGAAGTCAGGAGACTCAGGTTGCAGTCCAGACTCTGCCTCTTACCATTGTGTGTGACCTTGGGCACATCCCTTCACCTTCTTAGATCTCAGTCTTCCTTATCTGTGAAATAAGTCTAGCAATTGTTATCTTGAGAACCCTTACAGCTCATCAGAACTGAAATATAGTCATATTTTGGTCTACATGGATTTGGGACAAGAAGTGTATACAATTTTTTTCTTCTTTCCATGACTTTTATCCCAGGATTTCTAGACTGGTGACTGAGGAGACCGGGATCTCTCTCTGCAGGGTCTTCATTTGTTAGGATTCCTTCCTTTTTGGAAGTTCCACTGGGACTGGAGCAGAGGAAGGAGTCAGGAGAGAGTAAAAGAAGTGAAGTGTTAGCAAAGGAAGTGTAAGAGGGAATGACGATAGAACAATAGAACGGGTTGAGGTCTGATCTCTCCTCATAAATCAGTCTTTCTTTTTTGGGAAAAACCATCCAAGTAAGAAGGTCATGGAATGCGTTCTCTAAAATCACTGACTGATGAAAAAGCAATAATGCACACAGAGAAGCTCCCATTTTGCAGCTGAATAGCATGGATTTAATTTTTGGCTTTATGCTTTCTAATTTTATAAAACCTTAGAAAGTTAGACTCTAGCCCTGAGTCTCACTTTGTCACCTAGAAAATGACAATGAAAATATCTAGTGTGTTATGAAGCTGATGGATGTAAAAGTGCCTGGACCACAGTATAAGCTCAAACTCTGGAAAAAAATTTCCCCCTCGTCTTTAATTCTACTCTATTTTTTACTTAATTAATTTATTTTTAAATACATATATTTACATATCGGTATGGGGGTTTTAACCCCGGGGTACTTTACCACTGAGTCACAACCCCAGCCCTTGTTATTTATTTATTTATTATTTTTTATTCTTTATTTTGAGATGGGGGTCTCACTAAGTTGCTTAGGTCCTCACTAAGTTCCTGAGGCTGGCCTCAAACTTGTGATCCTCCTGCATCAGCATCACAAGTCCACAGGCATGCACTATTATACCAGGCTTTAATTTCACCTTAGGCTGAAGCATGCCAATCAATTTCTGGTTTTGAAGTTTATGCCTTTAGCATTACAGTCTACCTGCATTGCCACTAGGAAAGAGCAGAGGTCCTGAAAACTCCAACCCAGCCTTTGTCCTAGCTTGGTAAACTGATACCATCAATTGTAACTACTGTTTCCTTTCCTAGACTTTTCAGATTTCAAAGATGGAGGCTAAGGGCATTAATCTTTGTCTCCCCAGTGGCTGCCCCTAAGCAGTTACTCAAAAAATAGAAAGGATATTAGATGAATGAGCACATGGCATTGGTTATTTTTAGTTTTTGTAACAACAAAAATAGTGTGAAGTAATCTTTTGTTTTTATTCCATTGTGGCTTGCAAATAATTTTGCTTGTCTTAACTTAATATAATCCTAACCAGAAACCCATGAGTAATATTATACCCAGCCAATTTCATATCCTAATTTCATAGTTGGGAAAAAGTAGTGGCCCAGATAAAGGGTAGGACATAGATAATTTATGTCCAGGGCTAGAATCAGAACCAAGACTCAGGTGCATGAGTCCTAGTCTAGCCTCCAGTGGCTAGTATCCATCTACAAAGTTTATTAGAGAGGCTACTGGGTGTAATGCAAACACCAGGCTCTCAGAAACAGGAATCATTTAGGCCCAGTCCAAAGAAAGATTCTACATCTACTTGTTGAAATTCTGTTCCTCCTGCAAGGTGAGGCCTAAGGGTTGTCTCCTTCTTGGGGCCCCAGAAGTGATGCCAGCCTCTAAATTCTTACAGTACTGCCTTTGCCTTCTATCTCACCAGCACACTGGTTATGGGCTGCCCTGTATCAGAGGCATGTGTATCCTCACACCTCTCCCCAGCCCATCCCTGGAAAAGGTGTTCCTTACCTATGTCTCTTTCCAAGTCTGCCACCCCTGGCTCCCAGTGTCCTACAGAAATGTTTGTTGGAGGGAGGGAGAAAAGGGAAGGACTCTTGCCTTCTGCCAGCACTGTGAGCAGTAGATGCTGGAGCAGGACAGAAAAAGGTATGAAATGGAAAATCTTGAAGGAAACATAATGTCTTAGAAAGAGTTACCTCTGCATATTTGTGAGGCTGAGAATTTAGTTTCACGGAGCCTTTAGAAACTCATCTGATGAGTAAGATGTGCTAACCATCTTCACATGTAATTCAGATATAGCTCAAAGGACTTGCGGTTGAGAGTCCCTGTACGTAAGGAACTCACCACTGAGAGTTCAAGCCCCAGGCCTCTGCGGGAACCACAGGACATTGAATAAGCCAGGATCCTCTCCAATTCTCCATTCAACATTTACAAAATGGAACAATTCAGCATTGTTTTGAGGGTTAAATGAGATCATCCTTGCAGAGCACTTAGAAGAGTGCCTGGAAATTGGTGAGCTCTTTATTTATTTATTTATTTATTTTAGTTGTACATCAACACAATACCTTTATCTTATTTATTTATTTTTATGTGTTGCTGAGGATTGAACCCAGAGCCATACGTGCCAGGCAACGGTTCTACCATTGAGCTACAACCCCAGCCCCAAGTTGATGAACTCTTGATCGATAGTAATCAGAATTATTGTCTGATAATAAGCAGAAGATGTTTAGCGTGTGACCCAATTTAGAACTTTTTTGACTTCTGCTTTGGGAATTTGGTCTAGAATATCTGTGAACTGCCCATGGCTCAAACCATCTGTAATCCTAGGGCTCCTTAATGGCACTGTGCTCAAGTGTGTCTTGTCTTGCTGCCAGTGTGGGGGTTACTCCTGAGCCACTGTCCAGAGAAATAAGGTGAAGCTAAAAGGAGCCACGCCTTAAATCCAGATGAAGCACTAAGCTGGACCAGTCCCCAGGAGGCTAAGAAGTGAACCTGGGAGCTCTGCTATTGTCCCTTTCTGACTCCAGCCCAAAATGTAACTGCAAGACCTCCTACATTCTTTCTCCAATGTTCATTGAGCTTCTTATCAGCTGAGGCCAGCCTCAAGTCTTCAGCCCCAGCCAATGGCTAGAGCCTGATGCCTCCAGGCTGTGCTACCCAAACCTGGCCCCTCTGGCTACCACGGATGTCATTTGTCATCCTGCTGTTTGAACTGCAAATGGGGGGTGTACTGAACAAGACTCTAAGCCAGTAGGGCAACATCTCCCTAGACTGTCACTAAACAATGATTTTTAGGATTGTTGGTAAACAAAGACAAGGAGATAGACACTTTGGGTATAGGGTTCACTTTGAGTCATTTCCCCAGTGGTGGAAACAGGTTTTCTGTTAAATCATTCAACACATACTTAGGAAGTATCTACCAAATGCCAGACACCAGGTTTGGTGAATAGGGCTCCCCTGTAACCACAGGGAAATGGCAAAGCCTGGCCTTAATAAACTAATTCCATAGATAGGCATATAATTAGGAACTGTGTAAGTGCTAAGAAGAATAGACACATGGCTACCCAGGACAAGCAAGGCTAGCCAGCCCATGTGTAGCTTGCAGGTCACCTGTGGCCTCACTAACCTGGCATTCAAACCAAGTGACACAGGCACTCTTCAGGCAAGTACATGCAGCCATCAGATCTGCCCTCCCAGATGTGGAGGCTCTATCTGGAAAGGGTAGAACCTTCCCATTGCAAAGCCAGTTGACTCTGCTACTTTGTAAGAACAAGTAGTTCAATAGCCTGCATCTGTGCCTATGCAGATTTTTTAAAAATTGCACGAACTATGCCCTTGATCCTAAAGCAAGGGAAGTGGATATCAACCAGCCATCTCTCAGCATCATACTCCACAGCAAGGAAGGAGAGTTCAGCTGAGACACCCCAAATAATTTTAATCACAGGGGTACATTGTTTCTTGTGACTTTCTTGTCACTTTTATTAAGCCGTAGCAGATGGTGGCCTTGTGGGTTCAGGAGCTGTCCAGGGTTGTTCCCAAATTTCCCATTCAGTGAAGTCCTAGGGAGCAATAGTCAGCCAGTACCCTTCGGGGTGGAGAGAAAATTAAAATGTTCCTAAGTTGTGCATTTCAGAGGTCGCTCTGGCCCAGGTCTCTCCCGTGGATTGAGACAGAGCAAGGCAAGCGACCCCTAAAGAGCCCCCAGGACACCGAGGGTGTGCACTGCAACTCCCCTCAGGTCTGGGGAGTAACCATGGCAACATCTATGTCATTCCTGCTAAATATTTGCAGGCCTATAGAGAGGTTGCTTTGCTTTTCATAGGAAATCACAGCTTTGTCATTCAGTCCGTCAAACAGCCCACATTGGAGTCAACGTGCCTCAAACTAGTCATTATCTCCTCCCTCTTTACAAACTCTCTCCCTCTCCTAAAACCCATGGCCTCCCCCACAGCCACATGTTCCCTTGGTCCAAGCTAGAGACCCAGGGTCATGCATTTCCCTTCACATGGTGTCTTTTTGCCAGACTATGAGCTCCTTATGGAGCCCCAGATGTCACAGTGCCTTCTCTACCCCATGCCAGTCTCTGAGACCTCAGAAGGGCTTACAAATATTGGTTGACCAGAAGCACCACCAGTCAGGAGCACATGGGGTGTGAGTTAGGGGATTTTTTTGAACCAATCTCTGGCACAATGGAATTCGTGTGAGTGATGTTGACATGTAGTGCCCCTCTAGGCAGCTCGGGAGGTATGCCTCCAATCCTCCCTTTCTGCTTCCCTGAAGCCCCTCTTGATCCCAGCTAACTCTACATCAAGCAGTAGCTGTGGTCTGTTTCCACAGACATCTTGTGGCTTCTGGCAGGAGCTGCCCTGCTAGACTCTGCAGAGTTAGGCCAGGTAGGTTTTTATAGCTTCCAAGTGAAGAGTATACAAAATGGTTCTCAGATGTCTGTTACTATAGAAACGGTGATGTTTTCCATGTAGTATTGAAACACCAGAGTCATAGACCTCTTAAAGATTTGGAGATCATTTTGTCCTCTAGAAAAGGAAAGAGAATCAGCAAGATGAAGTGACTTGCCCATGCCACATCCAAACTGAATTGCAGATCTTTTAGCCCAAAATAGTTCTTGAACCTTTCAAGTAGGGCCCAGCAAAATTTTTCTGTAAAGGAATACATAGTAACTATCAAAATAATTAGGTTTTGTGTGCCAAACAGTTTCTGATGCAACTACCCAACCCTGTTCACTTAGCATGAAAGCAGCTCTAGACAATGTATAAATGAATGTGAGAGGCTCTGTTCCAATAACACTTTATTGACAAAAACAAGTAGCAGGCTAGATTTGGTCCTCAAGCCATGATTGACTAGTTCCTGCACTAGATCCTCACATGGCCCATGAACTAGGAGCACAGGCTTTGCCAGGTTGCATGTTAGAATGTGAACTCTCAGGGCCTGCCCCAGTAGATTCTGCATTTCCACAAGCTCCCCTGGTGTCCGGTGTACACTGACATATGAGAAGCCCTGTGCTGATGGGCCTGGCTGCACCCCTTAAGAATGCCAAGAAACAATTTCATAGATCAGAAGAATGAAGCCCAGGCAGGTTTTAATTGACCTATCCCAGGTCAGTTGGTAGATCTGGGACTAGAGCCCAAATCCTAGCATTCTACACATGGAATTCCTTCTACACACACCAGAGTACCTGCCCTAACCCCACCCCAGCCTTCCCATTTTTGGCTGGCCCTGACCCAATTCAAATTCACTGGGAATCCAAAGGAAGCTGTGGGTCATTCTTCCCCAGCTGACTTATGAATGAAGAGGACTCTGACTCCAGCTGTGTCTTCTCCTCCCCCACACCCCTCTCCAAGCCCAGGGAGGGGCTGACTTGGTGGAAATGCGCCTCAGGAGGCTGCTCACCATCTGCAGAACTTGCTCACACAGGTTCAAGCTGAAGTGAGCTCCAACTTTATTCCTGCTTCCGGAGGTCTGCTGCTCAAAATAGAACCACAGAGCCAAGGAAACTTCCACTTTTCATATACAGAAGAAACTTCTATGCTAGTCCTCCTCAGCAGGACTGGATACCTCAGTTTCCATCTTCTGCTTATCCTCTCTTGGTTCCCAAACCAGTCCCTGTTCCCTGTAGCAGCTCTTGGGGCCTTTAACATTGACACCTCCTGAGACGTATCCCACAGCAAAGCACCACTCTGGTCTCCCCACTCTCCAGTCTGAATACTGGGTTTCTCCTTGGTCTGTTTCTATTTTATGCAACAAATATTTGTCATTAGTCAGTTTGGGCTACTTTGATAGAATACCATAGATTCAGCGACTTAAACAACAGAAATTTATTTCTCACAGTTCTGGTAGCTGAGAAGTCCATCAAAATGCCAGTTTGGTTCCTGGGGAAGGCCTGCTTCCTTGTTTGTAGACAGACTCTATTTCCTGCATCCTCATACAGAAAGATCACCTCTGCCATGTCTCTTCTTATAAGGGCACAAATCCCTTTCATAAGCGCTTCATCCCCATGACTTAATTATATCTTCCAAAGGTCCCCTAATAGGGATCTAGGCCTTCAACATATGAATTTGGGACTGCTATTCAGTCCACAGAAGTATTTAATCTTCTTAATCAACCAACAAACATGCACTGGGCTGTCATTTATTGAATACCTACTTATGGGACAAAACTATTGCATATTTAATTATTTAATCCATTTTATGTCTGAGAACATAGGTTCAGTGGAGTCAAGGGACTAGGCTGAAATCACACAGATAACGTGATAGAACCAGACTCACACCTGGCTGTATGTACCTAAGGTGCCCCAGGTGCTGCAGAGATGACAGCACGAATACCATGTGGTCCAGTGCTCAAGTAGTTCACAATCTGCTTGTGTCCAGCATGGTGTTTTGCTGTGGGATGGGTCTCAGGTGGTGCCTACCACTTGTGTTAATACAGGCATAGCAGGCAAGCACCATGAAGTTAGTCAGTGTGCACCATAAGAGCATGGAAGGCAAGGAAAAGTGTTTCTCCTTTAGAACCCGATCCTCAGTTGCTGAGGATTATGCCACGCACCTAGCAGGCAATCAATAAATATTTGATGTATAGAATAAATGAATGAACAAGGTAGCGTGTGTGTGCGAGTACTTGAAGCTGGAAAGGATTTGAAAAAAGAGTGAATGAGAAAAAAAGGAGTATGGGCTGGGGCACTAACACACAGCAGTGGTACAAGTTGAGAAGACTACTGAGTAATGTTATGGAGTTTGTGCACAATCCTATGAATAATAAGGAGATATGGAAGTTTCTTAAGCCAGAAGCAATAGGATCTGAGTGTCATGAACAAACTGTTTTATAAGAAAAGGAAAGGAACTGGCAGCAAGGAGGCCTGAGGAGGCTAATGCAAAATGCACATTTACACTCTGAGGGTTCAATTTGGGAGTTTGTGGCCCTAAAGGAAGAATTGAGAGAAGCCATCAATAAGTAAGGGATGGACAAAGAGGACACTTCTGCATGGACACTCAACAGATCTCTGCTTCTTCGGTGCTCCAGCTCAGCCTTCTGCCAGCCTCCACACCTAAGCCATTTCCTATTGCCAAAGGCTCCTGTTGGCAGAATGGATGCCTTCAGCAGGGTCCTCCAGCACAGTGCCAACATAGATCTTCCCATTTTGGTGGGTATACCCACTGACCCCAGAGAGACAGTCAGAGGAGATTTGTGACGTAGTTCCCTGGTCGTTGGGTCAGGATCAGTCAGAAATGGAGAGGTAGTGGAAGGTACTGTGATATGTGTAGACAAAATCCTAGGTTTGGAAACTAAGACTTGGGCTGTAGTCCCAGATCTACCAATTAATGTGGCCTTGGACAGATCAGTTGCCCTTTCTGGGCCTCATTATTCTAAACTATGAAGTGTCTCTCGGGGTCGCTATGGTTTGAACATTTGTCCTCGCCAAAACTCATGCTAGGATTTAATTGCCATTGTAACAGTATTAAGAGGCAGTGCCTAATGGGGGGAGCGAGGTGTTAGGTGCTCAGGTCATGAGGGCTCCACCCTCGTGAATGGACTAACGCTCTTATCATGGGCCTGTTATCTTTGATCTATGATTAGTTTGGTCAGTATAGATCTCTGCAATGTACTTTATATAAGGTCTGCCTGAGAATCAGATTTAAGTTGAACTGGAAAGCTCCTCACTAATTGATTTATTTTATTATATACACCTCTACCTGGGATTGAAACGTCTTGAGCTCAGTGGGTAAAGTAATTCCAGATAACATACCAGCTACTGTTTTATCTTCAAGTCAAAGAACTCGGCCTTCCTTTTAATAAGATCTTATTGCCAGGACGTCTTCCTGAGAGGAGTGAGGAACAGGCTCACCCACTCCACCCTCACCTCCCAGGCTTCAGGTGTTCTATCACCCCAGGGCACTTTGTCTCTGCCTCAGGTCCTTTAATCTGCATCTCTTCTTTGAGTCAGGCAGTCTTGTTTGAATTCTGGCTTTACCTCATGCCAAATCTGTGATATTATGCAAGTTTCTTGACTTCTCTGAACCTCGAGTTTTGTTTTTATGTTGAGATAGTAGTTTCTAACAGTGTTGCCATAAGAACTGAGAACAATTAAAAACGTTGCCAAGCTTTCGGCCTGTCCTAGGGTCTGTGCCCAGCAGTAGTCCTTGCTGGAACCTTCGGGTCAAATTCCTGTAGCTCCACAGGCCTCCCAAGCCTCACCAGACATTCTCACCCTTGGATCCTCCCAGAGGCATGAGGAAATCAGACCCTTGGTGCACAGCCATATCGAGCAGAAGAGCCTTTCTTCCTGAGAAATTCTCTACCATGCAGCTCTGCCGGCACACACACCCTCCCTTCTGAAGCTCCTGACTCTCCAGCACAGGTTTAGAAGCCCTCCTCCCCGCAAACGCTGCTCCTTCATCAGAGCCCTGGCCACCCCAGAGGATGAAGCCACATGGAATGGGGGTCATAACGTTCCAGCCCACCTCCACACAAGCAGG
This sequence comes from Sciurus vulgaris, assembly GCF_902686455.1. Taxonomy (NCBI): domain Eukaryota; kingdom Metazoa; phylum Chordata; class Mammalia; order Rodentia; family Sciuridae; genus Sciurus; species Sciurus vulgaris. Next base: position 87,174,218 of record NC_136470.1, read on the forward strand.
CTTGCAGGAACCAAGGACAATATGGTGGTCGTGTGCCGCACTGAACTGGCTGGGTATTTCTCTGACCTCCGTCTAGGGTTGCACCGAGTACTCAGTCTCTGGCTCAGCATGAGGACACGGGAGGACTGCTGCCAATCTGCTCTCAACCCAGACAGTCAGGAAACCAAACCAACCCCCATCTTGGCTGGAAGAGCTCAAATATCCTTAATGATGAATGTTGTTCACCCCCAGTCAAGGGAAACTGAGGCCCTGAGCAGGGAAGGGATTTATTTGCTCAAGATCACATGACTACACAGAGTCAGACAGAGGCAAAAATTCCAGCCCCTGCCTGCAGAGTCAGCCGTTCAGTCCCTCTCCCTCAGACCCTGCAGTCGCTCTCTCCCAAGAAAGCTCTTGGCTACTTCTCCTTCCTACCTGTCCCCAGCAGGATCATCCAGAGTCAAAGTCCTCTGGCCACTTTTAGGCCTTGATGGGACTTCACAGACCACCTGAGAGTAGAAGAAACCTGAGAGCCCATGCAACAAAGAGTGGCTGCCCAGCAGGACCAGGGGCGTCAAATCCATGCCTCAAAGTTTTCCAGAGCCCACTCTGCTCCTCGCTTCTCTCAGGAACAAGAGAAGGCAACCTGAATTATTGTGGGAATCCTTCCCTACCTCGCCCCACCCCCACACACACCCAGCAGCAGCAGCACCACCACCACCACAGAAAGGAAAGGAACTCATTTTTCCAGCAAAAGGCTGGGCTTTCTCCATGTTTTTGACTAAAAGAAACAGAAATAGGAACGTTTCACTCTCCGGGAGGGGCAGTCACCCTCAAGTCTCAGCGTCTCAGTGTCTTGGCCCTTTACTGTGCCTCTGTTTTTCTCTTCCTGGGCGCCCTCTCCTCCTCGTTCTACCCATCCCTCCTCCCCCACCTCCTCCTCCCCCTCCTCCTCCTCTGTTACCTTCTCTGAGTTACATTAATTACCATCTACAGAAGGCCATGCATTCACCATGTAGCAAAGGCAGAACTTCCAGAGGACATCCCTTTCGGCGGAAACATAAAATCACAATGACAGCAACTGTTTCCTGGGAGCCGTCCTCCTGTAGCTCCAGAGGGATCCAGCCAGGGCACTGATGGCATCACTTCTAAACTCACAACGACCCTGTCAGTGAGTGATTAGCTCTACATTCAGATAAAGGGCAGACTATGTTTCTCCCAAGTGCCCAGTGAGTGGCCAAGGAGTAGGATTCAGACCCAAGTCTGTGCCCGGCTCACACTCTTTGCTTCACAAACTGCTCTCGGGGTGGCTTACTGCGCTGGTTTACAGAATGCCAAGGAAGGAGCCTCCGTCCTGTTTGTTACCAGCAAGGGGCCCTCTGCCTCTGTCCTGTGCCTGCCTCAGGATCTCTAGGGGAAGCATTAGTTGCAGATTATTCTTCAGGTTAGTTAGGGTTGGAATACCTGAGGGCCTGCTGCCTCGAGAGCCAGACATGGTGGCGAGGGGGTCCAGTTTGGCCAGTTATAGTCTTCCTTTCTCCCTCACTCTTTTGTACCCAAGGAGCCCCATAGCTCCCTCCCCTGCAGAAGATCAGGAAACAGTCTTTGGGGTTCTTTTCAGTTCTCTAGCCAGCGCCTTTTCAGACTGCAATGTTTCTAAGTTGTGCCTTGAAGCTATGTAGCCAGGAGCAGTGTTTCGTCTGGGTGACCAATCCCAGCGGAGGGCTTAGAAGAAGTGATCAGTACCTGGCTTTATTGGACTTCAGGTGCCTGAGCTGCCAAGGGCACGTGGCCCATCTCCATGGAAATTTGGAGGCAAGAGAGGAGCCTGAGGCAATGCCCATTGCAGCCTTGGCGGACCCAGTCTACAGGGAGCCTGCCAGCTACTGTTCACCTGTCTAGCCTGTGGGGACCGACCCAGCCCTGCTGCAGTGTAGAGCTGGGCTGTCTTCCTTCTTAGGAGGGAAACAAGGCTCCGTGCACCTCCAGCACACACCCGCTCCTCAGTAGCAGTGATCACAGACATTTCTGTTTACAGAACACCTTCATACTCTTTATCTCTTTTGTTCTCAAAATAACCCAGTGAAGTAGGTTTTATTATTATCCCTCTTATGGGCAAAATTGGGTCACTCCCCAAATTCATATGATGAAGCCTTAGACCCTGGTACCTGAGAGCACAACTATATTTGTAGACAGGATTTTTAAAGAGGTGATTAAGTAAAAAATGAAGCCATTGGGGTCAATTCAATCTGACTAGATCCTTCTAAAAAGATAAAATTTGCACACACAGAGATACACCAGGGATGGTGTGCACAGAGGGACATCCATGTAAGATGCAACAAGAAGGCGACCATCTGCAAGCCAAGGAAAAGGCCTTAGAAGACACCAACCCTGTGGGCAACTTGATTCCTTTTTTTTTTTTTTTCCTTTTTTTTGGTACAAGGGATTGATCCCAGGGGTGTTTAACCACTGAGCCACATTCCCAGCCCTTTTATTTTTTTATTTTGATATAAAGTCTCGCTAAATTGCAGAGAGCCTTCCTAAATTGCTGAGGTTGGTCTCAAACTTGCCATCCTCCTGCTTCAGCCTCCCAAGTCACTGGGATTACAGGTGTGTGCCACCACGCTCAGCTGGCACCTTGATTTTGGACTCGGATATTGTCCCAAAAGGTCTGAAGGAAGGAGTGAACAGTCAGGTGTGTCCCTTAAATACAAGTATTTTGCCAGCTTTACCTGTCAGTGTTGAGTTGTGGTCCCTTCTCCCAACAGTGGGCTGGACTAAGGAAACAAGAGCAAGATGGAGCTTTGGGATAAAAGTAGAAAAGGGATCAAAGTTAGGAAAGAGATGAAAGAAGGAAAAATCCAACCAAGTGGGATGCCCACGCGGTCTAAACAATGTGACCACAGGGTCTGGGTTGTGGCTCAATGTTACAGCATGCGCCTAGTGCGCGTGAAGCCCTGGGTATGATTCTCAGCACCACATAAAAACAAAATAAAGGTCTTGTGATCACCTACAAGTAAAAATATTTTTTAAAAATAATTTAAAAAAGAATGTGACTTGTATTGTAGAAGGGCCTTTGAAGAGGTGATTAAGTAAAAATGAGGCCATTGGGGTGGGCTCTAGTACAGAGTAGTGTTCCTAGAAGAATTTCCAGCCTCTGTGTGGAAGTGAAAAATGGTGAGGAACATTGAAGACTTACAAAAATGTTTTTAAGCCTAATAAAAATATTATGGTTTGGGGACTCTTGTACATGACTCAAAGAAGGTAAGTAGGCAGATAGTTGGGAGTTGTCAGAGTGTAGATGGAGAAAACGGAGTGAAACAGGTACAATGTGCCTGGCACTCTCACCTACCGTCTGCCATTTAAATCTCATCACTAAATGTTGAGGTCAATATTACTGTCCCTGGTTTTCAACTGAGGAAGCTCTAGATCAAAGCTGTCAGGAAGTAACTTACTTGTATTCTTCACTCCAACTCCTGCCTACATTTTGGGCAGCTTTATTGCCTCAGGCTCAAGTTCTTGGAACTTGAATGGGTCTTAGAATCTTCCAGAGGGCTTGTTAGAACACAGACTGCTGAAGTCAACCCCACCCCCAGCATCTGAATCAGGAGGTCTGGGGTGGGGCCCAAGAATTTGCATCTCTGACAAGTTCCCAGATGATGCTGAGGCTGAGCTCTGAGAACTTGGCTCTGAGAAGTCAACAGACCAATCACAGCCCAGTGGACCCAAGCTGTGCTGCAGTTTGGAATTACCCAGTATCTAAAACAATTACTGATGCTTCTTTCCCATGCCCGTGCATTCTAGTTAACTGGCATAGGGTGAAACCTGGGCATCGTTGTTTTTAAAAGCTCCCAGGTAACTCTAACACTGCTCGGATCCTCATCGCCATCATCCATTTCAGCTGCCCGATTTTGAGGCCACAAGTGGAATCTGTCATCAACTGGCACTGCCCACAGTGCCTCTTCCCAACCTTCTCTTTCCCTCCATCTCTTGTTCTAGAATTTCTGGAGTCTCTACTTATCTTCTCCTTTTTCATCCATCCTTCATCTCTTTCCCTATTCAACTCAGACTCTGTGGCACAGTAATTGCACCTATCTCCTGTCCACCTATCTCCTGTCCCTTGTTCTTTGATCATATCTACTAGGGAGAATCTGACAAGTATCTAAATTAAACTGCAGGCATGGCAATCCAGAGACACTTGATGACACTTGACATTTATTACCATGAAAAAATAACTGCTAGGTTTTTTCAGTGACTTTTAGGTTATACTATTAATGCTTACTTAAAGAAAATAGGAAACACCTAAGAAAGCAAATGAAAGCAATAGCGATTATCTTTAATTTAAATTTAATCCAGAACTCACCTCTGTTAAGATTTTGCTGGGATGTGTCCTTTTCTTCCAAGCCTATTCTACTCAAGACATGCTCTATAAGTAAACTTATATCTTGACTTCTCACTTAACATTGTAACATAAATATACTTAATATTATTGACTTTGTAAATATTTAATGACAGCAAAAAATTCCATCATATGGATACCATGTCATTTATTTAACTGATCCCATACCAGTGGAATGGGGGAGGGAATTTTACTATTTTAAAAATTTATATGATGACAAAATATATGTATTTGCACAAATTTGGGTTCTGTTAATGATTTCTCATAAATCCCAGGAAAGAAAATCATGAATTAAGCAGTCTGAGAACTTTAGGACTTATTACAATTGGCCAAATTCTTTCCAAAAGATTTTCTCCTGGTTTACCTCATCAGTGTAAGGAAAAGAACATTGTTTTCTCCTCTTGCCCAGCATTTGGTGTTCTGCTTGGTGCCACTGAGGATCTTTAGTATAAGATAACATAATCAAATTTGTATTTGTAAAATTGTATAGTGAAGGCTGATCCAGTGGGCCAGATCAGAACTTATATCATAGACCTTGCCATTCCTCCTGTGCTTCCATAGTCTCCTTCTGTTTGCCATAACTTACCTTCTCTCTTTCCTGAAGAGTGTATAGTAAGTGCTGTACACAAAGCAGTGAGCAAAGCTTTCTTACCAAAGAATAACAGGAGTCATGCTTGGCCAAGCTTGGCCTGGAGATCCTTCTCTCTAGCTCTGGCCAAAAAGAGTCTCTGGACAGTAATTCTCCTTAGGGAAAAATTTTTAAAAATATATTTTCTAATGAAATTGCCAAGTAGGATTATTGCTAAATGAATTTTTTTTCTCCATCCGGTGCCTATCCAACCCCATGCATGACCATTATCCCTATTCCTAGAATGTCCTCTCTCCTTCCTCTTCTCAACCCAGCAAACTACCTTGGCACTCAGCCTTCAACACCTTTTTAAATATCTTTGACACCTACCTTCTGTACCTTGCCCAAACAGAATCGGCCACTTGGGCTTCCTTGTTCCCATAGTTTAATTATGGCATTTTCTACACCTAATTCTGTTTCTCTTTCTTGGCCAAGAGTCCTTCAAGAGGAGAACATTTCATATTACCAGTTCTTGATACAGTTTCTGGAACTTGGTTGATGTTCAACTGTTGAATAAATGAGTGAGTGAATGAATGAATTTCTGTTATACTAAGGTATATCCATGTTAAATACTAACAAGATGAATAGTGTAAAGACAATACGGAGATGATGTGAATTGCCAAAATCATATTCAGAATCATTGGTGCTTATGGGTAAACAGACACTGGGTATACCAGCTGTCCTAACCCTGGATTCTGTGTTCTAAACACTAATTGTTATATGTGCCTAGACACTAAATTCATTTTATTTCTTTTACTTTTTTTTTTTTTTTTTTTTTTTTTTTTTTTGGTACGGGGCATTAAACCCAGAGGGACTTAATCACTGAGTCACATGCCCACATCCCCATTTTTTTGAGACAAAGCCTCCCTAGTTGCTGAGGCTGGCTTTGAACTTGTGATCCTCCAGCCTGAGCCTCTGGAGTTGCTGGCATTAGAGGTGTGTGCCACAATGCCTGGTCCTTTTCTTTCTTTCTTGGCATCAGGGATCCAACCCAGGGCCTCACACTGCTGGACAAGCACTCTACCCCTGAGCTACATGCCCAACCTCCCTTGTCTTTTCCTTTTAACACCAGAGTTAATGTGCACCTAAATATCTCTGTGATAAAGGAAGTCAAGAGGATTAGGTAATGCCAGAATTTCCAAAAATGTGATGCAAAAATGCTACTACCGTGGGCTGTGTATAGGTACCACACTAAAGAAGGGTCTTGTTGTTTAGTAAGTTTGGAAAACAAAGTTAAATGGGTTTAAGTCACAATTTCTTGGTAGAAAGTTGAAAATAAGATCAGTGAGGCAGTGTAGAGGAGAAGAGCAGTCAGATCTTGCTTCACCCAGTAGACAGGAATCATCCTTGCCTCTTTATGCCAGGGAAGATTCTCAGAGCACAAATCCAAAGGCAGAGTGGGAAAAAGGATAGCAAGATCTTAGCCCCTTCCCCTGAGTTCTCTCCTGGGTCACACATCTGTGTAAGCCCCTGCCCCCACCCACCCACTCATGCTGATGAGATCAGCCTTCATTACTTCTCTAGAGCTAGGAAACAAGGTAATGTGTGGGAAGTGAGAGCTACAAGGTAATGTGTGGGAAGTGATAACAACTTTAGAGTTAGAGCCATTCAGCAGGAAAATTTGTTAAAAGACCAAGACATTGTAAAGCTGAAACGCTGGAGTCTATTAAGTCCCCTGCTTCTTAGAACATTTTGTTACCAGGGAATGTTTCAAGGAGGGAAAACATTGAACTATCACAGCACTGTCAGATACCAAATGCTGATACAAAGAGCAGCATTTTTTTAAGACATCTGTCTCTGCCACTAGAGAAACTTTTAAAAAGTTCTCCTTCTCTCCTACCCCAACAAACCTCCCCCACCCTCCTCACCCCTAGAAGCACTCTATTCATTTCTTTCTTCTCTCCTGCCACCTCCCCCTCCTCTCTCTCCTCCCCCTCTACCACCTCCTCTTTCTCTCTCTTTCTCTCTCCTGCCCATGGCCCATGTTGTTTCCACAGACACTATTAGATTAGCACAGTAAGCTAAGACTATCCAATGGTTAGTCTACCCTCTTTGGTAAGAAGGGAACTAATTAAGTGACTAGAGGTTTAGACATTCATTGTTTATTAGCTCCAAACTCCTTCAGAGAGCCTGGAGCATTCTCCTAAACAAACATTGACCTTTTATGGCTTCTTGTCCCAAATCCAAATGAGATGGAGAGCTTAAGGAGACAGTATCTTTTCATGGGTGTTTGGTGAGGAGTAATTGGGAAGGCGAATGGAGTGTCGATGGATATAGAGGAGAGAGCTGCACGCCTGTGTCAGAAAGACTACTACAATCTGTGTATCTGCAGGCAGCTGATGTCCATCAGTGATCATCAGGAGTTTAAACTGTGCAATGCTGACACATCTGTGGTCAGCCCCATGCTTTGTTTAGCTGCCTTCATTAGAAATACATCCATCAAGAGAATGTTTTTTAAACTATAGTCTTCCAAACAAAAGAGTAAAGACCAACCCAAATATCTCCTGCCAATCTAAAACACTGTTACACTGTATCAGGAGGCCCTTTAGAGAACAGAAACCATCCTTTAAATAAACAAAAGCCTTAAGATAGACCCAGTTTTCTGGTCTGTGGATATTAATAGCCTACTAGTGATGAGCTACAACCTGTGAGAAAGGTACTTTTGCCTGGGTAGGCAAAGGAACAGAAGCTTTTAAAAACCCTGCCTTTTAATTTTGTTTCTGTTTTAAATATATAAAAGTTGCATTGTAAAGTGAGTCTTGGATGCAACATCAAACATTAATCCTGCCATGGCTTTCGCAAGGGAAATTGGGAGGCAAAATCCAAGCCTTAGGAACTGTGACAAAATGGACCACTTCCAGATTCTGAATCAGAAGCAACTGCCACCACCACAGGAGGCCACTGATCCTGGGTGGCTCTGAGCCTGAGACTTGTATTTTCTACCCCTCCTTTTCTGTTGTGGACCCACAATAATCTGGTGTAGGTGAAATATTCTTTTCCTTGGCTTGGATTAGGAACCTGGTGTCCTGAAAGAGGTCACTGATTTTCTTAGGCATGTCCAAGGAGGTTTGGCTCACCAGTGGCTTACCACAGGCCAAATTTGAGGTTAATTAACCATCAGTCCTTGTCAAGAGGGCCAAAATGTTGTTCAGACATTGAGAAAAGAGTAGATAATGACCTTGACCAACATTCCTTCTCTCCTGGTCCCAAGTCATGTGTCTTTATCGGCTGGGGGTGGTATTGAAGATTATCTCAGAAGTAGCGGGTTCATCGTCTCTGTCACTCAACATTTGAAGAGGCCTGGCGATACATCATCCTATTCATTGGATGCAAATTTGTGTTCTGAATCCAATCCTTTTTACACTAGAACTGGGCTTTTGCTCATGAAAAGGTACATTTATTGACCTTTGGGGAAAGCAGAGTAAGTATGAAAAAGCCGTTGTGGAGATGAAAGGATGCTGCAGATCTGGGTTGGCCATCTAGGGATCAGACCTTTTGACTTGAGCCAGTCTGAGAAACAAAGAGACGCATGAAGTGCTTTTGCTGTCTCACTCTGCAGACCTCAGTGACCAGCTCCTTGAAGTGGTGGGGCTCGAGGGAGCCATGGAGATGGGGCAGATCTACACCGGCCTGAAGAGTGCGGGCAGGAGGTTGGCACAATGTTCCTCTGTCACCATCAGGTACGCTCCTTGTCACCCTACAGCCTCCGAGCTTCCCTACCTTTCTAAACATTCTTGCAGACAATAACCAGGAAGCTATCTCTGGATTTCAGAGCTGGGAAAGGGGAGGACAGAAGCTTGGTAAGGTTTGTAAACAACATCTTTATAGACCATTTCCCATGCAGGATAGGAGGCCACCATCCAAGATAGCAACTAGAGGGTCCACCACAAGTGGTTTGCTGTGTTCTTAAAATGTCTTAGTGAAATTCTCTAAATAGGAGTATAAGATTAGGAAGTCCAAAGAACCAGAGGCCCACTTCTTTATGTTTTTTAATCTTTACAAATTAAAAGGTTAGATGTATGCCAGGAGGCACACTGATAAACACCAGGTGCTTTGCTCTGCTCTGCTCTGTTGGATAGTAGCCTTGGAAATGCTATTTCTTGTACACCTCTGCATGTTAAGCCATCACCATTAGCAAACTGGTCGTAATTGACTAAGAAGATGACAGCTTTTCAAGGTACAGATTACATAGTCAGTCACTGCAGATCTGGAAGATGGGGGGGTCTACTAAAAGGGATCCTCTGGTTTCGGTTACCTCTGTTTGAGCAATGCAACTAGTCACATTTTTTCTTTTCTCAGATTCCTTCCCCATCTGAATATTTCAAAAGTCTTTGTCCTTTCCTTTTTTCATTCACTTGTTACAGATCAGATCTATTAGTATTGCCCAGGCATGTCCTGGAGGGGCCGCAGCATGTGGGGCTTCCCACAGGTATTTGACTTTTTTCTCCCAGAACCCCTTGGGCAAGTGTCGTCACAGCATATTTGGGGGAACTCTGCTCATGGTACTACCCCGAATCTCTCAGAAATGTCCCCACAGCTGCTGCCTTGATGTTTCCTAGCTCTCTGTTCCACTTTCCCCTATTCTTCATGCCGGCTTTGTCTTCTCTGTCTTTTCTATTCCCCTAGAGTTTTGCTCCCCTTTGTTTCTGAGCTGTTGTCATGATGGGGACCCTGTTTTCCAGACCAATCTCTCTAACCCTGTCCACTCTCCAGGTCTCTAATACTGAGTGAATCCAGTCTGTCAACTCATCAAGGCCATAACTTATGTAGACCACCAAGAATACATCATGGGCTGGGGTTGTGGCTCAGTGGCAGAGCACTTACCTAGCATGTGTGAGGCCCTGGGTTCGATTCTCAGCACCACATAAAAATAAATGAATAAAATAAAGGTCTATCAACATCTAAAAAATATTTTTAAAAAGAAGAAGGATACATCCTGATCCCTGAAGAATCTAAAATCTATGAAGCTTTTCTTCATATTCAGTAAATCTATTTCCAGATAGAAACAGGGGACAAGCTAGGAGCCCCATCCTTCTGGGCATTCCCAGTTCCCCTCTTAAGCCCTAAGTGCCAAAATGCCACTCTTTCCTCTGATTATTTGTTTTTATTATTATATTTATTGTTTTTATTATTAAATATCCTCAAGATCAGCCGGAGAGTCAGCACACCAAAATACAACGTTTGCCTCTCATTTCATCATTTTAAAAAAACAGGGCAGATGCCAAACCCAGGTGAGGGCTTTGTAGCTAGTGGGGGTTATCTGATCCCATCACCCCAACCAGTGGCCTCCAAAGGGCCACCTTTCCTCCCCAAGGTAATGGAGTTTAAGTTCACAGCCTTACAGGAGAAGTGAGAAGATCTCATATCTGTCCTTTCAAGAATCTATGCCAAAAAAAGCCTTGTGCTCAGTAAGAAAGCAATGCTCCCCGCAACCCCCATCCACCCACCCCCCACCCACCCTCTACCTCCATCCTTGAGAACAGTATTCCTGGATGCCTCCTTTCCCAGTTAAGCCAACTCCACAGTCCATGGGACCCCAGGTCATACTGTTGTTCAGGATAAAATACAAGGCAACACATACTCAGCCCTGAGCTGTACCCTGTGCAGCTTGGAGACGTTACCTCATGGACATGATGCAACCACTCACTCAACATAGAGACCAGGCCTTTCCATTCCAGAGCAGGGCTTTGGGCACGTGGTGCTCTCCCTCTGGTTGATTGCTGGACTGAGGAGGATCTGCCTAGCAGTGGTCTGCCCTGTTGCTGGCCACTCTATCCCAGACTTCTGTGGCTTTTATTGCTCACACACATCAGTGTTTCTCAAAGTTGGGTCCTATGACCAATGCAACACAATCACCCACTAGTGCTTCTTAAAGTGAGGACCTCGGCACCCAGCCCCAGAGCTGCCAATCAAATCCCTGAGTGGGGCCTTGGGTTCCATTTTTAACAAATCACTTCAGAGAGTCTTAGAAAACCACTGGTAGGTGGACAGATAAGGTTTTCCCACTTCTTTTTCCCCTGTGGGAACCACACTGATTCTCCAGCTCTGAGAAGCTCACTGTGTTATCTCGGTTTTGGGGATTCCAGGACCAACAAGCTGCTGCCCATGCAAGTGGATGGAGAGCCCTGGATGCAGCCATGTTGCACGGTGAGTTTTGCCCGTCTTGGAGATGGGGGTGAGAGCTTGATTTTTGACCCCCACTTGGTCAATGACTTGATATGAAATCACTGCATCTCAGAGATGCAGGGACCTTGGAAGACCTGGTGCAGCCCTTTTCCACTTTATTCCCCACCCACGCATCACCTGCCAAATGTTTACTGAATGCCAGGCACCGTGAAGCACCAGATACCAAACAGAACAAGGTGCAGACCCGTCTTCAAGGAGCTCACAATTTACATGGCGAATGTGGAAGTTCTACCCACGCAGGGTGAACTGTCCTAGGGCAGGGAACATACCACAACTAAAGGAGGATTGTCCTGCTGGCTAGCAAGTCTGATTGTTAGAAGATACTCCCTTAGGTAGAAGCTCAATCTGCACACCTACCATAGGACTTCTACCCCTCTGTGACCACTGGGGAAAATTCCCACAGTGACAGTGCACAGGGGTGCTTCCCTACAGGTGCACCCACCGCCTTGAGCACCTTCCTGGAAACTCCACCAAAAGGTCACCTACAGGTTACCTACTTTGTTTATGGCATTGCCACCCAGCTCCTAGCACAGTGCCCAATGTGTGCTATTTGCACAATAATGTGTTGAACCATGAATAGAGGACACAACAGATGAACAAAGGGAGCAGTCCCCTTCTCTTGCAGCACCCATGCGAGCTCTCCTTACATCACTTCTGCACAGGCCAGGCCTCCTTCCTTCTTGGTTCATTCTCCATGGAGTTAGAAATTCCGTGGGGGAAGAGAAACCCCCATTGTCCCAGTTTTCAGGGCCTCTATCGGGCTATTAACCTCCGTATGCTCGCAAATATGCAACTCTCACAAAAGCCAAGACGTGTTTCTAAGCTTCCTCAGCTACCTTAGTAACCTCTTTTTAAGCCCTTCAGAACATTGAGTTGTCTTCTTCTAGAGAGAGGTTTTCATGAGCCTACTGAGAAAAAATAGCATCTTCTGGAAAGGTTGAAAATAGAAATTTCTATAAAAATAGAAAGTTCTTTGCAAAATCTTGCCTCAGTCTTATGAAGACTAATGAAAAGATGAAAACACATAGCAAAAACTAATAATAGCAATAATATCATTCCACCTTGCTGGAATAGGAAGGATTGAGGGAATTTCCACTATTTATCATTATGATGGAGTTGAGTTGAAAACAATTCATCCAAGCTTTTCCTGCTTCCTTAAAAAAAGAGAGAGAGAGAGAAAAGAAAAGAAAAAGAAAGAAATCAAACTTTCTCCCACCTGGCTCCATATCTGAAAACTGACTTGTCATTTTTCTACATTCAAGCACTGATTTTTTAAAATGACTCCCATCCCCACCCCTACACTTCCTCCATATCACTCTTACCCTAGAGCCAGCACAGTTCACTGGGAAAGCTATGTGACTCTATGGTGGTATGGTGTGAAGTCCAGAAATCTATGTGTGAAAATGTTTTAGTCTGCTCTGGTGGCCCCAGCAGAACACCATGGATTAATGCATTGAATGACAGAAATGTACTTTCTCACAATTGTGGAGTTTGGAAAGCCAAGGTTAAGGTACCAGCAGGTGGATATATGATGGGGTGTCTTCCTGACTTGCAGCCAGCCACCTGTATGCTGATCCAGCCTTCCCTCTGTGCACGCTCCTGTCATCTCTTCCTCTTCTTATAAGGACACCAGTTCTTTTGGGTTGCGGCCCCATCCTTGTGATCTCATTTAACATTAGTTACCTCCTTAAAGGTCTTGTATATAAATATAATTAAACTGGGGGTGAGAGCTTCAACATTTGAATTTGAGAGGACACAGTTGAGTCCATAACAAAGGGTAACAAAGTTGTTCTTAAAATTGAAAGGGTTCAAACAAATGTATCCATTGTTGAAACGTTTTCTTGAAGGCACACACCAGCTAAGAAGTGATTCAGAATTAAGGGTTTAAGATGGGAACATCACAGCACAAAAGAACTTTTGGTAAAAACTGAAATTAGGTTAAATTGAAACTAAGTCTAAAAACCAAATAGGGTCATGCTCATGAATGCAAATAGCAAAAACTCATTCCTTGAGAGAGAAGATGTATAATGTAAACATTAATAACCTGGATCTCAAACCTAGGTTTATAGTGAAAAGTCCATGGGACACATTGTTGAAGGGACAGTAAAAATATGTTAACTTTCTCAGAGTCTGTTTTCACTTTGATAATTAAAATATATAAATCAGAAGGAAATTTAATAACTAGATGTTCACTAATGAAACTAAAAATAGCATACAACCTTTCAAATCCGAGAGAATTTGAAATATAAAAGCTCTCTGTCAGTATAGCAAAACACAGAGAAACCAGATAACAAACCAACATTTAAATTTTTTTGAAGTAAGATGAAGAGATTAAGATTAAATATATCAATATTGATTTTTAAAGGGGTTAAGGTCCTCTATTTAAAGACTAATACCTTCATGTTGGGTTGAAAATTAACATCCAAGCCAAGATACACCTGGAATCCCCAGGAATCGGAGACCAAAGCAGAAGGATCCGCAAATTTCTAGGCCAGCCTCAGCAACTTAGCAAGACCTCGTCTCAAAATAAAAATAAAAAGTAGTAGAGCACTTTCCTCACTGGATTCAACCACCAGTACCACAATAATGTAAAATAAAATCCAAATGTATTTCCCTACAACAAGTATAACTAAAACAAAAGAAAAGAACACGCACACACACACACACCTTTTATCAAGTGTAGAGAAATTAAATACAGGAACTAATGATGTTAATTATGTTAATTGGAGGCAAACTATACTTTCACACACTGAAAACGCTAAACAGAATAACAAAAGACATTGTTCATTTGATTTAAAAGTACATTTAAAATATCTGGGCAGGGTGGTGCACGCCTGTAGTTCCAGCTACTCAGAAGGCTGAGGCAGGAGGATCACTTGAGCCCAGAAGTTTAAGAACAGTCTGGGAAACATAATGAGAGCCTTTCTCAAAACAAACAAACTCAATTATGAGATATGGTGGTCATAAAATCTTACATATTTAATGACAATTAAAATATATACTGTGATAAAACAATGTATATATATACATATCCTAAGGAAAAAAGATATAAGGAGAAATTGACAGCAAGACAGTTATTAAGAAACTTTTAAAACATTTGTTTGTCTCTAAGTAGCTAAAATAAATACATAAATGACACATAATTTGAATAAAATAACTCTGTAACCTATAAATAATTTAAATGTCATATTTTTTTCAAGGATAGATAATTTGCAAAAATAGATCACAAACTAGTTTACTGACCGCCCCCCCCAAAAAAAAAAAAAAAAAAAAAAACAAAACTATGAAATCCAGGAGCAGAAATTACGAAGGTCATTTTCTTTGAGCAAAAAGCAATAAAGCTGGAGATTACTAATACACAATTAAATGAAAAAACAAAAATCAAGTCCCTTGGAAACTTAAAATTCTTCTAAAGAACAATAGGTTCAATGGGATTTCATTACGGAGTACTGAAAAAAATTATCAACATAAGAAAGCCATAGTTCAGACCTTATAGAATATAGCCTAAATTGTATTTGGCAGTAAATTCAAAACCTCATCTACTTTTATCATACCAAAAGAAAAAAAATATGAATAATCCCCAAATTATAATAACAATAATAAAACAGACTTAAGAGAAGCAGAAGAAAGAAAATGACAAGCACATACCTATAATCAGTGTCTTGGGAGTCTGAGACAAGAGAATCATAAGTTCAAAGCCAGCCTCAGCAATTTAGCGGGACCCTGTCTCTAAATAAAATATAAAAAGGACTAGGAATGTGGCTCAGTGGTTAAGCACACTTGGGTCCAATCCCTGGTACCAAAAAAAAGGAAAGGAAAGAAAAGAAAACCTGGAACTAACTCCTTAAATGTGTCAAACATTTGAAAATCTAATTAAAAAAAAAAAAGAAAAATCAGAGTCAGAGATATTCAAATGTAAAAAATATATATATAATATAAAATCTAAATATAAATGGGGCAGTGGCTTCATTTAAAGATAATGTATATAATCAACTTAATTCTTTTTTTTTTTTTTTTTTTTTTTTTTTGGCACTGGGGATTGAACCCAAGGGCACTTAACCACTGAGCCACATCACCAGTCCTTTTTATTTTTTATTTTGAGACAGAGTCTCGCTGATTTGCTTAGGTCCTCAATAAGTTGCTGAGGCTAGCTTTGAACTTGTGATCCTCCTGCCTCAGCCTCCCAAGTAACTGGGATTACAGGTGTGTGCCACCAGCTAGTCACTTTAATTCTAATGAGTATGAACTTCTTAACAAAATGAAGGGAAATCTTGGCAACCATAAACAAAATGGAAAATGCTTTCAAAGAATTGCATACAAAATGATGTCAAATGGCTTTACTGCAGAATTCTTCCATACCATTAGGAAATATTTGTATTTAGGTAAACTATTCCAGAATATATACAAACACAGAAAGCTATCCAATCCATTGTATGAATGAAGATAGATACAATCACCTAACAAAAATCATATTTAAAAACAGAAAACTACAGACAAATCTTAAATATGAATAATATAAAAATTCTAGTACACATATAGATAGACAGACTTGAGCAATATGTTGAAAGAATCATTCACCCCTCAGAGCATATTAAAGGAATGAAGGAAGTCTTCTATTAGTTTAGATAGGAAAATTACATGATAATATAAATAGATGACCCAAAGGTATTTGATTATATTCTACATTTCTGATTTTTAACCTTTTAAAACAGGAGTGCCCATAGAATTAATTCCCAGTACAAAATATTTATATATCTCTATATATATATTTTTACCCCATATACATTTATTTTACTTAATAATAAAACAACAGATAAAATCATAGATAAGACATGTATGCTAATGTTGTTTGGAAGTTGTAGCCAATGCAATGTATATGAAGCAGAAAAGAAAGATAACTATTTGGAAAAGAATAAAAACTGACATTGTTTGTAGGTGATTTATGTATGTATATAGAAAGCTGATAGAATCAACCAAAAATCTCATAGGATAAATTATTTCCATGAAGTCTTATAGAAAAATAGACAAAATTGATAGCTTTTCTAACCACCAGCAATAATCAATTCAAAGAATATAACACCAAAAAGTTAAAATGTCATAATAGCAACAACAAGACCTAAAGTATTAAATTGAATTGTGGCAAGAAGATGAAGATACTTATAAGACCTAACTAATAATAAAAAGTGAATATAGAAACAAGCCAGGTCCCTAAACAGAGATTCTAACATTTTTTTACTTGACAAATCAGTGTAGTTCCTAAGGCATTTGATAAAAGAAACTTCAAGAAAAGACTTCTCAGAAGATATTAATTATAAAATCACAATAATTTGAATGATATACTCTTGTCACAGATTGTGTAGGGAAATTAATAATATAAAGAAACCCTAAGAAATCCTGTATACATAAAACTAATGAAGGAAAAATAAAGATCATGGAACTAATTAGAAGGGAAAGAACTGTTTTAACATATTGCCAAGCAATTGCCTGTTTGTGAAAATGTATTATGTGCCAACCTTTCACTTCAAATTATATTTGAAAAACAGAAACAAAACAGAAAGTCTCTCTAAAGAATAAAATGTTGGGCTGGGGAATAGCTCAGCTGGGGAGAGTGCTTGTTCAATCCCCAGCACTGCACAGAAAAGTAAATAAATAAATAGATAAAATGTTACTAACTATGGGGAAAATAGATGATCATGACTATTCCATGGGCATGGCCTTTGTAAGGAAAGGAAAGTGACTTTTTTTTTTTTAATTATTAACCGGTTTAAATTCTGCAAGTCAAGAATCAAATAAACATTTAAAAGGCTAAGGACAAGATGTTTGCAATAGCAATATCAAAGAGCAGGTTAATTCCCATAAGATAAAAGAAACCAGCTCTTAGCAGGAAAAAGGAAAAAAAAAAAACTAATGCAGTTGTGAACTAATAATTCATAGAATTGTCATGAGCTATTAACCTATGAAATAAAATTTAGTGTCACAAAGAAGGAATGATTTTCAAATTAAAACAGTTAGAAGGCCATGCCATGCTTCACTTATCAATTAGCAAAGTTTGTTTTTGTTTGTTTGTTTGCATAAGAAAGTATTCATTGCTGTCAAGGGTGTGGTGAAACCAGTACTCAGTGAGCAAGAGCACAAAGTGGTGCTGCCATTCTGAAAAGCATCTGGAGCCACGCTTCAAGATCAATCATTACGAGCCACGCACTGTGGTGCTCACCTGTATCCCAGCAGCTTGGGAGGCTGAGGCAGGAGAATCACAAGTTCAAAGCCAGCCTCAGCACCTTAGCGAGGCAATAAGCAACCTAGTGAGACCCTATCTCAAAATAAAAAATAAGAAGGACTAGTGATGCGGCTCAGTGGCTAAGTGCCCCTGGGTTCAATCCCTCATACAAAAAAAAAAAAAAAATTTTAAGAACCATTATAAGCCATTGTAAATATTAATACACACTGATTCTATTCATTTACTTTTCACAATTTTTAAAAATTGTTCATATATATCTAGGAATTTAGTCTAAATGTAATACAGACATAGATGTATGTCAATTTCTATTTCATGCATCATAGCAAAAAAAAAAAAAAAAAAAGGAAATTACCCAAAAGCCCCATATTCAAGAATGAGGTTTAAATAAGCTCTGTGAGATTCATCAAATGGAATTATTTTCAGCTGTCAAAAATCATATTTAATACATAACTTAGTGGTAGAGCACATGGATAGCCCTAGGTTCTTTCCCTGGCACCACAAAAACACACATATACATATATATACATGCATAAAGTATAAATAAAATCTTTAAAATGAAATACCTAATGATCTGGAAATGCTTACAAAATAATGTTAAATAAAAAAGCAAATTAAGAAACTGATTTCAATTTTATTAAAAACATATAGGCATAGAAACTAAAAGTAATATACAAAGAAGTTAACAGTCATTACCACTTTGATTTTTAAACATTATCTGTATTTTCTAAATTCTTAAAAGTGAATATAGAAACAACCCAGGTCCCCAAACGGAAATTCTAACATTAAAAAAAATTGTTTATACATAAAATATATATTTATTAAGACAACTTGTCTCATAATTGCAGTACTTTAAAATGATCTCTCATGCTTCACTATCACAGTTAGGAGGCATCATTTGAGTCTCAAATACAGAATCTTCTCCCAGAGTTGGATGACAGTAGAACCTCTAAGTTGAAGGTGCTTCTAGTTAATCAGTCCATTGATTCCTAAAGTTCAGCATGCACCTGAGTAACCCAAAGGGTTTTAATGCACACATTACTTGATTACATTCCAGATTTTTGTTTTTTAAATCCAGGAGTCTGGTGCCCAAGAATTTGCATTTCTAACACATTCCAAGGTGATGGAGATTCTGTTGGTCGAGGGAAACACTTTGAGAACCTCTAATCTAGTTGAAATTCCTGACTTAATAAATCCCATGCTGCTTCTCCTCCATCTCTGTGAAACCTGATTGTCCAGCTGCATTTGAAGGCCACTGGTGGCAGCAGACACTCTCATGAAGCAGGAGTTCTAAGGTCTTGGAGAACCCAGAATAGCCAAGACCTGGAAGATGATACCAACCCTGCCTTCCTCCCTTAGACCTACTTTAAGCAGAAAATATTACCCTAACTTTTTAAAATATCCCAAAGGGCATTTCAAACCCTTGAGGATTTTTTGTGCCTTCTACTTATCTCCTGCAGAAATCAGGGCAGACCTAGGACACTGCCAGCCTGATTTGGGAAGGATCCACACTTAGGGTTATTGGCCATTTATGAGGTGTGATCTGAATCATTCACCCCAAGAGGGCAACATTCAGGAAGAGGTCCCTTAGTTTATTGCTTCTTCTGAAGTAATAAAATGTGTTTGATTTATAGAAATCCCCCCTCAAGTCAACTTCCAAAACTTGTGAGGTTTAAATTTTACTCTATTATAGGCTGTGTTAATTTTGTGAATTTTTAACTATCATCAAGAGTCTACTCGGTCAATTCTCTTGGTGATAGAGCAGGAAACTAACAACATGGGGGTACTATCCTTAGGGCTTGTCTGAGCTGTGAGTGCTATGAAGGACTCTTAAGAAAATCAGGAGACTAGTTAATTTCCTGACCTGACCAATTAACTACAAAAATGTGGGATATTCTTTTCCTACCCGAGGTTGAAGAGTTGAGTTTAAGCACCACGAACTACTGCCTGAAATGGGATCTAATCTATTTTACCCACTATCCTTCCTAATTGGGGGTAAAAGACTGACATCTCTTTGACCCCAAATGAGGGTATGATCTCATACTTCTCTCAGTTATCTATACTAATAGAATCCACAAATAGACCAAAATATCATGTTACCCAGGAGTACAAACTCCTGCCCTATCAAAATCTTTGTCAATATTGCTAAAAATCCAAATGGGAAGATCAGAGTTTCACTTCCTCCTCTTTGCCTTTGAGGTGCTAATAAGCAAGCACATAGCTCAAAGAGAGAAAGGAGAAGCAAAGGTCTTCTAATCATCTAAAAAATGGACTCCACCAGCAGGACACAGAGACAGTGCACCAGCTGCTGCCCTGCCCAAGCAGAGCCCTCTCCATTGCCAGGACACACACTTTTTCCTCTCGGTCCTGTTCATCAGTCAGGACTTCCACAGCCTTTCTCTGGACTGAAGTCCTTCCCCTTGAGGGCCACAGGAACTCAGAAGTGAGAGACCCCAGGGGAATGTGCTACAAATCACTATCATCTGAGATTGCTAAATTGGCATGCCACAGATAAGTGTCGTGGGAATTCCCGGTGTATACCTTACCTCTGTGAATTCTGGAACAAACATAATGCCCACAGTGAGACACACAACACAAAATGGTGCCGGACAGATTCTTCTGCTCCTCTGGTGACTGCCACAGAACAGGAGGGACTCGCTCCCCTTTGAGGTCTCCAGGCTGGTGGAAGCCAACCTGAGGATCACTTTTAGCTTCCATCACCAGGCTGTGCTAATGTGTCCACCGTGCCTTTGGTTTCAGCCTTTCCTTCTTCTGCCTGGAGACTTATAAAGGTAAACCTGGCTTAGCCAAACATTCCCACTTGAGCTCTTTCTGATGACAACTGTTGAATAATTTCCCTCAAAGTCTTTTTTCATCATGTTATTCTTCAGCTTTCTTTCATGTTTTCTCATTACCTCACATGAATCCAATTCTGCCACCTGCCCTTTAAAACACTCCAACAACCAACTGCCCCACTGAATCCCTGCCACTGTTCCCATGCTTGACCCAACTCAACCTGTTCACAGGTGGCTTCTCTACCCAGTGCTTCTTTCTCTTTTCACCAACTCATTTCCTTCCCTTCCTTCAAATCATTAAATTTCTACCTAATTGCTCCCATCAGACTCCTCTCATTCCTCCCCTAACTTCTTTTTGACAATGCTTGGTTTACCCTACATTAATTTGATCATTGAATTCTATTCTCTGTGGTCATGCTGACATTTCCATAATGTAGTAAAACCCACAAATTGGGTTCACTGATTCCTGGGCTCATAGATTCTGTTTCTTTGATGTCCATTTTTCTCTTTCTTTGCCAGTACATGACAATATGTATTTAAATAATCATTGCTTCCCGTTTTAGAGTTTACAGTGGACTTTCATTGACAGTATATCCTATGATCTTTGTGGGGAAAAAAAAAATAGGACAATGGTTTATCCTCATTCTACAGTTCAGCAAGTGTTGGCTCTGAAGGCTAAATAGTTTGTCCTAAGTATTACAGCAAAGAAGTGGAAGTGCTGGGACCCACACGCAGGTCTTTGAATCCTGGGTGCCTCCTGTCCCCACGTCATCTGCCTCACTTTGAACATGTGTCATACTTGATAAATGTTGTTGACGGACTGATAATGTAGATAAATACGGTAGCAGTGTCACAAGCCCACATTCAAATAGGAATTAAACATCTTGAAGCCATGCCCTGAGGATGAGGGTGAGAAGAAAGGCACAAATGAGAATCAGTCTTTTACTTCTGATCAACTTATAGTTTACATAGGAAAAAAAAGTACAAATCCTAAAAATTTTTAAAAATATTTTTAGAAGAGTAGGATCTTTCCCGGAGGCTGTGGGGAAAAAAAAAAAAAAAACACCTAAAGAACTCACTTGGGGGACTTGTCTATATGATGCTGCATGGTCAGAGGTCAAACTGAAGCCTCCAGGTCAGCTGGTGGAGTCTGTCCACTGCTCAGGCAGGAGTGGAGACTGGGAATCTGAAGAATTGGACTTTGGCTGTTCTGCCCCTCCACGCATGAACTTAGGCTAATCTAAGACCCCGTGAAAGTCTTGGGCTCCCATTTCTTATCTGTCCAACCGAGGTGTTGAATGAGAAGGGTCCTCAGGTCTCCTCCGGCTGTGACATTCTGACAGTCTATGAATAGAAAAGGACACAAGACAGGTGCGAGCTGATCACCACGTGGGAAGCTCACACCTGTCTCTCCCCAGTGTTTCCGCCCCTCACTTCCAGCAGTGCCAAACTCCAGGCCCAGTCAGGGTCAAGTTGCCAATTTTGAAGCCGTTCAAGGACAGTTGTCCTTCTGCATGGGGCTCCTTCCAGCCCAAAGCTGGCCTTCTTTCCTCTCTGCAACTCATTCTCCCTTAGGCTTCTAGAATTTGCATTGCCACTAATTCTTTTCTGCCTCTTTGCTTTTAGATTAAAATTACTCACAAGAACCAAGCGCCCATGATGATGGGGCCTCCCCAGAAGAGCAGCTTCTTTTCACTGAGGAGGAAAAGCCGTTCAAAAGACTAAACAGTGTGCCAAACGCCAGCTAACCCAAGAGAGAAAACAAGAGACTGTAACTACACACACACACACACACACACACACACACACACACTTAAACAAACACACACACACACAAATATTAGTGGAAGCAAAGCCACCCTTCTGGAAGAAAACTTCACCTTCCATATAGTCTAATTCAATAAATGGATACATCCCTAACACAGCCAGTGCCCAGAACATTTTGAAAAGACTTAGGGCCCACCAGGTTGGGTTGGCTCGTGCAGCAATCTCCAGATTCCCACAGGCCTTGGGTAGGACTCTCTGAGACTGAAGGAGAAATCTCTTTCTTTTCACCAGCTCTGCAAGTTTCCTCACAGTTGCTCGTGAGGAGCCGGCTGCAGGTTCCTGCTACGGTGAGATCGGATGTGGTCAAGGGAAAGAGCTTCGTTCCAGAGAACTTGCACAAAGGTCCTTCTGTCCAGAGACAAATCGGCCTCCAGCTCTCTGAGCATAATCCTTGGCAGGGCTCAGCACGCGCGATGGTTTCTTAGTTGTCCTTTGAGCGACAACATCTCCCCAAACTTGCTGAGGAGGCAGAAGGCTGTGGAAAAGCTGTGTTTCCATTCCTGGTTCTCTGCACCGTCAGTGGGCACTTGTTCATTTCCCTAAGCCTTCTCCTGGTGGCTGCGTGTTTGTTTAGAGACGGCTCCAAGAGCCCCCAGAGCTGCCTGTGCAGCACGCCTTAGATGTGGTATTTATTTTCTTAGTTCTGTGAACACCTGGGAGGGAAAGTGGAGAAACTGGGATTTATTTTTTAAATTGGTGTCAAAATATTGTGTAAAAAGGGAAGAGGAAAAAAAAAAAAAACCCCCAGTTTCTTTTTTTCCCGAGCCAAAGTGTGTTTCCTGTTGAGTTCCAAGCCCTGGTGGCAGACTTTCCTGAAGGCAGAGAAGATGAGAGGACAGGACTGTGCTGGGGGAAGACAGTCCATCAGGAAGGTCCCTTCACCTCTCTGCACTTCCCACTCTCAGATTATGACCTGAAGAACCTTCTGTTGGTCTTATGTGTGTATATATGTAGCATATATATTTATATATAACATATAAATATTTATTTACTGCTGGACTTTTACTGATTGGAAATAAACACAGGTAGTATGGGAATAGAAAGCGGGAAAGAAACCCTCCACCATTTCATTGTCAACACATTTCCTTGTGCTGATCATAATGTTTAAGGAAATGGAAGGCAGTCCTTATCATGAAAAGAACTCCTATTCCTGAGCATCAAAACAACCAAGAAAGATAGGCCAGGCAGGGTTTATGAGATAAGGACATTGAGTCTCAGAAAAGTATGAGACTTCTCTCTCCATGATCTCTTGGCTAATTGAGAGTAGGGGCCACGAAGAAGATACTGAATTAGAGAAAGAACTCACACAATTGGGAACAGGGTCATTTCTGGTCTCTGGGAAGTGATTCCACTTGGATCCAGGGTGCCATGGAAAAATGAGTGTGCAGCACGCATGTAGATGGGTCAAGTCCAGATGAGAGATTGGGACCTTTTTGTGCTTCCAGAAGTTCTCTCTGGACTGACCTGGAGAGAAGTTGGTCTGAAGTTGAAGACACAGGACAGATCATCACACTGAAACCACCATATGTCTCATCATGGTCATCAGAGTCTCTTCATTTGGAAACATCCCTGGCTGTTGGAGTGGCCTCAGTCAAGAGTCACAAGGAGGACTGAGGCACTTTCTGCAAGGTGCTGCCAGCCAGGAGCTCCGTGGTCTTCATTCAACTGGCTCAGACATTACCTCCCTTCCTGAGGGCAACTGTGCAGTGCTTCATTGATGGAAAGCAACATTTCCTCTACCCCTTGGCTCACTGGAGCCCCCATCCTCTCAGATTTCTCAAGAGAAAAACATGGGCTGCTTGACATCATTCCAATGAGCTCCCTCTAATCTCCATGCATTGGGCCAGGAGCTTTGGATGAGAAAGACAATGTTAAGATTGTGTGCACAAATGGAGCCCACCTCTGAAGGAAGTAGTCATTTAGGACCATCTTGGACTGAGATCTGGAACCATCTTGCTCAACCAACAGTGCAGAAGGCTAAGCAAGGGGAAGAGCAGGCCACCCGAAGAATACCCTTACTGATGGGATCTTATGTGGTGCCACCAACAAGCTCCAGAATGACTACAGGTACTATCTTGGAAGCAACTTGATCCCAAAACTGAGGCAGGTTCAGGTTTAGGGTCACTGATTCTGAGACTTTTACAGAAGTTTTTGTATGTGTTTCAGCCCTCATACCCCAAGACAGAGGCTATTGAGACATGGCACCATCAACAGGTGAATTGATTCTCAGAATCTCACAAGTCTCACGAAGGGACCATGCAGAATTGGCTTCTACCCACTCTACCCCAATGCACAGAACTTTAATGTTGCTTGAGAGATGTACCCCAATCCTCCTTAGAGGCACAGAGTGTAATGCACTTCAGTGGAATTGCACTTCTGATCTGGTCACCTTAGTAAGTCTTGGTTGCTGTTAAATCCTATCTTACAAATCATCTTTTAAGCTCCATGACTGGTTTCTTATTGTGGAGTAGTAACTCATCAGAGCGACCCCCACAGAAAATTCTGAGGTTAGCCGGAAAGGTATTATTATCTCAGCCCTAATGAGGAGAAGGAGGTTTAATGAGGTTTAGTGACTTCCAAAGCCACACAGGTAGTCAGGGGAGAACCCAGTCTTATTTCATGTCTTATTCTGATTCTTACCATGCTATAGACATGTTCTCACCTGCCTTCATCTTCCACCCCACTAGCAATAAAAACAGTGAAACAGGAAATCATCAGTACATTGTGTTATACCTGGACCAATGGGCTGGGAGCTGTGTCTCATTATGCCTTGGTCTTTGTGGGGTTTCCCCAGTGAGTTTCTGAAAGTGGAGATAGACTTAGCAAAATGATTATATTCAGGTCAGAGACCAGTTCCTCTCAAGAGAGTTCTTTCCACAGATGGAAAAGATACGTTAAAATTGCCAAATAAATTAGGAAATACTTGGCAGAACTGGGAAGAGCCTCCAGACTGGCGTTACATAACATGCATATACATTATACATATGCACATTATATAAGGTGACATAGTACTTAATGTGCTGTATATATTATGTAAATTACATATTTGTGAGTAATCATGATAAATATAGAGACCCACTAATCACTTTTTTACACATACTCAGTGACAGATTAGGAAGTTACTTTGCCAGAGAGGCTTAAACTTACACTCTTCTGCTGCTTTGGTTCCAACTCCTGCCAAAAATAATTGCATCAACTTTTCCCATCTCTAGCCCCCTCTCTTCTTGGCCAAAACTCTCAGTTACCTCCTGTCCCAACGAGGCTGTGCCTTCCGTACAACACTGCCACAATCAGGATCCACAAAAATAGAATCCTGAGGATGGAAAGTATCTAGATTCCCAGAGTCCCTATGTCACAGACCTCTGCCTCAACACTCCCAGGCAGGTGGGTGCCTGATGCTAACCTTAAAGGGAAGGAAGAGCGGGGAGGGAAGGAGGAAGAGTCTACCAACTCTCCAAGGAAGGAAACATCATAGTCTTCCTCAGCCACCGATTTCAATATCCAAACAGTAATCAGTCCTAGCCTAAGATTGAAAACATTTCAAATGTCTGATCTCAGTCATTTCAGCATATCTGAAACCATAATTTCCTAGAATGTTTCTCCCAAAACACAAGTATCCATAAATGTTCCATGAAGAAAGAGGTCTATGGTCAATTACTAGATCCTTTCCAGGAGATATAGAGAGAGGCTCTGAGAACTCAGAAGAAAGAACCATGACATTTTTTGTGTCTCAACATCTATAGAGTAGAAAACACCATCTTAAGCCCACCATTTTTTTATTGGTAGTGTAGTAGTATTGTTAGTTCTCAGTGGAGATGGGAACATGCAAGTACTTTTCTAGGACAAGAAGTCTCCACCAAAGACACTGGGGATTTTGTGTTTGCTTGTTTGAGCTGTCTTTCACTATGTTGCGGGCTCAGTCTCCCACACTGAGAATATAGGCAGGTGTCACTGCACACAGCTAAGACACTCTTCCTTGTTTTTTCTGTGCTTGTCTATATTTTTATTGTGCCTCTCTACACATCTGCAAGCAAGAATGATGAATCTGGATATTTTGTTCTCTGAGTGGGGAAAAGAGTGCGGAGGGACATAAGGTGAGGGGAAGGGACATTAAAGGGGAAACCTGACAACTGCTATATCTGTGTAGCTCCAGAGAACAGAACCACATCTAAAGAATCCAGGTGTAGAAGATAGAATGTTATTCCCCTGAATGACTGCTCTTGGAGCTGGCCAAGGTGAAAGGGCTGCCTTATGGGGGAATGAGCAGCAGTGGCTGCTCTTGCCTTGACCTGATTGAGTGGGGAGCAAGCAATATTTCTCTACCTTGCCCAAAAAAGCTGTTGAAACTGTTTTCTAGAGGTTAGATCGGTTTTAGATCTATTGATTCTTTTTAAACAGCATTTCTTGGTATTTCTTATTTTCTGAAATAATTAAAAAAAATTATTCCAAGAGGGATTTCTAAATTAGTGGGTACTGACCAGTTAGACCAGCCTTATTTATTGTAGGACTGACCTGACTCCGGTCCCCTCAAGGGCAGCTGGTAATGGCAAGGAATGGATTATAATAAGACAAAAAAGATTTTACGTTTCAACCGGGGATCCCTAGGAGCAGTTCAAAAGTCTTCTCCCCATCGCAAATATAAGACCTAGATCAGACTTGCAACGGCAAGGAAAGAGAAACTCCCACACCTCAAATATTAACCAAGTTTTAATAAAACAGGAGAGCACAATCACAGACGTTCACATGGAGCCACTGTTTTTAGCTCAACTTCATGTTCTACCATATTGGAGAACATATTTGGACATTTTGTTGTAGAGAGAGAACAGGAAAGGGAGATAAAAAAGGGAATTCCCATCCGTTGCTTACTAGGTACCAGTTACTAATGTTAAGGTCTTTTCATGTACTTTCCCTTTTAATATTCAGAACAGCCTACTGTACTTATTTCACAGATAAAGGAATTAATTCTTAGAAAAGGGAAATATCTCATCCAACAGAGAGCAAGTAGTTTGACCAGGACTTGACACACATCTTCCTGGCATCAAAATCTATTCTTTTCCTACTATATTTTGGTGCCCTTAGCATTCTTATATAATTGTTTCCAACCCTACTAGCATCCTAGGTGAAGTTACATGGCATAGACAAATTGATATCCTATCTGTTCCACCTCTGTGGAGTCATCTAATCATGTTCCTACTGAAGAACTTCCAGTGCTTGTTCATATTTAAACTCAGCAGCCTCCATGGACAGCTGGATCCCCAAACCTCGCCCTTGCTATCCAATTGGCAGCTATCCCTTAATCTTCAATGTCTTCACATTCTGCCAGAGCGAGACCCATTTCCCAGCACCTACCTAATACATTTTGTTGTTGTTTTTCAGCTCTGTGAGTGGGAGAGCAGCCAACATCTTCTCTGGCTTAACTGCCATGGTCAACAGTGACCAGCCAGCTTGGGGAAGGAGCACTGGGGTTGTTGAAGGGAGCCTCCAGCAAAGAGGCTTTGCATGTGATCCTCATTAGTGATAGGCGTGGGCTGGGCCATCTGTGTTCCACAGGAGAACAGAATGGGAGGCTGCCTTTCAGATGCCAAGAGATGCTATCTAATGGAAGATCCAGAGTGCTCAAAAAGCAGAGAAGCATCTTTCCTCATGGGCATCTCCGTGGGGAACCAGGGACACAGAAAACCAAGAGGTTTTGGAAATTACCTACTTAACTTGCTGGGCGTTCTACCCTTGCCACCACTTTGTCCTGCACCATGGTGCAGGATGCCAAGTGGAGTCCTGCGGCTTCATCTGATAATTAAACTGCCTTAGAACCATGGTGCACCTACAGTATCCTGAAATCTGCATATGCTATAGCAAGTGCTTTATAGAAAGGCATTAGAGTTTACCATTAAGCCTCTAAATCTCCCAGGGGTCAGGAAACACTGCAGATAGAAGAGACCAATTCATTGACCGCTAATTGTAGATTCTAGAAGAATAAACAGAAACAATAAGGGACTATTATAAATGGGTCAAATTAGGAAAATGCAATTTGGAAGCAAAGAGGATGATGTCTAGCCCAGAATCAAGCATGTAGTAGGTAGCAAGTAAATATTTGCTAAATGACCAAATGAATGAAGAGCTAAAGTAGGTATCTGTCCTTCCACCCTGGAATGAGTGGGGGGCAGGGGGATGAAAGCTTTTTAACTAACAACTCAGGAACTTGAAACCACAGGATGTAGAGGGAGCTCACGGGGGCCTTTACCCAGACATCTGTTGAGTGATGGATACAGCTAAATATGGATCATCAAAGGGCTTTCTGGGTCACATGGAGGGCAGCTTCATGATTCAGAAAATATGAAATTCAGCTTATACAGAAAGGCAGAAATATTTGCAATCCACTTCTTGTAGATCAGGCCAGACCTGACAAAGAGAAAAAGGGCAGTACCAAAGTAGAGTAACAACACAGTAAGAGATCAGCATAATAAGCTACAGATGCATGAGATGAAAAGAGAGAACTGGATGGTTTAGAAGATTGATCTGGACCAAAGGAGGTGAATGTGAACACTACATCCAAAATTGGAAAAAGAGAATGGGAGAAATCCAAAAGAAAGAAGAGAAAGAAAGAGCTTACAGTTGAGTCCATGGTAAAACAGAAACTTCCAGGTATTAATGAAATTGTTATTAAATAACAGCTATCATTTACTATCTAGTTAAAGTCCATTCCTTTTATAACCACTTTTGAATTTCACAAGAACCTTATGAAGTTAGTTGGTGCGATATGGCTCCCTATTTGACAAGACCAGGAAACCGAGAGAAACAGCACATCCCATGGTAGCAGATCCAGGATTCAGATCTGTCAGGAGCTGTCTTCAAAGCCCATGTTCGTGCCTGCAGTGCCATTAATGATTCCCCTGAGCTTCAAGCATGGTGGCAGGGGTTTACAACCCCAAAACCATAACCCTGTGTGTGGCTTACTTTCTCTCAAACTTGACACCCAAGTCCCTCTCTTCCCTCTTCCACAGACTGGAGTGGAAAAAATAGCACTCTGGTGAGCGGGTGCAGGGGCACCCAGAGCAGGAGAAGAGCAGTTATGGGCATCAGCAGGCCCACGTGCACCTTCTCCCCTCCCTTCCTCTTAGATTCCCACTCTCAGGCACCACTGGACTATGTCCTAATACTATTCAGAGAAGAGATGGCCAAGAATGGGTACCCAGTGAAGAACTCAGCCGAATCAAGTAGGAACACAGTAGTAAAGGCTTAGAGACATAGTAAAGATCAAGGGCAAGGTAAAGACTTCAGGCAGTCAAACCTCAGAATTTAGTACTGATACCTAAAGGTGGAATGAAGATTCGAAGTGTCCTTTTAAAAATCTGTTGGGTGAGTCATGATTTAGGATAAAAAAAGACTGCCTCTGGAGTGATGTGAAAAACTGAACATTTTTCCTTTCCAAACAATGAAATTCTTTTAAAATGGAGGCTTAGGAAGAATGACAAAGTGAGGGATGATAAAAAGGGTAATTTCTTTTTACCTTAGATAATAGAAAAAGAATGTTAAAACCCCACAATACATAAATGACAATCCAGAAGAAATTTCCAGAAAGTTTGCATTTTCTGTTGAGGGGCTATACACTAATACTTGCAAAGTGATTAATGAATTTTTTTGTCTTTATTTTTTAAAGAAAACTGGTACCAATCGGTAGCCAAAATTTGGCATGATCTTCAAGAAAAGAAAAGTTTTCCTGGTGAATATTTCCTCTCTCCCCAACATCCCTGAGGTAAAAGGATTGAGCACTAGATCTTTTAACTCAGAGGACCAAATGTGCATGAAGGTGTTAATAATAGAGGGTGTCATGACCTGTGTGGGGTTTGCTACCTTCATATCCTTCTGCTATCAGGCATCGAGGTAACCTTCAGCGACCTTCACACCCCACACCCACTCCCTGCCTGCCTCCTAACAGCTCTATAGGCTAAACATACTCCCTGGAACTAGAACATCTGGAAATAATTTCTTTTCTATGAAAAAGTTCAAATATACTAAAAAGTAGAACCTTGAGTATGTAGCCATCATTTAGATTTAACAACTGTTAACATTTGCCATACCTATTTCATCTTTCTTTTTTTTTTTTCCTGACCAAAAAATTTGAAGGTAAATGATAGGTATCATGACATCTCCCACTAAAGTACTCAAGCATGCCTCACCATGAGGGATCCTTTCCTTTTTAAATAATTTTTTTATTAGTTCATTTTGGTTATACATAATATTAGAGTTCATTTTGACATAATTAATACAAGCATGGAATATAATTTGCTCCAGTTCGGTACCCAGTACTTTACCTTTGCCTTCCTTCCTCCCTTCCCCTCTTCCTTTCCTCTACTCCTAGTGATTTTTTTTCTATTTATTTATAGTGTTTTCCATTAGTGCATTATGGGCATACATAAAGGTGAGAGTCACTGTGGTATATTCTTATATGTACATAGGAAATTTTGGTAAGATTTATTACACCGTTCCTCCCTAGTGGGGGATCCTTTCTTAAACTTTTATAGATTGTACATACCATCCATGTTGCTAGAGGAAAATTCAAGGTATTATGCATATGAGCACAGTTATTTCCCAATTGACCGAATCAATTTGGGAATTAAATAAGTGGAAATTGATCAGGACATCACCCAGTCACTCATGAGGAGAAGTTTTGAGTGGAACCCAAGGAAGGTCTTAGTTGTATTCAAAACACTCATGGTTGATCTGGAAGGAGGATAATGGTATATTAACTAAGTTCTCAAAAATCATTAAATTAGACAATGTTATAAGCATTAATCATGCCAAGAGAAAAATGCAAAACTCTTTAAAAAGAGTTAGATATTTACCTGAAGAAAGTCATGTTCTTATTTCTGAAACAAAAATTGCTTACAGTGTTAGGTACTCAGTGACTGGGCACAATATAATTTGGAAAAGCTTAAAACAATAGAATATCCTATCTATAGATCTATATAGTCATATAAAAAACAGATATCACCTCATCATGTGAAGAATATGAAGTTAGACTGGGGGAGGGAGTAGGCTGCTGAGATGTATAGACAGATCCTCCCCCTCCACTGGGGCACGACCAAACTGGAAGTGTGTCAACCCCCGAGAGAATGTCTGGGAAGCCTGGCTGAGAAGTCTTGGCTCATTTAAACTTGTAGAGATGATTTTTAATACACAAAGTGTACGCCATGCTAGCCCCTGGGAGCAGAGTGAACTGACTGCAGGTTTCTGGACAAGATGGTAGATAAGGTGGTTAGTTTGCAGAGATCCAATGGCTCAGCGATTTTGCCCCATGAAAGGGAAGCAGGTGACACGAGTGACAGCAGGTTCCAAAATGTTCAGCTGCCTCAGCCAATAAATGAAAAAAAGTTTCCCATTTGAGCAGAGCCTAGTTAGCAGCACCAACTGGAGACAAAGGCCTGATAATCAAAGCCTGACTCTCAGCCTGTGAATGGTGGACCTCACTGAACCCATCTGATTTCTCAAAGATAAGGAGGAAATCTTTCTCATCCACACCCCAAGGGCACATCTGCATTCCTTTGTCTCATCAAACACCCCACCTCTACCACGCGTGGCCCCCAACCCCACAGGGTTCCTAAGATCCAGTATTGTCTTTTCTCCCCTGACAGGGACACCCTGAGGAATGTAAGTCTGGCACAGAGACCAAAATCGCTTTCATCATCCTGAGTGTGAGAACATGTTTTCTTCCCAGAGCACCCCTCTTCATAAGAACACATCTCTTCTAAGCTCCCTCCTCCTGTCTAACCCCTGGCCCCAAAGCTCAGGATCTGCTGATGGGTGTGAAAACACATGAGCTCACTGGAGCTTATATAAGAGCTCTTGGCAGGTATTCCTGGAGACGGATGGCAGGCTGGGTCTGGGCACACTTGATTTGCCTTGGTGAGGCTGTGTGACTCTTCTTTTCTCTATCTGCCCAGAACAGAGAGGCCTATTTGCACCCCGTTCTTCAGTTGTTTTATAGCAGGGAGGAGAAAGCACAGTGTTCCCTCCCTATTTCCCAGTGATTCAAATGGACACAATTTCCTGAGGGGGAAAATTAGGAACTCAAAACACATTCATTTTGAAGGTGTCAAGCCCCACCTTTGGTCAGCTGTCATCCACCACAGGGCCATCCCGCTTTGGGTCACTGCAGAGAAGCGATGAGAGAAAAGGGGTGGGGGTGAGGGGCAGGAAGGGGACCTGAAAGTCAAGCTTCCTTGGCATCTCAGAGGACTCCAGCTTCTGGGTCCTTCCCAAGGTGTCTGTGAGCAGGACTAAGGGAAAAGCAAATTAGATGGGAATTTCGGTCTTCCCACAGAAGAAGAAGTGGTCTCAAAGGCAGGTCATCTGCAGGAAATGGATCCTGCCTCCAGTTGACTTGGGGAGAAGTCCCATCCATTCCCAAACTATATTTTCTTGAAGGAGGAGAGAAACTTCTGGAAACGACTCAGGAGACTCAGAAAGGTACAGAAAGAAAGTACAGATTCCATGAGCCAAACTCCAAATGCAGTGGGGTTTTTTTGGTGGGAGTGGGGGTAGGGGTACCAGTGATTGAACTCACTAAACAACTCAGTGGATATTTTTACATGGCTCCCAAGAAGAGTAGAAGTAGTATGTGTCAAGATGTGGTTCTTCTGCCACTGGAGAAAGGAAAGGAAGCAGGAAGACCTAGAGGCCCTGTCCAGGGCTGTACTCCCCACTCAGTTACCCTGGGCCTGGCAGCCCTGAGGCTCCACCAGGGAGGACAGAAGGTCTCAGCCTTAACCCCTTCTCCTTCCTCAGCTTCACAGCTGTGTTCTGAAGACACTTCCTACCCACAGCAGCGGGCGGGGAAACCCACCCTTCTCCCAGTGCTCAGCATTGCACTTCTTGAGTAGGGCCAACTCTGGTTTCTACAATGACACCAATTAACAATAGGGACTTGGGCCAGTCAGGCTATATTGTGCTTTTTCCACATGTAGAATGAGGCTGAATAGAATGATTCATGCATGTACTCATTGATTCAGCAACAAATAAATTGTTTTTAAACAATGTTTATTTACTGGGCACTGTAAATGATCTCAACATGTCTCACTGTGGTTCTCTTACTTTTTCTCCTTCTTCTCCCACCCCTACCCGCCCTGAAAACCTGCTTCCTCCACTTTTCCTTTTATCTTCATGATGTTTCTCTTCATTCATCACTTCTCCCACGATTTTTGTTTGTTTGTTTAGAGTGTTCATACCAAAAAAGAAATCAAAAAAATCAGAAGGGATTTTAAAGAAACATCTGCCCACTTTGCAACCTCCAGCAAACCTGTGCTTAAAAGGCCCAGGAAAGACCAGAGGACGCACTCCAGAGCCCAGCTTCAGGATGCACCCCGTATCTCACAACTTCTCCCCTAGACAGTTGTCCTCAGTGTCCAATAAACCCTCTGTTCAGTACTACTCTCCTTCTCTCCCTCAAGTCACATCACAGGCATAGGATACCTTTATGGATATAGCATGGTTGGAAAGTTTAACCCATAATGACATAGTTGAACCACTCATGCCATGAGGATAACATAAAAACAATAGAATCAGTGAGTTTGGTTTCTGTAAAATTAACAAAACAAATGAAAGCCCATTAGCAGAGCCCTACTAGAGTCACAGTTTCTAACAGATCATCTCAATTAAGGTAGAAAGTCTAATGATCAGGGAGTTCTGGAGTCAGCCTCCTAGGGTTGGAAAGGCCCTTACTCCCTTGTCATCAGCCCAATCATTCACACTGATTTGGTAGCCAGCATAATGCAAGGCCTGCTCTTTGTTGATTGTAGGTGCTCATTCAGTCCTTGTTCCTGCATCAATAGGTACAGAGTTATTCTCCAAAGCCATTTCCCCAGGTCCCTGGGTAGGAAGCAAGTCAAGTGTATGCCTGGACAGAGTCTGATGCTCCAGATGTTGTCTTTTTTGATCAGTGCCTACTTGCCAAGGTAGTCTACAGTCGAGAGAGAGAGAGAGAGAGAGAGAGAGAGAGAGAGTGTGTACTCTAGGGTGTCAGTTACCCAATAAAAAGGCTGACTTCGAAACCTACAGCATTGTGTTTCTTTCTTCTCCAGATGGCAAGAAGCAGGTGACCCAGCTATAGAGAAGAGGCTTCGCAGCAAGTTGCTGACCCAACTTCCAGCACAGCTGTCCTCCTCCATAGAATGGGAAGAAGTAATCTTTTGTGCTTCTCTGTGCCGTTGACCTCAAGGCCTGGTGGGTATCTCAGAGAAAGAGTTATCACTGGTAAATAATCACAATTCTAAGAAGCCTGCTGAGGGGGTTCTGATGGGTGCTTTTCTCTCTCTGCAGAAAACAAATGAGGCCCTTCTATCTTGGGAAAGTCAGGCAAATGCTTCATGGAGGTTGCTGCGGAAAAGAGCCAATCCATGTCCCATGAGGGGATGAGGGATGAAACCCTGCCTAGAAAACAAGAGCAACACAGGGAGTGGGCTACGTCCTGTCTCAACCTTGTGGTCTTGGACATGACCTTTAGCCTTCTGGGACTTCTCTTTCTACCACCTATTAAGTGAGGGAGCTCTAAAGACCATCCTGCATCAGCGACCTTGCTTCCTCCTGGGGTAAATACTGCAGCCATAGAAGAGAAGGCAGGGTCCTTGTCCTCCTGGGTCTCCCACCAGGCCCAAGGCTTCCCCCTGCCCTGCTAACACCAAAGGGCTCCTCCTAGCCCCTCTGTCAAAAATCGACTTTCTTTTCCTCCTAACAATTGATTATACTTGGAAATCAACTGATTTGAGGGGCCCAACATGAAACACCACAAAAAAACTCCTCAGTAAGCCCCTCACCTATACACACAGCCATGCACACACATACACACACACACACACACACACACACACACACACACACGAACCCCAAAACATAAGCGTTTTCCCTTCTGTGTACCAATCCTCTTGCCTTTTCTAATTGCCAGCAATTTGGGAGAGAGTTCAATCCCATGATGGAAACGCATTGCTCCCACTTAGGGAACTCACAAATCCCACATGTTTGGGGGTGACCCTGGGCACAGGTTGAAACTAAAAATCCTAACACACTTCAAGTGCAACCTATAAATGCAGACTTTACCAGCCAAGACTGCAAAGTAACTAAGTAGCACAGTGCCAGGGTCCGTCCTTCTCTGCTCTCCCACCTCCACCGCCTCCCCCACCGTGGACATGTTGTTCCGTAACAGCAGTTGCCTGCTCAAGCCTGCCTGTCTGCCTGCACAGAGTGCTGTGGACTTGTTCTGTAATGCACTGTGTATGTGTGTGTCCTGACTCTGTGGTTTACTGCAAATAAAATGACAGCAGATGACTGACCCCTGACCTCTCCTGGTGGTTTCTTTTCATGTCATTACTTGAGAAACCAAGATCGGCTGATGTGCCACAGAACTCTGGGGATGTGCATGCCTGCCCAGACTCTTCTGTAACCTTTTCATGGCTGCTCACTACCAGGAAGGTACCTCTGATATGCCAGGGCTGGGAGGAATTGAAATTCTCTGTTGCCACTTTCTTGGTGTTGAAGGAGAGAGAAAAGGAAGTCAAAAACCCTATTTAATAAGCCCAGCTAAACACTTTATATACATCATCACATCGACATCTGCAAACTCCCTTCTGAAGCGGTGAGCATTTTATAGATGGTGAAACAGAAGTTCAAAAATGATGATTAACTTGCTCAACAAGTAACACAAGTAACCCAGTTCTGTCTCTCACATACCCTCAAATTCAAGTTCTTTCCTGAAAACTAGCGTTTCTGCAAGTGTGGTCCATGGACTTCTTAGATTCAAAATACCCGGACTCCAGATTTCTGCGTCCCACCCAGATCTGCTGAGTCATAACATCTAAGAGTGACTCTGAAACCTGATATTTTATAAGCTGGGGCTACAGATGGACACTTGTGCCCATGGAAGTTGGCACTTACTGTACCACACAGCTGGAAGGGCAAGGCCATTCTCAGAGGACCAAGATAAGTCAGAGCTTTAGAGTAGCTTAGAAGCTAGAGTCTATCCAAGAGGGCCCCTGGGCAGAAGAGGCCTGGTGAGAGGGCAGGTCTGGAAAGAAAAGAGAGAAGCAAGGCAGGTCGTGGGCTTCACTTCAGAGTTGGCTAGGCCCTCACCCCAGAATTTAGACCCAGGAACAAATCCTGAGCCAAGGGTTCATGGTCTCACCTGGGTAGGGCTAGATAAGGAGCTGTGGGTTCCCCACGGCAACCTCAGGGACTGGGCCTGCTGTGAGCGGCCCACCTTGGAGGATAACCATTGCAGGGCTGCTGCTATGGGCTTCTGTTGCCTTCTTGGGGCTCCCCATCAGCACTTCCTTCCCAGCATGACCTGAATGGCCAGTCCCCCGAGTCTGCAGAGCCATTACTGTCGTCTCTGCAGGTTCTCTCCACCACAATTGACCAAAAAGGCTCCAAAAGCCTCAGAATTCGTGCCCTAAATGCTCAGTCTCCTCTGTGTCCTTGCCGTCATTCTTAGAGCTGGGCAAAGACTCTGACCTCAGGGAAACCGACCAAGATGTTACTCATTTCTGCCCATTCCCCCCTCCTTCCACCTGGATCTGCCAAGTTTTATTTTGACTAGGTGGAGGTTTCTGAAATGATGGTTGGGAAGTCCGAGGTGGGGCACTGTGAGACACATGCATAATTGCTACGCAGGGCAGAAAAAAATACTAGAAATAGCTCAGCTACCCACTCATCTGCAGAGACCAGCCAGCCTCACACTCACCCTGCTGCAACACTAACTATGCATGAAAAATATTTCTCTCTGGAAAATGGCTTTTCTTGTGTCAAGAAATCAAGAAAACACCTCTCATTCAGAATTGGATATCACTCGATCAGCAAAACACTTAAATTAAGACTGTAAAAAGTAGTTCATGATAGAGAATTCTTAGAGTGAGATTTTTCTTGAATCTCTGTAGCTAACAAAAGAATTGTGTAAACAAGGAAAATGTCAGTCCATCTAAGAGCAAAGGCCTTTTGCAGTTGTGTTTGCATTTTGAACTGTAGCTAAGAATAAATGATGCCTATTCATTTGCTGTAGTATTTACAAGAGTCTCTAACTCATATGACCGTGTTCCTGCTCCATCCCCCACTTAACAGGTTACCAAGCACCCTTGAAGTAACAAGACTGCCTTTGTTTTTAATGTTCCTCCCTCCTACTTTCCATTAACCAGACTATCAATTATTACGGAAATATTTCTAAATCTAAAACCCCAAAGCAATTCATAGACGGAGCAGAAAGTCAACAAAGGCATCAGAAATGGTGAGGGAAGCAGATCAAAAAGAAAGATCAATGAGATCAGAAGATCACTGAGGTCTTGGAATTGGAAGGATCACCTGATCCAACTTCTTACCCAGAGTAGAACTCTCTAAACAGCCCCTTGTCCCATAAGCAGCCCCTGTGCTTAAAGACTTCCACCATGGGCAGCTCACTACCTTCCCAGGAAGTTCACTCAGGAGCAGTTTCTGGGCTTTAGATAGGCTCCTATTGCACCCAAATCTACCTCCCAGTAATTCCCACCTTGGGGTTTTGGCTTGGCCATTTGCAACACAGAAGAAATCTCCCTTTTCTTCTTCAGATATTTGGAAAGAGCTACCTTGTCCTAGCTAAGTCTTTTTACTCTTTTTCCTCCAGACTAAACATCCTCCATATCCTTAAATCATTCCTTATATGTTATAACTCTCAAACCCTGAGCTATTCTCACAACTTTCTCTGGAACAACAGTTTGCCAACGTCCCTCTTAAAATGAGATTCCCAGAACTTCACATAACACAGTGCCCCAGAAACAGATGGATAATTACAGAGCTGCATCCTTTGCTCTAGATACTACATTAGCTTTCTTTGGCAACTATATCACCCTGTTAATTCATCTTACTCTCACATTTGACAAAATCTTCTATACTCTTATGAATGACAATGACTACCATTGATGTCTTAGTCAGTTTTCCATTGCTATCACAGAATTCCTGAGGCTGGATACTTACAAAGAAAAGAGATTTATTTACCTCACAGTTCTGGAGGTTCAAGAACATGGCTCTGGCTGCTGCTAGGCTCTTGGGTCTTATGGCAAATGGCATCACAATGGCAGGAATATATATGGAAAAAACTGCATGATGAGACAGGTCGACAGAGAGACCTAGGGGTCAGACTGCTCTTTTATAACAACTCACTCTTGTGGGAACTAATCAGGGTCTCATGAAAGCTACTTAAGCTCTTCCAAGGGCAACACCCTCAATGACCTAACCACATCCCACTAGACTCTTCCTCCTAAAGGTCCACAATGTACACCACCATGCTGAGGACCAAGCGACACACGAAACCTTGGGGCACAGACTACATTCTAACCATAGCAATTGGTATGATGCTTCCCAGATACCAAAGCCCTTTCAGAAGCATGCTCTCCTTTGCTCCTCATAATCACCCAGTGGAGTTGATTAAAAATGAAGGAACTACGCCGGGTGTGGTGGCGCAAGCCTGTAATCCCAGCTGAGGCAGGAGGATCAGAGTTCAAAGCCAGCCTCAGCAACAGCAAGGTGCTAAGCAACTCAATGAGTTGCTCTAAATAAAATACAAAATAGGGCTGGGGATGTGGCTCAGTGGTCAAGTGCCCCTGAGTTCAATCCCTGGTACTGCCCCCCAGAAAAAGAAGGAACTAAGGTTTTCCCAAGGTCACACAATCAGGCCTCAGCACTGAGCCTGCAATTCCAAACCTACTATTTGACCAGAAAGTTCTCCCTGGCTTCATTTGTTAAGTATCTATTTAAATTTTTTTTCTGGGCCATTTCGTTTTGTTAATATCTGTTCATCCTATAATTCCCATTTCTGTTACCAAAGAAGACACTGGGTCAGAGAGAGCCCGCAGCAGAAGAGGAAGAGATACAAACAGGAGGAGTTGATGGGAAGAAGGAGTAGGGAAAGGAGCATCTCAGAAAAGAACAGACAAAGTGGTGTGAATGAGGGGATGTGGAGGTGGGGTGCTAGGCCTGTCTGCCTTGGTTGCCTCTGCTACCCTAGGCAAGCCCAGAGCAGGCATCTGAGTGGAACTACTCAATTCCCAAGATCCGTCCCAGTTCCATAAATCTAATAGCCTTATCATTAACCCAAAGTTCTCTTTTAATCCAATAAAGATATTGAAAAGTAGACTTCACTAAATATTTAATATGACTTTCTTTTGCTACAACAAAGATGCCTAAGGGACAAGGCAACAAGCAACAATTATTACATATGATTGCCAGACCTAGTTTTCTTTTTCTTTATTTCTTCCCTTTTTTTTTGAGCAGGGGGTTGCAAATATGACCTCTGAAGATGTAGAACCCAGAGGGTTAGAAATCATCAAGGGGGCTAAACCAGGAGTTCTGCAGTCATGTCACCTGATACCTTCTCCATAGCATCAGAGAACTGAGGGTCCCACAGTGAACAACCCTCCCAACAGTGGCCACTTAGATGATGTGTGGAGGAAGAGAAGCTCCTACACATTAAGCATTTCTTATGTGCCTTCCTGGGGAGGTCACAGGACAAATATTCTTGAGTCATTTCACTAACATTGGAAATATTCCACATTTTTATTCTTCTGAAGCAATGCTCTTCAATAGAAATACAATGCAAATCTCAAGTATAAGTTCAAATTTTCAAGTAGCCACATACAAAGAGCAAAAAAAGAACAGATGAAATTAATTTTAGTAAAATATTTTTAAACTCAATCTAGCCTAAACACCATCATTTCAACATGTAATCAACATAAAACATCAATGAGACACTTCACATACTTTGGGTACTAGGTCTTCAGAATCCAGCACGTAGTTTACACTTGCTGCATTGGCCTGTGGTTAGCAGCTACTGTCTTGAACAGAAATCACACAGAGGTGATCCCATAGCAGCTGCTGCTTCCCATCATAGCACTTCTCAAACTGTACTGTAATTGCCTTGTTCGTGGTCTGCATTTTCTGACAGACGGGGGGCCCCAGGAAAACAGAGACCGTGGAGTTGACTGGTATATTCCCGACTCCAGCTCAGTGTTTGGCATGGATATAATAGACCTCTGATGAACATTTGACAGGAAGAAAGGAAGGGAAGAATAAGAAGTAACATACATTACCATACAGGGGAGAGTTGGGTTTGAACCTAGGCCTAACTGATGGTAAAATCCACCTTCACTTCTCTGCCCCATGCTGCCTCCTAAACTTTAGGCAGCACTTTGAAAAGTGCTGGTCTTTGTTGCCAAACAGACTTGGGTTCAAATTTCAGCAGATGACCATTAATGGGGAATTCACTGCTGATGTTATGGCTGTGGTTTGATTTCTTCTCTTAGTCTAATTTCTTCATTTGCAAACTACAAATGATAATATTTTCCTCACAGGGAACTATGAAAATAACACGTGATGACCTGAATAGCGCAGTACCTTGCAAACATTAGATTGTCTATAAATGTTGGTTTCCTTTCCCTGTCAAATAAAATGGAAATAAATAATTCTTATCTGGCCAAGGTTTAATTAGGAAGCAGCTTTGACCCTATCTAGAAAGGGAGAGTAATACAAAGCAAACCAAAATTCGAGAAAGGGAGCCAGCTCCCACCATCTGCCTCGTTGTTTGTTTCTTTAAAAAGCTCCACAAAATTGCAGATCCAGCCAGGGCAGCCCATGCATTGTGAGGAGAGATCTCCTCGCTTTGCCCATAGGTAGATGCATGTGGCGCTTATTTCCAACATTTGCCTCAGGGATTCTGGCACGTAAACCTCCTATGCTCAAGTCCAGTAGAAGCTACCTTTGCTATTCCAAGAGCTGTAGAGGCTGGAGACTCAGAACTGTTCTTGGCACAGCAGCCCAGGTGGAGGAGGAGCCAGAAAATGCTCAGAGATTCAGTCATCTATGGTGGAGTCCCCCAGTCCGTGCTGGGCTTTGATCTTTGGAAAAGGGAACAGCTCTTCTAACCCAAGATCCTCACTGGAGTTTAGGATGTGGGACAGAGTAGGGCTGAAAAGCGACTTCTGTGCAGATCAGAAAGTGCTGGTCAAAATGTAAAACTCTTTCCCAGCTTATTTCCTGTCCCTTGTCCCTCCCCTTGCATATACCCTCTGGATTTCCCCTCTCTGCACCTTTGCTGGCACAGTTTCTCTGCCTACTGGGCCCTCCACCTACCCCGTCACCACTACCCCTCCTGTGGTGTTGGCAGTATGGTTTTTCTATCTCATTTCTACCATAAACACTAACATGCACATATGCCTGTGCACACACACAACATCCACCGCCATCGCTCCCACACACACGTTCACCACTTACTATAGACACACACACATTTACCACCTCACACTCCCAACACCCCCACCCATAACTCCCCAGAGGCATATATACCCCTTGATCATACCGCACACCCTACACTCCTCACCTACTCACAGTCCCAACACACAGAGTAATTGCCCATCTCAGAACACCTTTTCTACTGAGTTCTGAAGACTTATCTTTGGCACCTTGATTGAAGATATTAATACCAAACATCTCTTATCTCTCTATTTGAGTATGAGCCCCTTCAGGACAGACTCTTCTTTCTCTTTTCATTTCTGTAACCTGCATAACACTTGCTTGGTACATGGTTGGGGCTCAATAAATACTTCTGAATGAACAAATGACTTAATTAATCAATTCATATGTGTCTATAGGGTCAAATGAAGTGACCTGGAAGAATTGGTCCTGTGTGGTCTTGGAGGCTGAGGGCCATCTTTGGTGGCTGGTCTTGAACCAACACCTCAGTCTCATTCCAAGGGAAATGTTTGTTCTGCGAGCAAATAAAACATGAATACGTTCTAATCTGTTGAAAAGATATAAGAGCTGCCTTCGGTTTCATGTTTGGGTCTCTGAGGGCACTTCAAAGAACTGTGAAAATAGAATGTCCAGTGTAGGGCAGGAAGATGTAACTCTTTCCTGTCTAGAGAGAAGGGTAAATGAAGACCGTCTATCAAAGTTCCCCTTCAACACTGGTAAGTAATTCCTGCTGTGGGCCTGTGAGGATCCCAGCCACCACAGGCCTCTCTTCCCTGTCATCCCTCACACTCAGAAGTGCCAAACCCCCGACTTGAAAAAATGCAGACACACACTCACAGCAGAAACCTTTACTTCTTGTCCATGTTTAACAACAGGGGAGAATTCCAGCTCCCAGTGTTGCTTAGTGCCTCACTTTTGCTGGGGCTGTCAAACCTCATTGCCCCCAGCTTGCAGGATCACATGCCAATGGATTCTGTGTGCCTACATGTGAACAAACATGCAGGAGGAAGTCAGGAAGGAAAAAACAATTCCCAGTTTTAAAAAATTAGGAAGAGGCTGGAGGGGTAAGGGAAGAATGAAAGAACCTTGGATTGTGTAGAGGGAAATGAGGGGAGTGGAGGGGAAGGAGGAAATGAGTGGGGGGAAGGAAAGATGGTGGAGTGTGACAAAAATTATTACCCTATGTACACGTATGATTACAGAAATGGTGTGACTCTATCTACATCATGTACAACCAGAGAAATGAAAAGTTGTGTTCCATTTGTGTACAATGAATCAAAATGCATTTTCCTTCATGTATAACTAAACAGAACAAACAATTAAATAAAAAAATTAGGAAGAGCCGGGTGCTGTGGCACATGCCTGTAATCCCAGCGGCTCCTCAGGAGGCTGATACAGGAGAATCACGAGTTCAAAGCCAGCCCCAGCAAAAGTGAGGCACTAAGCAACTCAGTGAGACCCTGTTGCTAAATAAAATACAAAATAGGGCTGGGGATGTGGCTCAGTGGTTGAGTGCCCCTGAGTTCAATCCCTGGTATCCCCCCAAAAAAACAAACAAACAAAAATAGGCAGAGAGCTTTGTATTTTGTTTCCTACTCAGGAATTCATAGACGTTCAGAACCTTCTGTAATAAGCTGTCATCGGATACACTTGTTTCTGAATCTGTCCTCAAGTTTGATGGCAGGGTTTTCCAGCTTCTGAGAGAGGAATGCAATGTTTCAGTGTTCCCTTAGCCTGCCCTGGCCCTTATAAGCAGGGGCTAAAAAAACACACTGTTATGGAAAGTTGATGTGTACAAATTAAATTGTGTATTAAATGCCCGAAGAGAAGTGGTTTAAGATCCCTGCTGTGGGTTCTGAAAATTTAACCCAGGATTCCCCCTTCATTTCCATGTGCTGTAAATTCAAGCCTGCATCAAACTGTCCTAAAGTCAGGAGCACCTATTTAGAATTCTAGGTTAAGAACAAGCAGCAGGGATTTGGGGGTACAGTTCAGCAGTAGAGTGCTCACCTAGCATGCTGCCATTTACTCATCCTTAGTTTGTGTGTGAATCCTCTCAACAAATTGCAGGTGAGGAATATTAGTGTCACAAAGTGAGACTCAGGTCAAGGAAGACAGGCTGCATGTTACAAATAACATTCCTATTAGTTTGTTATTCAAAGTAACTGCCATTCTCTACCTCATTAGATCCCCTATTTTTATTACATGTAATTTAATTTTAAAACCACACAGTACTAACCAGTCAATTCAAAAGGCTTTTTGAAACCTTTTTTTTCCTTTGAAAATAGATTGTCTCTCAGATTCTTCCATTCCAA
Organism: Sciurus vulgaris; assembly: GCF_902686455.1. NCBI lineage: Eukaryota > Metazoa > Chordata > Mammalia > Rodentia > Sciuridae > Sciurus > Sciurus vulgaris. The sequence continues at coordinate 87,217,839 of NC_136470.1, forward strand.
AGTGGAATTGCAAGACCTCTTTAATGTGTTCACAACATTCCTGTGCTGAGAGTTATCCAGTCTCCCAGGAGCCAGATTAACAGTCTTTAGCTCACCCCTCCCTGTGACTGACAGCTGTCATTCACAATGGGAAAGCTACAATCCTCATCTGAATAGGCAACAGCATCTGGCCAGTTCTCTTACAGTTGTGCCTATACTAACACACTCATACACACACATACATACACATGCACACATATACACACACACACATACACACACACACACACACACACACACACACACACACACATTCACTCAAATGAACACAAAGATATTTATTCATTGTAGCAAATTGGGAACAGCCTAATACTCAACTCCAGGAAAATGATTAAGTACATGCTATTATAGCCAAAAGAAGGCATATTAGGCAAATCTTAAAAATGGAATTTACAAAGAGTGTTTAATACCCTGGAGGCATGCCTATGATATAATGCAAGGCAAAAATTCAAAGTTATATATTAAAAAATATCTCCATTATGTAAAACAGCAAAGAAAAAAGACAGGGAGGAAATATGTTTAAATGTTAACAGTATTCATTTCCAGGATGATGGATGCTTGCTAGTTTATTTTTAATCACTTTAAAAATTTTCCTAATTGTACACAATGGGCGTATAATGTTTTTGTAATTTGAAATGTTTTAAAAACTTTTCAAAGTCCAAACTCTCCATTTGGGTAAAATAAGAAGACTGGTTTAAAACAAAACAGAAAAACCCAATTTTGGAGAAACTGCAAAAAAGTAACGTTATTAGATATCTGAAACCTCTCTGATTGGGATTAGGCCATAAATTCAAATTTTTTAAAAGTACCATGATAGATAAGCATGCCTGCCAGTTGAAAAAATAATTTTCACTTCCGATCCCACTCCCTTACAAGTACTGTACCACGTCTTCTAAAATAACAAATGTAACAGCCTGCGGGATTCTGTTACTTGCTCTGCTGTGGACTTGGACTTAGACTCAGCTTCAAAATGGCTTGAATGGATCTCTACCTTTCATGTTCAGCCCTGATGAACGACTTTTGGAAGAAAATCTTGGTGGGGGTCAGGGAAAGGGTTAAGGGAGGGGCAGATACGAGCCTCCACTGCTCCCCACCCCCCCCTCACGTGAGCCACTAGTGTGGACTCTCTCAATTACTGGCTGAAGGAACTTCAAACTTTGTTCTTTCTCCTTTCTCTGAGCCAACACACAGAAAGCAGCAGAAGAAGGGCAGGCTGGGTTGCTTCCAACCATTCTGAGGCACTCAAGAGAGTCGGTAGCCCACAGATGACTCTTTCCATTCGTTCTTCCCGTGGCCCTAGTCCTGTTCTCTGAACTTTGAGGTGCACTAGGCCAGGACAGGGAGGCATCTGAAGAAGCCTGTTTCTATTTTTCCCTACTTCTGCTCTGATGGACTTCAACCCGCCCCCCCCCATACTCATCAGATCTGTTTTTCTCAAATATCCCCTTGACACTCCGCTACTTTAGAACTTACTGAGGTTCCCTCTTGCTGGAAGAATCAGACCCAAATTCCTCAGATCTCCAATATGCAGTCCTAGCCAACTCCCTCCATACTCACCGTCCTCTGCCCTAGCACTGCCCCACTCCCAACGCTGTCCCACTTATTCCCACACCCTACTTCCAGCCCTGCCCTCCCCATCCTGCAGGCTGCACATCAGTGATCCACAGAAGCTCCATCAGCTGGAAAGAAACGTTCCCTCACTAAAAGAGAATAATGGAACCTTGTCCAAATTGTGCTCAAAGATACAATTTTGCCAATGTTAAGTTTTTCCCATCAATTTTTGTTAAACCTTTGGCACCAGCAGCTCTGCCTATCTCTTGTGAGAACCCACAGATGGCAAAGTGAAGGAACAAGTCCCTGGTGAATAATCACGGAAAAGCCTCAGGGACAGCCCATCACGTGTCCTTCCACAGCTTGTTTATTTCACAGACACGTGCTCATGGTTGTGGTTTTGTATGTGCTCATGAAATAAATTCCTATTTTCTACTAATAAAATTGTGCTTGGTTGATACAACAGAATTAAATACCATAGTCTTTTCTAAAAAAGCAAAACAAAACAAAAACAAAAGACCCTACATATGGCATTATGATTGCTATGAGAAAAGGCACTCTGGTAACCGTGCAAACAATTGTGTTAGGCACATTACACACCAGTATGTCACACATTCACACATTTGTGACTGTATGGTACCATTCTGTCCATAATCTCCATGCCTTCTTCTTTGCCAACAAATATTTTAGCATTGTGCAAGATCCCATCTTTCTGCCCTCTGTACTGAGACCTTAGAGAACTCCTTCAGTTTCATTGGAAAGCAGTGAAGAAACACTAGGCATCAGAGAAAAGCAGCTAAGAAGATAACACTAAGTGAAACCTATAAAAGAGGAAACGACAAATTGAGAAGGAAGTTATGGGAACTGCTTAATATATTGCAGAGGATATTATTGTGGATCTTATTAAAAAGGCCAGTAGTGGTCATGAGAGGTTAATACCTAGTGGCTGGATTCAACCAGAGAAAAGACGAAGGAACAAGATGTATTTTGTTCCCACCCTATGCCAGACACTCAATTTATTCTCCTCAGGAACTTTAAGGTTTACTTTATAATCCTTATTTTACAATGATAAAACTGAGGCTATGAGAAATTAAATAAATTGCTCAAGTTCATCTACTAAGCATGATGAAAACCCAGTTCCATCATCCACCCCTGCGAGGAACTGGACATCTTTGTACAAACCACCTCACTGAACAGTCTAACAACTCTGTGAGGCAGAAAGTATTATTCTCATTTTTTTAGATAGGAGACTGACGTGCAGAGGAATAAAATGGCCCACATCAATGGTCACCTAGTAAGTAATGATGAGTTGGGATATGGAGTGGGGCTCTGGCTCAAGTTCATGGTCTGTTTGCCACATCCCAGATGCCACAAAGAAGCACAGATACAATTTAGCATCTTCAAGAGAAGGTGAGGAGTCTGGGAGACAAGTAACTTAACCCACTGAAAGTCTTTGAATAGCTAAAGAGTTGCTTCCAGATATGAGTCTAAGGAGCTATTATCATATTACCATATGGATTACCTAGTTAACATTTACCTTTACAAGGTGTACACATAATTGTAGTTGAAATGTACTCACATTCCAGTCAGGAATGCGTGGGTTGAAACAAGTAAAACATGGATCCTGTAAGGAAAAATTACATCTTGTCATTGGAGGCAGTTTAACATATAGGGAGGAAGAGGAAGACCATATTTAGTTTTTATATTCTATTGTGGCACAGACAGACCCTGTCAGAGCAGGCCCTGAGGTCAGCTTTCAGGTTTCAGATGAACATTCCTAAGTGGGAAGGTCCAGATGAAGCCCAAATAAATATATAAAGCAATCAGGTTATGCAACGAGGAGCAAAAAGAGTGTAGAAAGATTTCAAAGGTGGTTCAGGCCAGAGGATATATGAAATTCTTCCAACCAGGATGTTACTTGATGAAGAACATTCCTCAATAGTAAACCAGAAGAGAAAGTTTATCTTTCTCAGCTGCCTGGAGGAGCGCCCCCCAGGTACACTGGGGTCTATCCCAGGAAAACCAGCAGCCCAGGGACAAGGAAGATGTTCTCCTTTTGGTCTCGGACGCTCCCCACTCTTTCCAGGCCAGAGGGAAAATGGAAATTGATCTGTTCAAACTCTTAGACATGGCCCAGTCCCAGTGGGTGAGGGAATGCTGCTGGAGGGAGAATGGGGGACACAGGTTGAACAAGGCAAGGAGGAAGCAAATCTATTCCCTCAAAACAAGGCTGGGCTTTCAAACAGGGAAGTGGAAGATTTGGGAATTTTGGTGCATTGTGAATTCCTGTTAGTGCTATGCCTTGAGTTGAGGCTTAAAATCCCATTAAACTCCAGGCCATCCCAAATCTAGCCAAAATGAAATTCAGTGTCCCAGAACCCAGGTTCTGCTGTTAAGGAAATGCAGTGCTTCCCTTGGCACACACCTGAGCTATGGCAGAGGCCAGGTTACCAGTTCATTTCCCTCTTGACACATGGGAAGGGCAGGAGCTAAGTACCTATGAAACCAAGTCCAAAAAGGTTAACCCAGCTGCCCCTTTTCTCAGTCACAGTGTTTGCTGTGTAATACAAAATGCTATCATTCACATAGTTTTTCAATCTTTGGTGACTATCAGCTAAGTACCAAGTGATGTGTTCAGGAATGAAGGATTCAGACACGAACCTGACAGTGTCCCTATTAGAGGAATTAGTCCCATGGGTAATACAGATGCATTAAAAATGTAGTGTGTGCTTGAATCAGGAGCATCACAGAGGATAGGATAGTTGGTTGATTGTTTTTCAGCATCTGTGAGATGTATCCTAGGATTATACAATGTGAATGCTCATCTGTCCAATGATAGTATAAGACCCCCAATGTCCTGTCCCCAAAATTCCCATTCTAGCCCTCTCTCAGTCATGTCTCCTCCTAGTGGCAATATCCAACAGGTTAGTCACACATGAGCAAGCAATTGACATTCCCTGGACATGCCCTCTATTGCCAAGCCTATGTGTGTTTGTTGTGCCGTTACCTCTACATGGAAAGCCCTTCTTACCTTAATCTGCTCTACAAAGTTCCAGTAATCTATCACTCAAGGGCTGACCCAAATATCAGCTCTGTTTGGAGTCTTCCTTGACCTCACAGAAAGTACTCACTGCTTCTTCATTTGCACTCCCAGAACCCGTCCACACACCTCTATTACAACACCTGTAAACATTGTACAATAGCTACTTGTTCCTGTGCCTTCCTCCTGCCTCCTATCAGACTGTGGGCTCTTTTCCAGGGAAGCTCCAAGCTGAGGACAGCAGCCACTCAAATGTTTACGAAAGTGGAAATGAAATTTACTGCTCTGTAAACTCCCATGTGTCTTACCTTCAAAAGGACCTATAAAAAAAGACAGTCCAGCCCCCTCCGAAAGAAGGAAGGTCCACACACTGCCACGGCCACACACTCCTTACCCACTTTTTGTTGGGATTCTGCAGTGTTCTGGTGAGGGATAAGGGGGACCAGGAGGAAGAAATACTGAGTATAATAAAATGCAGTTTGTGGTTTTTTAAGGGCTATAAGGTATACACTTAAATATGATTGTCTCGGCAATAGAAAATATCATATTAGTAAAATATGATTTTGGAGAATGGGTCCAGGCTAGGAGGTGACATAGGAGATTTGATTTATCATTGTATACCTTTTGATGATGTTGAAATTTTTGTCATGAGTCCCTACCACTTTTTGAAGAGATAAGACATTAAAATGAGTCCTGTGCCTATATGTACGATATATGCCAATAATAGGAAACAACACATAAAATAGGTCAAAATTGAGATGCCTGAGCATTACCTCACACTAATCCCTCTTGGGAGTTGGATGCCGACCTCTCAGCCTCCTAGACATTCAGCAATGGGACAGCCTGGAGATGGGGCTAAAATGTGGTTCCTGTTGGCTTTGTGAGCACCTGTGTTCTGCCATGGGGCAGGGAGGAACGAAGGATCTGAGCACCTCCACCGTGCCAAGCAGCCAGGGCTGTCCTCAGATGGGACGCTGCTCTCATGTTTTGCATTTTTAGGCATTGCTTGGCTTCTCCATGGGAGACAGTGCAGAGAAGGGAGAGAAGCAAGGAGTGGGGATAAAGAGAGATTTTCAAATGGTTCTGGTTTAAATCAAGATTGCCTTCTGCCCCAGAGTGAAGGGTCATGCAGACAGACCATTAGCAACATGATGGGGAGAAGAAGGAAGAGGATGTACTTGTTTTTGAACACTGTGGTATTTGGGTTTCCAGTGGTCAGACTGCCTTGGGTTAAAAGAGTAGTTTGGGGCTGGGGTTGTAGTTCAGTGGTAGAGCATTTGCCTAGCATGTGTGAGGCACTGGGTTCAATTCTCAGCACCACATATAAATAAATAAATAAAAATAAAGGTCCAACTAGGTGCGGTGGCACACGCCTGTAATCCCAGCGGCTTGGGAGGCTGAGGCTCATGAGTTCAAAGCTAGCCTCAGCAAAAGCAACTCAGTGAGACCCTACCTCTAAATAAAATACAAAATAGGGCTGCGGATATGGCTCAGTGGTTGAGTTCCCCTGAGTTCAATTTCCCATACCCACAGGACCCCATTTGAAGACAAATGATCAAATTTACTGATGGGATATTTCATCTGAGGGTTTAACTACCAGTTGGTCATTGTTGATCTTCCCTTTGCCCAACTCAAAATAAATACGACCCCCTCCATAGGCCCAGGAGAACCTTGGCGGAGGTGGGAACTTGTAGACCAAGCCAAGAGCTGAAAGAATGGCCTGCCTTGCCAGGCTCCCTCCAGCTGCTACACTGAAGCAGGCCCACGAGGAGAGAAGCACATTCCAGCTCTACCAACCCCTTCTGGTGGGGCTGCTGGGAGAGGCCAAAGCAAGGCCTTTCATAGCTCATTGAGGACAAATTCTGAATTAGCCAGCTCCTGTGTTGGAAGTAAAGCCTAAAGATGTAACAACAAGGGTTAACCCCTGGTCATATAAAACTTGCCACCAAGGGCATAAAAGGAAGCAAAAAGAGGTCCCTGAACCATCAAAATAGATTTTGCAGAATCTACACATTCAAGTTCCTCCACTTCCTCCTTGGAGTGAGTTCTTCAGCTCTTACTCAGAATCCACGGACTATTTCTCTAGGCCCATTTCAAACTCATCTGGCTGCTGGTTTCCAAGATGGCAGATCAGAGGCAAAAAATTATTGTGGATCTGAGGGGCTAGAGAAACCATGTTCTTAAAGCACTGAGAAGTTCTGATTGACAATCCAAGATTGAAAAGAAGCAGGAAAACTCTAAAGATCAGACATGGATCCACCAACAGCCCAGTGGCCTGAGGATCGCTTATGTGAGGCAGTCAGTTCCTCATGGGCCTCAGAGGTAGAGCAGGATAGTGGCGTGTGACTGGCCAGGAACAGGCAGCTCTGTCCCTGTAAGACCAGATCAAAGGTCCAGGGGGCTCTGAAGAGACTGCGGGATCAACACTCCTACCACAGAGCTGGACTCGGTTCTTAAAAAAAGGGGAAACCATGAGAAGTTTTCAGATAGTTCCATCCTTTTCATTTTTGTTTGTTTATTTGCTAAGGTTTTGGATGTAAGGAAGAAATCCTTCAGCCATCAGGAATCCAAATTCCTTAAGCTACTCTAGGTTTTCTTGATAGTGGATGTTTCATAATCTCTAACATAATCTCTAGTTCAGACCCAAAAGAGAATATCTGAACTCAGGAAATGAACTAGGAAAGGAGTTGAGACTCCCAGATCCCCCATTGCACCCCAGGCTCTAAGGGTCAGAGGTCAAGAACATGCATTTGATGCGACTTGATCAGTCTCAGACATGTTTTTAAAACCCCAGACTTTCAACCTCAGTGTTCATATCAGCAAATTGGGTACTATCACTACCTCTGAGAGGGATTTGGAGACATTAAATAAGATATTGTATGTTAAGTGTCTAGCCCAGAACCTAGCATATAGGGGATGCTCAGTAAATGCAGTAAATGGAATTTCTGTTTTCTTTCTAAAGTGGCTTTCATGAGCTGGGCATGATGCCACACACCTATAATCCCAGCAACTCAGGAGGCTGAGGCAGGAGGATCACAAGTTTGAAGCCAGCCTCAGCCATTTAACAAGACCCTGTCTCAAAATAAAAAAATAAAAAGTGGCAGGGATGTAGCTAAGTGGTAAAGTGTTCCTGGGTTAAATCTCCAAAAGAAGGAAAAGAAGGAGAAGAAGGAGAAGAAGAAGGAGAAGGAGAAGGAGAAGGAGAAGGAGAAGAAGAAGAAGAAGGAGGAGAAGGAAGAGGAGGAGGAGGAAGAGGAGGAGGAGGAGGAGAAAGAAGAAGAGAAGAAGGAGGAGGGGGAGGAAGATTATGACGACAAATCCTTTCTAGCCTGGAATAATAATCAGAAGTTTGTCTGGAGTTTCTGGAGCAAGTTTCCAAGGACACAGTCTCATCTGGAGTGGTAGGTAGCAGCCATCCCCAAAGGGATGAGACCAGGTAATGAAGTGAGATTATAGGGACTAAGGCAACACCATAAAGTATTAAACAGCAAGAGCTCTGTTCAGGATTTGCATTCAACTCCTGATTTCAGCTCCTCCTAGCTATGGGACCTTGGGCAAATTTCTAACTTCTCTGTGCCTCAGTTTTCTCATCCATAAAATGGGGAAAATAAGTTTAATACAATGGTGTCCGGCTATAATCCCAGCAATTTGGGAGGCTGAGGCAGGAGGATCTTAAGTTGAAGGTCAACCTACACAACTTTGTGAGACCTTGTCTCAAAATAAAAAATATAAAGGGTTGAGAATGTAGCTCAGTGGTAGAACACCCCTGGGTTCAATTCCCAATACCAAAAATAATAACAAAAATAAGTAAAATGGGAATAATAATAGGATCTACATCATAGTGTTGTTAAGAGGACCAAGTAGGTTAATAAACACAGAGCCCAACACAGGGCCTGGCAGAGTGAGCTGCTTGCTCTGTCAAGGCTGGCAGTTGTCATTAAGCACACACCACTTCTACCGTAGAGCGGTTGATGGCAGTCTCTGGGACAGACCTACTGCTACATTTCTCCTTCTATGTGTTAGCTTATTGAATCTTTCTATGCCTAAGCTTTCTCACCTATGAAAAGTGGAGGTGATAATAATAGTACCTCATTCAGAGGGCTGTTGTTGGAACTAAGTGTTCTAACACACGCAAAGGGTTTAGCACAGTGTCTGACTCCTGTTAAGTTTCCAGTATGTGCCAGGCTATGAGGGACCCTGGAGGCAATGCGGCCCCTATTTATTTAGAGACTTTGAACCTGTAAGATTTTATTTTCTTCTTCCATTTTTTAGGGTATTTATTTCTGAATTTTAAAAAAGAAAACTAGAATTCTTTATCTTTCTCTTAAAGAGAAGAAAATATTTTCACACCTTTCGGGCCTATCTTCAAATCCCTTTCTCCTACGTATAAGAATGGAAAAGAACCTTGGGGGCCATATGCCTGCACGCCAGCCACTAAGTAGGCACATGCTCATGGCAACATCTCTAACAGAGGAAAAGGAGGCCTGTTCCCAATGTGAGGGACCACGATCATGATGTGGCCACATTTCCCATCACACTGGTGACCAGCTCAAGGCAGGGTTGCATGCCAGGCTTATACTTTAACTTGCTTTCGCATTTTAGGGGAAACTTCAAAAGCAGCCCTCTAGATGGAAACAGAAGCTGTCAGGTTTAGGGCAGGATACTTTTTCTTTTTCTTTCTATTCTTAGACATTGCTTCCCTAAAGACACAGTGTAAACTGAATATAAAGAACAAGGGTCTAGGGTGGGTGTGGTGGCACATGCCTATAGTCCCAGGGACTCAGGAGGCTGAGGCTGGAGGATTGCAAGTTTGAAGCCAGCCTTAGGGAGACCCTCAGCACCTTCATAAAACCTTATCTCAAAATACAAAATAAAAAGTACTAGGGACATAGCTCACTGGTAAACCACCCCTGGGTTCAATCCAGAGTAACAACACAATAAAAACAAATAAACAAACAAACAAAAAACCAGTCTAGTTTTCTTACTGTGATTGAGTTTTGCTATGACAAAAGATAAAGGCCAGATTGACACTAGATGAATGTTCTAGAGGAGTCTTTCTTTTTGTTTTCTTTTCTAGTTCTCTCTCTGTCTTCTGGAGGAGGAGGAATAATAATTAGGACACATGCCTACAAAACCTCCAATATAAGTAATGTTCTTAGGAAGAAAGCCTAAATGTACTAGACATAACTTTTGTAAATACTGACCCTTAACTCTATAAGGCAAAGATAACAAGAGAAGGAGGGTGGGATGAAAACGGATGTGGGAGCAGTAAATCATGAGAAGGAAAAGAAAAGAAGGAAGAGGTGTGGAGGGAAGATAGTAAATAATAAGGGACCAATCCTAGGCCCAGGTGTTGGTCTGGAGAGATAGGTCATCATGTGCTGTACCCCCATTTCCATGCTAGAGCTAAGATGCCTGTACCAGGGCCAGACCTCCTGGTCCAATACAGGGCTCTAAATTCCCAGAATCATAGCCTTTGAGAGCAGGTACAATCTCCAGGGTTCATCTGTCCTGACCAGTGCAGTAGTAGTCCCTCCACACTACCCCAGATTTTTCTGTGTAAATGCCTTCTTTGATGGAGACTCATTACCAGCTATGGGATTCTATCGGTGGATCATTCTAAACAGTCCCAAGTTCTTAACACTGTTCTGAGACCCCCCTATGACTTCAACAGATTTAGTCTTCTAAAACTTTGGGTTCAAATGATATTTCCTGGTGGCCTACTGAATAACAACAAAGGGATGTGTGGACTCCAGAGTGTGACCACCTTGGTTCTTACCCAGGTTCAGCAACAAATGCACTAGCTCTGTGGCCATGAGCAAATTAATCTTTCTGTACTTCAGCTTCTCATCTACAGAATGGAGATACTAATAGTACTGACCACTTAGGTTCCATACTGTGAGCACAAAATTAGATGATCTGTAGAGAATTATATAGGCACAAACAGGTCATGTGTTCGTGCTCAGTAAAATGTAGCTACTGAAATTTTGTACTAGACCATGGGGTCATCCAAGACAAAAACTGGGTCTTATTTATCTCTGTAACATTTTTTTTTTCCAGCACAGGGTTGGGCTGAATATTTTATACAAAATAAATGGTTACTGGATTCTAAACAATTAATTGACAATAGCTGTATTCAAGCATAAATCCCTGTACATCATCTTGGGTCTACGACAACTTTCTTATAAAAACCTATCACTGAATTCTTCCCCTGTCCTCCATTTAGCCACTGTTTGTTGCTACTCAATCCAGAAATTCCCAACTTCTCTTCCCAAGGTGGGATGGAGAATCTTGGCTCAAGGCAAATGTCACAAGAGCCACCCTCCAGGTATCAAGACCAACCCTGTAGAGAAAGTCACCGTGAAGTATCCTGCACTGTTCTCCTGCAGCCAAAGTTATAAATTGGGATTGGTTTGCTCTGGCTTATGTGGTGATCACATGTGGCTACAAGCCTTCCGGAGGCTTGGGGCCTGAGAGACTCAAAATGAAGAGAAATAATAAAACTGAGAGAATCAAGATCGCAGAAGGCTGAGAGGGAATGAGATAGGGGAGTGGAGGCAGTGGGGAATAGACAAAGTGGAAAGCAAGAGGATCTGGATGCTAAGCGGCCCTGCATCTAAGGAGACAGCCTGCAGGAATGTCAGCAACAAGCTGGAAGGTCCAGCAGCCAGACAGAAATGGTGCTGCCTGTGGAATAAATAATAGTACTAAGAAAAAATGGGAGAAGGAAGCACAATGCTCAACCAGAAAGTTAAATATCAAGGAACTGCTCCTTAAAAGTTCAGAGCACTTCCCCATACATCAACTTCTGCCTATACCATTCTCTCTGGCAAAGTCAACAGTTCAGTTTAGTGGCTGCTGGGCTCCCATCTTAATTCCATTTCACTTTTCCTTAGGACTCAAACATTTTAAGGGCTGTAATCAACACACTAAATGCCCACACTATTTGATATACCAGTGGAGGCAGAAAAAAAAGGTGAGCAAATCTTGACTTAAAAAATAATTCACTGCCCCCCTAAAAATCCACACTGCACTCCCCACCACGGGGGATGGGGGCAACCCCAGGATTGGCTAGCCTTGAACTCCCTTTACTAGGGGCTCTCTCCTAACATTGGTACCTTTCTTTCCCCACCTCTGACACATGGGGTGAATGGCAGGGCACACCAACGGAACAAGAACAGAAATGCTCCCTTATAAGCCCCCAGCATCCTGGGGAAGAGGAGAGAGCTGCCCCAAGCCTTCACAGGAGGAGGTGGAGGGGGCGGGGTGGGGGGCGGTTGTAGATTGCTTGTTTGTTTGTTTCCTGGAACACCCTGTTAAGAATCTCAGCAATTGCAGTTAGTGCCCTATCGTTTGGCAAGCAGAGCTGTTTCTCGTCGTTCCCAGCTGCACGGGATCTAATTCGCAAATACACCATCTTGCATTCAACACTTAAATGGAAAACAAGCAGCCCCGGGAGGGAAGCAAGTGGTCTAACTCTGCACGCCCTTTCCGAGGGATTTGTGTTTCAAGGTCCTTTGACTAGCTGGTGCCGGTTGCAGAGAGGATTTTACGGAGCCACGATCCTCTCCTCCTGAACCCACCCCCGCGAAGGTTACGAGTTGCAATTAAGCATAAGGAGAGAACGGGATTTGGTTGGGCCTTAGGCCTTGCCAGACGAAAACAGCAGCTAAAAGCTGTGAGAGCTCAGATTTTAAAGGGAGATAAGTGCTTATTCTTCCCACTGGAAACCTGGTTAAAAGAAATTAAGGCCTGTCCTAAAGGTAACTAAGATTAGAAGGCTCGATTTCCGTTTTCGGTGTTTCTGTGGGCCGAACGCCCAGGTCGGTCAGCGAGTTTCTCCCTGTGGAATGACGAATTCCTCTCGTCTGAATTCTAAAAAGATAACTTTGCTTGGTGCTGCAGCTGCGATCGTCTGGCGCCAAGCGACCCAATCCTGGCCGTGGCGTTGCTGAGGGAGAAGTGGGGGCGAGGGGAGAAGGGGGAAGAGCCGAGCCTTGGTGAAAAGTCCAGAGAGCTGCAAGAGGGGAAGTAACGGCGGCTCCTCCCGGCCTCGGCCCCTTTAAGTGCTTCACTGACTCAGCTAAGCTTCCCCCTCAGGTCGCGTTTTTTATGAATGAAAAACGTCCTTACATTCATTATATAAACAAGCCAAAGCTGATTGGCCAATGGCCCCCGGTGCATAAATTATGTAAAACAGACCCCTGAGGGGGTGGAGAGAGACCAACCGTGGGCCAATAGGAGGTGGAGTTGATGGGGCGGCTCGGCAGGATTTGCCCGAAGACAGGGTAAACAAGCGGTGATGGACAGCCGCGGGAACGGCTTCGGGCCAATGGGAACGAGGCTGGGCTAGGGCCGCGGGCCAATGGCGGCGGGCGGAGCAGCGGGCTGCTGGGGGCCGGGCCAGCGCTCCAGCCTGGTTGGCAGCTGCCGCGCAGAGTCCAGCCGCTGGTGTGCGGAGCGGTTCACCGTCTCCGGAGCGGCTCGACCCAGCCATTCGACTAGGCGCCCAGGCCCGGTGCGCGCGTGCGTGAGCGCGCCTGCGCCGCCGGGACCGCTGCAAGGGGCAGAGAGCCGCAGCCTCAGGTGAGGGGGCGTTGCAGGGGCAAAGGGGCATTACAAGGGGTGTCCTGCAATGGGTCCGAAAGGCCCAACCGGTGAGTGCTCATGGGCCCATCAGAATTCTCAAAGTCGAGGTGCACATCTGAGGTGAACCCCGGGGGCTGACCGGCCCCTCCCCCCCGCGGCCCGGTCCGGTTCGGTTTCTGGGAGGCATCGGGCGGAGGCGGCTAACGGTTCCGGAGCTCGAGCCCAGCGGGTTTCCGCATGTTGCGGGGGAGGCTCGCCCGAGCGCTAGGTGCGGGTGCGGGGCTCGGGATGGAGGTGGGGGAGCGCGGAGTTGCGGGGCTTTACAGTCTCTGGAGATTTGAGAGCCCCGAGGGGACTAGGAGGCTCGCGAGAAGAGAAGCTTGGCGAAGCTTTGCAGTTAGGAGGAGGGGGCGGGAAGCAGTTCGAGGCGGAATGTTTGAGAGGTGCTGCGCCCCCCCAAACCAAGAAGGGTTAAATGACATAGGCATGTGCAGCCTGCGGGGTTGGGGGTGGGCCAGGAACTTACGCAGCTCTTGCAACTTTCAGGTTTTGGAAAGGGGACACCCAATCCCCCACTCCAACCCCTAGCAGGGTGAGGGCACCGGGCTTCGCGGAGACTCTTGAGAAAAATCCGGGAGCGCCAGAACTGCGGCCTGGGGATGGTAGGGAGAAACCCGGTGCGGAGCGGGGAAGGAGAGATGCTGGAGCCTCGCGCTGGATTAGGGGTCTGGCTGCATTTTCAGGGAGGGGGGAACCGAACTCCTGGTGGAGGATGGGGTGCCAAGGAGAGATGTTTGGGCTTGTAGGGGGATAAATTGGAGGCGGTGGGTAGCGCACGGCGCCGCACCTCGTTTTTATGAATGTGGGTGACTTTATGAATGAAGCGGGTTTCTTTCGTTGGCTCGCGGCTCTCTGCGGGTTTTTTTTTTTTTTTTTTTTTTTTTTCCTCCCTTTCCCTTTTTGTGAATGAAGCATCTAGCTTTCTTCCTAAAACGCTGGGGTGAGGGGCCTGCGTCGGAGGCTGGGCGTGCGTTGGGAGTGGGGGCGGGGGCGCAGCTGAAGGAGTTTTCATGAATGGGGAAGGCTGGGAATTGGGTGGAAGTGTGTCTTGTTTTGTGAATGGGGCCCAGCGCTAGGGATCCAGTTACAGTCTCTACCTGATGTGGCGGCCGCGGCTCGCTTTCCCATTCATAAAACCAGGCCCGCTGCGCGCCACCGGGGAGGGGCCTCCATCGCGCCGCTGCACTGTGTTGAAGTTTTCCTGTGGGCACCCGGGAAGGGGGTGCACAAAGGAAGTGGTTTAAACTCCTGAATGAACTCGAGCCTTCCCTTCTGGCTTTAAAAAATACTTTGAACACGATGTTTCTAGTCCTTGAACTCTGAGGGCTGCTTCAAAGATCCTCCGTGCTGCTTTTGGATTCGCTCATGGCAGTTTCTTTTATTAGAATTTTAAAAGAAAATTTTGCTCTCAGGGTGAAGTATTTCATCATCAGACTCTGAAAATACCTCCCCATCTCCCCCTCTGCTCTTCTAATCGTTGTCTCCCTTCGCCGACAGACATTTACAGACCTCCTAATGCCACGACTTCCTCAGACATATTTTCGAAGGCGACAGAGAACTCTTTTTCATGCCCATCAACTCACTGCTAAGATTTCTCAGATTTTGTATACGGGTTGGTGACATTTGAGTGAGGCTTTATTCTGAACGTTTTTGCGCTGTTGGGAAAGCAAGCAGGCAGACTGGCGGCAGTGTTTTTCTAGAAGTTATGAACTGCTGTTTTGCTCCTTTATTTCCTTTGACTTTGAAAATATCTGATTACTTGGGCCAAGTGCTGAGAAGGCTGGCTGTGAAGCGTTTTCTTGTATCCTGCTCACTTGTGAAAATTTGATAGGCTCCACATTTTGGATGGAATTGCCCATTGGGAAAAAAAGTTCTCCACTTAATTTGTACACAAGTTAAAAAAATTATTCACTAAGCGTTGCTTAGGTTTGGGGTGAGTGAAATTAATGTTCTCTACCTTTTTGTTGACCTAACTGCATTTTTTATTTGGAGAATAAAACCAAGTTAGGAAGATGGCACCTTCCTAATATTGCTACTTTATTCCTCCCAAATTAGGAAACATTCTCTCATCTTCCTTTTGACCCCAACCTTTCTCCCCAGCCTCAACACTTACCAGGAATGAAATGAGCTTAATGGGGAGTGGGGGTGGGGATAATGTCTGGGAAATTTGACTTCACTGTAAGAAAAAAATTTAAATTTCCTTTCCATGGATCTTTTGCTTATAATGCTTTTTAAAAGGCCTCTGGTAACGATGCATTAAAAATATGTACAGTGAAATTGTTTCTTTATCAATTTCTTTTCATAGATATTTTATTCTTTTAGAAATTGGAGATAACGCAGATATCTCTGTAAGTTGCCATGGAGATATTTGTGACATTACAGACATACACCTGTTTGGACAGGTGGTTTAGGTTTTAAATAATGAGTTGTGTCTGAAGATGAGTACACTTCTGATCAATTTTTACTTGGAATTATACATAGTGTTTTTACCACTGACCTATAAAATACTTTTAGAAACACCACGTGTGTCAGATTCTTAATTGCCAATAATTTAGAATACTTAAACCCAGTTTCTCTACTTCTGTCACTGTGTTTTTAAAATCCTACTACAAATGCTCTGGAGTATCTTCTATATCAGAGAATCAGGAGATCACCTTTTTATAATGAAAATAAGGTTTTTTGGGTTTTTTGTTTTGTTTTGTTTTTGTTTTTGTTTTGTAGAGGAAAGGGAGTACGGAATCTATAATCTTAATGATAAAAAGAAAGACAATAATGACTAGGTAAATGGATTTGGCACTGAGTACATTGTGAACTTTTGATACCATTAATCAAGCCCAAAGTTGGTCTGAAAGCTTACACATTGAGTGGGCTTTTAAAGTACTTGAGAGAAGGGTAGTGATTTTGTACAATCATAAAGAAAAGAGTAGCATAAAATTGCTTCATTCCCCTTATCCCCCAGTTAAAATCTCCCAAATTCATATTACAGGAGGATCTCTTTTCCCCCAGAAATTACTCAATGCTGAAACCTTTCAAAGTGATATTAGAGACGTTGGAAGCACCATGGATGGGTTTTATGATCAGCAAGTCCCTTTTATGGTCCCAGGGGTAAGTTTATATGACTTTTGGTTTGTTTTGTCCTCCCTCTTCAGTGAGTAGTCTTCTCACTTGTTAGTGGGTCAGCTCCCTTTGGGCCTCTTTACTTGAATCTTTTGTCTGTTGGCCTCTTTCAGAAATCTCGATCAGAGGAATGTCGAGGACGGCCTGTGATTGACAGAAAGAGGAAATTTTTGGACACAGATCTGGCTCATGATTCTGAAGGTAGTGAAGCTTCCCCTCCTCGGTTGTGTCTTCCTCACGTCACTCCCAGTGACAACAGCATGTAGACTCTTCCCCCTCTTCTCCTTAGTGGAAGTAATAGCCTCATTCTGGGGTCTTCTGTTTTTAATTCCAGAGTTGTTTCAGGATCTCAGTCAACTTCAAGAGGCTTGGTTAGCTGAAGGCAAGTTTCTTGGCTGTCCTATTTTCCATATAAAACATTTTACTGTGCCTTTTAATAAAACTTAAAGATCTAAAATAAAAATCTCTTTTTCAGCACAAGTTCCTGATGATGAACAATTTGTCCCAGATTTTCAGTCTGATAACTGTAAGTACCTTTCTAGTGAAGACACATTTGTTCTGAAATTGGTTGGTTTTGGATCATCAAAGTCTAGAATACTCTTTTCAGCCATACCAAGCCAATTTAATAATTCATGGTTAAACGGAAGCCTTTGTTCCATTTCTTATTGAAATTATTTCTGAAGTGCTTCTACTCCATCGCAGGCAAGATTTACTGAACATGATTTCATCCTAAATTTCTTTTTTTCTTTTTTTGGGGGGAGGGGGAAGGGGAGGATACTGGGGGTTGAACTTGGGAGCTTGCATGAGTTAGGCAGACATTCTACCATTACATCACCCCCCACAACTTTTTTTTCCCCCCAGCACTGGGGATTGAACCCAGGGTACTCTATCACTGAGCCACATCCCCAATCCTTTTTGTTTTTTATTTTTTGAGACAGATTCTCACTAAATTGCCCAGGCTGGCCTCAAATTTGCAATCCTCCTGAGTATCTGGGATTACAGAACGTGCTACTGTAAATTTATTGGCCTAAATTTCTTTTTAAGGATATTGCAAAGCTTCAATCTCAAAAATTGTAAATTAACTGACATATAAGATGCTGGGCCAAGCAATTATTAATCATCTGATTTCTTATAACTTTTTTTTTTTTAATACAGTAAGCCTTTGATGCAAATGATGATGAGTCTGGCTTTTTTTTTTCTTTTAAAGATGCAGAAGATAGTTAATGGGAAATCCCAGTTAATTGTGGTTTCACTCAACATGTTAATTTTGTTTCTGCTAAGCTATCAGAGGGTGTCACAGAGTGACCTGATTTTATTTTTCTTGCAGTTGCTGTGACTTTACCATTCATAGACAAGTAAAACCTTTTTCTTAAAATGGTCATTAAGTGCTCATTACTTGAGATAATAAAATGCAGTGTGTGGCTCCAAAGATGGCTCTAGGTGCTGACAGGAGCATGGTTAGTTTTGACCTGAAGTTTAGAGGCTGTCCTCAACAGGTTTGGGAGCTTTTATGGTCCAGGCAGAGCTATCAAGGACAAAGCTGGCTGATGAAATTTGAGCAGCACAGGGCTGCTCTAGAGAGCATTAGTCACTGGCGAATGAGCAGATTTAAGAGAGGCCTGGAGAAAATGCTGCCTCTCTCGAGAGTTGCATCATAGAAAAATTCATGTCTCTTAGTCATAGTTTATAATAGCAAGCACCTGAGCCAGGCAAGCATTCAATTTCTCATTTTGTACCAAGATTCTTCCCACCTTTTTTAATCTTTTTGATTGTGTGTGTGTGTGTGTGTGTGTGTAAAAATGCCACTGGGAGAAAGGGTATCTTTGAATCTAAGTAAAAGCTGGGTATTCTAAATCTTTTAAATGAAAGAACAGAGGTACCAGCTAAACATTCTTTAATGATAGGCCTTATGTCCAAGGCACAATGCCATGAAACTTTAAAAGGGAATAGACTGTAATGCACAGATGCATGGTTGCCTTAGCTTTGTTGCAGCTTGCTGTGGATGTTTTCTATACGAAAGGAAATGCTTATTAATTATTGCCCTTTGATTGCTTTCAAGTGATTGGGAAACTTGCCTCTGAAAAGCTAAATAAAGATAATCCAAATATTGTGCGTGCGTGTGTGTGTGTGTGTGTGTGTGTGTGTGTGTGTGTAAGATGAAAGACAGAATTTATAATCTAACTTTGTTCTGTGTTGACAGTTTGGCCCAGTCTTTCCATTTCTTGCTCAGATCAACGTAAACTATAGTCTGTTTGGGAGGTGGCTTTCTTGGCAGAGGTTCTTTGAAACATTTTTATGACACTTTTGTTTGTTTCTCTGTAACCCAAAAGAGTTAAAAGGGAGGTGAGATAACTGCATTCAAATTGATTGCATGTGCTGAAGGAAAGGTCTGTTCATGAGAGAAAGATGTCAGCAAATAGGATTTGTTTTTGAAAGGATATTTATCTGGAGGAACAAGCTAAAGCAAAGAAATCAATAAATGTGTTTTGATTCCTTAGAATTAATTCCTGCTCAGCGAATAAAATGTGCTAAGTTCACTAATTAAAATACCATACCTTAAATGGAGGTGTTCTGGGAGATGTCCCTGCTTACCAAGTGTGATGTTTTTTACTTTCTTTGCTTTTTGCTTTAAATGCTTAAGATTGAGTTTTTCTATATTTTAAGGATAAAATGGATGGTTGAGTAGCCTAGAAAAGCCTTTAATAATTTTTTTCCCCTCTGATTCTTATTTCTTGAGTTGGAGCTTAGGGAAGGATAGATTTAAATAGGTTTACTTGTTGAGAGGTTGGGCAAGAATACCAGTATGGGGCAGTGTGGCCTTGAGTTGTTCATTCAGACTGGTATGTTTGACTGTGGTTCAGACTGACACAGAGCCCCAGAGTTGCCAGAGCCCACAGCTGGGCAGGGCAGAGCAGAGCACCCTTACTTCTCTGTCCACAGCCTTGTGCGGAGGCCTCCACTATAGTTACCCGCTGGAAGAGGCCATGATTATTATTTCCCCAGGGGAGGGAAAGAAACATATTCAAATTGAATGAAGTCTTATGAGTTAGTTTGAATCTCCCAATCAGTCAATGAATTATATAAAGCACACTTATAATTGCCAGGAAAAGCAAACCTTTTTCCTACAGCATCAGAAATATTTATAATAAATGTTCTCGCCAGTGACCACTGTTCGTGTCAGTTTCCTCTTAAAATGATATATTTCCCTTCTTGTATGAATGAAAGTGTGTGTAGGTATGAAAGAAGAAATGCTAAGTAATGTGAATAATTATTTTTTTATTTTGGAATGTCAGTACTGAAGATTATGAATTTTTGGTGGGGCAAGTAAACACTATGAGCTTAACTTCTAAAGAAATTATGTTTTGTAAGTTTTCCAGATTTGGGTTCCCTGCCCGTAGATATCCATCCACAAGTTATATGAATAAGTGAAATAACTGTAAGTCTTACGGAAATGTCCAGTTTACCTCTAGCTATGCAGATTTTACCTCTACCTTTCAGATATAGACATTAATGAAGTATCTCTTACTGGAAATTCCTTAAAGTCAAATTCAAGGAAGCAGAAAGTGTGACCTATAGGTGGTAAGCATTCTGCCCAGTACCTTCCATTGTCCCTTGGTCCTGCCTGAGAAGTAACCCTAAAAATCCTGAACTGTTCAAGCTGGAAATCCCTTGTAGAGATCATCTTGTTTCACCCTCCCATTTTACAGAGGAGATAATATAAGGTCCAGATAGCTGGAGAGACTGACCAGTGGTTTGGAGGCAAATAGAGTTAGGTGAAATGAGAAGAAAAATCTGTAATTATATTCTTTAAGAAGCTTTCACAAAGCTGCAGAATCAGGCTACTGGCATGCTCAGTGGATTTAAGTCTCCCTCACCATTCAGATACCTAAGGTGACTCTCAGGAAAGACTTAGGGAGATTGTCAGCCATTCAGTCCAACACCTCAGTTCTCTTCCATGATCCTGAGGAAACCATTATAAATCTTAGTGCTTCAAGTTTTTCCATTTAGGATTTGGAAGAGAGCCAGAAATTATGAAACAAAAAATATTAAAATTGATATGTTTCCTTAAAGACATATTGATGTGTATATAGATAAAAATTCATGTTTATAAATAAACATGCACACATACACAAGCACGTGTTAGTATATCCATATATACACATTTTTACAACACATTTTTACAGAATTAACAAATCAAAGTCATAGATAAGATTGGTTTTCAAGAGCCCTTCACTGTAGGTGTGGGGTACATGTTACATTCATTTTTTCTGAATTGACTCCTTAGGTATTTAAGGGGGTAATACTAGATTTAGGCATATATAAATAGCAGTTTTTAAAAATGCAGACTTCAGTTCTGATTTTTTAAAATACCACTCATTTATTTCAATGATGGTATTGTGAATACCACCATTAGGATCTTGAATAGCTAAAATATTTAATACTGAGGAGAGGGCATGATAAAATCTTACTTTAAAATCATAGCCTCAATACCAAATACAATTTAGAGATTTGTTCTAAAATTCAAATGACTCCATTTTCCCCTTGAAGTGTTCTTTTTAGACCTGTATTTCAAAAAGAATGGAACTACTGAAGGAAGTACAAGTAATTTCCTAAGGACTGACTAATTAACTGATAAGATCAACTTTTCATAAATACATTGGAGTAGATGACTAGGGAAATAGGATTAACTGTTACGCCAACCTTTGAGTCTAAAACACATTGATCTTAATCCTGTGTCACTGTGAGATTATTCTACAGAACTTTTTTTTTTTTTTTCTTTTAACATGGGAGGCAAATATAGTAGAAATAATCAGTTCCTTTCTTTTGGGCAAGACACATCATTCTGACCCAGATGGGGTGTAGCAAAAAGCTCCACATTTACTTGCTGTGTGGTCTAGGCCATTTCCATTTGAAAGGATCCTCCTAAAGTCTTTTTAACATTTTTTGAAGATAAGAAAGAGAACAGCAGGCACTTTACAAAGGAGAGGCGTAAGGAAGTCAAGGCTGTTGGTTTTTACTTTTCAGGAGCCAGTAGTTCTGAAGGTAGGGAGAAGGAAGAAAAGCATGCTGAAGAAAGCACGAGGAGAGCTTAGAGGAGAGATGATTTCGATTTTACAGTGTGCTTTCAACGTCTTTGTTAGGCAGCCCACTACCTTGCCTCCGGAGAGGGTGCTAAATGATTTGAAGTCCTTCCTGTTCTGAGAGCCTCTAACTCTTAAGGACCCAAGACCTAAAGTACCTATTGATCTAAAAGAGCCATAAGTTTAACAAAGTCTGCTTTCTTCTAACTTCGATTCAGTTAGGCTTATTTAAAACAATGGAATCTTCTCCTACTTTCTATGTCTCTCTTCTCTTGGTCCTCTAATAAAACCAGGTGAGGAAGACTTGGAGAGATAATCTCTATCAGGCAGATCACCTGTGCAGGTGGCCGAAGCAAAAAATCCTGGCATCCATCAAGAAGCCACCATTCACCCCTTTCTCCTTTAGCAGTCTTAAGTTTTACAAGATTAAGATATAGGTAGTGTGATAAAGCCAAAGATTTGTATTAACTGCCATTTCTACTAAGTAAGAATAGTAGTATGATTTCAGTTACTGGGAATGGGGTGGGTTTGGGAACCTGATTACTTACCTAGAGACTGTTTCCTCCAGTGTTTTGGGGTTTTAATGATGGTAAAGCATATCCAGCCTCAGAGACTGACAGCCCCCTCTCAGGCATACGGCTGCCCTTGAGGCAGCTTGGGCCCCATCTGTACCCTGGCACACAGTGCTTCTCTACTTGGATTCCAAGGAGCTCAGAGTCTTGTCATGTTGCAGCTCCCAGCTCTTGGATGAGTGCCAGGCATGCTGATGCCATTACCGGATTAGGTTGCTTTTTTAAAAATTCATTTTGTGAACTCATCAAACTCATTTAACAGAGGCTTTGGTCGTCAGTTTCTATCATTGTCCTAGTCCTCTAGGCTCTGCTAAAAGGAGTGACAGGATACCAAGATACTAGGCCCCTAGTTGTGTGTGTGTGTGTGTGTGTGTGTGTGTAAATCATAACTATAATGTGTGTACACCTTTGGGCCTGGTGGGTAGATGACAATGGACTAGTAATAGTAACTCCCATGTTAAAGAAGAGCCCCACATGAAGGGAACCTGCCTAGCAAATAAAGGAGGTTCTCCTGATTAGAAGGAACAAGCCTGTAAGGAAAATTGCAGCAGAGGATGAAAGATTCCAAGGAGCAGGCTTAAATCTAGGTATTAAAAAGCTAGGAGTTTGAGGTTGGTCTGCTGAACCACCAAGGAATGGAGTAGAGATTCTGGTCAGAAAGACCTCAGAAATGCGGACAGGCAGGGAAAAGACATAAACATCAGACATTTGAAAAATGGCCAAATGTGTTTTGAAAAAAAAGAAAAAAAGAGAAAGAAACAATCTGTGAACACAGTTATCTCCTGGATTTGATTTTCATAAAGAAATATGCTTTTCCTTGAAATAAAGTGTGGTTGTCAAACCGGCTCCATCGACTCTCCCTTGGGGCGGTTATTAAAGGTTTGGAAAAAAATCTCTAAGAAACCAAACCAGTTTTTGGCTTTGTACTTTTGGAAATCTTGGAATAAATTTCACCCTCCAACCCCAGATTTGCACATTCTTCCCTTTTAATGTCTCCTGGGCATTCAAAGGGGTGTCCCAAACTCTTCAAAACCACGCCAAAGCCAAGAAAAGGAACTGTGAAACTGTCCTAATAGGTAGCTTACAGCCCCTTTCTCTGCAGCCAGAGAATCTGTGTCTCCAGAGTCCCTCTCCCCTGGGAGGAAGCCAGGTGGCTCCCAGTGTAGCTACTGGCAATGAATGGGAAAGAAAGTCTAGAGAGGCAGGCAAGTTTCCAGAGAGAGCCGTCTCCTAATGCAAACCAGCTCGCCCAGGGGCAGGAGAAATACCAGTGCAGTCTGTTTTTCTCAGCTGGAAGCTACACTTGGTTTCTGAACAGGGCTGCACATGATAGTTTTCTTTTGCCTTTCCCCTTTTGCCAGAGGGCACTTCCCGACCTCACTTATAGCAGATTTGCACACCCTTGCAGATTTCAGCAATGGTCTCGGCTATTTAGATCCTAGGGAGGGTGCAGAGCAGGCAGGCGCCCCTGCAGTGTCTGAATTTCTTACATAAACACAGCGCACTGGGCGAGCAAGCGTCCCTGCCCCGACAGCTGGGCGCTGGGCACTGTTAGGTCTGCCCTAGCTAGCTGAGCTGCAGACTCCCCCTTTTGCCTGAATGGAGCATTCCAAATTGGTTGTGAATGGAGGGCGGGGCTCACTTGCAGACTTTTTCAATGAATAACCAGACCCCATTGTGCAGCCTGTGGAAAAACAACCAACTCAAACAACACTGGGACTGTTAGAAATATGCTTGTGATTGGCAGCTTGGAGAGCCTCCAAAATTAGTTTCCTTTGGCTTCCCTGCTGCTCCCTGTTCTCCAAGCCTGGGCTTAATGGAGTTTGAGTTTTCTTTTAAGTACTGTATTTAACCCTCAAGCTGCCCTGCTGATGGCCTGAGTTTATGGGGAAGGGCTGTTCCTGCTCAGGAGACCATGAGTCCTCTCCCTTTTGGCCCCACCTTGTCTCCCTTTTTAGACTAGCTGTCTAAAGGGCAGGATAATAGAGAAGAGGGTGGTGTAGCTTCCCCTGGAGAGAGGTGTTGAGACTTGATCTGAGGATATTATCTCCTTTTATCTCCTTCCCTGGAGTTGTGGCTTTAACTCCCCATAAAAGATTCCTGCCTGCTCTTGGGCTCTGACCTCCACTAGTCTCCACTCCAGGCCTGAAGAACTTAGGTGC
Organism: Sciurus vulgaris; assembly: GCF_902686455.1. NCBI lineage: Eukaryota > Metazoa > Chordata > Mammalia > Rodentia > Sciuridae > Sciurus > Sciurus vulgaris. Next base: position 87,242,050 of record NC_136470.1, read on the forward strand.
TCCTGCCACATGCATGTATTTATTGATTAGATTTATTTATTTTAATTTTTATTTTTATTTATTTTTGTGTGCGGTACTGGAGATCAAACTTGGGAGTGTTCTCTCTCTGAGTCACATATCCAGTCCTTTTTATTTTGTTCCGAGACAGGGTCTTGCTGAGTTGCTGAGGCTGGCCTCAAACTTGTGATCCTTCTGCCTCAGCCTCCCAAGTTGCTGGGATTACAGGCATGTGCCACTGTGCCTAGCTTCTTGCGTAGATTTTAACATGGGATTGACAAAGCTGTAATTATTCCTTGGCTTTCTTTCCTGTTTAATTTCCCACTGTGACTGGATAAGTGTCATTTTATGAAGACATTTCACAAACTGCTACTCAGCTGTTAAAGAATCTCACTATGGCTGCAATTCTTACACTGGGCACTAATCAAATACTTTGCCTCCCAAAATGAACATCCTAGGAAGTACCAAAAAGAACCCAGTCTCTGATCAAGCCCCAAACCAGAGTGACCTCCTCACACTGGAACCAGACCAGGATCTAGGGCTACACACACCTCAGAAGCATCCACTATTAAACATCCTTCAGTATCTTCAGCTAGTTAAGACCCACAAAAAGCTGTGTGGGCTAGCCCAGGGCTGTGTGGCAGCATGAAAAGAACAGTCAGTTAAAAAGCAAAACAAAACTTAACATTAAGGCAATGATGCGGGATGCGATGCATTTTCCTCAGGATTTTACAGAGCCCTTCTTATTGCTTACTCTTCATCTTCATAACGATAATACAGCCATTTGCACTTGTGTTTTGTCATAAGGTTTTTTCCCTGAAAGATTCCTCTTGCCGTAAATTGATCTTGTAAGCATGCTTTCCCTTCCTTATTACAATAAGAACGGGCCTGAGCAGTTTGTCCTTTGTGAGAGAGTTTGAAACATGCCAGGAGGTGACCCTAGATATTGGTTGTGTGGGATGAGGCTGATAGGGGGCTTCTCCTCTGGAGCTGAGGAGAACTTAGCTTACATAAACACTTTTCAGCTGAGTGCCTGGAAATGCTTTGTAATGGCCTGAAAGAGCACTTGACAAGGATATTTTATACTTTCCCATAGAAAAATTAGAATGGAAGGGGGGATGTCTCCTGCACATAGTCACCCTTAGTGAAGAACAGATCCTAAAGCCCACCCCAAGTTTCCTAATTTGAATTTTAATAGAAAATAACTGAATGAAGGTAACTGCACTGTGCTGAGGACTATCTTAAGCCAGAAAGTTTGTTTCTCAATTTTCTTTTCATTTCTTCCTTTCCTGACCAGCCATAGAATTTTATTTCTTGAGAAACATGGAGAAAAGCACATAGGGTCTTAACATATTCTGTATCTTGATGAATATTAAATTTAGTCCCTGCTTCTAATCTCATTCCATTTCTGTTGAAATAGGGAAAAAAATGTTTCTAAGGTTCCAAGTGTCTCCAAAAGCAGAGAGGCCCTATAATATATTTCTTTATATCTAGCTCAGCTACAGCAACCTGCTCTGTACACAGTCAATACCTACTAAATGTATTTTGCACATGACCACATCCTCTGTTCTTTCTTCCCGTTCCATCTTCCAACAGGCCTAGAATCCTCACTAGAAAGATTGTAACTTTTTGGGTCTCAAAACCTAGTTCTAAGGGTCCTTGGGGTGACCTTGGCAAAAAATAATCTATTTCTCATTTTCCATTTCTTCTTTTGGGTGCTTACATTAGCCAGGTGCTCCTTGGTTGCATTTAAACTTTAAGCAGCTGATACTTATGCTTCCCAGTAAAACTGCATGTGTTCGAGAACAGGCACAGTCCAGGCACCCCTGCGCACATACTGAGTTTCTGCTAGTAGGGGGGCTAGAGACAGAAGGGAATGGTTTTGGAAGGAGAAGTGATTCCTCTAGGGTTTGGATTTTCTCCTGTCAGATTTTAAGGATGAATTTTAAATTTGAAGTTGAAGATAAGATTTTTCCACAGGGTTTAAATGCTATTTCAAGTACTGTTATATTTCATTTTAGTGCCAGTTTAGAAGAGAATTGTATGTTGGGAGTAAAGTGTAGAATGGATGATAAGGTCTGGTTTCGCTCGTTTTTTCCTTTCAGGAAAAATGCTGTTACCCTAATCAAGGTGGTGTGTTCCACCGTGAGCAGCCCTCCATGGTCTGCCACAGCAGCAGAAGCCATGCTGTCATCTCTGACCACACTGGAGTGGGAAGACTAGGGCTCTCTAGTTGTCTATCATTGGTAAATGTTGAATATTAAAATTATTTGAACAGCCACCCAAGGAAAAGTCGTACGCTGGTCTGAAGGATGCTCAGATCCTCGTTTTGGTGTAATCAGGCCAGCCACATTGTTTTGCTGTCAATGCCATATGCACAAAAGTAACCAAACTCCCCAGGTGGGAGCAGCTCTGTGGCCGAGGTCTGAAAGCCCCAGCACATGGCAGTGGAAGGTGGTAGTGTATCAGAACCCCAGGGGAGCCTCTTATTTTTATCTTGGTTTTTCTCAGTTAGCTGTGTACACGTGGGGAAGCCATTTACTTTAAAACTGTTAAATGCTTTGGTTTCTCCAAGGCCCACAAGCTCTGAGATGTGATTCTTATTTAGAAATAATCATTCTGTACAAAATATTTTTTATGGAAGAGCCCCATCCACATCTATTGACACATGAGCCCTACCTTAATCAGAATTGACCCTGCTCTTTTCTATACTCCTTTTCTGCTCTTTAATTTCTCTTATATTCAAGCCCTCGTGAGTTCCCATTTTTAGAATTTTAAAGCAACAATCCTAAATGGTTAGGACTGTTAGGACATGTGTCCTTTGCAGGAAAGGTACTTCATAGATCCAAACTGTTTCAAGTATAATGCTGTTGGAAAGAGTGTGAACTTCAAGTAAACCCGAAACTAGTTCATCTAGGTGTTAAAAAAAAAAAAGAAAGAAAAGAAAAGAAAAAAGTGTCTGCTACCATCGGCATTCAGTTTTCTTCCTTATTTGATAATAGTTTTTCTGTTTGGAAATGACTGTTTAAAAGATGCAGTTTGTACCAAGAATGAGAAAGCACTTCAGTGCTAGACAATTATTCTTACCATCTGTGAGTCAGGACATTCCTGATTTAGTACATATGTACAAAGTGGGCTCTTCTTACTTCCAGGACCACTTCTCTGGGTGGAGGAGAGAAAGGACATTAATACAAAGAATGTCTTTCCTTCTGTTCAGCCAGACTTAGAATAGAAGCCTTTGAAAATCACCTTTCATTATTGTTAGTATTGATAGAGGTGAAAAAAGGACAAAACCAGTATCTCAAAATCATCCTAGCAACCCGCCTTCCTAGATGATGCCCAAGGACATGACTTGCCAGCTTTTCTACCCTGACAAACTTGACACTGGAACGTACATCACCCTTGTGATGCTTTCACTCTGCAGACCTGCAGTAGATCAGTGTGTGCCTCTGTGCAGAACCCATTACCCTGAGCTCTTCCCTGGGCCCTCTCAACCTTTGGAGGGTAGAACTGGCTGCTAGCCTCAGGCATCAGGAGAGAGAGAGCTTTGAGGAACACTTGTTCTTAGCCAAGCTTCCCTTCCCCATTTGTCGCACTGTCTATCTTTTAAGGCCAAGTGGATAATATTAACCTGGATAATATTTCATATCTCTGAAGTGGGAGTAAAGAGGGAGAGGTACACACCTGTAATCCTAGCAACTAGGGAGGCTTAGGCAGGAGGATTGCAAGTTTGAGGCTGACTTCAGTCACTTAATGAGGCCCTAAACAATTTGGTAAGATCCTGTCTTAATAAAAAAATAAAAGGGCTGGGGTTGTAGCTTAGTGGCAAAGTACCCCTGGGTTCAAGCCCCAAAAATAAAATGGAAAAAAAAAAAAAAAAAAGGTGGCAAACGGGGAGTGGGAGAGGAGAGGAGGGAAAGGGGAAGTACTGGGGACTGAAGTAGAGCAAATTGTATTCTATGCGTGTATGGTCATGTCAAAATGGACTCCAATATCAAGTATAACTATTCAATATCATGTATTATTTTTGTAAAAAGGGGAAACCTTGAGCTTCCCCTGGAGTTTGGAGTGCCCTCCACATTTTCCTGGTCAGTCTGAGTGGTACTGTTCCCCCCTGTTTGGTTGTACATAATTCAGAGACATCTTAAGCTGCCTTTCATGGGAAAAATTGGGGTTCCCATCTTCTGAGTGATGATTTGATTGTGAGGTATCATGTGGTCCAGCTAGCTGCTACTATTGCTTGAAGATGCCGTGAGAAATGGTGGAGGGAAAGAAGGGAATTTCTTTCTGGATGTGGTGATCCTTGAGCTGGGTCTAGCAGAAGCAACTCTCCCAACTGCCTTCCCTCCGCCCATGTTAAATGATATCACTAGATAGTGTAGACACCGTCGTTCAGACGATACGATTCCAACAGTGTAAGAAGGCTCCCAGAAAGATTCCCGTCCTGTAGAGTACATCTCTTCCCACAAAGAAGTTGAACTGCCTTTGTGATTGCAAAGCCACCATTTTCATCTTTTCCTGCTTTGATCCCAACCAGAAATGTTTTGTTCTAGGGTCTCATGGAAGCTACAACCTGGGGCCCCTTAAGTTTAAATTGCTGATGTGCTTTGGCACCTTCAGAGCTGGGTTTCTCCATAGTTGAACCTATCTTGCATTTCATATAGTTCACATTCCAAGGAGCAATAAGGGCATAAAATACTGTAACACTGGCCTTATACAAACAATGTTAGAAACGCCCCACTCTCTAGAACCAGCATTGCACCCTGCAGTACCTGTCATCAAAGCACAATTCTGTACACAGCCAGCATCTTCCCAGAGAAGTGATGTTCTACAAACCCAATACTTCATACATGTCACAGCTTAGACCCGCAGTGCTGTTGTCGGCTGAAGTCCACAGTGGAGATTAAGGGTGATCTGAGGTAAGCTGGGAATGGGAGAGAGGCTTACAGAGCATGGCTTCATGGACTTAACCTTTTCAGGGTATCAAGTATTATCTAGTTTTAAACCTAGGTGGGGGAAATTTTATCACTAACTCTAAATTCCTTTATACTGGGAGAAATTCCACTACCTCTCAGGGAGCTTCTTGAAAAGTTAGTCCAGTTATTTTCTAAGCTCCTTTTCCTTCCTTTAATTTCTAACTCTTACATTCAGGGGCCCTGAGTTTCCTTTTTCAGAATGCTAAAGTAATCTTCCAGTGTTCCTGATTCCTGACAACTATGTGTTCCTGCCACCACATATAAAGCAAGAGTGAGTTCTCTGGAGAAACAGTCCCCACACTGTCTTTAAAGCAAAGTGCTTAGCTTTTTAAATTTTTTTTGTGGTGCTGGGGATTGAACCCAGGGCCTTGTGCATGTGAGGCAAGCACTCTGCCAGCTGAGCTATATCCCCAACCCAGTATTTTTTTAATAGTTCACTAATAAAATTCCTGGGCTTGTTCCCCACCCCCCCAAATCCAGTTCTGGTTCTTGAATTCCCAACACGGAATAATCTCATCGACTCTTAGGTATAAGAGATGTCTCCTTACCTCACTTCTGTTTCCACTGTAGCAAGACCTGGCTCTGGTATTCCCCAGCTTTTTCATGTAGGGTCATCAAAACTTCAGAAACTTGAATCTTGATCTTAGGTTAGTCCTATTCCTATATCAGTGTAACCCAACTCTTTCTGTTGGATCTGTCTTTCCCCTTGCCCATTTCATGATATTAAGTTCAAAGGCTTTCTCCTCGAGCTGATTATGTTACCCAAATTTCTGGGACTAAATCCTAACAATAGAGTGGTTTTTTTTGGTCCGCACACCAATTATCGAAGCCTCTTTGCTGACTAGTTTTTTTTTTTTCTTTTCACACCACATAGGAAAAATCTGATTCCTGTAGCCAAATGTTCCAGGAACTAGCTCCATTGGTTCCTAATTTGTCTCATGGGTTATTTATTGTATAGAAGGTAATATTGGCCATATAGAAAGGACTTTAACCTCATGGTTAATCCTATACTCTGGGGCCCTGAAATATATCACCAGGGTCTGTTCTTTTGGTCCTCACTGAGAAATAGGTCAAATTGGAAAGAATGCCTGGAATAATCAACATAATAACCTCCTCCTACCTCCATGGTTAATCACCAATCTAAAATCCTGAGTATTGCAACTGTACCAATCCTGAAGCAATCTTTCTTTCTACCTACTGATTCCCTATTGCAGAGTAGAAACATTGCTTTCTTTGTGTAGGACTTTGCCTAAGTCAAGTACATCTGTTCTTGAAATTTGAGATTGCAAAATGAACCTGTCCTGAAATCTCGTGAGGTATGTCTACCTAGTTGTTGACTATACCAGGTTTGTCATGTCTCTCATAGACCTTTATTCCACCCCATAGTCCTGCTGCCATCCTTAGATCCTAAGGCATAAATGCACAAGGGATTTTCCAAGCCAGCATGCTTTCTTGAACACAATTTAGATCTTTAGCTCCATATCCCGTTCTGATTCCCCATCCTGATAAGCTAGTTTGTGCCAGTTGGAGCCTCAGAACATCTTGTACCTTTCCCGCCTAAGGCCCAGCAGCAGAAACCTAGGCCACCCAATCCAAGTTCTGTTCCTTGGGCTGGTCCTAGTTCTGTTCAGCCATTATGGACAGAAGGTGCCAAGCCTGCTGCTTGGGGGATGAGAATGAGGGAGAATCTCAAGAAAGAGACCTTGAATTCTTTTGAATTCTGCCAGCCTTCACAGTTGACGATGACTATATTTTGCTCTCCAGAGGATTCTGGAGATAGAATCTATTGCATTGTCTAGCTGTTCTGATAGTGTTCTAAACTTGTGAATGTATAGTCACAAAGAATGAAAAGTCTTTATTTTTCCCCAAAAATGCTTTGTGGCCTTGAGTTGAACATATGTTTTAATTCCTGTTATATATCAATAATATGTATATGGAATTACTGATAGGTGTTACTTTGGTTTGTCATTTTGTACTTACTCAGTTGTCTTTTTACCTAGTAAAGTGCTGAGAGCAGGAGTTAATCACAGTGGGAACAGTGGCAGTTTTTGCCATCTCGAGGGTGTTTTCCTTACCCTTTCTAAATGGGCCAAGGCCAGCAAAATATTTGAGAACCACGGGCTTAGACTTTAGAGTATGACCAACATTTATCCTTGTGTAACTTTATATTCCCAGTGCTGTATTATCCTACCAATTTGGTTACAGGCCAAGGGTGGCTTTCTTCATGTGTGAATGCATGGGTTTGAAGTTCTTAACACTTTTATTTTTGACATGTTAGTCAACCATAAAATGAAGGATTTTTTTCCCCTTTCAGTACTTTTTCTCCATTTCTTAGAGGAAATGGAATATAATATCTGTCTTATTTGATTTATTTTTAAAACAGACTTCTGCATTTACTTCATTGATTTCTGTATAAGTATCCTTTTTTTCCTTCTGAAATATTTGAAAGCAGATTGCAGACATTATGACATTTTACCCCCCACATACTTTAATGTGCATTTGCAAGAATTAAGGATATTTCTTCCCTTTATCCTAAGAAAATTACATTCATTTGGTGTAATACTCAGAATTCTCCAGTTGTCCCCAGCGGTCTTTTTTGGCTAATGTCGATATTGTTTTTCTTTTTGTTCATTTTTTTTAACCTAAAATTGAATTAAGAATCACACATTGCATTTATTTTATTCCTCATTTACCTTCTTTAATCTGTAATAGTCTCCCAATTTTGCCCCCATAACACTGACTTCTTAAGAGTACAGATCAGTTATTTTATAGTTGTCAAGTTTTTTAGGATATGTTTTAAAAGAATATGTAGAAATGCAAATAGCACTCAGAAATGCTGATCTCAGGCCTGGAAATTCAATATATTATTGATTCTCTCACTTTTCACATCCATGTATGTGCTGCCCTTAAAAGAACAGAGTGAGTTCCTTTAATCCCATCACAAATAATTTGAGCATATTTGTGGCGAGGGGTTTTGGGGATACTTATTAACGGTTTTTAGCATAGCTTTGTCCAATAGTTGATTCTACAATTTATGGTGATATTTCACTATATTAAATTTGAGAATTTATGCTTACAAAGGTTCACCATGTTAGATATTGAAATGGCACTTTCCCCTGTACCTTCTTCAATTCTGCTTTTAGAACTTGTACCCCCTAACTAAAATTGGTATTTCCAGTTTTTATTTTTGGAAACTGTTGCCAGGCAGGATCAATGTTAACCATTCGGATGTGTTTGAGCATGCCTCTTATTTGAAATGGGAAATCTTAGACATCTCTTTTTCCACATACTCTTTTTTAAACTGCCAGAAACCATCCACTTATTTGGTGCTATCCTTCTGATCCTTGTTGTTCCCAGAACATGGTATTATCTATTTTCATTGTCATTCATAGTGCTGCTATGACGATCATAAAGAATATGAAGATAGTAATATATTTTATGTCTGAAAAGAGTTTCTACTCAGTGCTAAAATAGAGAAACATTTCTGACCACTTCTAGTAATTTGGCAAGAACTTAAAAAATAAGCCCATCGCAATTGCCCATTTTTTTTTTTTCTTGCTAATTAGCTGTATGAGCTTTGTCTCACAATTCATCAAAAACAGCCAGAGCTAAGAAAAGGCAAGACTGGGTTAGAAAGTAGACTTTTGACTTTATTTTGATTTTTCACACTGCAGACCCCAGAATACACTCCTGGTCACTAAAATCCCTCTGGTCTTTGCCACTGGGATGTTAGACAAGTTAAGGGTAAATTAAGGAAGAACAGACCACACCTGCTGTTTCCTGTTGAGTCTTTTGGTTCTATTTTTCAGTGTCATTTTTATATTCACATGTCCCTCTGCTTGGTATCCTTTCCTACCTTCTGCCTTATGTTCTCTGCAGTTAACATAATAAAAACATAGTATGGTTAGATGCCTTGACTTCCCCACCCCCAATTCTTGACTAAGCAGCACATGGTTCTTCCCCTAGAGGGAAATGAGTGGCATAGTAGCAGTCTGAGAAGCAGTGAGCCAAGGCTGGTAGCCAAGATAGTAGTGTGTTTAGCAATAGGCCTCCACTTTAGGATTATGGCTGTGGAATTTCCAATGATATCTGGCCAAGACTGTTTGAGTGCATTCCACATCCCATTGTTTTGAAGTGCTATGGGAGGCTGTGGAGCAGACACTGGCCACCTGAGATGCAACCTCATGGGCATGTCATTCAGAAGCAGGTGTTGGTGTTCTGGTCAACTTCCATCAAGAGACAGAACCTTCCATGTAAAGTAAAGGATCATGGCTGTTGAGTGTAACCAAATAAGGGCCTCTCCCATGGTCAGGCTCACACAGCTGATTTGGGGAAAATGAGTGTCCCAGATGAAGGTAATGAAACTGAAGAAGGGAGGAGGAAAACCCTAAAATGAAATCTAAACAACACCTGGTGGAAGGCAGGCAAAGCCCGTGTGTAGAGCAGGAGAAGTCAGGGTGGGTTTAATCCTTCTCCCCACTCAAGACTGCAGTCCTAACTGATGAGCAATTTCTTTTACTATCCATAGCTATATAAATGTTTGATGTATTCTCAACAAAGTCTGTGGCAAATTGAAACTTAGATGATTTTGAAACACCAAAGTAAAGCCTTATTAGTCAAGGTGGGGTTTACCTTTAAAAAAAATCCTTTTGAATGAAACTGTCATTCATTCTAACATTTAGAATTAGTGTTTTCCCATGCTCTGGTCCTCTTGTTGAAATGGCGAAGTTTGCTATTAACTTGTATGGGAGCTGCCTTAGGCAGAGTCCACAGGCCTGTACTTGTGGACAGGAAACAAATTTTGTCAATGGAGAGAATTATTATTTCTTTTCAATGACCAGCTTGTCTTTTTTTCTACCTTAAAATAATTGGGTTATGTTTTGGAAGATGGTTTTTCTACCATGACAAAAGAAAAATTTTCTAAAATTTGAGGACTCTTAGTATTAATTCAGTGATGCCATTGGAACAGGCCAGAGCTGCTTTTTTAAAACAAGTAGAAACTTAATGGAAATAACATAGAAATCCTAAGGGTACAGCTGCATGATGAACTTTCATGTAAGCATTTAGATGAGGAAACAACTTATCAGAATACAAGAAGTCTCTTTATGCCTCCTTAATAGGCACTGTCCACTTGAAAGTAACTTCCATCCTTGTTTAATGGATTAATTTTATCTCCTTTTGTACTTTACAAAAATGGATGCAGTATGTAGCTTTTTATGTCTGGATGCTTTTGCTCAGCATGTATGTGACATTCATTCATATTGTTAATGTAGTTTTAATTTATTCATTCTCATTCTGTGTAGTGCTAAGATTTTGTTTGGGGTTACATTGAACTTATAGATAAACTTGGGAACAATTAATCTCTTTACAATATCAAGCTGCCCAATCCATGATGATACATTTGAGACTTTAATTTTTCTTAGTGTTTTGTAATTTTCAGTATAGGCATCTTACATGTTTTTTATTAGATGTGTTCCTAGATATTTGATGTTCTTGTTGTTAGGAATTATTTTTTAAATTTCACATTGTTTTGGTTACTGGATATAGAAATAGTTCTTTTTCTATCTTAACCTTATATTCAATGACCTGCAAAGCAGACCGGTTCTTAAATTTTGTGAATACTTCAATATTTTCTGTATACTCAACCAAACAATCTGTGAATAACAATTATAGTTCTTCCTTTCTAATGTTTTTGCCTAGTGTTTGTTTTTCTTGCCTTATTGCATTGGCTAGGACCAAGCCCTTTTTTTTTTTTTTTTTTTAATAATCATCCCTGTGACAGAAAAATTTTCCAAGGAGCTCCCTATTCTAGTATGAAGAGCAACTAGGACGTTATGTTGGTTCATTTGTAAACCCCATACCCAAAGTTTTTTATTTATTTATTTATTTTTGACTGTACTGGAAATTTAACCAAAGGGTGCTCTACCCCTGAGGTTCTACTACAGAATTACAACCCCATTCCTTTAATTGATTGGTTGATTGTAGTCCGGGGATTGAACCCAGGGAGCTTTATCACTGAGCTGTATCTCAGCCCTTTTTATTTTATTTTGAGACAGAGTCTTGCTAAGTTGCCAAGGCTAGCCTCAAACTCACAGTCCTCCTGCCTCAGCCTCCCAAGTCACTGGAATTATAGGCATGCACCACTGTGTGCCCAGCATCATTTCTGAATTTAAAATGTTGTTATGGTATAAAGCAGTCCACCATACTTTGTAGTACATACCCATAAATAAAGACTTAATTAAATCTTATCTACTAATTGCCCTTGGCTTTTCTATCCCTGAAAATAGACTTTGTGTGTGTGTGTGTGTGTGTGTGTGTGTGTGTGTGTAAAAAAATATATATATATATAAATTTGGCATCGATCCTTAATAGAATTCTTGTCTAATAGAGATCCAGATAGCTCACTCAAAGTGTTCCTGCCTCAGAGGTAGTATTAAGAGAGGGTTATCCAGAAGCAATGTTTAGGGAAGGGCAGGGTTTCTGGTGTAAGAGACAGTATCCAGCCAATGGTATGGAGTCTGGTTAGTTAGTGACTGGCTGTAGAAGATAGCAGGTCTTCTAAAATGCCTGCAGTTGTCTAAATGAGCTGAAGACTTCAATCAGTTTGAGTATAAAAGGAGAAAGTGACCTTTTAAGTGGAACATTAGATCAGGAGGCAAGGATTGCAAAAACTGAAGACTGTTGGAGTCAGAAAGGTTAGTTGCCACTAGGGGTAAAAGAGGATCCTGGGCATTTTGGTGTCCTACAGATATGGGAAGGTGTGCACTCTTGAGTGGAATTAAGTTTCTGAGGTGTGACCCTACTGGACAGTGCAGAGACGTAAGGATCCAGCCTTGCCAGTGGTGAAAAATAATTCTTCCATTTTTTGCTCCTGGTTTGTCTTCATTCTCCATCTCTTTCCCTGTTTCTTAATTTCTTTCTGACGTAGCCTTTTTTTCTATCAGATTCCCTCTAGGAGGCAATATAATGGAATGGCTAAGAACTGCTTGGGCAGAAATTCCAGGTACTTCCTAGTTGTGACTGTGGCACATTTCTTTGAGCCTTATTTTCCTGTCTGTAAATGGAGACAATGAAGTAGTTTTGTTTGTTTGTTTTGAGTACCAGGGATTGAACCCAGGGGCACTTAACCACTGAGCTGCATCCCAGGCCTTTTATTTTTTATTTTGAGACAGGGCCTTGATAAGTTGCTTAGGGCCTCAGTAAATTGATTATGCTGGTTTTGAACTTGGAATCCTCCTGCCTCGGCCTCCCAATTCGCTGGGATTACCGTCTGTGCCAGAGGAAGTAGTTTTCTCATCAAGCTAGGAAAATTGAATGAAATAAGGTACATGAGAGCAATTTGGCACAGAGTAAATGCTAAGAGGTCTGTCCACGTGCCTCTTTGTTGGTCTTCCTTGTTCTTTTCCAAAGCTTTGTTTTTTTATGCCCATTTTTCCTGTTTTCTAGAGCACTTTCTCTTAACCAGGTGTAATGAAGTATTTTTATTTTAGTTGAAAAAAAAAAAAAGATTTTTCAAAATATATCCTCTATTTTAAATGTACAAAGTGGGTGAGTGGAATATATTCCATTTTTGTCAATATGGTAGAAGATTGCTAAAAGGACAAGTAGGGACCCTTTGCCTCCTCTCCCCTCTCACAAAGGTAGCTCCGAAACCTTGAGCAGTTCCTTCAACTCTTTTGGGTCTCAGGGGACACTTAACCACTGATCCCTATCCCTAGCATTTTTTAAAATTTTTTTTATTTTGAGACAGGGTCTCACTAAGTTTCTTAGGGCCTCACTCAGTTGCCAAGGCTGGCCTTGAAATTTTGATCCTCCTGCCTCATTGGGCTTACAGACATGGGCCACCATGCCTAGCTCTTCAGGGTTCTTATCTGTATGTGTAAGGGCTTGATTCAAGTGTACTGAGGCCCCAGTCTCCCTTAACTACATCTATGAGAAGATGCTAAGAATCAAATTATGCATGCATTGAGGAAAGGGCCATGTCTGATTCGCTTCCATCATATCCTTAGCACCTCCAGAATGATTGACCCATAGAAGATACTCAAAGAAGAATACAAAGAGAGAGAGAGAGAGAGAGAAAGAGAAGGGAAGGAAGAATTCTTTATGATAAGGAAAATGGTCCATATTCATCAGGGATTCTTATTAGGGCACCATTGACGTGCCACACTGTGAGCCCATCTTCTTAAAACTTTGAGCTTAAAATCAGAGTTTCTAATTGTAGAAGATACTTATCAGCTCAAATAAACACTTAACATTTCTAACTTCCTCAATAGTTTATGATCCGTTTTCATTTATGATTTGTTGCCATCCTTTACAGTCCTAGGTCTCTGTTGCCGTTTAAGTCAGCTATGCAAAGGTACTCTATTTTTGAAACCACAGGGTGTAATTATGCAACATCATGGCACCATCTGCAAGGTGCTGTGCCATTTTCTTTATTTCTCAGGGCAGCGTCACATACCTCATTTTACAAATGAGGAATCAGACTGAAAGCAAGGAACATTCCTTGTGCTTCTGAGTTCCTACTTTAAATACACCACTGTCTCAAACACATGCTGCAGTCGGGAACTCCTACCACTGGTCCAGGAACTTTGGGGAGCTGAGCTTTCTTCCTCACCACTTCTGGGATCCCTAAGAACTCTCCTTTCGGGGTGGATCTGTGAGATTTTCCATTCTTCTTCCTGCCGTCTTCCATTGTCCTTCAAATTGTTGATTCCTGGGGGGGAAAAACTGTAGATGACTAACATTGTGCCTAGACTTTCAAGGTTAAGAACCAATTGGAAATAGAATCTGTTGGTTTACTCATCACTGAGCTCAGCATTTCTTGAAATGTTGATTTCTTAACTCCCCCTTGTTTAGAGAACAGAAGATTTCACATATAAGATAGTTTTCAGGTGAAAAAAAATACTAAAATAACTTAGAGCCAAGATGGTATGATACACGCTAAAAGTTCCATCTGTATTTGAAGAAATAGAGACATCAAAATTAACTCATAGTTTAGATTCTCTTTTAATATATATATATATGCTGTTCCTGAAACCACTGTAAAATTTTTCTGGGCAACTTTGGTTTGCTCTCTAGTATCAATCATGTCAGTAGAACTGATAACTTTTGTAATGATATTTTGAAAATAGCAAAACATTTCTTAAGCCAAATGAGAAAATTGAATAATTTCCCAAATCATTTACTTTCCAGACTTAGGTTAAAAAGTGATTATAAATGAATGCTTTTATACAAAGTATTCAAAGTAAGAAGAGTACTTTTCAAGGGCATGTAACTTGCTTAGATTGGGACATCATTATTTTTCCTCATTAATGCTGCCAAAAACACCTATGGCAGAGGACTGGTGAGAGTAGAGGCAGAAACCAGAGCCATGTGGAGAGCTGCCTCAGGGGAATGGTTTTCTGTTTCAAGTCATCTGACTCTCCCCTCTCATTTACTAACAACATCCAAACAACAACAAGCTTGGCTACTTTGTGTCTGAATATCTGAAGAGACATTTGATAACAATTGAGTTTTGGTTGCCATGATGTCACCATTGAAAAATCACGAGAGACTCTAATATTAGACTTCTAAATATAATCTGCCTGTTCTCAACTTATTTCATGTATTCCGGAAAAGCAATTGGCATTATGTAAGAAAGGAATTATGAAAATCAGTCTTTTCTAGTCACTCACTGGCAGGACTCAGCTAAACTTCATTGCCTGGGGTCAGGCACAGTGGTGCACACCTGTAATCCCAACTACTCAGGAGGCTAAGGCAGTAGAATCACAAGTTCAAGACCAGCCTGGGTAGTTGATTGAGACCCTCTCAAAATAAAAAAATAAAAAGGCTGGGAATGTAGCTCAAAGGTAGAGCATTTGCCTAGCATGCACAAGGTACTGGGTTCAATCTCGAGTATGACACACACACACGTGCACACATAAAATAGTAGTTTATTCGGCTTATGGTTTAGAAGTTTGGGAAGTGTCTGTTGGTAGTTCATAACATGGCAGAAAAGCAGAAGGTAAATCGAGCATGTGCAAGAGACGAGTCTGAAAAGCTGGATTGTCTATATCATAACCCATTCGCTCTCACAATAACATCCTTAAATATCATCCTGGTGGCAGAACACTTAACACCACCTTAAAGCCAAATTGCAGAGTGAGTTTCAGAAGGGACAAACCACATTCAAACTATCAGTGGCACCATGTATGGAAGGACTGGTTATGAAAATCTGCCCTTGCTGGTTGGTCACTGGTTGGGCCTGGGGCAGATTTGACCACAGAAGTGACCAGGACTTCAGTATGTGTTTAGCCTTTCCTAGTTAGTCGTTCAATCTGTGTTTGATTCCTTTGCTTTTAAAATTTTTGTAGTGCTCCTAAAGTTGAGGGTTTCTTATGTAGAGCTCATATTTAGAGTAAATTGGAGAAGGACTTTTTAAAAACCATATATATAATTTATAACTCTGTCTCTGAATAAGAAATGTATTTGCCACAGCAGTTTTAAGCCTTGGATAAGCTAATGTGTAGTGCCTATCAACACATTTTTGGCAGTTTTGTCTTTTTCGGAAACAAAGTTCTTTGTGTCCATAACTCTTGGTGGTGTCGCCCCTGCTTTTTTCCTGAAGACCCATCACCTGTAGGACTTTTAAGGGTTTTGGAACCTCTGGGATCCATTGCCAACAAGATTTTGGGGGAAAGATTTGGCTAATTAAAAGTGCCAGATGATTATTTTGATTTTAAATAGCTTTTCATCGACTTTTGACGAAAGGTCGTGTATGTGGTTTGCTTTCCTTGACACGCGACTTGACAAGAACAATCTGCATTTACAAGGTTTGCAGTCAAAAGCATTAAGCTCCCTGCTAACGGGTTCTCTCTTCTGTTTCAGTGGTGCTTCATGCCCCACCTCCAACCAAGATCAAACGGGAGCTGCATAGCCCCTCCTCTGAGCTGTCATCCTGTAGCCATGAGCAGGCTCTTGGTGCTAACTATGGAGAAAAGTGCCTCTACAATTATTGGTAAGTGGAGCCAGGGAAAGGCTTCCCAGAATGGCTCTGGAAGTAGCCAACAAGTTCAGTGATCCAAGTATTATGCAGCAGACCCTGGGGGTAGAACATGCCTTTTTTTGTGGCATTGGAATAGCTGTAGCCCAGTCCATATGGAGCCATTGAGCTACAACCAAGGGAACCACGTTCATGGGCTACCAAGCCCTGCTTAGGGAAAGAGCCTGGAACACTGGGGTGTTTGATCTGTGGCTTTGAGGCAGGTAATATATACTTCTTCATGTCTATCATATGTTAATGTGAACTTTAAGCACCAAGGAAGTAATCTTCAAATCAGAATAAACAAGAGTCCCGATGCTTTTGCCCTTTACTTAAGAATATGCAGGCCCCTGGAATGAAGCTTTAATTTTAAATCATTCTTTGCTCGAGAAGGTAAACATAGATCTGCCTGAAAAGGGGAGGAGAAGAGTTGTTCATTCAAGTGATATTACATCAGAAATTTACCTTCTGCAAAGATTCTAATTCCAGGAACCCTGGAATATTTAGGAGAAGGGACCAGAGAATGCCTGAAGTGTAAATTCTCCCCTCACCCACCTACCCCTACACATGCATACATACACAGAGAATTCTTTTAGAAAGAGGGAAAAAGGAAACCGGAAGCAGAGGCTAAAATTATCTTTGAGAAAAATCACTAGAAGTGTTAAACAAGTCCCTGTGACGCAGTGTGTTTGTCACTTTTCAGAGGTACAAATATTCCCTCAGGGCTGCTAGCAATTTAACTATGTTAATGCTTGTCATTTCCTGGCAACAATGGGCTGCACACTTGTGTTCTGCTGGACCTGTAACCATGCTGATGGCTTCATTGCAGCTTAATGGTTCCTTCTCTTCTTCTGTTCACAGTGCCTATGATAGGAAGCCTCCCTCTGGGTTCAAGCCATTAACCCCTCCTACCACTCCTCTGTCACCCACCCATCAGAATTCCCTGTTTCCCCCATCTCAGGCAAATCTGCCCACCTCAGCGCATGCCCCTGGAGCTGGCCCAGTACAAGGTGTGGGCCCTACCCCCACCCCTCACACGCTTCCAGAACCTGGACCACAGCAGCAAACATTTGCGGTCCCCCGACCACCACATCAGCCCCTGCAGATGCCAAAGATGATGCCTGAAAACCAGTATCCATCAGAACAGAGGTGAGTGCTGCTCTGGACCTCCTGAACTGCCTCCACCCCTCTCCTTTTCTCACTGGGAGAAGGGAAACAGTTAGTCGTATTTGCCAGCTACCTATAAAGTTCTTATTCCACTGAGGCATCTTGTGAGGTAAGACCGATAATGATATGACTATGACTTGTTTATGTACCATGCTGTTCCTGAGGTACTCCAGATGCTTGGCAGACATTACGACATCCTTATGAGGTAGGTAAGGGAGAGATAATTGGTGCTGCCTGCCCCCCTCCAAGCTAGAGGAAGGTCGACTTGCCCACGATGCATGATCTGTTGACCCTCTTCAAGGGCAGATTTCCTGGCTCCTCACTGATTTTTGTCTGTGAGAGATGAACTTTGGTTTATGCTACCCGTAATTACTTTATTACCAATATTTATACATACATATTAGGGAAGATTGCTGACAGGAGTCATTATTATTCATCTGATTTTAACACGCTTCAGCAGTAGATTAACTAAGACCTTGGTTGTAACAATCTGCTTTTGAGAAGTTTCATGGTTATACTCCAGGTATTTTTCACTCCTAATAAGAAAAGTGAGGTATCGGATAACTTGGAGTCCTTGATTTACCAAAAAATAAAAGTATTAAGGTCCAAACTTGACTTCTTAAGTTCCAGCCTTCTAACTCCATTCTCTGTGGTATTCTAGAATTTTGAAGGTTTATAGCCTGCTTCATTTAGGATGCTCTAGGGGCCTGTCTTTTTTTTTTCAATCCAAGTCTCTGGGGTGCTGAGATAACAGGCAGTTGTCAGTGATGTTACCAAGGACTGCTACATAATGACCATGCCATTGCATTTCTTTCTTGCCATGTATTGGGTGGGTGAGGGAGCAGAAGGAATAACGTAGAGGGTATCTTCCCCAGGCCTGGTCCAGCTCAGATACCTACCCATATTTACTTGGAGTTCACTTTCCTTATTTCTAGAGGAAATGCAGGAAAGTAAAGCATTTCTGGCTGGTTTTGATCCCACTCCTCCTTTGCTCTGACAGCCACTGTAAAGAATTGCATAACATGGCTGGTTGGTGTTTATTCCCTTGGTTGGGGCAAGGGCCAGGAACACCCATGTTGTACTGGGCCCCAGGGATGAATGTTGGGCTGGCTCAGGAGGGGCTTCCACTGGGACTGGGAGCTCATCTGAAAGAGGCAGCTGCCACCAGGCTTTTGACAATTGTTACTTTATATTAAAAATCTTGTTTTTTCTGAGATACTGGAGAAATTTGGATTTTTATGTTAAAAAAAAATACAGTTTTTTGTTTTTTTTTTTAAGTTGGCAACTGATTCAAATTAAAAACAACAACAACATTTTGCAGACTAAACAAAACCTATCTGTGGGCAAAATCACCCTGCAGGCCTCCTGCCAATTTGTGAACTGTGGCTTAGACACCATTTTTATTTCAACAGTTTTTTAGTGTTATGTTTTATGAACTTCTTAACAGCTCTGTGACCATTTTACAGAATAGAAATCAGGCGTCAGAGCAACTAAAGGACTTCTAAAGAACACACAGCCAAATACAAGGTCCCATATTCAGAAACCAAATGTGAACTCCTGTAACTATACTATTTGTTTTGGTTAAGATTTTCTTTGAGTTGCTGACATCCACTAATGGCTATGAAAGCTGAGTAAGTGACCTTGATTCCAATTTAAACTGTATCCATCTCATAATCCCACCAGAACTGCTCTCCCTCAAACTACAAAATCCCCAGTTCCTACATAGTTACTCTAAACCCACATGGTAACATATCTTTTTTGTTTTCCTCTTGTACGTTTTCTGGTCAGTTGAATCAAGTAAGCCACGATTTAGATCCCTTTCTCTAGACTGCATCTAGCCATATATACTTACTGTCCTCAGTACATGTTGATAGTGATGGCAGTTTGCTAGAATCATACTTGAAGCAACTAAAATGTAATCTAGTCAAAAGTGCATTCTTAATGTTTTGTATAATTTTCGTATATAATTCTTCACAGCTCAGTTTATTTTTAGAAGATAAACACTATGTTTGAAAGCCGTGATTTATATTGATTTCCTCCCCGCAAGAAGGGGGAATACCATGTAATTTGGCATGTTCAGACATGTTCCATTTACACTGAACGACCAGCTGCTTCTCCAGGGACGTGCTCTGCCTTCAGCCAGCCCAGTCTTGCCAGGATTTTCATCAGGCTGCTCATGGTGTTTACATGTGCTGGGTGGAGGAACTGAGAGGATATTCCTGTGTTACTCCCGTAGTGGTGGCCATATATATTTCTGTCTTACTGTACGGTATCTCATTACATCTCCAGTTGAGGAAGATCAGCTGAAGGGGCTCCACTGAAGAAGTATGTCTTTTAGAATTTTGAAATACCCTGATACCCTCACGCACTTGACAATCAGAAAAGACAAAATTTAAGAAAATACTCCTGAGTAGAAAAATCTGCTTCTGGATAGTCCCTGAGAGTATCAGCATTGGAGGGGGCGATCACACTATCGTTGATAGACTATAGTGGCCGAGTCATCAAAAGAAGACCAATTACATTCAGCATCTTCTAGAAGAGGAAATGGCCTAACCTGTTCTCTCCCTTGGTGGTTACAGTCCAGGTCTGAAAACTTACAGTGATGAGCTAAGATCTCTGGAATTTTGATTTAATAGAAACTACTCATTTCTTAAAGAGTAGATAAATTTAAGATATTTGATAGACTCAAGTTTTTCTTGTTTCCACTTCTTCTCTTAAAGTCCATACCTAATAAATTGCTATTCATTTTTACCCTTCAAATTTTGTAGTTTTTAGAGAGGAGAAGACTTGACTGTGAGTCACATGTGTTGTGGGCTGACCTGAAACAAAGTGAATGTGTCTGACGCATCTCTTCTCCACGCACCCCGTTATAGCATGTTATGTATGACAGCACAGATTCACTTTGAGATCCAGACTACGTTTCTTGGATGATTAATAGAACCTAAATAATGAACTTCTACTAGTTGGAATGCAGCAATATATATATATATATTTTTTTTTTTTTTCTCTTTTTTAAAAATTCTGAATCTTAAGAGGGCTGGTTTTCAGCATTTTACCATATTTACTGAAGGGTTGTTACTTTTTATCAAGGTGTTCAGTAAATATTCCTTCTACCCTTAGTAGTTAAAAGTTTTTTAACATGAATTGATCTTGAAATTTATCAGACACTGTGCCCCCATTGAAATGATCATATGATTTTTATACTTTAATTATTTGGCACATTATACTGATTTATACAAAACCAACTTTTTTTTTTTTTTTTTGATACTAGAGATTAAACCCAAGGCACTTTGCCACTAAGCTACATCCCCCAGGTCCTTTTCTGTTTGTTTTTTGTTTTTTAATTTTTAGTTTTTAATTTTTTTAAGAAAGGTTCTCTCTAAGTTGCCAAGGCTGACCTCCAACTTGCAATCCTCCTGCCTTAGTCTCCAGAGTAACTGGGATTACGAGCATGCATCACCTCTCCCAGTCCAATCTTGGATACTTGTGACACATTCAACACTCAATTTGTTTATTATGTGTTATCTTTTGTAAGTCGCTGAATTTGGTGAGTTTGTTTTTTGTTTGTTTGGCAGTGTTGGGGATTGAACCCTGGGCCTTATACATGCTAGACTGGTGCTTTACCACTGATCTACATCCCTAGCCCTAAACTTGGTTTTCTAGTATTTATTTAGGACTTCTGCATCTGTATTCATGATTGAGAACAAGGTGTCATTTTTTTGTTTTTTCCCTTCTGTTGTCCTTGTTGGGTCTTAGCATGGCGACTATGCTCATCAAATGAGTAGAGGGTGCCATCCTTTTTCTGTATTCTGGAATATTACATGTGAAATTGATGTTCTTCATTCCTTGAGTTTTAAAAAAGATTTTACCAGTAAAACCATTTGAGCCTGACATTTTCTTTGTGGGAAGATTTTAAATTACTGGTTCAGTGTCTTTACCTGTCACAGTTTTGTTCCAGATTTCTATTTAGTTGAGTAAGTTTAATAAAGTATTTTTTCCTAGGGATTTGTCTATTTTGTGTGAGTTCTAAAATTAATTGGCAGGAAGTTGTTAATAATTTCCATTTTAAAATCTCTATAGCACTTGTAGTCGTCTCTTTTTCATTTTCGGTATTGTTTATTCAGACCTTTATTGCTTTTATTAGCCTTAGCATACACTTTGTCTTTTCAGTAAGTAATGTTTGGCCTTGTTTCTCTCTATTGGTATTTTGTATCTCATTGATTTCTTACTAAAACTGTTCTTTTTGCTTTATAATTATTCATTCTGTTTTTCTAACTTATTTGATTGAATAACTAGCACATCAATTTTTTTGCCCTTTCTCTCTAGAATATGAGCTTATAACCAAGTAAAATGTCTTTTGAGGCTGGGGTGGCCATAGACTGATGATTTCCCGGGTCTCTTAAGGTTCATGTCTTGTCTAGAAATAGTTGCTAGTCATTTCCCCTTCCACTCCCCAAAATGTTCCAGTTTGGACAATCAATTATTTGATCTCCCCACCCAAGTCCTGCTTTAGTTACATTATACAAGTTCCAATTTGTACGATTTTAAAAATGCAGTTACAAGTATTTCCTAACATTTCTTTTGACCTAGAAGTTGTTTACAATTAAGTTTCTTAATTTCTAATCATGAAATTTTTCTAGTGACCTGGACTAATGTGATTTTCATTTAAATGTCATCATCAGAGTATTTAAAAACAGATGTAGAAATAGTTGTGGAAATGGTAGGCCTGTGACTCTGGAGTTGAAGAGACAGGCAGACCTGGAGTTGAATCCCACCTCTGCTTCTATAGGACATTGGGCAGGCACTTTACTTCTGTAAGCTCTGGTTTCTTCATCTGAAAATGGAAGAATACTAGACACTTACTGCACAAAATCATTGTATGGATTAAATAAAATCACATTGGGATAGAGAAGATGTTCAGTAAATATTATCTTCTGAGACAATTTTACTTAAAACATCACTTTTATATTCCATTTACTTAAAAGAATCTTCCAAAACAGGTGAAAATACTACAAACTGAGAAAGTTCAATGTTAAGTTTTTTAAATGTAGAGCTCCCTTTATCCCAATCTTTTCATCGCCAGACTTATCATGCTATATATGCACAACTGATACTTGATTCATCTAATATCCTAGCAACATGTCATCTTTGCATTGCCTTCCTCCTCCCAGAGTTGATCTTGAGAAATCAGACAAACATCTAGACCTAGGAAGGACACATTCCCCCCTCTACATCTCTCAGTGTTTAATTACTGTTTAGAAGGACCATTTTGAGTCTAAGCAGTGTTGACAGGCCTCCAGGAGTTCACAGTACTGGGAGGTGTTTCAGAGGTTTCTTGGTATGCTTTTAGGGACCATGTTTGAGCCTAAAATAAACACAAATGTGAAGTTGGGCAGCACGTTGCCACCCATAATAAAAATCAGCATCCCCTTTCTGAAAAGGGGAGAATGGATATTATAGACAACTAATAAGCTTTCTTAGTTTGTTTTGTGTTGGTGATAGTCTTCTTCTGGCTTCTTAAAGTCTTTATATTTGCATAGCTTCTGATTTTAGCTGGGGAATTGTAGGAAAAGGTAGGGTAGTTGAAGGTTTTGTGTATTGAGAATCTAGCAGTGTGCTGGGCCCTGTTACATGTATTATATTATGCAACCTTTACAACAGACCTTTGAGACAGATACCCTTGTTGTCTGTCTTTTATTGATGAGGAAACTGAGGTTCGGAGCAGTTACGTAAATCACCCAAGGTCACACAGCTAGTAAGTGGTAAAGATTGGGTTTCAGCCTGGGGTGTTTGGACTTCACAGCTGGAGCCTCTCACTTGGCTGTGCTGCTTCTCTATTTTCCGTCATCTTCTCTTAGCCCTAACAGAAATATTCAGTGTGTGGTATTGGTTTCTTGGCAGATGGAACATACCATCTCTTAGCTGGCCTCCGAACCATCACTTCCTCACCTGGCACCCATATTCACTGTGTAGGCTTCATCGAATCTGCACTCTTCTCCTTTTTCCCCCGTAAGCATTGTGTTTACTCTGTATGTTGGCAGCAGAGACTGAAAAGGAAATGCAGAAAAAATCATCTAACGGTTTTCATAACGTAAACCAAATGTTGGTAGCGTGGGTGAGCTCTTGGGAGGAAAGGCGCTATATAAATCTGACAAATAAATAAATAACTGGTTCTTTAAATAAACGGGCACTGTAAAAAGCCTTACTCAGTAGTCCATCTCCCTTTGCTCACCAAATGTGAGTTCATTATGCTTGAGCTCTGCTGGGGTCATGGGCAGCAGTGGGAGGGAAAAGAGACCAGTGAGGAACCGGCTGCTCCATCAGCAAGGAGTGCCTGCCTCAGTGAAGAAGCAGCAGCTTTGTCCGGGCTGTTGTATGTAGACAGCACATTCTTAGATACTTCAAAAGCATTGCTGAAAGGAGAACCGGGTTCAAATGAAGGTCAGTGAGTAAAGTTCACAGAATGTATTTTGAGGACAAGAACTGAATTACTTTACTAATCTCTGCAAATAGAAACAATTACAGTGATGAATTCTGAGAGAATCTTTCTTCCAAATATGTTGGATTTATGACCTACCCGCAAGATCCCCTTTGCTACCCCCACTTTTTCAAAGCAAACCAGTGCTGAATAACCCCGGTTACAGAAACTGCCCTGCAGACCCCAGGCCTCTTAGCTTCATGTATCGTTAGAGTGTGGGATTAGCGGGTGGCGGGTGCCCATATGGAAGTACCTTTTCCTGCAGAGGCTATCCCAGGCCAACTCTAGAGTTTCATTCTGGAAGGTGAGAAGATGAGCACTAAGCGGAAGTGGGGCCATCAGACCTGCCAGCTGCAGCGGCTCTGGTTACAGAACTGAGCGGTACAGGCCATCTTGGAGCTATCAAAGGAACTGATTTGTGGAGGTCACCTTTGATGTTGCTAAGATGGTAGCCAAGGAGAAAAAGGAGAAAAAAGAAGGTGGGGGTGCCCTGGTTACTCTTCCTCCTAAGTTGCCTAAGTTTGGGCATAATAAAAATAAAGCCTTAAGAATAGCTTTTTTTGAGTTTCTTTTCTGAAAGAATTCCCTTCAGGCTTGCAGCATGCTGCTGTGCCTGAATTCTAAATGTCAAGACTAAACCTGAGTTGCAAATTTGCACTTCTTCAGAGACCCTTGCAGGGTTTCCTTAAATAATGGCAACCTTGAAAATCTAGTTCCTGATGAAGTTCTGCTGTGTGGCACCACTGTCCCTTGTGAAAGGCTGTTGTCCCGCTTAACCTTATGCAGTTACTAAAACACATTGAAGACATTGACCAAGCAGATTTGGCTACTTTTGGTGTCTGGGATAAAAGGATAAGTACATGTAAAATTGCTCAGCGATCATGTTATAAGATTACCTTATGGTGCTACGCCAAGCATGGTGGCGCACACCTGTAATTCCAGTTCCTCAGGAGACTGAGGCAGGAGAATTTCAAGTTTGAAACCAGCCTCACCAATTTAGCAAATCCCTGTCTCAAAATTTTAAAAAGGGCTGAGGATGTAGCTCAGTGGTAAAGTAGCCCCAGTTTCAATCCCCAGTACTCAAAAAAAAAAAAAGAAGAAAGATTTATCTTGCAGTACTGCTTGCAGTGGAATGATAGCTACCCAAGAACACGTTGTGATGTGCTACCCCCTGATCTGAACAGTGTTTTATCTGCACCCAGATCTCTGCAGTTTAAGATTTTAAATCTTGATGTTCTAGAAATCTGTTGGCCACCTGTTGCCACAGACTGATTCAAATCTAAGCTACTCAAAGAATTCAAGCTAAAATAGAGAATAAGACCTTAATGTTACAGAATTATATTATTGATTTTATTAAAAACTCACTGAGGAACTGAGGGTGAAGCTCAGTGATAGTGTGTTTTGTATATACAAGGCCACTCTATATTCAGTCCCCAACACTAAAAGTAAAAACTAAACCCTCTTTGAAATTAGTTGTTACAAATCCTTCATTACTTCTCAAACCCTGATTCCTATTTTCTACCTGAGAAAACCACGAATGCCTCTTTGCAAGCTTCATGGTTTGAGGGTCTCGTCTAGCCACACTCCCAATGCCTGTCCCTGTCTGTCAAAGATTAGGGCCGTGGCAGAAACCAGGCTTCATAGACATGATTGTGTTTCACCATTCCAGAAGCTTTGGGAGGATAGTATTTCCCCACATCACAGATAGGGAAACAAAGCCAAGACACTGTGCTCTGGCACTTCCTTAGTATAATCAGTCAAGGGTTTCAGACTTTCCCTTCTGTCATACTGCTCATCCAGCAGGGAGAGGGCAATTGGCACACAGCTAGATTTATCTGACAGCTTAAAAAGTGTTAAGGATGCTCATTGATGAATAACCATGACAAAAAGCTTTTTTATTGTCGTCTTATTATAAAAACAATGCATGTTTATTATTAAACCATAGATGAGCAAACAAGGAAAAATCACCTAAAATCATAATTACCCCAAGGCAAGCAGTGTCAATATGCTTGTATATCTTCCCACCACTTTATATGACTACCATAATTTTTTTTGTTATTTTAGTAAAACTTTGTTCTATGTATTGTTTGGCACCTTGCCTTTAATATATAGAAACTCTTTCCAGGTTCCTATGCATTTGCATAGTACATTGTATGTAATGGTTGCTTGCATCTAAGTGGCTGTATGTATCACAATGCATTTAGCCAGTTCCCTCGTTAGACATTTGTGTGAGTGACCATCTTTGTAGCTCTCTCTAATCATCTATGATTCAAGTGATACGTATGTGCCAGATACAGACTTATTAGCTGCCTGCTTATCCTCCAAGTAAAAATATTTCTTTTTACTTTGTACTTTTTTGATTACTAGTGAAATTAAATTTTTCATTTGTTTATGACCATAAGGGTATCTTAATGATTTTCCTGTTTATACCCTTTATCCATTCTTTTCTACTGAAATGTTAATACTTTATTGGTTTTTAAAAGCTATGTGAAAAATATTAACATAGTCAGTTTGAGATTTTTCCCAGGTTGTAAGTTTGGTTTGGTTTGATGTTTTCTGACTATTACAGATGTTTTTCCACCGGTTTGATGTTTTTCTCTTGGTTTCGTTTTTGCTGGTTTTTGGCTTGTAGAAATGTATACAGTGAGGTCTATCCATGTTTATCTTCATGGTTTCTGCTGTTAGTATGATATTTAGAAGTTTCCCTCACTACAAAATTATTTAAATTTTCATATCTGTTCACTCTGATATTATGGTTTCACATTTTACATTGAAATCTTTTATCCATTTGAAATTTATTTTGGCATGTGGAATTAAACAGAATCTAACATTTTCCCCACTAATTTGAAATACCAACTTTAACAAGTAGTAAATTTTGAAATATACTTGACAGATTTTGACTTTCTATTCAATTCCTTTGATCTGTAATGTATTTTTCACTCCTAGCATGACTGTTAATTATTATAGTTTTATGATTTGTGTCAATATGTAGTAGGTCATTATTTCCCCCAATTTTTTAATCTTTTAAATAAAGGCTAGAATAGTTTTGTGAAGTTGATTGGAAAGGTATTTACTTTTATGGAATAATTTGCAATGAATCAACAGCTTCAAAGTCCTAAATATTTTTCCTTTTACTTAGATCTTCTATCTTTGCCACAGAAAACAATTTCAAGATTTTATTCTTATGTGGTCTGCACATATGCTGCTTATTCCTAGAATTTTATGATTTTGATTGCTGATGTGACTGAAATTTTTTTTTCTTTTTTTAAAATACATTTTTAACTAGTTAATTTATATTCTTCAATCTTCAAACAAATTATTCTGTATGTGACAGAGTAAATGAACTAGTGAAAAAATGTACCTGTATTAGTGGTAATTGCAAATTCTTGGCCTTATATAATTAGATATATAATCTGGCCCATAATCTGTACAGATAGACTATACAGTAAATAAATATAGAAACTAATCACATCATTGTTTTGATTGTTGTTTTGCCTCTCACTGACTCAAGATTGGAAATATGTAATGTAATTTTGGGAAGAGGGTAAAATGTCTAGAAATAAGCATTAATAAGTAATTTCATTAATCTGAACCTCTAGTCCCTAGTGCTCCCTCTTAGTAAATAGCATCGTGTCTTAGTTAAACAACAGAACTTCTTTCTTTCTCACAGATTTCAGAGACAACTGTCTGAACCCTGCCATCCCTTCCCTCCGCAGTCAGGAGTTCCTGGAGATAATCGCCCCAGTTTCCACCGGCAAATGTCAGAACCTATTGTCCCTGCAGCTCCCCCACCCCCTCAGGGATTCAAACAAGAATACCATGACCCACTCTATGAACATGGGGTCCCTGGAATGCCAGGTCCCCCAGCACATGGGTTCCAGTCACCAATGGGAATCAAGCAGGAGCCCCGGGATTACTGCGTTGATTCAGGTGAGCACAAAACATGCCATTTGTTTCTTTGTTCTCCTATTTATCTGTCTGTTATTGAGTGTCTTCTGTCTGTAGGGTCCTGGGAATAATAACTTCATAAGAATTGCCTTTAAGGGCTGGGTACAGTGGTGCACACCTGTAATCCCAGCACCCTGGGAGACTGAGACAGGAGGGTTGCAAGTTCAAAGCCAGCCTCAGCAACTTAGTGAGGCCTTAAGCAACCTAATGAGACCCTATCTCTAAATGAAAAATACAAAGGGCTAGGGATGTCGCTCAGTGGGTCCCCTAAACCTTCTGCTCCAGAGAGTCAAGTTCTGTTCTTGAAGCACCCCTGGGTTCAATTCCCATATGGGAATTGCCTTCAAAGACTGGGAGTGTAGTTCAGTGGTAGAGCATGAGGTCCTGTATTTGATTCCCAGAACTGAAAAAATACAAATAAAAATTAATTGTCCTCTGTGAACTTATGAGTTAGTAAAGCAAACGTGGTTATGCATAATTAGATACTAAACAAAACAGAATAGCAGTGCTGATGGTAGGAAGTACAGTAGACATTCAGAAGTAGTGCAAAGTGCACCTCTGAGTCAAGCCTTGAGATTTCTGGGGTATGGTCTCCATTTAAGGCTTATTAGCTATAGGCTCACTGGACACAGGGAACACTTTCTGTATTTTAGTTCTGTTCCTGTCTTTGTTTTTTAATTTAATAGACTCATTAAAAATCCCAGTGTAACTATAGGAAAGAGTGTACATTTAGGGCATGTTCTTTCTATTCTTGAAATGAATGGTGTGCTGAGAAAGCACTTACTATTTCATAGCTGTTTCTTTTCTCTTTTTTTTGCGGTGCTGAGGATTGAACCCAGGGCCTTGTGCATGCAAGGCAGGCACTCTACCAACTGAGCTACACCCCCAACCCTCATAGCTGTTTAGAGCACTGGATATCCCATAGAAAAAACTGTTTTGTTGGTTGCTTCATGGAATTCATAGCTCTGTTATAGCCCTTGCAACTAGAAACTGTGTCCTTCAGTGGAGAGATGCAACAGGAGACCACCTATTTTTTTGATTGGAGGATACCTCTTGCCTAGGAACTTCAGCATATCAAGAAGTTTAAACTGTACATGGAGAAATTCTTCCTCCCCTCACAACCATGTCTTGTTAATACCATGTCTTGTAGGTCAGACATATTAGATGAGACCACTGAGGGAAAGGAGAATTGGAATTTTGTAGCTTACACATTTAGGAACTGTTTCCTCCTCATCATTTCTCCTTCTCAGAAATTACTAAAACTTTTTCACTCTTTTTTTCTTGCAGATAAAAGAATCTGAGGATAGTTGGTGTGTTTCTAACCTTTCCTTTGAGTGCTCTTCTTTTCTTTTTTGAACCGGGAATTAAACCCAGTGCTCCACCAATGAGCTACATCCCAACCTTTTAAATTTTTTTATTTTGAGATAGTTTCACTAAGTTGCCCAGGCTAGCCTTGAACTTGTAATCCTCCTACCTCCACCTCCCCAGTGCTGTGATTACAGGTGTGCGCCACCACACTTGACTGTTAGTATGCTTTCTTAAGACCCTGGGGAAGGTCAGGCAGTATGAACTTGAATAGCTTTTGCAGATGGAATGGGATATAGAATTCGCCCTTGGTCTTTACTGCGATAACATAGATTGCTCCATTTAAGCAGAAATCGGTTAAGGGAAAGGCTGTGAAGGAAGGCAGAGGAAGACATCTGTTGATTTATGACAGAAAAATTAGGTAGTGATAACTTGTAAAAATGTCCACTAGCATTTCTCTTGAAGGCTTTGAAGTATTTTTCTCAGGAGAAGGCATAACCAGCAACCCTTTTCCCTTTGGGATTGATGTTTTAATCTATCCTGACAGATTTTTCACCATACCCCACTCACTTGAAGCAAGACACTCAACAGATGTTACCTTATCTATAATTCTTTGATCTGAGTGGTGGTGTCCCTGGGTGAAGGCCTGTCCCACATGGGCACAGCCCAGTTCACTTTCCTCTCACGGACTCCTTGATGTACCACGAGGCCTGAAGAAGAGATAACCTGAGTATGAGTGGGTTTCAGTATAACAGACTTGACAGGACAAAACAGGCTCACCAGATTACAGTCCCCACCCCTGCCAGTTCTCATCCTGGCTTAACTTTGGATCCCCAATTCCTTTGGCCCAAAATACCCTCACTCCTTGGAACTGAATTGGTCGTGACCATTAAGAGTAAAAGGGAGCAAACTGAGAAAGATCTAAAGCAATCTTCTTCCTCTACTCTCCCTAAAGCCTAGGAGATAAAGTTCAGCCTTTTGAAAGTGAATTTCTTTTTCTCCCGTTAATTCTCTGGCCATAGTTATGTTAACTTGTTTCTGAAGTGAGTGGATTAGGAGGCTAAGGCACCACTTCTTTTTTCCTGTGATTCTTGAAGAGTGTCCTACTTTCAGATGGTGAATTGAGTGTTTCCCATGTTACTTATTGGGATGTTACCACTTTCCCAGGACAAGACCGGAAGGTTTAGGACTTTACTACCACGCTAATTCTGTGTGCTACTTTTCCTGCAGAACCTATTGACAGGAATTTGTGCATCTGTTTCCCTTTCAGAAGTGCCTAACTGCCAGTCATCCTACATGAGAGGAGGGTATTTCTCCAGCAGCCATGAAGGTAAGGAACTTTTTTTTTTAAATACACTAAACTTAAAATTGCTGTTTCCAGGCTGAGATTTGAGATCATAGGTTAAACTTTCCTTAGCTAGTGAGTGTGAGTACTAATTGATGATAATCTTCAGTTATTTTGTACATAGGGTCTGAGGCATACTCCTAAGCACTTATGAGGGCTGCCATCATTTTTAATAGTAATGACCCTAACTTTTAAGAGTTCATAGGACAATGTGAAGAAAAAGGGAACTTTGTTTATTTCCACATTTCCAGACGTATCAGCCTAAACTAGAAGTGAATAATTAGGTCAGTGAGGGTAGTCCAAGGACATCTTATGAAAACAATTTTAAAATGTGTTTCTAGGTTTGACTTAGTTTGGTGGCTAGCTCTTCCGTATAATTATTACATGATAAATGGTTGCTGCTTTTAACAAGGGAGGGAAATTTGAGGTATTCTCGGCTGATCTCAGAGAGGGCTTCTGAGGAGGTGAGCTGGTCCCTAGTGGGCAGGAGGCTGATGAGACTACGTAGAGGGATATTATGTACAAAACACTCTATAGAAGGATAAGAGACAACTGTTTTCTAATTGGATTGATTAAAGATGCCTGGAAGGAGAAACATGAGAACAAATATAAAGCATCTTACCTACAAACCTGAATTATCACATGTCCTGATAATTGTATGATGGTTTTATGTCAGGGCAATGCTATCTATTCAAGTTCTTATGCCCAGTCTCTTTGGGATCAACTATTCAAGTCTCTGAGATAAACTTGCTATAATTAGGAGCAAGAGCAGTGGGTATGGTTGAGCCTATGACTTTGCCTTCATGAACACTGACCTAATTGGTGTAAAAGTAATTTAAAACAAATAAGATACATAGATGTTCTGTAGCATATGGACCAAGGAAGTGGTCAGAATGAAGCTAGAACCTGTTTCCAGGAGGAGTTTGCTTTTGACCTTGTTTTGTTTAAAAGGTAAACTTTTATAGCTTCTATATAAATAAATGTTAGTTACACAAGTAATAAATGTTACACAAAATTTTAGCAAATATAGACAGGCAAAAAGATAAAAAATAAATTTCATTATCCAGAGATGATCATAAAATTGCTATATAAAATCTCCCACTTTTTTCTTTCATACACAAATATTATACAGATCATACACAGGATTCATCATTTTATACTGTTCTTTCTTTTAACAATAGTCATTAACTCATTGAATGCTTAATATATTTCAAATCCTGTTTTAACTTCTTTACATGGTTTGGTTTTAGTCATTCAATCTTTATGATACTCCTGGAGACATATATTCCTATTAGCCCCATATTGTATGAAGAAACTGAGGCTTAGAGAGTTCAAAATGTTTGCTTAAGGTCATACATCTGGGAAGGTAAAGCCAGAATTCTGAACCAAATCTTCTGGGCTCCAGGACCCCCATTCTTCATCTCCCTCCACAGTGTATTCCAGTGTGATTGCTGTAGCATCCAGCGTTCTCCTTGATGGCCTCTGTAGTGGCTGCACAGTATTTATTATGGGTATGCGTTTAGCTGATCACCTCTTGCTAAAAACGTACATATTTCCAGATTATTTGCAAAATAACCAGAAATAAACATTTATCTAACTAAATCTTTTCACATTCTCTTGATTAATTCTTGAAGCTAAATCCCTGAAATTTCTGGGTTAAAAGAATGACATTTTCAAGGCATCTGCTGCCAGTTTTTGTGAGAGCCTGTATTTTGTTGTTGTTTGCTTTCAGTGTATCATCACAGATTTTTTTTTTTAATTTAGGATTTCTTTAAAGGAGTAATGAGGTGGGAATGCAGAGGAGGTAGGGGCCTTTTGTGGGGGGAGGATAATTGAGCTGTCAGAGCTGCAAGGAGCACTTGCTGAACAGCTCCTGCATGAGTGGGTGACAATAGCAGTCAGTGGGCTCATCTGGTGGAAGGAGCACCGTTGAGCACTGAAGTCTGTGGGGCATGAAAGACCTTCAGAGGCATGCTCGGGGCTTAAAGTTACCCTTCTAGGTACTTGGTGGTAGGCTTCAGATTTCTCTTCCAAACACTGAAATAGGGAAGATTTTTTTTTTCCCCTTAAAACAGCTTCCCCAGAAGTGTGTCTTGTTTTCTATTAGATAATGTTTCCTCTTAAACATGTAGAACAGTGTATTATTCCCCAAACCTGTGGCATCTGCTTCACTTGGAACTCATTGGAAACACGTTCTGAAGACTTGTTTTAGATCTATTAAATCAGAAACCCCAGAGTGAGGCCCAACAGTCTGTATTTTCACAAGGCCTGTAGGAAATGCACCTTCAAGTGTGAGAACTAGAGTAGTGATTCTCAACTTGGCTGCATATTGGAATCACTTGGGAAGCTTTTAAAAAAAAAAAAAAAAAACTGGTTTTGATGCAGTTAAATCAGAAATTCTGGGATGGGATGGGCATGGTGGCACACACCTGTAATCCCAGAGGCTCAGGAGGCTGATGCAGGAAGATCACAGGTTCGAAGCCAGTCTCAGCAACTTGGTGAGGCCCTAAGCAACTTAGCAATAGCTTGTCTCAAAATGAAAATTTTTTTAAAAATGACTGGAGATGTTGTTCAGTGGTTGAGTGCCCTTGGGTTCAATCCCTTGTACAAAAAAAAAAAAAAAAAAATGCTAGGTGTGTTCTGGTGCATGTAAAGTTCAGATCTACTGATCTCTGGCATTTTAGATAGAAGATCTGATACCCATGAAGTATTGACTGATTTTTACAAGTGATTCGTTCACAAGAATGGTTCCTATGGGTAGCTGTTTCCCATTGATTAGGTGGAAGACCCAAGTACTTTTCCTCTGGTCATCCTGTGAGGGTCCAGCCCTGCCAGGGAAGGGCTGACTACTGAACCACTGGCTATGGTGGACACAGCTGTGCAGGGCTCTCTTCCAGGTTCCTGAATGTCTCTACAGAAGCAATCGATGTTTGCAGCAGGCAAACTAGGAGGGAGTGAGGGAAGAAAGGGAGGAAAACATTTTACATAATTACGACATTTAGCAAAGAGCACGCTCTTAAAGGAAATATTTTTAGTAAGACACTGGGTTGCTTACTATACACAGACTATCTGGTGAGTTTGTGTGTGTTTTCCCCCACTCTCTCCCTGACCCAACGCATAGAAGTTTTTCCAAAGAGACCAATATTTTTAATTTTCTAAATAACCCTGACATGGTTTTTCTAGCTTCTTACACATGCTTGACCACAGATGTCTTGAAACAGTTAGCAAAACAAGTGTTTCTGATTGGCATCTGTGATTGCTAAGATAGCCTTCCTGCCTTGAGCTTTCACCTGGAATCCTTGCAGAATGTTTTGAATCTTTCATTTCCACTTTGTACCTCAAACAGGTTCTTCCTTCCTGCTACCTTTATTTGAGTGATTAGATGGTTGTGGCCACAACTGAAATAACTGCTGGTACAAATTCAACTGACATAGATTTTACTTAAACCAATAGCATCTTCCAGATGTTTTAAGGACGACATGTGGCAATAACTAGAAACCACAAAATGATACTCCTTACAGGCAGTCCTTCATCAGATTAGTTTTAAAAAACAAACCGAGAATTTAATCTAGGTCTGTCTCTCTCACTCTCTTGCTCTCTCTTTCACACACACACACACACACACACACACACACACACACACACACACAGTAAATGTATTATTCTTACCTTAGAGGAAGAAAGGTTCTAAAAATTAACATGATAGCTTTGACAGGTGTATAAACTTTGAAGTAGTTCACTTACAGTGACTTTATAATGAAACCATTAAAACATCATTTTAATTATCAAAACATACATGGAAGGTCAGAAAATATATAGGTTCCTAGCAGCCAGGGTTTAAAAAAAAAAAAAAAAATCATGCAGAAGAGATTGTGTCTAATTGATGATGTAAAGTATACCAACTTGTCATAAAAATCAGAAAGGTTTTTCTAATACCAAATTGGAAAATAAATTTATCAGGACTCACTAAATCTCTGACTTAAAGGTTGGCATTGTTTTCTTAAATCTTTTCCTTATTGGAGAATGTAGAATCTCATATTTATTCAAATATTTATGGAGCACTTCTGTTCTTCAAGGTCCTCTGAGGACACTAAAATACTCAGGATGTGGTCCTTATTAAGGAATTTCAACTTCGTTATAGAGAGCATAAGAGAAAGCTCTTACACTGTCCAATAAATTTCTTTTTTTCTTTTTTTTTTAATTTTTTTTGTGGTGCTGGGGATCGAACCCAGAGCCTTATGCTTGCAAGGCAAGCACTCTACCAACTGAGCTATCTCCCCAGCCCCAATTAATTTCTTAATAGTAATTATCACAATGTGCTAAAACTATCATTTATTATAGGAGCTATTCTTGATGTTCAGTTCTAAAGAAATAGATCAATATAGACTCTATATTAACTCATTAAATTCTCATAACAACCTACAGGGTAGGAATTATTCTCTTCCCCAGTATTCCTTGATGAGCTAACTGGAGCACAGAGAGATTAATTTATTCAAAATCACAGAGCTAATTGGGACCCACCAGTTTGGCTGTAGGACCTGCACTTTCATATTATACTATGTCTTGTTTATTTCTTTTTATCCTTTTTGTCTGTCTTCCCCAGTTCAGCTATAAGTTCCATGAAAACAGGGACCAAGTCTGTATTGTTCTAGCTACTTACCACTTCTAGTGCAATGCCTGGCCTAAATATTTAGAGGACCCAATAACAAATAAATGTCAGTAGAATATACTTCCTTTGATGTAGTTAAGCAACAGAGAAATCATGCCCAGGGCTAAGGAAACAAAAATAAGTAATAAAAAACTCAAAACAGTCTTTAGTTTCCTCCAAGTTGGGCCAGGATTTTCTAGTCTCAACCTCTTTAAACGTTGTTTTAGTCCTGCCAAGGAGCTACTTGATTTGGGCAGATTGCAAAGAAACAGAGAATAGTGGAATCATATGTTGGCTCCTTTACCCATAGATTTTTCAAGTCACAGTGAATCCCTCTCTGATTCTAATGACAGCCCTTTATCACAGAGTGCTTTCCTCTACCTGTCCTCACTGCATATCCAATACATATACCTGTACTGTATGGTCAGGTGAATCCGCTGAGAACCAGACCCAGAGAGGCAGGAGCTCCTGAGGCTTGCTTCTGAGAAGTGTGGTAAAGGAACGAAACCCACAGGCCAGACAACGGGAGGGCGGGATTCCTTCTACTGTCTGGTAATTCCACCCACTGGCTTTGCAATTTACACGTCTTCATGATCCTCTGTAGGCCCTGGTCTTTATTTATTGAACTATGTTCTTTACCCTCCATCAACGTATTTGAGATGTTTAGATAGCCTGGACAAGTTTATACGGAAGGTTGAAATTAATATTAGTTAAAGGCAGATGATGAAACTATGTACAGATACAATAAATACATCCAAAATAGATGTCTTTTCTGATCTAAGGACACAGTCACAGCAACATTGACCCATGCAGACCTTATAAACAAGATGTGACAGAACCTACTGGTGACTCAGCGCTTCCCTTAGTCTTAGCTCTGATAGCAGGAATTGATGTTGCTCTGACTGAGGCTCAGGTGATTACATCAGAACTCAAATGCCTTAAGTCCCTTTGAAGTCCCCCAAAATTCAGTGCAGCATAGACACAGCATAGGGCTTATGAACTGAAATGATGGAATCCCATTTTAGTTCTCAAATCCATAGTTTTAGTATTACACAGAGAATCTATTAAGCAACATGCTCTTTCTCTTTCAACTCCTTCAGGTTTTTCATATGAAAAAGATCCCCGGTTATATTTTGATGACACTTGCGTTGTGCCTGAGAGACTGGAAGGTAAGTAGCCCACCCACAGTTTGATGCTAAATGAGAGGGTTGGAGATGTCAGAATTCCTCAAGCAGTCTCACCAGTTGGAATGATTAGATCAGAATCAAAAGCTTCTTTTTGTTCAGATCTTCTGAGAAATTCTGGACTAAATTTTTGGATATATGTCTTTGTCCCAAACAGGCAAAGTCAAGCAGGAGCCCACCATGTATCGGGAGGGTCCCCCTTACCAAAGGCGAGGCTCCCTTCAGCTGTGGCAGTTCCTGGTCACGCTTCTTGATGACCCAGCCAATGCCCACTTCATTGCCTGGACAGGCCGAGGCATGGAGTTTAAGCTGATAGAACCTGAGGAGGTAAGTACTGGACACTGGACTCAAATGAGTTCTGATTTGCAGTGGTTGATGTTTGTTATTTAGATCTCCACTGAGGCTTTTTCCTGTGTTAAGTATGCTCTTTATTCTGGCCTGGGCAGTGGGCTTGGCAGTGCCCTTCTTGTTAATGAAACGATTTCTAATACATGGACAGCCAGAGTTCTCCAGCGTAGAATACATGAAAAGAATCTGTAACAGTTCTGCAAAATCAAGGAGTGAGGCCATGAACATGTACATCCAAATAGGATGTGTTCTGACTCTCGGAAAGTCTTTTCAAGTGTTGTTTCAACAGCACAGGCTTTTTTTGGTGTCAGCCTTATATGTTGTAGCCTATATCTGAGGTTTATATGAACTTGTTGTATGTTACTTCAGTCACGTGATTACCCTACTATTTTAAGTGCCTCTAACCCACAGAAATGATCAGAGATAGGTCAATCTTAGGAACTTGAATTTCCTTTCTTTCTTTCTTTTTTTTTTTTTTTTTTTTTTGTACTGGTAATTGAACCCAGGGGTGCTTTACCCACTGAACCACATCCCCATCCATTTTTATGTTTTATTTTGAGACAGGGTCTTGCTAAGTTGCTGAGGTTGACCTCAAACTTGTGATCTTCCTGCTTCAGCCTCCTGAGTTGCTGGGATTAGAGGCATGCACCACCACACCCAGCAGGAACTTGGATTTTCTTACAGTGTATTACATAGCATCACAGTAGTTGAAGAAATGACACGAACTGCCATTATTTTGTTAATAGAAGAAAAAGAAGGAAAAAAACTTTTTGCCAAACACTATTAACAGAAAGACCTAGGACAGAATCAATATCCTTTCTTTAATAGAAAAGACATACCATAGAACTTCTTTTGGAATACCACATAACAGAATATATTAAATCAATCTCTCAATGTAACATATTTCAAAGGGAGGGGGTGTTTTAATTTTGTTTGGTTTTATAATCTAGAGAGATTATAAATGGAAAAGCAATAACTGCCCCCACCCCAAACTAACATTTCAGTAGCATGAACTTTTAGGCTATATTGTTAAATCAGCAGAGTAAACGATATCTTCGAGATGGGTATAACTGAAATGGAAACAACACTCTTGGAAAGCATTTGAGCAAGGACTGCAATTTTAGATGTTCAGTTAACTTCCAGGGCTCACTTTAGCACACTAAGGGGATATGTTGGCACCAGGGTTAGCAGCAGGAGGTAACAACCAGCACTTGGTTTGGAAGAAGGAAATGATCTGAAAGATGAAATGGGGAAAGTATGGGTAGGAAACATGGGGAAAATCCTGATTGGCAGGAGAATAGGCAGGCTTCTTTAAAAGCAGTTATAAAAGATATGTGTATGGTATTCTCTGCCTTGCATTCATTCACGAGAATGGATGTGTGTCCACATTGGATACTATAAACAGCCTGTAATTAGGCTCATTCTACCTTCAAAGCCAGAGCTGGTACCACTGTGTTTTCCCAAGCGTTTCTCTCTGGCTAAGTCATGTGGAAATGGACCACGTTTTAGGCTTCCAGCCCTCCTGGAGAGCCATCCGCTGCTTATAGGCCCATCCTTCCCCTCCCTGTCTTCCTAATAATGTGGCCTGGTTTATGTGAGGCTTGAGGAAAGCGAGTTACCTCAGCTCACCAAGGCTTTTTGAAAGCAAGTCTGTCATGTGGGCAGCCTTATTGATTTATCTCATTTCACAAACAGGAGCTTTTATTACTTTATTGCCACTGCCTCAGGCCTAGCACAGGCTGTCCAGCTACAGGTAAAGCTGGTTATGACCCTCTGTAAAGCTGTTATTGAATCTTCTGCTCTCCTGCCAGTGGTAAAGAAAATGATGAACAGATGGCAAAGGGCCCCTGCTTTCTTAATAAATAAACTAATATTAATCCAGAATGTTCGTAAATGCCAACCAGCCGAGTTGCATATGTGAGAGGCTTGTGGCAGCCTTAAGCTTCTCTGTGTTGATTGGGCAGCTTTGTTTCTTCACGAATTGCCCTTCCCATCCCACCTGGAAGTTCCCAAGCATTCCACAAGCTCCCAGTACTCTGCTCCCTTAACCCTAGACTGACAGAGTTCCTTAGACGAACTGTTAGCCTCAGGACACGTGCCATTGTTGAGTTTCCCCCTACTCCTTGTGTAACTGCAAGGGCCCTTCTCGTTAATGTCAGGAAGATACCAACTCCTGGAAAAAGCTATAAGTCGTCGTCATGGGGGAGCTTGAAGGGTGAAACGGAGGAGGAAGCTGTTGGGGACGTAATTGTAGGCAGCTGTGTGGCTGAGTAGTGCACTCTGGGTAATTATCCATAATATCCATTACACTGTGCATGGAAATTGTGGTTTTAAAACTGCGTTTTGGCAGGCCCCCTAATCAAATGTCTTTTGATAGTCATCCAGCTTAGCACCCTCTCAATTATGACTGACTCGGCTTTAATCTGGAGCCATTTTAACTGTGAATCTGCATTAATGAATATTTTGGGGGGTAGGGTTGTTTGTTGAACATGTGGCAGATAACTGATGCCTTGGGAGGTTTTAAAGGATGGGCTGCTAGAAAGAACCACTCCCTGTGCTGCGGCTGTTCTCTCTTAAAGGAGAGGCGAATAGGTGGATTTTTTTTTTTTAACTCCTTCAGCCTCAGTCTTTAAGATGTGTCCTCCCAAAGTAACTAATGAGAGATGTGAAAGAAAGAGCTGGTAATGATCTGTTGCCTGCTTCTCCCACCGCAGAAGAGGGGCAGCCCTCGCTTCCAGCTGCTCTGGAGCTGTGCCGTCACATCATGCATTACTATAGAAGGAGCAGCAGTGGTGAGGGCCACTGAAT
This sequence comes from Sciurus vulgaris, assembly GCF_902686455.1. Taxonomy (NCBI): domain Eukaryota; kingdom Metazoa; phylum Chordata; class Mammalia; order Rodentia; family Sciuridae; genus Sciurus; species Sciurus vulgaris. The sequence goes on from NC_136470.1 coordinate 87,281,274, forward strand.
CACAGGGCTCTGGCCTGGGAGGATGAGTCAGTAACTATGGCTACCAGAGCTGCTTTGAAATCTGTGCATATACAAACCCTCTCTCCAGTAAGCTATTGCATATGCAAGTGACAGCAAAGAGAGGTCACAAATGAAGTTGAAGAATATTCAAAATTGCTTTCCATCGCTGAGCATAGTAAAATGATGAGGCTGGGATTCTTTGCCCATGTCACTTGTGGCAGACAGTGGTTAAAGATTAGTTTCAGAGAGTATCATTTCTGTTGAATAGAGCAGAAGGACTTAGACTGATGTAGCAAATTTTCCTTAACCACTATTTTCCTTGCTTTAAAATATTTATTGTCTGACCAAGATGTATTTTTGGTTTATTTTGCCTTTTGAGCTGTTTTTAAGATGGAGTTAAATGGGTGTACAACATGGGAATGGTATATGTGCCAAAGGGTCATAAAGCAAACAAATGAAAACAACTTTCATGGGGTTGTCTTACAAGGCAGAGTAGACTCATTACTACTAAACTATTCTGGGGTTCTTTTTGTTTTGTTTTGTTTTGTTTTTTTCTCTGAGGCACCAGGGATTCGAACCATTGAACTATTCTAATGCAATTAGGACAAGTGCATTCTTCCTTATAGATCATTTTTGGCATTTATTTTTTCAATTTTGTGGGGCTGTTTTGCTTTACTTTGCTTTGTTTGCAAAAAGGGATTGAACCTAGGGCTTCACATGTGCTAGACAGGTGCCGTACCACTGAGTTACACCCCCACCCCTTTTTATTATGAGACAAGAATGATGCCCAGCCTAGCCTTGAACTTACAATCCTTCTGCCTCAGCTTTCCAAGTAGCTGAAATTGCAGGTGTGTTCACTGCATCCAGCTCTTCTGGTATTTATTAAAGGTTACTTTATAATCAGGAATTCAGGAAATGTTGCTTTCATTCTGTCAAAATAATTTTAAAAATACTTTATGTGAAATGGTTAAAGGAATATAGTTAATTTTTTTTCTTAAGTTACCACAACTGACCTAAATTGTTCAAAACATGATCTGATTTGCATGCATTTAGAGACCTCTAAGAAAACCCACATTTCCAGGACTGTTTTTCTCCTGCTTCAGCAGTTGTCCTCATAAGTAAAATTTTGGAAGTTGAAATACTTAAAACCAGAAATTGCTTGACTGCCCTGATAACTGGGTAGACTGTAGTAAGAAGTTTTCATGCTATAATTCTTCTTTGCCCAAAGCTCCAATTACATCCCTCATCACTGTACCTCAGGTGGACTGGGTTAGATATAATGCACTTCAGAACTGTTTGTGAAGCCCTGTTAATTTTTCATTAAGTGGATAATGGTGCTACGTGCTTTAACGTCCATTCTGCAAGTCTTCTGGGAGAAGGGGATTGGATGGCAGAAGGCCGAAATGATCTGATTCCCCCTTAGTCCGTGAGTGGCAATAAGTAAACATCTCCCAGCCCCTCTCCAATCTTATTAGAATTGAACTTTTGCTCTGCTGGCCCATTAGCAACTCACTAGTGTGTTTCTAATGTTTCAGGAATGACCATTCTAATTATTCCTTATTGACTGCTACAGAAACCATAGCACTTAATGGCAACATGTTAATGGTCTATGGGTATTGGTCAATAATTCATACGTGGAGAAACAGCAGAGAGCGTGCATCCTCTGGGACATGAGCCAAGCCCTCTGCAATCTTAAAGTGCTAGGATTCTTCTAGGTCTCACCCTCCCAGCAGTTGTGACTGAATCATCAGCTTTGTTCAATGTTTGGTCTGAAGGGAATTAAATGCTTTCCCTTGCAGGTCAGAGAAATGGATCATTGGCCAAAGCAGACAGGTGACAGAACTAGTGCTCCTGGGATTGGGAGAAAACTGTAGGCCCAGGGAATGTGTTTCCATTGTCCTTTGCTCTCCTTGTCTCTTTAGGTTGCTCGGCGTTGGGGCATCCAGAAGAACCGGCCAGCCATGAACTATGACAAGCTGAGCCGTTCTCTGCGCTACTACTATGAAAAGGGCATCATGCAGAAGGTGAGCAATTACAAGAGACTCAGGCCACTCTGATCAGTTTCTAAGGAAATTTCCAAGGCTTCTATAATAAGACTATTTATGATGGCTGAAAGAAAATGTTAGCCTGATGAGTGGTTCTGTAGTAGGAAGGAATATTGAAGAAACAAGTAAGACAAGAACCAAGTAGGTGATTAAGAGCACCTTTAATTTTCTTGGATACAAAGGTGGCTCAGTGGTAGAGCACTTGCCTAGCATGTGTGAGACACTGGGTTCGATTCTCAGCACCACGTATAAATAAGTGAATAAAATAAAGGTCTATCAACATCTAAAACTAATTAAAAAGAAAAAAACGAGTAGTTGCTTATAGAAGACACAATAAGAAAGTTAGCCTCTTCTACTTTGTTTAAACTGCATGCTTACTAAGATGTCCACACTAAGGTGGATTATTGTGTCCATTAAGGGGCAAATGAGGGAATCAGTCTGAAGATCTCCACTCCCACAAGAGCTTGGTTGAATTCTTCAGTTGTTAAAACTCTGCACCCTCCAAATCTGGTGGTTCAGTGCTCTCCAAAGTTAAAGGAATAGGAAAATCTTATTAATTTTTCAGAACCTATGAAAACTAAAACTCCACTTAAAATCCAAAGTTTATAAAATGGCAACTGAGTCACCCAATAGCAGGTTGCTTTTTGCAGAGAAGACAAGGTATATTTTGAAGAAGCCAGGCAATACAAAATTCTTACTGGGATAGGTGGTAGAGACCATAATCCTAAAGTCCCGTGGATAAGAAGATGGGAATGGCAAATCTTTGATCTTTCTTAGCCACCAAATTTTATACTGCACATTTCCCAAAATTCTGGCATTTACACATTTAAGCAGTCTACATTTTGTAGATTGAGTATCCCTTATCTGAAATCTAGGGACCAGAAGTATTTTAGATTATACAGTTTTCCAGATTTTGGAATAGTCACATGAACTTTACTAGGTGAGCATCCTTTATCCATGCAACAATCACCACAATTTTAGAACATAACCCTCCAAAGAAACCTCATTCCTGTTAGAAATCACTCCCCATTTTCTTCTGATCCCCTTTCCCTTTCAGTTTTAGTGTCATCAGCCATGCCTGACAATGATCTAGTAGTATCACCATCCTGCTCTCACGCCTCACTGCTCCACACGGTGGACTCTGGGGGGAAAGCTGTGGCTTAAAAAAACCAATGGGGATGGTTGATTAAAAGTTGCTTTGATGAAGACCGTAGCCATCCAGCTTCAGATAGTCTGATTCCTGGTGTTTGGGTTCTATGGAAAATTGGTGCAGATACCACATTCTGGTGACTAAAAATACATAGAAGTGTAACTGAAATAAACCTTAAGACCTGTTGGCATGATTGTACTGTTACTTACTTCTGCCATCTTCTACTGGAGCCACAGACTTCTTAAACCCAAGATTTGGAAGCAAAGCCATAGTTTTTCAATTATTTGAGAATTATTGCAGAACGATAGAAGGGCAGGATTAAACTCAATAATTCAGATTTTTCTTTTAGTCTAAAATGCTTATTTTACCAGTAATGATAGCAGTCTTTCCTTCCCTTTCTTCATTACCTGACACCAGGTTTGGTTTCAGGGATATGTGCCCTCCTGCACTGTTGCTGCATGACCAGAAGAGAGTGGGTGATTCCTTTGACCAGATTAACTCATCAGCTACATGATGAGTACCTTAAATAATCAAGGCCTTCTGGTTCCAATGATATTACAATGCATAAAGTCTATACCAAGGCAGTTGAGCCCCTGCATTATAGCAGAACCATGTAGTAAGTGATTTTTTTAAAAACTGCATTTATACCAAAAGCACTTCTACTTGACTTTGGAATATCCTTAAAATCTTCACACAGATTCTCCAGTCAAATTCCTCACCCTTCAAAGCAATAGATCCATCCCATGAAGGCAGTAAACTTTGGAGGTACTGAAAATGGGGTCTGGCTTATGCATTACACCTTTCAACCCTCAGACCTTGGAACCCCAGGCAGCAGCTTCAGCATACACATGCTTTCTAAGCTTTCCAGGCTATCAGGATCTGACCAAAAATGAGGATTTTCTTCTGAAAGAGCCTGTCTGCTGTGAATTCGAAATTGAAATATCATCTGTTTCAACTGCTGACTTAGGTCCCCAAGATTACTCAGAGCCCAATGATTTGTATAATCGACTACTAATGAGACCTTTTGATTCCCTGAGAGGTTGGGCTTCAAATTATGTCATCTGACCCCCATTCTCTGTTCCAGCTGGGCCTTTTAAGGTGTGTTTCTCTTGCAGGTGGCTGGGGAGCGATATGTCTACAAATTTGTCTGTGACCCGGATGCCCTTTTCTCCATGGCCTTCCCGGACAATCAGCGTCCATTCCTGAAGGCAGAGTCTGAATGCCCCCTCAACGAGGAGGACACCCTGCCACTGACCCACTTTGAAGACAACCCTGCTTACCTCCTGGACATGGATCGCTGCAGCAGCCTCCCCTATGCTGAAGGCTTCGCTTACTAAGTTCCTGAGTGGCTGAGCAGCCAAACCCTAGAGCTAGCAGTTCCCATTCAGGCAGATGAGGGCAGTGGTTTTGTTTGTGTTCTTGGCTGTTCTAAAGCTTGCCCTTTGAGTATTATCTGGGGAGCCCAAGCCGCCTCTGGATTTGTCACCCTGAAAGACAGATACCTTGGCTGGGGAGTGGGAACAGGCGGGGGCAGAAAACCACCAAAAGGTTGGTGCCTCGACACTGATTGATTCTGATGAGGTTTCTGGGAAGAAATGGAAATGGAGCCTCCTTACCACCATGGACAATATATGCAAAGCAATACCTTGTTCAGGTTAGTACCCGCAAAATGGGACTGAGTGTGTGACAATCTGCATTGATCATGGACTACTAAATGCCTTTACAAAGAAGGGCTCTGGTTTGCACAATTTATTAAAAAAGAAATCACAAGCCTATAGAAAAGTAGGTAGACTGAGTGGGGAGGCTCAGACCTATTAAGAGTTAAAAAAAGATGTTGAAATTTGGAGAGTTCTTCTAGCTCGATCTGAAGTGTTTCCCCTTGGTCTAGAAAAGGGGGGGAATCAGGATAGCTGTTACCCACTCCATGGTTCTCAAATCATAAACCATTGCTACTCTTGGGAACCTTCCAGCCGTGTGGTCACCAAATAGAGCAGGCCCCCTCTCTCTTCCCAGTCACATGGCTGAATGTGGATGGCTTTCATTTTAGGAGAAAGGCGATTAACACTTTTAACAGTATTTAGTTTTGCTTCGATTTGGGGGGAGGGGAGGGCTTGTTTTGTTTTGGTGGTTGTTTTGGAAAAACAGTTTATAAACTGATTTTTGTAGTTTTGGTATTTAAAGCAAAAAAACAAAAACAAACCTTTTGGTAACTGTGCACTGTGTCCCGTAGGCAGGGCTGTGCCGACTTATGAAGAGCTGCAGCTTGAGAGGGGCTTTGCTGGGGCGTCCCCTTAGCCACGGAAAGCCCGCTCTGTGGCCTGCTTTGTGCTTTCTGCACCTGACAACCTGATGGAACATTTGCACCTGAGTTGTACATTTTTGAAGTGTGCAGGGCAGCCTGGACACAAGCATAGATTCTATATGTATAGCTCCCCGTGTTCACTAACATGCCCTCTCTGGGAAAGCAGATGTACATACTACATGTCATGTCCATTTGAAACCTGGTCACCTGGTGGGAACCCTAGGGATTCTTCCCTGGGCATGACTAATGACAATTTCCATTTCATCTGTTTGTTTTCCTTTTACTTTAAATCTTGGGCTTTAAACCCTGCATAACAGTTAAGTGGGGTTTGAGACTTACATGTGACCCTGACAGGTGAAACAGTGCTAGCGTTCTGGTTTCCTGCCACTTTTTAAAGTTTATTCTAATTGCTGTATTATACTGGAAGAGTTTAAAACAACCAAGCTAAAGCTGCGTAAAAGTTGAGCTCAAAGTAGAGGAAAGTCAACAGAAGGTGGTGGCACCTTGCTACCTGTTCCAGTGATGGAATTTTGTGCTCCCTGCATCACTTAGAACGTTCAGAAGGACCGTGCTGTTCCTCGTGTGGAGGAGACAGTGCTGAGTCCGTGAGTGGGAGGCACATGCTTTGAGCTGCTTTTCAAAAAATGGAATGCTCCATGATCCCCCTATGACCAACGGCACATTTGTGAAGTGCTTCACAGGGATAAAGATGCGTTTTGTAGTTATGGAAATATGAGATTTTCCTTTATGGGAAATTAGCCCACAAAGGTGTCGAGCTTGTATCTTGGGTCGTAATTAGCATTGTACTCTAATCAAAGGACTCTTCTAAACCATATTTATAGCTTTCTAATCTACACATAGTCTATACATAGATGCATATTTTACCCCCCAGCTGGCTAGAGATTTATTTGTTGTAAATGCTGTATAGATTTGTTTTTCCTTTCTTTACTTATCCTGGTTTGGGATTTTTTTTTAATGAATTTATGCTGTTTTAGCAAGTATGAAAATAATCTTCTGTAGCCTGAGCTGCCCCTCCCCTGCTGTAACCACATGGCCTGTGCTGTCACGAGATATAGGATGGTGGCATCACCATTGCATTCCCATTGGACTCATGCAGCTCCTGGGTGGTTTTTGGTTTTTTTCAGGGTTTGATGGGGGGTTTTGTTTGTTTGTTTGCTTCTTTTCCAGAGTGTGGAAAGTCTACAGTGCAGAAAGGCTTTAACCTGCCAATTGATTTTAAATACTTCCCCTGCGCAGGGCTGTATGCATCCTGCCAAGCTGCGTTATATTCTGTACTGTGTACAATAAAGAAGTTTGCTTTTCGTTTAACAAGTGCCTAAAATGCCTCTTTCTTGCCCTCAGTGATCTAACTTTCAAACAAGCGAAAGCCACATGTCTTCCTCTATGTCACCTACCCTTACACCTGTCTTGCAACTATTTAGCCAATGGATGGTAGTGTTCAAAGTAGCTGAAGGAACTGTTACCTGGATATTCTGGCTAAAAAAAAATCATCCAAAGGGATGAGAGATAGACAGATCCTTTTCCTAGCCAAAGGTGAACTGAGATCACCCCATCCCCTGATCCCACTTAGTCACCAACTCTTGGTAACTATTTTTTAAAAGCAGAGTTCATGTTTGGACTTTGGATTGTGTGAAAAGATTAACTAGACTAGGATTTTTGAGTCCCAGAATGATTCTATTTCAAGCCCTTAGACAGATAATTTGAAAACCAGTAAAAGCTTACAAGACCATTTCCTAATTTTCTCCCAACAAGTTTTGCTTTTGACAAGTAAAAATTTTACTCATTAGTAAAATTTGATCCCTTTGGAAAAAAAGGAAAAGAACTTGGCTTGTTGTGTTTTCTTTCTGGCCATACAACAGTGGATATCTTTCCTCCAAGTCTCTCTTTCTTGTGTTTATCACTTGGGGAATCCAGGGAAGGAAATAAAGTTTGCAGGGTTGTATGCGGTATTGTGCCCTTTAAGGTTCTGCACCTTTAATTTGGGGTTTTCAAGACTCCTGTTACAGTGGAGAAATAAAATGGAGCTTTTTTTCAAGTCTACAACAGAAGGCTTTCTGTAAGTTTATCTACTATCTTTCTTTCACTGGTTTACAAGCCTTTAAGTGTAGAAACATCGAGACTGAATCGGTGCACAGCCACTCTATTTGGAGCTTGTGGGGAATGAATGTCTGCCACATAAAACCCATTAGCTTCAACAGATTAAGAAAAGATGCTTAGGGAGAAGGGGCAGGGGTGCAGGACAAAGGGGCCCTCCTCTCAGCTCCACCATGATAAGGCTTTGACAGTCAGCTCCCCCATTATTCACGGGCTCATTATCCAGCCTGGGCCCAGACCCAGATCGTTAACCTAATGCGGGAGGTCACCAAACACTGCTGCCCTTCTAGTGTTGGGCGCTAGGATAAGGAAGCCAGAAAATGTGAAGTTTATTCTTCATCAGAGTCCCCTTTCACAAGCCATGCCAGGGGAACAATGCTTATTCAGTTGTCAGATGACAAAGAGGTAGTGTGAGGGCAAAAGAATGTAGTTCTGAAAGCCAGAGTATGTGCAGAATCTCAATTCTGATGCAGCTGGGACAAATGGAAACTAATGTGGAAGAAAAACACTCATGTACCCAGACAGTTGGAAACCTTGGAGAGACAGTCTGATGCCCAGCCTTGCAGGTGGCTGGAGCTCAGCGGGTAGCTTCCAAAAACAAGGAAAAAGGGGTAAAGTCCAGAAAATGATCAGTTTTAAGGCAAATATACAATGTAAGCATTGATGCTATTCAGCTTAGGTGTATAGTGTACTTAAAATAGGTGATGGGGGCAAGCAACAGTATCCTTTGAGCCCAGCAAATACACTGATAATCCCATTCAGAAGGGGCCCCTTAATGGACCAGCCTTCCCTTCGCTCCTCCAATTTAACAGCTGGCTCTACCTCCAAACCTGGATTTGTTGACCTTGGCGATGAACCTCAGATAGCTAACCTTTGGATAGTACTTCACAGTTTACAGAGCACTTTTTTTTTTTTAAATCTCCATTACCCTCTTGGCAGTCTTTCTTAAATAGAATCACTTATTGAATTGAATCTGAAAATATTCATGGCTGTCAGCCTCCAAAATTACTTTCTTCCTTGGAATGTTTACAGTGGCTATTGTGGAAATAAGACTAGACCCTTGAAGGCCAGACATCTGGTTCTGCTCCCTTCTCTGTGATTGACTAAGTTTGACTACATGGTCTTGGAGGACCTCCTAGGTCAATGGGAGAACTAATAATGTGCTGCTTCCCAGACCTAAGAGCGGGGGAAAGACGTTTCTTAGGTAACTTGAGGTGTGTGTGTGTGTGTGGTCAAATTCAACAATTATCTCTAAGCAATATCCAAAGATAGCTCAGTCCCACAATGAAAGGCATATGTTTATCTATTTTCCAAGCATCCACTAAGTACCTACTAGATGGCAGGCACTGAAGGATACTGAAATTATGTTAATGGCATTTTCAAACTAAAGGGCTGTTTGTGGTGTGACAATACATGGGATAACCCCTTAAACATTTAATAGCCATGCTTGCAGCTCCATACTTAAATACTATGCCACCATCTTACTCTGACCACTATGGGCTCCAGGCTGGAGAGACTGGATCCTCTATTGGTTGAAGGTTATTCAGGGATGTACATCTTACCAGGAAGAAAAGAGAGTTGGTACAGGTATCAGTGTGCAGGGAGCAACTCCGTTAACTCAGGTGGTCACGGAGCATCAATGCAGTGTGCTACACCTACTTCTAATAATTAGCAGGGCTCTTCTGGATGACCTTATTTCTTTGGCTCCAAGGTGGGTAAGTCTGCATCTGAGTTTCCATCATTCAGTTTTCATGTATCAATCATTTACTGTGTAAGATAAACTTTGGGGGTGGGGGAGGAATCACAAATCCACCTTTCCCTTCAGTAGCTCAGGCTAGTGGGAAAACATTTCTCTATGTGAAACTAGAATACAAATTATAACATACTGAGTATCAGTTATCCAACAAATAGAGTCTATTCTATGCCAGGGACTGGGTTACATCTGAAGAAATGAGAGAGAGAAGGGGAAAAAAAAGGATGACGTTTGTCAGAAGGTACTAAGTACTATGGAAAAAATTAAGCAGGAGGGGGCATAGTGAAAGATGCGGGTGGAGAGTTGAAATTTTTAAACAGGGAAGTCAGAGAAGGCCTCACGGTTGAGCAAAGACTTGAGAACAGTAGCTGCCATATGGATATATGAAAGAAAAGTGAAGCTTGAGCATGCTTGAAATACAGAATAGCAAGGACTGTGAAACTGGGTTGAAGGAAATCAGAGCATTGTAAGTTATAATCAGGAAAGGAACTGGAGTCGTACCATGAAGGGCCAGTAAGATTTTTAGAACTCCAGCATTAACTCTGCTCTTGTTTAGCTGCCAAGAGTTATTTGAGCTTAGAAATGACATCATCTGATGTATGTTTGAAGGATCACTTTGACATCTTAATTAAGTAACTAGGAAGGAAGTAAAGACCCTTGTATTCTGCTGCAGTAATCCAGGTGGGGCAAGAGGGTGACCAGGGGCCTATGGAGGGCATATCTGGATACATTTTAAAGATAGAGCCAATAGGTTTTAGACATGTAAAGTGAAGAAAAAAGAGAGTTAATCACGGCTCCAAGGTTTTTGGCCTGAGCACAAGGAAGACTGAAGTTGCCACTAACAGAGAGAGACTTGGAGGAACAATTTGGGTTGGCGATCAGTGAAGAACAGGCATTCCACTGGGTGTATTAACTTTGAGATGGCTGTTAGAAATCACATGTAAACACCAATTGGGATATAGGAGTCTGGAGTTCAGGGAAAGAGACAGGCCAGAGATAGAAATTAGGAGTTGTCTGTGTGTGCAAGAGTATTTCAAGTTGATGGTAGATGAAATCACTAAGGAATAAGTATAGATAGAAAAAAGAGGGATTCCAAGGACCGAGCCCCTGGGACACTCCAAGATTAAGAGATTGGAGAGACTTAGAATCGGCAAAGACAACTGAAAAAGACTGGCTGGTGAAGTAGGGGTAAATGAGAGGGTGTTTCCAAGAGGCAGATGCCTCTGACATGTCAAGTAAGATGAGGACTGGGGCTGGATCAGCAACATAGGTCACAGATGATGTGCACAAACCATTCCATGAAGTGGCAGATGTAATAACCAACACTACTGGAATCCAGCCAGGGACAGGCACGTACCTGTCGTCCCAGCTACTCAAGAGACTGAGGCAAGAAGATCACAAGTTGGAGGCCAGCCTGGGCAACTTAGCAAGACCCTGTCTCTAAATAAAAAGGACTGGGGAGGTAGCTCAGAGGTGGAGTGCCCCAGTACTGGACCAGGGGGGTGGCGGGTGGGGGATACAACTAACCAAAGTAAGTTGGGTACAGGGATCAGAGAAAAAGAAGTCTTCATTGGTTTTAAAATCATGGATTTGAGTTCAACCTCAGTCTCAAAAGCCCTTCCATTCCACCCTCAGACTCTCAAATCTGAAGGAAGCCTAGAAATTCCTGCCAAATCGCGTGCCCAGAGGGTGGAAGGAGCCATTCGAGGATAAAGGAGGAAGGATCCAGATGCTGTTACACTACCTTCCCATCCCTTTGGGGTTCTGTGTATTCTTTTTTTGTGTGCTCTTAAAATAAATTTCTATTTTTGAAATGTTCAATGTTGTAAAAATAACTTTTTTCATATTATACAATTAGCATATGTTCTTTGTAGAAAAATGGAAAAAAAATAGCCCAAATTAAAAACTATTCTGAAAATTCAACCTAGAGATAACAGTTAACAATTTGCTGTACAGCTTTTCAGATGATTTTTCTCAATAGTTTGTTTTTTGTTTTTGTTTGTGGTTATTGTTTTGTTTGTTTTTTGCAGCACTAGGAATCTAACCTAGGTTTTATGCATGACAGGCAAGCACTCTACTACTGAGCTACATCCCTAGCCCCTCAACATGGATTTTTAAATATAAAAAGTGGTCATTCCACATTTACAGAAATTTGTAACTTATAGTTTAAGCAACTTACTTTGAAACCGTTCTAGGTCAAGAAATATTCCTCTTCAATGCCGTTTAAAAAAATTAGTTTTATATGCATTTTTAGTTGTTGACCTTTATTTCATTCATTTAATTTTATGCGGTGCTGAGAATCGAACCAGCGCTTCACACATGGTAGGCAAGTGCTCCACCACTGAGCCACAACCCCAGCCCAAAAAAGACCATTTTTAATGACTATATGCTGTTCCACAGTAAATGTACAACATGTTCAAACAGTCACATTGTCAGAGGTACCACAAATGTCCATTCAAAACTAAGCCAAGAAGCTGGGCTTGGGAGGCTGAGGCATGAGGATCATAAGTTCAAAGCCAGCTTCAGCAAAACCAGGGCTGCTAAGCAACTCAGTGAGACCCTGTCTCTAGATAAAATGCAAAATAAGGTTGGGGATGTGGCTCAGTGGTCAAGTGCCTCTGAGTTCAATCTCTGGTACCCCACCCCCCAAAAAAAAAATCAAGCCAAGTGACCTATACACCCCATCCCCACCAAAATTAAACAGCAAAAAGTAATTTGGTTCTTTTCTAATGTTCCTAATTAGTAGCAAACTCCTACTAATTTTACCTTCTAAATACCTCTCGAGTCCATCTTCACCATCAGTACCCTAACTCAATCCATATTCTCCCTCAACTGTACCATTGAAATCAGCACTGTGTCTCTGTAGTATGAACAAAAGTGGTTTATATGATGTCCTGTTGATGGACATTTGAGGGTTTTTATTTTTATTTTTTTAGTGGCTGTTATAAATGAAACTATAAATGTTCTAGCAAAGTTCTTTTTGTAATACATATTTTTATCTCTTACGAGTAAACACTTAGGATTACAATTGCTGGATCACGGAATAGATGTTTTCCATAGATAAATGTTTATCTAACACTTTTCACCTCATTCATTCTCCCCTCTCCTATAATGGAGTCAGAGTGATTTTTCTTTCTTTCTTTCTTTCTTTTTTTTTTTTTTGTACTGGATATTGAACCCAGAAGCATTTTTACCACTGAACCACATAACACATAACCCAGCCCTTTTTGTTTTTTTAAGGCAGAATCTCATTGTTACCTGGGCTTTAAGTTGCTGAGGCTGGCCTCAAACTTGTGATCCTTCTATCTCAACCTCCTGAGGTGCTGGGATTACAGGCATATGCCACCGCATGGGCAAGAGTGATTTTCTTTTAAAGTCAAGTCTCCCCCTGCTTGAGACCTTTCAGCAATACCCATTGGAATGACTAAAATAAGAAAGCCTAGCAACACAAATGTGGGCATGGAGATAATGCTGGTGGTTGTGTGAAAAGGCACCAACGGTTTGGAAAACTACTTAGTAGTTTCTTATAAAGGAAAACATTTATCTATAGAAAACATCTATGATCCGGTAACTCCAATCCTGAGTGTTTACTCCAGAGAGATATAAATACATATTATAAAAAGACCTTTGCTAGAACGTTTACAGAAGCTTTGTTTACAATAGCCACTAAAAAATAAAAATAAATGTCCATCAACAGGAGATCAAAATAAACCACTTGTGGTGTTCGTACTATAGGTAACGAGCCGTGGATGAGTCGCAAGCACAAGGCCCTGGGTTCGATCCCCAGCACCACAAAAAAATAAATAAATAAAATATTAGCTGGGTGCAGAGGCGTACACCTGTAATCCCAGGCTCGGGAGGCTGAGACAGGAGGATCATGAGTTCAAAACCAGCCTTAGCAACGTTGAGATGCCAAGCAACTCAGTGAGGCCCTGTCTCTAAATAAAAAATACAAAATAGGGCTTGGGATGTGGCTCAGTGGCTGAGAGCCCCTGAGTTCAAACCCCAGCACCTCCCCGCCCCAAAAAAAAGCCATCATATTGTCATATTAAACTAAAACAAATAAATGACACAAAATAATACATACTATCTGATTCAATTTATGTGGAATTTTTAAATAGGCAAAACTAATCTCTGGTGATAGAGAGCAATAGCTGAGGATGGGTGGGCAGGTACTGACTGGGAGGTATAGAGGGAATGTGCTCTTCCTTGGTTTGAGCAGGCGTTAATGTGTATGTTTATCAACTCTCATTGAACTGAAGGTCTGAAGTAAAGGATTAACTCAGCTTGCACTGCCCAAACCTTGAGCATTCCAAAAAGTTTTGGCCCTTACCTGACTCCTCAGCAATAACTTTTAAACCCTTGGAATATCCTTCTTGATAAGTGTGTTTTTATTTACCTAGGACCTTGAGCCATCCCAGATAATCTGTGATAACACTGTGATTTATGGCAGGGACCTTAGACCCCTGTTGACTCTGAAAGGAACTGAGTAACTAAGGTCATCCATGTGCACCATCAGCCATACCTGTGTGATCCACCCCAGTACCAATCCTGGGCGTCAAGGATCAGATGAGCTTCCTTAGCCAGCAATACTTCATTGGTGTTTTGGTACATCATTGCTGGAAGAATTAAGTCTTTTCATCTGCCACTGGGAGAGGACAACTGGAAGCCTGGGCCTGGTGTCTCCCAGACACTGCCCTATGTGGCCTTTTTCCTTTGCTGACTTCAATCTGCAATTTTTTACTGTAATAAACAATTACCCTAAGAGTAACAGCTTTTCTAGGTTCTTTGAATCCTTCTCACAAATCACTGAACCTAATGGTGATCTTGGGGTCCTTCCTCAAACACACCTCTCAAATAAAGTGTGAATCTTAGAAAGAAGAGGAGCTGGAGACTTCCTCAAACCCTCTGTCTCAGCCCTATGGGTAGCATCCCTTCTATAGTTTTGCTGTCTCTTCACTTCTGGACTGCCAACCACCTGTTATTCCAATTCCCTGTTACAGTTAGGAATTCTTCATATTAAACTTTCCCTGTTCAAATGACTTTGTGGTTTTTCTCTTCTGTTTGGACCCAGATGAATATAGTAGTCATGTTATTCATTTCTCTAAAGATAAGCTGAAATAATATGTGTTCTCTCTGGGTTAGGGTTATTAAGAAGCAGACATACCTCCTACATATGCTCTTCAGGTTGGATGGAGATGATGTTGAGACCTTGGAAAATGGCAGAGTCAAAGATGGAAGAAGCCTGGGTCTCTGATTCACCACAAGCTGGAGAATCAACAAAAAATAAACTTTGATTATATTTGAACAATTTTTGGGTCTATTTGTAACAGCAGTCTAGCTTCCCTAATATACTTTGTTCACTTAAATACATACTTAAGAATGGAATAAGGTGTGTGTGTGTGTGTGTGTGTGTGTGTGTGTGTGTGTGTGTGTGTGAGAGAGAGAGAGAGAGAGAGAGAGAGAGAGAAAAGCCACTCCCTCTATTCTTAGAAGTACTTCCAAGTTATATGCCAAAATTCCCATATTTATTTTTCATCAGAAATTATTTTTAATGATCTCTCTTATATAACTCTTTTAGGTCCTCCTTTAATTTTGTTGAAAATAAAAGATTGGAAACAGTTTAACTTGTGAAAGAATCTGTACTGGTCATTAAAACCTAATCTTTTTCTCAGTTTCTGAGAGGTATAACAAAGGGGCTTTACCAAGGCTTGGTTACCAGTGGTTGCCAGGGGTTGTCAAAGTGTGGATTTCAGATGAGCCACATGGGTATCACCTGGCAACTTGTTACAAACACAGATTCTCAGGCCCCACCCCAGACAAGTGGAATCAGAAACTCTAGGTGGGACCCAGAATCTGTTTCTCCAGGAAGGCCTCCAGGTGATTCTGATGCATGCTCAAGAGTGAGAACCACTGCCTTACATTACATCTGCAATTCTTCCTCTTGAACTCCCACTTAATCAGCTGGTTTCCAGATCACTTAAACATTAAAATATTAATTTCAACATACCTTCACCATTTATGGTATCTATTGGTGTGTAAAAACATTACTACAAACTTAGCGACTTTGACCCAAGAAATTATTTTCTCCCATTTCTGTGGGTCAGGAGTTTGGCACCAAACCTAGCTGTGGTTCATCTAGCTGTGTCCTCTACTTCACAGTCTCCCCAGGCTGCAGTCACGGTGTCAGAAGGGACAGCAGTCACATCTGAGGCATGATTGGGAGAGGATCTACTTCTAAGGTCCCTTGATAGTTGGCAACATCAGTTCTTTGCTGGCTGCCAGCTAGAAGCCACCCTCAGCTCCTTGCCACATGAGTTTCCTGACAGGGTCACTTGTTTTTCACAACCAGCGAAGGAGTCTCTCTGTTATAACCTCAGGTAACACAATCACATACACACAATCAGGGGCATCCCATCATCCTTGCCATATTCTCTTGGTTAGAAACAAGTCTCAGATTCCATCCCCATTCAAGGACAGAGGGTTACTCAAAGGCAAGGATACCAGGAAGTGGGGATCATGGGACCACCATACAATCTGTCACGTCTCAAATTTTTTGCTTAAAAGCCTTTGTCTTATTGTATACTTGACTCTGTTTTGTCAAGATTTCAAAGTGCCATTTAGATAATTCAATAATGAATATTCTAGAAAATGTTTACTAGAATAGTTTTAGCAAACCTGGGCCTCATTGTCAGACCTATAAATCAGATTCTGACTTTGAATTTGTCAGAAAGAGTCTGATGTCATTTTAAAATTCAAATAAATTTGTGTTCCTACAAATTTTAAGGAATAAAATTTGAAAACTTGGAACAATATATTTTGTAGCACATATCAACATAAGAAATATTACTAAAGTAACCAGACGTGGAGGTGCGTGCCTAAAGTCCCCCGCTATTGGGAGGGTGAGACCATGTCTCGGAAAAAAAAAAAAACTACTAAAGCAGACAGACTAAGATTAAACAGACGAAGATGCAGATCTAACATAATTAATCACACCAAGTTACCAAAGCAAGATGATAATGGTAGTCCTCCTTATTTTATGATCATCTAAATTATAAAATTGACTAAAATTACCGATTATTATTAATGTGATGAGTGTTGCTGAAGGCAACGTACTGCTTTGGTAAATGTGTGTCCATATAGGTACTGAATTCTAGTGGACAGCTTTTGGGAATAATGCAATTAAGTGATGCATTTAAAAGGCCAAAATAGCTCCATTAATTTCATTAGGCATTATGATCCAATTTTCCATGTATTTAATGAAAAAGGAAGGTATATATTGCTATAACTAATTGGCCCAGCAGCTAGCATATAATTTTATTTTTTGTTAATAGGAGGTAGAAAATCTTATTAGAAACTGAAATAAGATGAGTATTGACTATAATTATAATGCACATTTCATAATATGATTTGATAAAATGGGTTTTAACTGAATGCTGCACAACAAATTTGAAAGCACGTGAGATTTTTACATAGGATTATTTTGCGTGCATGTATGAAGGATACTTGGTTTTGTTTACAAACTTGTTTTTGTAGAAATTTCAAGTCCACACAAAGTAGATAGAATATAAATACATATAAACACTTAAACTCATCTGTCACATCTATTTATTCACTTTTTAATGAACTTCAGTTCCTAAACACAAGGACATTCTCCAGTCTCATTATTTAGTAGAATGTCTCATGAGCTGGATTTGTCTGACATTTCTCATGGTTGGACTCAGGTTCACGGTTTCGGGCAGGAATACCACTAAAGTGCCATTACATATTTCATGCCACATCACTTCAAGAGACACATGTCAGTTTGCCCCAATAAAATGGATTCTGAGTTTGATCACTTGTTAAGATGGTGATGTGTATTGTGTATTGACCAACTCAGGACATTGAGGTTATCCATTATCTCAAACATATATCATTTCTTTGTGATGAGGACATTCAAAATTCTCTCTTGCTGTTTTAAATTATATGATATGATATTGTTGACTATACTCACCCTTCTGTGTAACAGAACACCAAACTTATAATCATAAGTACCTTTTCATATGGAATCAATTGAAGTATCCATTAACAGATGAATGGGCAAAGAAAATGTGACACATATATACAATAGAATACTATTCAACTATAACAAAGAGTGAAATTGTATCATTTTCCTGGAGATAAATGTTAAGTGAAAGAAGTCAGACACAGGAAGGCAAATATTGCATGATTTCACTCATAGGTGGAATCTGAGAGCTGAGTTTGAGAGCAGAATAGTGGTTACCAGAGGCCAGTGGACAGAGATTGGTTCACAGATACAAAGTCATAGCCAGTTCTGATGTTCTGTTACACAGTAGAGTGAGTATAGTCAACAATATCATATCATATAATTTAAAATAGCAAGAAGAGAGATTTTGAATGTCCTCATCATGAAGAAATGGTATGTGTTTGAGATGATGGATAACTTCAACGTCCTGAGTTGACCAATACACAATGTATAAATGTGCTGAAACATCAACTGTACCAATAAAGATGTAAAATTATTATATGTCGATTTTTAAAACAGCAAAATAAACAAAAACACCTTTTCCCTTGTGTACTTAACCCATTCCCTAACTAAATATCACCCAATGGTTTTATCTGATGAACTTGCCTAAATAAAGTTACACATTGGTAGTCACTCAGCATTAACGATCTGGTATATTTTGAAAGGTTAGAAGATCCAGGAAACTTTGCAGATAAATTTAAAAGAATCAACATCCTTGACCTGTGTTGTTTCCTTTGCTACACGGGCTATTCCTTCCACTTAGTGGCAGCTTAGAGAGGAGCGTTAAGAACACCTGGAAAAAATTCTTATCTAGAAGCAAAGCCAGGGATTGGGATTCTTGCTCAAGCGGTTGTCTGGGAAGTGGTCTCAGGAGAGATAATCAGAGAAGGCAAGGAGGAAAAGTTGAGCAAGAATGCTGTGGTGCACAACGTTAGTCCCACTTTGAGATAAGATGATTGATCTTTTGTAGCCCATGAAGGTCGGTCATTAGCAGGTTGGGTGGCCAGGACACAGTCTCCCCTGTATGAAGTCTCCTGATTGGTCAATGGTGGGCCCCTCCCTTGTATGAAGTCTCCTGATTGGCCAAGGGTGGGCCTCTGAGGAAGGGGGCAGCTAAGAATTGTTATCAGCTATTGCTCATAGCAGCGTTCAGCTCTGAAATATAATTAAATATTGAGCTAACCAAAAAAAAAGACATTTGAAAAGGCAGTTCCTCTAGTGATGTCACTCTTGGAATAGATAAATGGATCAATGAATCAGATGAGAAAGACAAGTTCATATCAGAATGTTACATATGATGGAAGTCTTATTTCAAATCAGTAATTTTTGGAGTTTTTTTGGTGTTTTTTTTTTTTTTTTTTTTTTTTTTTTTTTTGCTGTTGGGGGATTTTGTCATTTAGTCAGGGGTCTTTTAATTGCACACAAAAACCATATATATCATTACTGAAACTGGGTAGGACATACTGAATCCAGAGGCTCAGATAATTTGACCAGTACCTAGTCTCTTTCCATCACAGAAGGCGCTGCTTTTCACTGTATTGATTTCTTTCTTGGGCTATACATGGTGGTAGTCCATGGAAACCCAGACTTATACTTTTTCAACTTCAAATCTAACAGAAAAAGACTAACTTTTCTAAAATAATGTCAAAAGGGCTGGGCACAGTGATGCATATCTGTAATCCTAGAGACTCAGGAGGCTGAGGCAGGAGGACTGAAAATTCAAGGCCAGCTTTAGCAACTTGGTGAAGCCCTAAGATACTTATCAAAACCCTGTCTCAAAAAGAAAAGAAAAGAAAAGAAAAGAAAAGAAAAGAAAAATCAAAGGGTTAGGAGTGCAGCTCAGTCACAAAGCATCCCTGGGACCACTCTCCAGTACCAAAAAAATAAAATAATGCCAAGATAGTTCTAAGAGATTAGTGTTCTTGATTCTGATTGGCTTAGCTTGGGTTATACTCCATCCCTGAACCAAACCAATCACTGTGGCTAGGGAGATGATACCAAGGTTGACCTGCATACTCAATCCTGGAGCAGGAGTTGGGGTCCGCTCAAACCAACTCTAGGAATGAAGAGGTGATTCCACAAGGAAAAAGAAGGGCTGTTACTGAAAGAGGGTGGGGAGGGCTGGGGGTGGGGATGCTGGAAAGGAGGCAAAACCAGCAGATGTCTACTATAATTGATTATTCAATCAGGATGTTTAAACATCTCTTAAGCCATTTAAAAGGGCCATGGTTAGGGGGTAGAGAGTGAAGCTAGGCACTTACTCATTTTTACATCAAAATAAATTCCAGATGATTTACACATTTTTATGTAAAAAACGAAACCACAAATATACTGCAGGAAAGCATGATTGAGTAATTTTAAAAGCTGGGATTAGAAAAAGCTTCTCTAAGCATGACACAAAACTCAGAAACCATAAAGGATAATATTGATAACATTTGACCACATAAAACCTTAAAAGCTTTTCTCCATAAAAAACACCAGGTCAAACAAAATAAGAAAGATCCACAATGAAGATATAGCAGTTATGAAAATGCATACACCAAGTAATGTAAGACCAGCAATCATACACCATAAATTATATAAGATATAAGGAGAAATAGACAAAACACACTGGTTGGAGAGTCTGAGACAAGTCAAGCAGATAAACAAATAAGCAATGAGAGGTAAGACCTTGTATATAATTACTAGTAAGGAAGTTCTGGCAGATAAAATTTCAATCCCACATACTGTGAAAATAAAGACCAAGTTCTCCCCACCCCCAAGGACCATGAAACATTCATGAAACTTGACTAAAAATTTGGTCACAAGAAAGCATTATCAGACCAATATACAATAAAGCCAGTAATAATGAGAAAATCAGAAAATAAAGCATCCTTTCCAAAGTGAAAAGAATGTTAAAATTCTTAGACATTTATTGGGTTTAAGGAAAAAGAACAAGCGTGGTATATCTAGAAACAATAATAATGAAAACAACATATCAGAACCTCATGAACAGAGTTCAACCTTCAGAGGAAATTCCATGCTTTTATTTATATTGGTAAAGAAAGCAGAAAAATTAATTAAGCATCTGCCCCCAAAATTAGAAAAAGAAAAAAAAATAAAGGAAAATAAAAAGAAAAGGGATAAATTAATGTGCTGGAAAACAGCAAAAACAGTAGAAATAAGGATAAATCCAGATATAAGAATAAATTAAAGAAAACATAATGAAGTAGATACGAATTTAGCCAATCTTATGGCGGGGGGATGGAAGTCAGGTGCCGTGGCACATGCCTATAATGCCAGCTACTTGGAAAGCTGAGACAGGACAATCACAAATCAAAGCCAGCCTGGAAAATTTAGCAAGACCATGTTAAAAAAATAAATAAATAAAGAGGATGGCAGGCAAGATAGTGGTTCTCCCCAAAATATCCACACTCTAATTTAATCTGTAAATATGCTACTTTACACAGCCAAAGGGACTTTGGAGTTGTGATTTAGATGCAGGATCTTAAAATGGGGAGATTATCCTACATTATCCAGGTATACTCAACTTAATCACATGAGTCCTGAAAATCAGCAGAGGTCAGTAAGATGTGACATTGGGGTTGGGGAGCACTTGCTAGTATGAGCAAAGTTCTAGGTTTAATCCCCAGCAACACACGCACACACTCACGCACGCATGCACACACACACAAGGAATACAGGAAGGTGTGATAATGTTTGAAGGTTCAGAGAGCTGTGAAGTGGAATGCAACCTGCTATTGGAGGCTGGAAGACAGAAGGAGGAGGCCATAGTAAGTAAGTCCAATAATGGAGGCGGCCTCAAGAAACTAGAAATGACAAGAAAAAGAGATTCTCTCCAGAGCTCCAGGAGCAACAGAGTCTGCCACCACTGATGTATCCTGGTCACACCCAAATTAGACTTCTAATCTTCTGAAATATGAGCTATGAATGTGTATTGTTTAAGTCACCAAGTTTTTAGTAATCTGTTACAGCAAAATTTGAGATTGAATACAAGGAGGAAGTTCAACTTCACAAAATAAGAAATGACAAGGGGAAAATAAACCTAGAATAGAAGAAACTAAAAAATCATCAAACTAATTTGCTAACTCTATACAAGTAACTTTGAAGACCTGAATGAGATGTGTAAGTTTCTAGGAAAATATAATTCTCCCAAACCAATCCCAGAGCAAGCAGAAAATGAAAAGAGATCAATTTCCATAAAAGAAGTTTATCAGAGAGCTCTCCCTCAAAAAGACAGGCTCAGAGAATTTCCCCAGAAATCTGACCAAGCTTTTGAGATTTTGATAATGTCAGTACTGTTTAAACTGTCCCACAGCTTAGATAAAAAAGAAATGATGCACTTTTTTTATTAGGCAAATATAACAGATACTGGTAAATAACACAGATTGCATGCACACAAACTATAAATCAATTTAACTTAGAAATATAGATGCAAAACTTCTAAATAAAACATTAGACTCAGTAGCATAAATAATTAGTAGTTACTATGTAATGTTTACTCTAAGAATGTATAGATAGTTCAATACCAGCAAATTTATCAGTGTAATTTATTATTAATAAAGAGGAAAAATGATTTTTTTCTTTCTTTTTTTCTTTTTCCCTTTTTTTCTTTCTCTTCCTTCCTTCCTTCCTTCCTTCCTTCCTTCCTTCCTTCCTTCCTTCCTTCCTTCCTTCCTTCCTTCCTTCCTTCCTTCCTTTCAAGGTATTAAACCCAGAGGCACCTAACCACTGAGCCACATGCCCAGACATTTTATATTTTATTTTGAGACAAGGTCTTGATAAGTTGCTTAGGGCTTTGATAAATTGCTGTGGCTTTGAACTCTGTATTTTCCTGCCTCAGGCTCCCAAGCGTGGGATTACAGGCATGTGCCTCTGCTCCCAGCAAGACAGTTAAACTTGTTTACAGAGATCCAGGAAGTGCTGCTGAAGATGGTACTATCCAAAATACCAACTGCATCTCTGTCAGAAACCCTACTGGAGCTGTGCCTGGAAATCAGGTTTTTGGGGTCAAAGTCCCACCTACCATTACCGAGTGAGCTCTGTGACCAGCCAAGCCACCAACCTCCTCACTGGTCTTGAAAATGACCGTTTTTCACCAGATGGGAACTTACATCCTTCAGGCACTCACTGCCCAGATTCTGTCATCACATGGCTGTTGGCCTCTCAGAGAGGCCAGCAATGGTCATGAGTGATCCTGCCAGTGTTAGGTGCAGGCAGAGTAAATCCTTCCATGTTGTAGCCTCCCTGAGCTGGGTAGGCTCACAAATTTACTCAGCTAAGTGTCCAGCAGCTTAGATGAACTAGGCTCTAGTTTGTAAAACTCTTTGGTCACAAAATATTTTCACTGCATTCACTTTCATTCAGTACCCCCAACCCGTTCACCCTATGAAGTAGCTATTACCACTCCAATTTCTTAAATGAGGGAAACTAGACTCGCAGTACGAATCACTTGCCCCAGATCATTGAGTCAGCTAGTGCAATACGGAGTTGGGGCAAAGCCCTGTCTTCTGAGGCAAAACGCAGAGCTCTTTGTATGTCACTGGTTGTCCTCAGAGCAAACGCCTGTCTTGGACCTGCTCCCTCTGGTCAGGCTGAGCAATGGCCTCTCTTCACCATCCTCCTTCTCTCAGGCCACTCTTTTCACTGGGATGAAGACTAAGAAGCAGACAAGGAGGCCTCCCGCTTGCTCTCAGCTTTTGAGGAAGCAGCTAACACAGCAGTGACTTGAAAGGTAGTGAGCTCTCTGTCACTAGGGGTGTTTAAGAAGACATTGGGTGACCATCTGGTGTGTGGTAGAAGAGATTCCTAATTCACAAGCTAAAAAGATCCCTGAGGTCCCTTCCAAATTGGAGAGGAGAGGACTCCGAGCCTAGCAAGACAGCATGGTCGGAAGCTGTCTGGGCTCAGAGTCAAAGCTGGGGAAGGAAATAAAGGAGGAGAAAAAAATCTGAAAGCGATTGTGAGGACTAAAGCAGATTCTTCCTTTCCAAGAAAGAGACCAGAGCCCCAACAGGGATGGGGAGACAAACTGGGTTGATGCCTAGAGAGGAAGTTAGGGGAAATGTCAGTGTTTCTCAAATAGCCTTGCCCAGAAAATGTGTCAACAAACACCCAGCCAAACTTCACAGATACAACTCAGTCAGCACAGCCTAGAAACGGGAGGAGCCGTCTCTTGAGAGAGAAGCACTTGAATTGAGTTAAAAATATATTAAATTCACAATCAATCAAAAATGCTAAAGGCCCAGAGAATATCTTTGGACTTTATCTTTGAACTTCTTCCATTTCTCTGCAAGTAGGTGGTGTGGGATTCTTTTTTAAGCATTATCTGAATCAACAATGAGGGTGTGGGGAAGACTGGCCTCCCAGTGGGAAATCTGCTTTCACCTTTCAGTACCCTGAATGCAATTCCAGAGGGAATTCTGGGGAGTGCTGTTTTCCTTAAAATGGAAACCAGGTCCAGAACACATCTTTGCAGCCTGGCAGGCTGGAGTAATAAACAGTTCCAGGTGAAAAACAGATTTATTTTCACAGTATCCTAAAAAATGCCTTTTCTTCCACCTCTGAAATCCTTTAGAAATCTCATTCAACTCCTTTCTTCAAACATGAGTATAAAAACTTTAATAAGTTTGGAAAAAAAACTTGCGAAATAACTCTTTTCTTACACATGTAAAACATTGAGAAAATGCACACGTACCAAAAAAAAAGGGAGTAAGTATTCTATTTCTCCACTATCCAAAAAAAATAAGCATTTCGGTATGTTTACTACATTAATATTTTTTATTTTAGTTTTTTTGAATCATTAAAATCAAAGTGGTATTAAAAAGATATTCCTTGAGAAGTATTGCCCCTGCCGCCCATCACCCTCCAAAATCTTTCCCCATGCCCCATTCCCCACTTCTTAGGTAAACTCTTTTTGGTTGTTTGTATATCCTTCTTATGTTTCCTAATGCAAATACAAGCACAAATTCTCATTTTACATTTTTTCTTACTACAAAAGGTAGCATACCACACATGCTGCATTTGGCTCTTTGCACTTGACGATACATCCTATTGCAGATTTTTTAAATGTGTTTATGCAAACATTTTAGTTTTACTAAAATGGAACCAGACTTCTGAAACATGCTTTTTTTACTTGAGGATTTTTTTTATGGACATCTTTGCATATTTTCAAATAGTCTTCTACAGTATCATTTTCAAAGGCTATGAAGTCAGAAAAGTCCTGGAATATTACTATAGCATTTTGTTTTGGCCTCCCCAGGATAATCTCTGGGATAAAAAAGAAGATAACTTTGCACTTAGGAGTCAAAAGGCCTGTGAATACATACCTGCTATCCCAGCTTGGGAGGCTGAGGTAGGAGGATCACAAGTTTGAGATCAGTTTGGGCAATTTAGTGAGACACTGTCTCAAAATAAAAATAAAAAGAAAGAGGGATGTAGCTCAGTGGTAGAATGCCTCTGGATTCATTATCTAGTAGAAGTGGGGGGGGCGGGGGAAGACTGGTGGATCACTTCCACTGAGTCAGTTATCAGCTATGTGAACTTGGGCTCTGAATCTCAGGTCCCAATACTTCAATTTCTCAACCACAATAATGTCAGCCTTGCCTCTAACCCAGGGCTGTCATGAGAAGTAAATGAGACAAAAATTAGGGAAAGACTATTCAATGTGAAGCAACAAGGGGCTAAAATACAAATATGACTGCACCCTACACACTCACATGCATGCATGCACAGACACAATATACACACAAGCATTTACATTTTAATAGGAAATTTTTCTTGGTTACCATTGGCTTTTCGGTAACCATTCCTGTTCTCAAAATTTTAGTATTCTAAAAAACATTTTTCTTGTTTCATATTTATATACATTATAGAGAAATTAGGAAGGGCAAATAAAAAGAAAAAATTGAAATAATCCATAACTTATTTGCAAAAATCCTTCCAAATATTTCATATATGTGCATATACATATATACTTATATGTGCGTATACATACACACACAGTCATATATACACACACACATATATAAAATTTACCAAACTGGTTCACATTGTATACTTTTTTTAATAATTTCTTACTCCCACTCATCAATATATTATAAATACTCTTCAAAATTCATCAAGTCTTAGTCATAACTATTAATAAGTTCATAAAATTTTGTCATATTAGTAAATATACCATACTTTGCCTAACCAATCTATTTTCATTGGAAATTTAAGTTCTTTTGGGATTTTGACTATTATACATAATGTTATGCTGGACATTTTTTTTTTTTTTTTTTGGTACCAGGGATTGAACCCAGGGGCACTTAAACACTGAACCAAATCCGCCACCCTTTTAACATTTTTTTTATTTTGAGAATGGATGTCACTAAGTTGCTTCAGCCCTCACTAAATTGCTGAAACTGGCCTTGAATTTGTGCTGCTTTTGCCTCAGCCTCCCAAATTGCTAGGCTCATAGGCCTGCGCCACCACATCCAGCTTTGCTGGACATCTTGATAGTCAAATATTCGCATACCTTGAAGAAGTCAGTTCAGTACGAGTGCACATGCTTCTTCTATACTCTCAACAGGAGCTCTTGAGCACCTGCTATTCACCATGAACTGTCTAGGTGTTAGAGTTATAAAGATAAATTTGGCACAGGAACTGTTGCTCTGGGAAAAGACACTGAAACATTCATGATTACATTTTGAGCTTGCTGAACTCTCTGGGTGCTCCTGGTGTGCCTGGCAAACTTCTACCCATTTGTCAAGATCCAATCCAAATGTGCCCTGCCCTATGGAGCCTTCCCTGACACCCCCAAGGTGAATAGGACTCTTCTGGAGAATTTTATGACCCCAGAGACTTGTCCCATTCCATTTGTAATTACCCACACTCCCTCTTACTTTCTCTCTCCTGCTCTGCTATTGGTTCCTTGGGGTTGGAGACTGTCTTACTTATTGTCTAACACTCCGCTCAGCAATATGACCACAATATAGAGGCTGATCTCACTGAACTCTTATTGATCCAATTGCTAGCTCCATGTGCTCAGTAAAATAATAAATACGATGAATTTACATTACAATAAAGAAGGGCTGTTCTTTCATGGTCATGGTCAGCAATCAGTTTAAGGGAAGGCTCAGCTGTCCTGGTCCATGAACTGGGCCAGTGTTTTTCTATGTCCCAATTTTGTCATTCTCTAACTCTCTTAACTTTGAATTGAAGTTATTGTATATTGTATATTGAAGATCTAGCTTCATACTTTGGTTCACTTAGGCAGCCAAGAAGCACCCAGGGCTTGCCAAGAAATATCTAGAACCTAATACTTTTATAATTGGGGAGACTCTTTTAAAGAAAAAATATACAAATTCATGAATAGCAAATTAGGTCTAAAAATAATACTTATTTCTAAGAAAAAAAAATCACAATTTGCAAAATTTTAAAGCTGACCAATACTACAAAACCCTAAGAACCCAATACTTTTTTAAAATTTTCAATTATTCTAAGGAAAATATACAACATTAAGCTAAATTAAGGAGTACACAAGAACAATCCAAATATATTTTTAAATGGCTACAAACCAGAGCAGGAAATATACATGATGAGCCTATAGCATCTTCTAGTGCCAGAAAGTAAGGAAGTGCTTTTTAAAAAATGGTAGTCATATTTAAAAGAATGTAGGAACTGAGTTTCCAATGGTCAAAGCTGGAATAACTTAAATGACAAAATCAACAAGTACTGGATTATAACCCAAAATATAATATAAATATAAAGGGACCAGAGAGATAAAAATGATTAAAGAGAGAAGGAGAAGAAGGGGGAAGGAAGGAAGGAAGGAAGGAAGGAAGGAAGGAAGGAAGGAAGGAAGGAAGGAAGGAGAGAGAGAACTGTCCTATGGGAAAAAAAATTCCAAATAATTTGTGTGAATACTGCTCTCTCAGGGTTACATAACTCCCCACTCCTTAATTGTGGGCTGCACATAGCAACTTCCTTCCAAAGAGGAAAGTTGCTTCCAAGGTAGGGAAGGGGGTCTGGAGATAGGAAGAATAATTTTCAAGTGGAGAAACCAGGTAATCAAGGTCAATATCAACAGTGATTAGTCACATTGACAGTATGTTCCCTTGACATGGTGTTATGAAAATGGTAGATGACCTCTGAGCACTTCCTCTCCCAAATCCTATATATCCATGAGTAAAACAAATTCCAGCCTGGCACAGTGGCACACACCTGTAATCCCAATGCTGAGGAGGTTGAGGCAGGAGGATTGGGAATTCAAAGCCAGCCTCAGCAACTTAGCAAGACCCTAAGCAACTCAGTGAGACCCTGGCTCCAAATAAAATGTAAAAAGGACTGAGGATGTGGCTCAGTGGCTGAGCACCCCTGGGTTCAATCCCCGTACCAAAAAAAAAAGAAGAAGAAGGAAGGAAGGAAGGAAGGAAGGAAGGAAGGAAGGAAGGAAGGAAGGAAGGAAGGAAGGAAGGAAGGAAGGAAGGAAGGAAGGAAGGAAGGAGGAAAGAAAGAAAGAAAGAAAGAAAGAAAGAAAGAAAGAAAGAAAGAAAGAAAGAAAGAAAGAAAGAAAGAAAGAAAGAAAGAGAGAGAGACAAATTCCAATGGAAGGGCAATCCTCAAAACCTGAGCAGTATGCCTCAACATTGGTCAAGGTCTTCAACAAAGGGAAAGTGATAAACCATCACAACCAAAAAGAGGCTAAGTACACACAACAACTAAATATAATATAGGATCCTGGATGGGATCCAGAAACAGAGAAAGGACATTAGGGAAAATAACTAAGAAAATCTGAAAAAAGTATAAGCTTTTTTGTTCATGATAATATATCAGTATTGATTCATTAATTGGAACAAATGTGATTTACTAACATAAGATGTTAATAGAAAACTAGGAATGGGATATGTAGGAACTCTGTACTGTCTTCACAATTCTGCAAATTTAAGAATTTCCTAAAATTAGTCTATTAGGAAAATGGCTCTAATGTATTGAATTCCATGATTGTGTAACTAAATCATTCTTAAATACAAAATTTAACTTGTTAATGAGTAGGTGTTGGGGTTTTATCACAGGACCCTTAGTCTTTGGGTCATTTGCCACATTAGCAGAAATTCTCCCCGTTCTTTTGTCTAGAATGACCGCACACTGTATAATTAATAAGGGGTTTCCATATTGTGTCTGTCAGCTTTCTGTCACTATAACAAATAACTGAGATTATTAACTGATAGAGGCAAGATTTATTTTGCTCATAGTTGTGGAGATTCCTGTCCATGATCAAGCAGATTCACTGCTTTTAGGCCTCTGGTGAGGGTACCAGATGGCGATGGTAGGGAGAATGTGGCAGAGCAAACTGCTCACTTCATGAGCAGGAAGCAAAAGAAAGATGAAGCGCTAGGGTCCCATGACCCCCTTCATTGATATGTCTCTAATAATCTAAAGATCACCCACTAGGACCCACCTCTTAAAGGCCTCCCAATAGCACCACCCTGGGACCAAGTCTTAAACACATGGACCTATAGGGTTTGTTTAAGATCCAAACTAGAGCACATCGCTTACCTGGAAGTACAGCTGTTCCAGTAGAAGTAAGGATGGGGCCCGCAAATTGTCTTCCTCTCCTTAACCCTCCAGGGCATCTATTTTAGTCAGTTTCTGCATTGCTGTACCAAAAAACCTGACAAGAACAACTTAAAGAAGAAAAAATTTATTTTAGTTCATGATTTCAGAGGGTCAGTCCATGGTCAGCCAACCCCATAGCTCTGGGCCCAGGGTGAGGCAGATCATGGTGGAAGGGTAGGGCATAGGAAAACAGCTCACAACATGGCAACCAGGAAGCAGAGAGAGAGAGCTCAGCCTACCAGGGACAAAATACAAACCCCAGAGACATTCCCAGTGACCTGCTTCCTCTCTAGCTACACCTTTCCTGACTACAATTACTACCCAGTTAATCCATATCAGTGAATTAACCCACTGATTAAATCATCTCACACACAAGCTTTTGGGGGAATGCCTCATATCTATACCATAGCAACATCCAAGGACTCCCCAGGGCTCTGAGCAGTAAGTCTGATCATCCATTCAACAAATTTAGTGTTTCCAGGTGCTCTGGGAAATTCTGGACTGGGGCAGTGGTCCTCAATCCTGACTGGATTTTAGAATCACAAGGGAAACTTTATTAAAATACCAGTGTCTGGGTCTTTCCCCAGGCCCGTTAAATTAGAATTTCCAAGAGTGAGGCCCAGGAATCTGTATGCTTTAAACTCTCCCCTGAGAGATTCTAAAATGTAGCTAGCATTGAGAAAAATCAACTCTGTGATATCAGAACAACGACTCTAAAATGGGTATTCTGTGATCTTCGCCATCATGGAAAAGGAGGAGAAAGGGGCTGAAGTCGGGCTCTTGGGGCACATCCCCTCCTCCAAGGGAGTCTGGAAGGAAGGAGTGGAGGGAGCAGAGGTTCCTTAGCTGAGGCAAGACTGGTGTTGGCAGAAGTGGGGGCGAGGGGAGGGTGCTGAGGAGCGGTGGTACGTAGCAACCCACGCACTTGCTCCTTTTAGAACAAATCAGCTCTTCTCAGACATATGTACTGAAGAAGCCTCCTCCTGGAATTTTCCAGACAGAACCGAGGACTACTCCCCGCAAAAAAAGCCTCCAGACTAGATCCTGCTGATCTTGGTATAAAGAACCTGAAAACTGGGAGGTCCTTGAGGGGTCACCAATCTCTCTCCTCTCCTTTCTCTCTCTCCTCTCCTCTCCTTTCTCTCTCTCCTCTCCTCTCCTCTTCTCTTCTCTTCTCTTCTCTTCTCTTCTCTTCTCTTCTCTTCTCTTCTCTTCTCTTCTCTTCTCTTCTCTTCTCTTCTCTTCTCTCTTCTCTTCTCTTCTCTTCTCTTCTCTTCTCTTCTTTCTCTCCCTCCCTCTCTCTCTCTCTCTCTCTCTCTCTCTCTCGTGTGTACACTAATATTAATGCCAGGATATTTGATCTACCTTCTGGCATTTTTTACAACCACAAACAAGAACTCAGCTTAAGTAGGAGCCTGGGAAACATGGCTGAAAGGCAAAGAAAGGGAAGAACAGACAATCCAGTAGCCTAGAGTTGAACGGCATTGCTCCAACCTACCGCCTTGCAGGGAAGGAATTTGTTTTGCCACTTTGTGGGGTGGGAGTGAGCTATACCTTAAAGGGTGCATTTAGCTCGCACAGGACAGAGCCAGGATTCTCTTTACCTTCACAAGTTTTCCCGTTTTCAGATGAGGAAACTGAGGTGGGGAGGTTGTGAGAGCAGAGGGCACAAAGCTAGGCTTGGATGTGGAGAGCAAGTCAGCCATCGCTCTTCTCGGTATCACAGAAGCCTACTGATCTGAGAGGCACCATCTGCTTCCTCACCCCCACCAGGGAAGGCTCTGGAGAACGCTCTGTACTATCTTTGCAACTATTCTGAAAATGTAAAATTATTCCAGAATTAAAAGTTTATTTTAAAATGACACAAAATCAATATCATTGCTCTCAAAATTCTTTTGCATCTTATAGATAAACAAGATGAAATTACCATTATTTTAGTGTTTATTTTTATGGTGCTGGGGATTAAACCCAGGGGTTACCATCAAGCTACATCCCTAGTTCTTTTTATTTTTTATTTTGAGGCAGAGTCTTGCTAAATTCCTCAGACTGGCCTCAAATGTGCTATCCTCCTGCCTCAGCTTCCCAAATCACTGAGATTACAGGCGTGAGCCATCATGCCTGGCTTCAATATGTAATTATTTTTGAGATATCAATGTTTCAACCTTATACATTTTTCAATATTTCTTTCCATGGATGCTTTTTTATGTATAAAATGTTGAAAAATCTAGTAGCATATACACATAAGAGAATTCATGTCTTAGGGCCGCCATAACAAAGTACCATAAACTGTATAACTTCAAACAACAGAAACTTATTGTCCCCCAGTTACAGTTAGAAATCCAAAGTCAAGGTGTCTGCAGGGTCATGTTCTCTCTGAAAGCTCTAAAGTGGAGAAGTTGATCCATGCCTTTCTCTTGAGTTCTAGTGTTGTCAGCAATTCTTGGTGTCCCTCAGCTTAGAGACACATGACTTCAGTCTCAGCCCCTACTGTCACATAGCGCTTCTCCCTGTGTATCTCTCTGTATCTTTCTCCTCTTCTTAAAAGGACATCAATCGTACTGAATTAAGGACCCACCCTATGACAGGATAATCTCATCTCAACTTACACCTTAACTCTATCTACAGCTATCCTATTTCAAAATAAGGTCACATTCTGAAGTTCCACAAAGGACATTAATTTGGGAGAACATTAACTAATCTAGTAGAGTCTGGCTCCTGACCCTCCAAAAATTCATATCTGTCTCACATACAGAATTCAGTCACCTAATCCCAAAGTCCCCAAAAGTTTCAAGCCATTTCATCATCAACTCTTAAAGTTCAAGATCTTACCTAGAGATGGCCAACTCAAAAAGTCACAAATTTCATATGTTATGAGTGAGACTTGGGGTATGGTAGGTACATCCTGGGCAAAATTCTTCTCCATCTGTGGATCTGCAAAACCAGAAAACTAACACCTACTTCCAAAATACAGTGGTGGGCTAGTTACTGGATAGATACTCCCATTTGCAAAAGGGAGAAATAGGAAGGAAACAGAAGTCACAGGACTCAAGCAAGCCTGAAGCTCAATGCACAAGTCTCAATATACCTAGGCGCACTAGTCTCATTGTTTATTTATTTTTATTTTTTGACACAGGGTCCTACTATGCTACCCAGCCTAGCCTCAAATTTCTGGGTTTAAGCAACCTTCCTGTCTCAGCCTCCTGAGTAGCTGGGACTATAAACATGGAACCACTGAGCCCAGCTTAGTCTGGCTATTTTTATATTTGTTTAAAAATTCCAAAACTTAAAAAATACATAGTAAGAAAAAAGTAGCTGATTTTTTCCTAACATAAGAGATATGGGGCCAGGTACAGTGGTGCATGCCCGTAATCCCAGCAGTTCAGGAGGCTGAGACAGGAGGATTGTCAGTTCAAAGTCAGCCTCAGCAAAAAGTGAGAAGCTAAGCAAGATCTGTCTGTAAATAAAATACAGAATAGGGCTGGGGATGTGGCTCAATGGTTGAGTGCCCCTCAGTTCAATCCCCAGTACCCCCCCCCCAAAAGAGAGGTACAAGCTTATTTACAGATTAAAACAAATGCAAACCAACAATGAGTAAATATTATTTCTAATTTGATGACCCAGACCATAACCCCTGTTCGCATTTGAGGCATTTCCACATGTACATCAAATTTGGTTTTGAATTTTATCAATTTTTTCACTTTATGTTGTAGTACTATACAGAAAAAAGGAAAACGGTATGTATTAAATACATACGGGAGTCTCCCTGCTCTTGTCCAAGCATTTGTGTCTGTGCCACACATTCCCTTGCCATTGTTACAAAACTGCCTTCCTGGAAAAGGCAGTTGTGACTGAAGTGATAACCAGCCACCAGTCACCAGCCACCAGCCACTGAGTCCTACTAAAAAGATCTATGAAGATGGAAAGATTTCTTACAATGAAAATTTACCTTTTTTTTTCAGACAGAAGTTTTAGGTCTTTTTAGCCTTTGATGCAGTAACTTGTCCTCTTTCTTTTCTTGTGTGACTGACTATAAAGGAGCCTCTCAAGATGCTAAACTCTGAATTGTATTATCACAACAGTTTGCGAAGGAAGAAAAACACATAAATAATTCTTTGAGCTAAGGTATTCTCAGCTAACAGAATCTGTAGAGTTGCAAATAAAATAAATGTGATTTAAAAAGAAGCATCTCTATGTACAACCAGAGGCAAACTAGAATCGGAGTAAATTGGTTGGCAATATAGTGTTGAAAATTATTCAAGATAATTCATAAAAAATCCATCTACATATTTTATCTTTATATCTCCAAGAACTTGCTCAATATATATATATATATATATTTTTTTAGAGTTGGGGTTTGGTAAGAAGGTTTAAGTGCAACTATTTAATAAAATGTTTCATTTTTAAAAGTAAAGTAAAATCACTGTTAAAGCAATAACTCAACAACATAGCACCAATCAGCTTCCTTTCTGTCGGACCA
Organism: Sciurus vulgaris; assembly: GCF_902686455.1. Classification (NCBI taxonomy): domain Eukaryota; kingdom Metazoa; phylum Chordata; class Mammalia; order Rodentia; family Sciuridae; genus Sciurus; species Sciurus vulgaris. Next base: position 87,314,743 of record NC_136470.1, read on the forward strand.
TGCATCCTTCGCCCACGACTGTTTTTATTAACTGGGATATCGTCCATCTCTGTGTAACTTTATGAAATGTGTTTTGGCTTGGAGCACAGAAAATCCATTTAGACATTAATAGTCTAGTTGCAAGCTATGTTATTCATTCACAAGAGTAACAACAGTATGCTGTGATTTTTTTTCCAGCATTTTCTCCTTAATTTTATTGGCTAATAAAATCTGAACACTGGAACCTTTTGCCCAGAAAGAGGTACCAAAGGAAAGCAGCTGCCCACCAGACCCCCAGGGGCTCTCCTGAGAGGACCTCAGAGTCCTGGGTGAGGCCCCAGGGGAGAGAGGAAGGCCTGTTCTCCAACTGCTAAGCTTCCCTACAGGGTCAGCCAGAGGTTTTCCTTACTTCCTCAGGACTGGAAGAAGAAAATTCAGGTTTCCCTCAAATTCTTGAAATTCAGAATGATAATATCAAACTATAGAAATGATCCTGAAATAAACCAGGTACAGAAAGACAAATACTGCATGTCTCATATAGAGAATCTAAAAATGTTGGTTTCATAGAAGCAGCAAGTAGAATGGTGATAACCAGAGGCTGAGCGTGGGGCGGGGTGAGAGGGCACACAGAGTTGCCGGTCAATCGTGTAAGATGCAGTTATTCAGAGGGAACATGACTTGAGATCTATTGCCCAGAAGGTCCACTAAAGTTAGTAATAATATGTATATTTCAAAACTCCTAAGGAAAAGAAAATTAAACTGATCAGTATCCAGACACAGTGCAGCATGTCTGTAATCCCAGCAGCTGGGGAGTCTGAGGCAGGGGGATCACAAGCTCAAGGCCATCCCAGGCAACTTGGAGAGAGCCTATCTCAAACTAAAATGAAAAGGGCTGGGTGCATGGGAGGTAGCTCAGCTGATAGTAGAGCACTTACCTAACAAGCACGAGGGCCTGGGTTCAATTTCCAGCACTGCCAAAATAAGTCAATAAGTCTGAGAGATGAGGAATATGTCAATTAGCTTGATTTCATTATTCCATAATGGTACACCATAAATATAAACTATTTTTATTTGTTCATTGGACAAATGGTGATATGGCTGCAGTACATTCCTTTAATTCTTTCATTCAAGTGTTCTTTTTCTTCAAAACCTCAATAGGCAATTTTGAGTAAACACTATGTACTAGAACTGATGTAAGATTTTGGGCACGTAGAAAGGAACTCATGGATGAACAGGAGAGAGGGACGAGTAAACCAATAATAAAATATGACCTAAAAAAAAAAAAAAAAAAATGACCTAGTGGGGACATCAATGCAAAGTAACGGGGAGCTCAATGCAAAGTACAGATTTAAAAACAGAGACTGCTGATCAGAACAACTGTTTATAAAAATAATTGTCACAGTTTCTTTGTTTATTTTTGGTACCAGGGATTGAACCCAGGGGTGCTCCATCACTGAGCTCCATCCTCAACCCTTTTTATTTTTTATTTTGAGACAGGATCTCACCAAATTGCCCAAGCTGACCTTGAACTTGAGATCCTCCTGCATCAGCCTCCTGAGTAGCTGGGAATACAGACCTGAACCACTGCACTGGACATAGCTACTTTTATACTATAAAAATGTGGGCATTTATATTTAAACATGGTGATATATATATCCATTAGACAAAATGGTGAAAGGTAGGCAATTAGCACATAATAAAAGCAATAAAGAAACTTTTAAAAGAGCCTCTATTTTATCAAAGATATAAGAATTAAGATAATAAAAATCAAAAATTGTATAAAACTCCAGTTCTTAGAAGTCATCAGGAAAACCCAAACTCCACTTGCTCCAATAGCAATGTAGATTTGTACAAACACCTAGGAAGACAACTGGGCAGCATGTCACAAGTCAAAATCATAATCATCTCTTTAAATTCAACATTCTCAATGGAAATTATTCTAAGAAAAAAGTATAATGAAGAAGAAAGATGTTTGTGGGCTGGGGTTGTGGCTCAGTGGTAGAGCACTTGCCTAGTATGTGTTAGGCACTGGGTTTGATCCCCAGCACCACATAAAAATAAATAAAATAAAGGTATCGTGTCCATCTACAACTAAAAATAGTTGTTTGTGGTGCTGGGGACTGAACCCAGGGCCTTGTGCATGGGAGGCAAGCACTCTACCAACTGAGCTACATCCCCAGCCCCCTAAAAATAGTTTTAAAAAATATTGTCACAGTATTATTTATATTAGTGATAAATTGGATATAGCATATATACCTAACACAAAGGGAATATTTCAGATTATAGAGGCTTCATAGTAACACAATAAATGGCTCTCTTCTCAATATAAAATTTAATAAAAGGAAAATATGAAATTGCATATAACCAATAAGTACAACCTTAGCCCTCAGATCCATCAGAAACCCTCGACTAGAGCAGGTTTGAAAGGAATTTGGGAAATTTTAGGCTCGATAACTCCATGGTATTAATCAGTGCTTCTGCCTTATGATTCCAACACCTAGCCAGCCACAGCTCTTGTCATCTTCTGCTCTCTTCAACCCATTTAAGACGCTTCTTTAGGGTTGGAGTTGTAGCATGTGTGAGGCCCTGGGTATGATTCCCAGCACCATAAAAGAAGCAGGAGAAGGAGTCTAAGATTCTTTATCTCACCGGGTGTGGTGGGGCCTACCTGTAATCTCAGTAGCTCCAGAGGCTGAGGCAGGAGGATTTGGAGTTCAAAGCCAGCCTCAGCAATTTAGCAAGGCCCTAAGCAACTCAGTGAGATTAAGCACCTCTGGGTTCAACTCCCAGTACCAAAAAAAAAAAAAAAAGAAAAGATTCTTTGCCTCTCAGCTTCCCCTCACCTCCCCGCACCATAGAAACCAAGCTCTTCTACTCATTTTTGTGACTGCCTACCCCTTTACCAGCCTTTAACAAGTTCCAAAAAGTCGTAATTTATTTTACTTAAGGTAAAATCATGTACAAGAGCTAATGCAAGAAAATAGCAATAATTTTGTTAGGCTGATGGAACTGAGAGAAAAAGTTTTTTTAATTCCCTTTTATGTTTTGTTTCACAATCTTTTTTCTTTTTTTTTTTTTTAAGAGCCAATTTTAGGACAGGTTTCACTATGTAGTATCTGAAATCAGTCCCGGTGCATTTATATCCCATATAAATAATCAAGTTCATCTGGCACAAGCAAGTTTATTTATAAACTTGAAAGACAAGGCAAGGCATTTTTTTTTTTAAAGAGTAAGGAAGAGGATCTTATTCCATAGATGCTATCACTTTTTACAAAGCCACAATAATCTTGTGAATAAGAAAGAAACCAAAGATCCAAGCACCTGAGTGTGACTGAGTCGGTTATTATCGCTGGAATAGTCCCGACTGTGAGACACACACAGAGAAATCACATCCGAGTGTGTGACTGTGCTGGCCACCCTCGTATTTTTCATTGTGAGCAGTGATGAGTCTGAAGGGCCACACTTGGCAGAGTAACATAGGCCCTACCTTGGCTATGACTCAAGTTCACTGTGAGATTCATTTATTTCCTTTTTCCTGTTGTCAGTAATTCTCCAAAATGTTCCAGTTTTATGATATGGCTTTTAAAGGAATTAAATTTGAATAGCACAAAATTGTATAATTATGTTACAATTCCATTGCAATTATTAACAGATCCAAGTCTGCTCCATCATTATTTGGTAATAATGATAATGATAATAATAACAGCTAATATCCATAGTCTGTTTACCACATGCCAGATACAAGGCTAAGCAACTGGGAAGATGATCAGGTCTATTAGCCGGCGAGTTCACGTGTGCTAGTAATTTAACATAAAAAAAACAATTCTAAGAATTTCAGGTAAACTATGATTCGGAGGCAGCTGAGTCACATTTAGCTTCCAGAAGACATATTGATGAGAATCAGGCCTACACCCCCACATAGCAACAATGGCAAGAGCTGAATTTCTGAGGCTGTCTTTACACAGGGCACTTCCTTGTCTCCCCCAGTCCTCACCGGACTTTCTTCCAGCTTTCCTCATTCATTTACGTAGCTTACCTATCTTCTATACATTTGAATTCTCAACCCACACCTACACTGCAATTCAGGCATCTGCTACTAAAGGGTACAAGGCCAGTAGGCAGAAATAAAGCTGATGAGGGAGGAAGGAGGGAAGTGCTGGAGAGTGCCATTGGCCAAATTATATTGTGATATTGCGTGCATGAACAAATACGTAAAATCAAATCCCACCGTTATGTACAACTATAATGCACCAATAAAGAAATAGCTAGCAGGGACACTGCTGATCATATGGCCTAATAATTTTCCCAACCTTTTGAGGGCAGGGAAGTATTTCTTCTAATAAAATCTTACACAAAGGCCCACCTCTAAACACAAAATAAGAGTTCTTTTGTGTGAGGATGGGGAAACTCCCAAGAAGTACCCACCTTGCTTGGCTCCCATCTTTCTCCCCTGTACCCTATGACACTTTAAGGATACTGGCCACTCATTTGGCCCCCCTCATTATTCTTCACAAACAAGGGAAGGTGTCTATCCTCAGTCACATAGCAAGTTAGGGGTGAAGCACCCAGTCTGTAATAAGTGATTCAGTATTTAATGCATTCATTAGAAATTTTGTTGAACTTGTAGAAAATACAAAATAATAATAACAATGACAGAGTAATAGTTATCCATCTGCTTCTTTTTTCCAGTTCCCCACCCCCTTTTTTTTTTTAGGGTTTTGCTTTCATTTAAATTGACAGTTTGCTCAAAAGTACAGAAAAAAGAACATCTTAATGGTTCAATGTTATAAGGTTAAACAAAATCCTTAGGTCAAATTGTTACAGTATCCCTGAGTTATTTCACATTAAGTGCAGGTTGTTGAGAAAAGAAAAATATCAGTGCTGTGCTAAGTAGAGTACAAGATAAGCATTTCAACTTCATAACAAAAATAAATCTAGCACCTTTAAAATAAATAGTAATGACCACTCTATAAGTATGGAAGTATCATTTCAATAGGGGTAAAAAAAAGTACAGTTCACCAAAAGTACAAACTAACAGCAGCACTTTTTAAAGTCGAGATTAAATTTGTGTAAACACACAGCAGCCCACAGAGGAAATGCACTTCTTGGTTGAGTCCTCCACACCCAAGGCTGAACAGGGGGGTTCCTGCTGAGTCTCAGGTTCCCAGTCTGAAAAGCTGCCACAAGCTTCAGGCCATGGGCTAGAAGACTTAAGTACTACTCAAAGGAGATCGATGTGTCTGAACAGGATGAAGTTCTTTTTCGTAGGAATCAACTAGTCACATTTCTAGTCCAATCCCAGAGCCTTCGATGCCAAAGGTGCACATGGTAAGAGGCCTACACAATATGACCCTGACTGCAGTGGGGACTTCCACGTGCAGAGATGGATGCAAGTAGAGTCACAGGCCCAAGTTCCCCACCGTGGACACTGTTTTGCAACCAGGACATTTTCAATCAACTCCGTATAATGAAAAATGTGGTTATTAGTCTGCTGTGACCAGATGGCTCTAATGCAGGGAATGTCTTCAGGTTAAGCCTTCCTCTTACTACTATTTCAAGCACTAATGGCTAGTTCTTTCCAGTGTGTTCTTACAGACACGGGGTTACCATGTTTTCTTTCTCGTGAGTACTCCATCTTTGCACTGACCCTTGGTGCTTCAAGTCTTTTGACAAGTACAATCAGACATAAAAAGAAACATCCAGAAGCAGACTGAGCAGTCAATTATTTGCATTATGATGTTAGGGGGAAAAAAATCACTACTAATAGATAATTTTTATAAATCATTTAGCTTTTACCAAATGACCAAAGGTCATTTCCTAGTAGAAAAGTTCTGATTCCAAACACTTCACTAAACCTGTAGCTACTTTGAGTAGCTCTGGGGTAAAGTAAATTCTGGGTGATTGGTCTGGAGATAGGGCACATAATTATGTCCATTCATGGAACCAAGTAATGCTTCCCATCTTCCCACCCCTGTCCCAATCAACCATTTTGAAAATGTGATTATGGTCCCCAAAGTCTTGGGACATGGTTGCCATATGGCTTATGAAAAAAACAGAAGTATACAACCTCCTTATATTGCCCCACTCAGAAAAGTTCTTGTAGAGCAGAGTTCAGATCCTAGAGGGCTTGCAAACTGGACTAAGGAGCAAGAGGACTTCATCCTGAAAGCAATGGGAAGTTATTTTAGAAAATAAAAAGCTTGAGTCATATTTGGCTTTTAGAAAGATTGGTCTGCCTGCAATGTAAAGCATGATTTGGAGGGAAATCAGACCCATTAGGGGTTTGTGCAATAGTTTCAGGGAAAAAAATATGATATTTTGGTAGTAGCAATAGGGACAACTTCAAGAGTAATTCAGAGGACTTGGCTATTGATTGGATGCAGGTAGCAAAGGTCAGGGAGGAATCAACAATGACACCCAGATTTTGGTTTGAATGATTAGATGACGGGTGGGGCCCTCCACTAGGAGGGGAGCCCAGAAAGAGAAGGATGCTAAAAATAGTGAGTTTGGTTCCTGCCTGGCTCTGTGGGAACCTTCCTGACCCTGTGCTGCTGCTCATGGGAGTCTCTAAACAACACTGCCCTACCCTTATGTTCACGCCTCAAATCTCAACCATAAAAGAGCTTGGCAACCATACAAGGGCTTGTTAAGGACTTCAAAGCAACAGAGGAAAAAAATTTATTAAGTAATATTAGATAAACTAATAAAAATGCAAATTAAAATGAAGCAAAGTTCTTCCCCTATTAAATTGGCAAAAAAAAAAAAAAATTTTTTTTTAATTAGAATACCTAAAACTGCCAAGGGTGCGAGGAAGCTGGCACTCTCACACGTTGCTGGTGGCAATGTAAATTGGTATAAACTTTTTGGAAGAAGTTTGGCAAGATGTATTGAGGATCATAAAAAAGTTTGTATCCTGTGACCCTGTAATTCCACTTCTGGAAATCTGTCCTAAGGAAATAACTCAAAATGTGGGGAAAAGCACTTCATACACAAAGATGTTTATCACTGCAGAAACTGGAAACAACTGATGTCCAAAAATAAGATATTGGTTAAATAAATCATGATAAATTTATTTTCTGGCCCCTTGTGCATAATGAAAACTATGGCTAAGAAAACTGTTCTGTAAAGAAAAAAGAATGTTTGTGCTATCATGTTTTATATATATATATACATACACACACACAATATATATATCTACTGCTATTCCAATTATATAAATAATTTCAGTAAGAAAAAGACAAGAAGAGCCAGGCATGGTGGCTCATGCTTATAATCCCAGTGACTGGAGAGATTGAGGCGGATTGCAAACTCAAGGCCAGCCTCAGCAACTTAGCAAGACCCTGTCTCAAAAAATAAAAATGACTGGGAATGTAGCTCAGTGGTAAAGTACCCCTGGGCTCAATCCCTAGTACCAAAAACAAAAATGAAAGAAGGAAATTAGGATAGTTATCCAGTTAGGGTAGTAGGTCCACAGCTAACTTCAAAATTTCTTCCAATGTGCTGGGCACAGTGGCAAGCACAGAGCTTCCCAGTGATTCCAGAGGCAGGAGAACTACAAGTTCCAGGCCAGTTCATCTCAAATAAAAAGGACCGGGGATATAGTTTGATGGTAAAGCACTCCTAGGTTCAATCTCCAGCTTCCCACCCCCTCAAAATTTCCTGAATGAATTTCCCCAAGGTTATTTTAAATGGCTAACATGTTTATGCAATAGAAACCCTAACATATTATGAAGAAGAATGTTAAATGAAAACAGTAAAATCATTTTACCTGTGTCCATTACAAATATGTTTGTTTATTCATGGACCAAGAGTGAAAAAGACCATAGGTAAAAGGAAACAATTGATTTATCTGGGTGAAGGATTTTCAAAATTCTTCACTGTAATTTCCATATTATTTGTGAAATTATATTCCTCTCAAGCCATTTACCCAATTTTCAAAAGTGCTCACATAACTTCCTCGTTTCTTAAGGCTTTCCTCATCTTTGGACAAAATGTGATTGGTTCTTTGAACCACTGTGGTATCTGATTTTGGTCCTCATATGCTTGTGACCTAAAGGTTCTCAGCCTTTAGTGTGCATCAGGACATGTGGAGGCGATGGCAGTACCTCATCCCCTGAGTTTCTGATTCAGGAAGTTTGGGGTGGGATCCAAGAATTTGCATTTCTAACAATTTCCCAAGTGATGCAGATGCTGCTAACCTGGGGACCATACTCTGAAAACCCTTGTAGTCTCAGGTACTGATGCAGTAGAACACTCGCCCCCAGGGGTAATGTCTATTCTTCCATCAACACTTGCCCATGGCTACTTAATCCAAGAGTAGAGATAATTAACTCAAAGGGTACCATTCAGAAACCAGCATGCCCATTGGCACATAATCGGTGCAAAGAGCAGGCAAGCTGTTCATGCCAGACCAATCAGACCACTTCCCCATGATTTTTCAGCATTAAGATGCATGTGTGGAGCCTGCCACTGAGGAGCCCTCCTGCAGTGAATGAAGCCAGAAAGTGCATATGCAATGCAGAATCTAAAGGTGTGGGTTTGACCCCGTACCAATTTCTTTCAGATGAAAGTAGGAGACATTGAACTCAAACCATAAACAAAATGAAAAAAAAATTTTTTAATTAAATGTTTCCCATAATCTCAGGCAAGGTGGTCTCCTGGGCTGACTGACACAGCTGCTAAATAGTCTCACCAAAGGCCTATGTTCTCTCTACTGGTTGGACATTGCTATTGACTCAAGTCTTTTCACTGGAATAGAACATTAAAGGATGCACAAGAGTTAGGCAAAGGCACTGAGTGTAATCAACACAGCCTCAAGCTATGTTATGAGTCATTCACAGATTCCACGGGATTCAGGAGCTGTCCTGGGAAATCTGCTGTTCCACTCTTCACTCAATCCTGTGACCCCTACCCCAGTGTCTTTCCTCCCTGACCCCTTCACTTGCTTTGGGTTACTGTAGATTGCATTTAGAACCCTATTACCTTAGTCTACCTTGGAGTATCTAATTTTGGGGGGTGAAGTTTCCATTCACCCTTCAGGTAACCACAACCCCCTTTTTCTTCAGCTTGTGGGTCCACCTGGGTCCTACCTTTGATTCAAAGATGGAGCTTGTAGTTAGGATCAACATTTATCTGTGCATTCTCTCCTCCTGTGCATCACAGCAATGATTAGCTGAGAAATACAGCCAGTGATGCATTGTGAGGCTTTTGCCAATGATCCTGGGAGAAAAAAACTATTCTCCATTTCCCATTAGTCATCAACCCAATAGGTAGTCCAGTAGATCTGGGAACCATCTTACAACCACAAGGGCAAAGTCTACCTGAACATGGAATCAACCCAAAGAGGGCTCCTGGCCCCTCTTGTGCCTATTCACTTACCTTGCTTAAGTCATCAAACAAAAGGGCAATAACTATTAGGTCCTATCGCTCAACTCTCCTGCTGCAATTACGCAGGAGGGTTTTTTTTTTTTTTTTTTTTTTTCTTTTTAACTTCTGGTGGTGCTGGGGATTTGAACCCAGGGCCTTGTACTTATGAGGCAAGCACTCTACCAGCTGAGCTATATCCCCAACCCTGCAGGGTGGTTTTTGAGAGAAGAGACTGGGTCTTATCTTCAGTTTTGTCCCCAGTGGTCATACCACTGGCACATACATGGCACATTGTAGGTACTAAAGTGGTTTCTTGGATGGACTTGAGGCTGCCGCCACTAGACATTTCTAATTAGATCCCAGAGCTCTGCGTAGCTAAAAGAGGCTTTGTCCCTTCTCTGGGCAGTGACTGAAACAAGGTCAAAATCTTTCCTGGGTCATCAGCAGAGATGAATAGGTTTGGGTCATGAGGGAAGCTGCAGTGTGGGTCAAGACTAAATGCTAGCTGGGCTCAGTGGTTCATACCTGCAATCCCAGCAACTTGGGAGGCTGAGGCAGGAGGATTTCAAGTTCAAAGCCAACTTCAGCAAAAACGAGACCCTAAGCACCCAGCTTGACCCTGTCACTAAATAAAATACAAAATAGGGTTGGGGATGCAACTCAGTGGTCGAGTGCCCCTGAGTTTGATTCCTGGTACAAAAAAAAAAAAAGACTAAATGCTAACTTTCAGTTTCCAGTTAGAAGTATAGAGGCCAGGTTTACTCATCTCAGTGTTCACCCTCACCCAAACTAGGCCTTGAAATGCAGGTGTTTCCTCAGGAGCTGTTTATTTTGTAACTAAGCAGAAGCCCTTCTTAGATATTTTGTGGAGGAGCCCAATAGCAAGCCTGAGGTCAAGGGTCCAGGACTGCCATGCCCTTGTTTACCAGAGCCTTCAGCATCCTCACATTCCAACAGACACTCATTTCTGGCAGAACCTGGGGCTAAGAGCAGAGAGAATTATTGGATCAACTTGAACTCCTTTGGAGGCTAGTGGACAATTTCACAGTCCTCTCCTTTGGGCTCTGACTTGAGGCTCCTCCAGCCTGTTTGCAGGGCCTAAGGCCTCTCAATTCCCAACACATTTCTCGGCCAACAGAAATGCTCGAGGCAGAGAACTTCGCTTCTAAGAACAGGCTATCCAGCATGGGAGTGCCCAGGCTACTCCTTCAGGGGAGGAATGTGTACTTGATTGTGTTTCCAAAGAGAGAAACCTGCTTTGTCCTTCAACAGCTTCTCAGCTTTGTGAGTCCCCAGTTGCTTTAATTCCTACCTCTGCCACTAGGAGGTGAGTCAGCTTGATCATACCGTGTGGGGACAGAGAAGATAGAAAAGAAGTGAATGACCTGCTGGTGTTTTGCTAGTTAATATTAGAGCTGACCAAGCCCCTGACCCCTGTCTGTAGCAGGGAGACTAACCCAGGTCTTCAGACGCCACTGGTAATAGATCATCAGAATCTGCCCAGAATATAAGTCTAACCACGTCATTCCAAATTACTCTCTGGGGACATTTAGAACCTCCAAGACCTGGCCCCTTGCCTCTCTCCAGTCCCATCTCTCCCATGACCCATCTCTTAGCTTTACTTCAGTGATAACCTCCTTGAAGTTGATCACTCAAAGCAAGGTGCCTACTTTTCCTGTCTTTCCTCCCTCTGCCCAGACTATTCTTCAGCCTGTATCGTATTCCTCATGTTCAAAGCCCAGTTCCTATGCCATCATCTTCTCTATTGATATCTCTTTCTTCCCCATCTCGCCAATGACCTTTCAGTCCAGAATGCCTGTGGTAGCTTGAGTCTGTCTGGTTATCCTTGCTGCCTTTGCCTAATTCCTATGCATCTTTTAATGTTCGATTCAGTTATCACTTCTTGCAAGAAGCCTACCCTGATGCTCCTGGGTTTGGCTGAGAACCCCATTAAGCTTCATTTCTTGTATGTGTCCCTCCCTCTCTAAACTGCCGGAATGTACACAGGAGGGACAGAGCTGGCATTGTGGTTGACATCCCCAGATTGCAACACAGGGTCTGCCATGCACTGGGGATAAATGTTGTGAGTTTAATTGGGCTGAAGTGCCTGCCAATTGGGACACCTTCTCAGAGACAGACACATTCACAGGGAGCAGTTACCCATGACAAACAAGGGGGTATTTACACAGTGTCCATTACCCAGTATGCTGCATTTTTCTGAAATTAGAGAAGGCAGAATCAGTGAGCCTGACACAGCAAAAAACTCAGTCTATGGCACTGGCTCCTCCCTGGCATCATGAGCATTTGTCCCATCAGCTTGCAAAAATTCAAATAAAGCAAGATGTGCTAAAATGGGGCACTCCATTTGGAGTACACGGTGCATGATTATAAATAAGGCACAGCCCTGTCCCAAAGATCGCCTAGTGGCACACACAAAGGACAGCAGTACCCAAGCCTCATGGAGTAGAAAGGAGGAGGCATTAGCTTTGCTGGAGGAACAGAACAAGCTTCACAGAAAGAGTAATACTTGAACAGGGTCCTCAAAAATGACCAGGGAACTGCCAGGGAGAGATGGGAATGAGGGGAAAGAGACCGAGGCAGAAGAACCAGCCTGGGGAAAGACTGGTAGGCTGGAATGGACATGGCATGTCTGGAGAGCATGTTTCTAGCTGGTTGGCATTAAAGGCTTCATGGGAGATAGATAAAGGATGAGATGAGGACAGAAGGATCACGTGACTTGTTGGGGGCTTAAGCACTCTACTGAAAGGCGAGGTTTTTATTAAATAAGCACCAGAGAGCCTTGAATGTTTTTAAGCACAGAAATAAAAACTGGCAGCAGTGTTTAGGGTAGACAAGAGGGGCAAGAGGGTGCATCAGAAAGTATCGCTGTGGTTGGCAAAGATGAGAGCCAGGACAGGGTGCTGTGCTGGGGAAGGAGAGGAAGGGGTGGCTTGAGAGACGCTGCGGGGGTGGAAGCACAAGGAGCCAAGCCTGTTCAGCGTCCTGAATCCTTCCAAATCCTTTTTACACATTACCCACATGGCCCCCCGCTCCCCAGCTCCCCAGCAGATCCTTCTTCCCTCCTTGGCTGTTAAATTCTAAGGCAAGGGGAGTCCAAATGCTGACTACATCTTCCTTGGCCCATCTCAGCTTTTGGCAAATACATTGGTACCGTTCCCCAGAAAGCTTTTCTTGAACTTCATAAAGTTAGCAAAGAAGAGAAGTGTTAACAGTATGATCTGTTGAGTCCCGAATTCTAATCCGAGCCCTAACACTAACCCAGCTTTTTCACTCCCTGAAGCACTGCCAAAATCAAAAGAGAAGGTCTGTGCCAGACACAAGTCATTTTAGCTGAACAAGCACTCTGAGGGTCAGAGAGGGCTGCTAAGCTCGCAAAATGTTCTGCCACTTCACAACTGGCTTGGGCAGCTGGTGGAGGTGCGTGTGGACAACACAGAGGAGCATGCAGATGCTTTTCTTTGGTAAACAAATGCTGCAGTGTTAATACTGAATGAACTCAGAAGCTCCAAGAAGACAGGAGCCATTCATGCACTAAAAAAAATGGAAGAAGAGGGAAGGCATTTCTTCCCCTCCCCCAGGAGAAGCAAAACCGATGTATCCACAGCAGCTAGAGAAAAACCAAGGGTTGCGGGGACATGCAATACACATTCTAGAATGTCTGGTCTGTGTCTAATTCTTTAAAAGTATCTCATTTAATCCCCACAACTGCCTTATACATAGAGCAGATGGTATTGTGCTCATTTCTCAGATGAGAAAGCTGAGGTTTAGAAAGATAGGCAACTACTCAAGAAATGTGTGAGTCAACTTTGCTATAGTGAAATGTGGACTTTATAGAAGTGTTCTTACTTTGAGAAACAAGAGGGGAAAATGATATCAATTATTTTGCATCTGTACAGGACTCCAGAGTTTGCAAAACACATCAGTTGGATTGTTTTCACGTGATACTCACAATGGCTTTCTGAGGGGGATAGTAATGCTCCTATTGTAGACACTGGGAAACTGAGAGGCAGGAAGAACAGATTTGACAGCGGCAAACTAGGACTTGAACACAGAACTGAGTTCTGACCCAGTTTGTTTGTTTTTTTCCATAGAGGGAGGCCCTGTAAAAGACATGGAGCTTGATAAGAAAGAGAAGCTGATTAGAGATCCAAGATGGTGAATTAGAGGGAGGCTGCATTCCTTGTCGCTCCATAACTCCGGTTTCAAGCAGAGGATATCTGTTTCTTGGTGAGGCAGTTTTTGCTGCTTATCAATCCCCTGCTGTTTACCCCATTTGTCTGCAGTGATCACCTGCAGTCTTCCAGCATATCGACGCCTTTTTTGAGTGCAGATTGCTCACTGTCAGGCGCCTATCATCCGCCATTTGCCTGCCTCTTGCCTGTCCATCGCCTGCCTTACACCTATCCATTACCCAACACACAATCATCCAACAACAGTCAGCAAACTGATCGCCGACCGCCAGTGGAGCACCAGCTGCCCGCTGTTGCCTGGAAGTTCACTGTTACAGTACCTGCAGGTTTGATTACACGTGGCTGCCACCATTTTGAGACAACAGCCAGGCTCCATAGGACCCCTAGCCAGACTGACTGAGCCCCGTCTCCAGGATCCCTCAGCCCAACCGATCACTCCCTGCCTCTAGGGCCCTCACATCGACTGACTGCTCCCTGCTGCCAGGACCTCTAGACCAACTGACTGCGCCCTATCACCAGGACCCCAGACCAACTGATTGCACCCAGCCTCCAGGATCTCACAACCACACCGAACACACCCAACCTCCAGGACCCCTGCCTGACCAACCGCATCCCGCCTCCAGGACCTCCAACTGACCATGTCCACACCCTGAGCTGCAGCTCCCCATTGCCAACACATTTTGAAGCCAGAGTGTCCATCTTGGATAATCCTGGAAGCCATAGCTCCGATCTTTAGGTGGGGCAAATCCCATCCTGAGATGCCTGCTGGTGGCTGAAGCTCATTGTGAGGTACCACTCATGCATCAGGCTACTGGGAGGTTTCATTACTATATGACTGTTACACTGTAGATTTTCTTTTTTCTCCTTATTGAAAAAATTTAAGTTTTTATTTCTTTACTTTTCTTGCTCTCTTTTCCTTTTGTTTACCTGTTCCCTCAGAGTCTCTTTCTCCCTTTTTTACATGCTAACATCCAATTTCTTTTGATTACACTCTCACCCTTTCTATTATCTAGAACTTCTGTATATTCTTTTCTTCTCCTATTAACAGCCACATTCTACACCCCTCTGCATCTCTTTGTCCTCCATTAGAAACTGCAGATCTTATTGCAAATCTCTTTGTTTTACTGAAGATAATACTTGAACTCATTCTGTTTATTATGACAATTTTGTTATTGTCCTCATAGGGGCTATTTGGTCTAGGATTGCATAGTGTCTGAATTGGGCACTGCTAATATTGATCTCCCCTTAAAGAAAGGGTTTTGGAAACCTATAGGGACACTATAAGCCTATAGGAGGAAATCTTCAATACCCCAGGTCTGCACTGCTAGAGGGGAAGGTACATGAACAACATGAAAAAACAAGGGAAGAAAATGATCCAAACAAATCTAGATTCTATATTAGTAGAATCGAATGACAGTATGTTAGAAGAAATGTCAGACAAGGTCTTCAGATTCTACATGATTAAGATGATTCATGAAGCAAAAGATGAGATAAGAGAGCAAATGCAAGCAATGAATGATAATACCAATAAGCTGAAAGAGCACCTGCAGGAAGCAAAAGATCATTTCAAAAAAGAGATAGAGATTCTCAAAAAAAAACCCAAACGGAAATCCTTGAAATGAAGGAAACAATAAACCAAATAAAAAACTCAATGGAAAGCATCACCAAAAGACTAGACCACTTGGAAGACAGAACCTCAGACAAGGAAGACAAAATATTTAATCTTGAAAATAAAGTCACCCAAACCAAGAAGATGGTAAGAAATCATGAACAGAATCTCCAAGAACTATGGGACATCATGAAAAGACCAAATTTAAGAATTATTGGGATTGAGGAAGGCACAGAGATACAAACCAAAGGAATGAACAACTTATTCAATGAAATAATATCAGAAAATTTCTCAAACCTGAAGAATGAAATGGAAAATCAAATACAAGAGGCTTACAGACACCAAATGCACAAAATCACAACAGATCCACACCAAGGCACATTATAATGAAAATTCCTAAAATTCAAAATAAAGATAGGATTTTGAAGGCCACGAGAGAAAAGAATCAGATTACATATAGGGGAAGACCAATATGGATAGCAGCTGACTACTCAACCCAGACTCTAAAACATAGGAGGGCCTGGAACAACATATTTCAAGCTCTGAAAGAACATGGTTGCCAACCAAGAATCCTATACCCAGCAAAACTAACCTTCCAATTTGAAGATGAAATAAAATCCTTCCATGATACACAAAAGTTAAAAGAATTCAAAATAGAAAACCTGCGCTACAGAATGTTCTCAACAAAATATTCCATGAGGAGGAAATGAAAAACAACAATGGAGGTGTCAGCAAAGGGAGGAACTACCTTAGAGAAAAACCACTCAAAGGAGAAACCAAGCCAACTTAAAAACCAAAAATAAGCCAAATGACTGGGAATACAAATCATATCTCAATAATAACCCTGAACGTTAATGGCCTAAACTCATCAATCAAAAGACATAGACTGGCAGAATGGATTAAAAAGAAAGACCCGACAATATGCTGCCTGCAAGAGACTCATCTCATAGAAAAAGACATCCACAGACTAAAGGTGAAAGGATGGGAAAAAACCTACCACACACATGGACTCATTAAAAAAGCGGGGTTTCCATCCTTATATCAGATAAAGTGGACTTCAAGCCAAAGTTACTCAGAAGGGACAAAGAAGGACATTTCATACTGCTTAAGGGAACCATAAATCAGGAAGACATAATGATAGTAAATATTTATGCCCCAAACAATGGTGCATCCCTGTACATCAAACAAATCCTTCTCAATTTCAGACCACAACACAATAATTCTGACTTTAATGCACCGCTGTCACCACTAGATAAATCTTCCAAACAAAAACCAACCAAAGAAACCATAGAACTCAAAAACACAATCAATAACCTAGACTTCATAGACATATATAGAATATTCCATCCATCAATAAGTGGATTACTTTCTTCTCAGCAGCACATGGAACCTTCTTGAAAATAGACCATATGTTATGCCACAAAGCAGCCCTTAGGAAATGCAAAAAAATAGAGATACTGCCTTGTGTTCTATCAGATCATAATGGACTGAGAGTAGAAATCAATGACAAAACAAAAAACAGAAATTACTCCAACACCTGGAGACTAAATAATATGCTATTGAATGAAACATGGATAACAGAAAACATCAGGGAGGAGATAAAAAAATTCTTAGAGGTCAATGAGAATGATGATACAACATATCAAAATCTCTGGGACACTATGAAAGCAGTACTAAGAGAAAAATTCATTGCATGGAGCGCATTCCAGAAAAGAATGAAAAGTCAACAACTAAATGACCTAACATTACAGCTCAAAGCCCTAGAAAAAGAAGAACAGAATAACAGCAAAAGTAGTAGAAGGCAAGAAATAATTAAAATCAGAGCTGAAATCAATGAAATTGAAATAAAAGAAACCATTCAAAAAATTGACAAAACAAAAAGTTGGTTCTTTGAAAAAGTAAACAAAATAGACAAACCCTTAGCCACACTAACAAAGAGAAGGAGAGAGAAAACTCAAATTACTAAAATTCGTGATGAAAAAGGAAATATCACAATAGACACCACTGAGATACAGAACATAATGAGAAGCTACTTTGAAAATCTGTATTCCAACAAAATAGAAACTACGGAAGACATTGACAAATTTCTAGAGACATTTGCTCCTCCCAAACTGAACCAGGAGGACATACACAATTTAAACAGATCAACATCAAGCAATGAAATAGAAGAAGTCATTAAAAACCTACCATCCAAGAAAAGTCCAGGACCAGACGGATTCTCAGCCAAGTTCTACAAGACCTTCAAAGAAGAACTCATTCCAATACTTCTCAAAGTATTCCAGGAAATAGAAAAGGAGGGTACCCTACCAAACTCATTCTTATGAAGCTAATATCACCCTCATACCCAAAACAGGAAAAGACACATCAAAGAAAGAAAATTTTAGACCAATATCCTTGATGAATATAGATGCAAAGATCCTTAACAAAATATTGGCAAACCATATCCAAAAACATATTAAGAAAATTGTGTACCACGATCAAGTGGGTTTCATCCGTGGAATGCAAGGATGGTTTAACATCCGTAAACCAATAAACATAATCCATCATATTGATAGACTTAAGGATAAGAATCATATGGTTATTTCAATTGACACAGAAAAAGCGTTCGACAAAATACAACACCCCTTCATGCTCAAAACACTAGAAAAAACAGGGATAGTAGGAACATACCTGAACATTGTAAAGGCTATTTATGCTAAGCTGATGGCCAACATCATTCTTAATGGAGAAAAACTGAAAGCATTCCCTTTAAAATGGGAACAAGACAGGAATGTCCTCTTTCACCACTTCTATTCAACATTGTCCTCGAAACTCTAGCCAGAGCAATTAGGCAGACCAAAGAAATTAAAGGGATATGAATAGGAAAAGAGGAACTTAAGCTGTCACTATTTGCGGATGACATGATTCTATATTTAGAGGATCCAAAAAACTCCTCCAGAAAACTTTTAGACCTCATCAATGAATTCAGCAAAATAGCAGGCTATAAAATCAACATGCATAAATCTAAAGCATTTTTATATGCAAGCAACGAAACAGCTGAAAGGGAAATGAGGAAAACAACTTCATTTGCAATAGCCTCAAAAAAAATAAAATACTTGGGGATCAATCTAACCAAAGAGGTAAAAGATCTCTACAATGAAAACTTCAAAACATTGAAGAAAGAAATTGAAGAAGACCTTAGAGGATGGAAAGATCTCCCATGTTTTGGATAGGCAGAATTAATATTGTCAAAATGGCCATACTACCAAAAGTGCTATACAGATTCAACGCAATTCCAATTAAAATCCCAATGACGTACCTCACAGAAATAGAGCAAGCAATCATGAAATTCATCTGGAAGAATAAGAAACCCAGAATAGCTAAAGCAATCCTTAGCAGGAAGAATGAAACAGGGGGTATCGCAATACCAGAACTTCAACTATACTACGAAACAATAGCAACAGAAACGGCACAGTATTGGCACCAAAATAGACAGGTAGATCAATGGTACAGAATAGAGGACACAAACCCAAATAAATACAATTTTCTCATACTAGACAAAGGGGCAAAAAATATACAATGGAGAAAAGATAGCCTCTTCAACAAATGGTGCTAGGAAAACTGGAAATCCATATGCAACAGAATGAAACTAAACCCCTATCTCTCACCCTGCACAAAACTCAACTCACAATGGATCAAGGACCTTGAAATCAGACCAGAGACCCTGGTCCAAATCTTCAACTTGTTGGCTTAGGATCAGACTTCCTTAACAGGACTCCCATAGCACAAGAAATAAAAGCAAGAATCAATAACTGGGACAGATTCAAACTAAATAGCTTCCTCTCAGCAAAGGAAATTATCAGCAATGTGAGGAGAGAGCCTACAGAGTGGGAGAAAATCTTTGCCACTCATACTTCAGATAGAGCACTAATTTCCAGAATCTATAAAGAACTCAAAAAACTCTACACCAAGAATACAAGTAACCCAATCAACAAATGGGCTAAGGATATGAACAGATGCTTCACAGAAGAAGGTCTACAAGCAATCAACAAACGTGAAAAAATGTTCACCATCTTTAGTAATAAGAGAAATGCAAATCAAAACTACACTAAGATTCCATCTCACCCAATTAGAATGGCGATTATCAAGAATACAAGCAACAATAGGTGTTGGAGAGGATGTGGGGAAAAAGGTACACTCATACATTGCTGGTGGGGCTGCAAATTAGTGCAGCCACTCTGGAAAGCAGTGTGGAGATTCCTTAGAAAACTTGGAATGGACCCACCATTGGACCCAGCTATCCTACTCCTCGGCCTATACCCAAATGACTTAAAATCAGTATACTACAGAGATACAGCCACATCAATGTTCATAGCTGCTCAATTCACAATAGCCAGACTATGGAACCAACCTGGATGTCCTTCATTTGATGAGTGGATAAAGAAACTGTGGTATATATATACAATGGGATATTACTCAGCTATAAAGAATAATAAAATTATGGCATTTGCAGGCAAATGGATGAAATTGGAGAATATCAAGCTAAGTGAGATAAGCCAATCTCAAAATAACAAAGGACGAATGATCTCGCTGATAAGCGGATGATGACACATAATGGAGGGTGGGAGGGGGGTAAGAATGGAGGAAGGAGGGACTGTATAGAGGGAAAAGAGGGGTGGGAGGGGTGAGGTGGAAGGAAAAAATAACAGAATGAATCAAACATCATTACCCTATGTAATGTATGATTACGCAAATGTTATGCTGTTACTCCATGTACAAACAGAAACAACATGTATCCCATTTGTTTACAATAAAAATAATTAAAATTAAAAAAAAAGAAGAGAAGCCTTTTTCCAGATATCCTCTGTGTGTGTGTGTGTGTGTGTGTGTGTGTGTGTGTGTGTGTGTTGCTGAGGATGGAACCCAGGGCCTGACCTGTGCTAGGTGAGCACTCTACCACAGAGCCACATCCCCACCCCCCCATGTCCTCTTGCTCTGCACCTCCTCATCATGCCCTTCCCTGTTCTTCCCTTCCTTTCAGTGCCCCCATTTTTTCCCCTGCTTCATGAAGGAAGACATAAAATACAAGCACGTTCAGGGACTATAGACCAGGTGTCTTGAGAGCAGAAAGGTGGCTTTTAGCTCTTGCTCCCCCTTCTATCTTATTTATTTATTTTACTTTTTTAGATGTTGATTGACCTTTATTTTATTCATTTATCTATATGTGGTGCTAAGAATGAAACCCAGTGCCTCACACACACTGGGCAAGTGCTCTACCACTGAGCCACAACCCCAGCCCCCACTGCCCCCCTCTTCCTTCTTTCTCAATCCACACTTTATCCAGACATGTCAATGGAAGAACTGAAATAAAGAGGAAAGCCACTTTATATCAGAACACCAGTTTAGCTTAAAGCAAAGCCCAGAAATAAGAGCAAGCCATTTCACTGTTTAATTGTTTTGGTTTCTTGAAACATTTATTGCAACTGTAGCTATTGAGAACCCATAACTCCCCCCCCCCCCCCGGGATTGTACCAGGGATGCTCACTCACTGAGCCACATTCCTATCCCCAGCTCCCGCTTTTTTTTTTTTTTTTTTTTTTTTAATTTTGAGACAGGGGCTTGCTAAGTTGCTTAGGGCCTCACTAAATTGCTGAGGCTGGCTTTGAACTTCCGATCTTCCTGTCCCAGGCTTCCCAGTCACTGGGATTACGGGCATGCACCACTGCACCAGACTAACTTCTCATTTCTGCATTTCTACAGGAAGAGCACCCTTGCCTGGGTTCTCAGGAGAAAGCAAACACAGCACTTGTACACTTCTGCCTCCCCCTGGCAGGTGGAAGAGCAGGGAAAGAAAGTCAAGGCCCTTGCACACTATGGAAGAAATGGGAAGGAAATCAGTTTCAGAGCCAAATAATCTTAGGTGTGCTCTGCAACTAACAGGCAACTCATCACCTTTCTGAGCCCGCTCCCTGCCTGATCAGACACGGCTGATAACCACTCCTGCCTCAGGAGGTGGTCGTGGTGATAAGGGGGCCAAGTTGTGTGCACAATGTAGGGGTGCCTCACTTAACACCTCTCAGGAGTCTTTGCTGGTTCCTGAGCCTCCCAGACCTCTGCCATCTACAGGCATCTAGGGGCACCTCAAGGGAAAGATCAGCTAGGCACTTGCCTCCAAAGAGGATTTCATCCTAATGGCTTCAGAGATGGTGCTTTATCACACGTTTTTTCAGGTTTCTGTCTCATTTGATGAAAATGTAAAGAAACTGCACATATTTGGGGTGCCCAGAGCGGCGGGGCTCCCTAGGCCAATCATGCCCAATGGGCACAAGTTTGACCCATTTATAAGCACAATGTCTATTTCTTGTAAAAGGGGGTCCTAGAAAGACTGAACTGTCTACCGCATCAAGTGGGACACTTGCTTGAATCGGATCCAAGCCTGTTAGAGTCCTGGCCAGTCCAAAGCACCCCGGCCACTCTGGGAGAGAGCAGGAGGAAGTGATGGCTCTATTTTCATGTCAAATCCCCATTTGGCCTCGGAAATGTTAAAAATAAACTTTCACCTGCATCTGATTTTCCTTGTTAATGCAGCTATTGTCTGTTTGAACAAAGAGGTAGCAAGGGCCTCTTTCTGAGCAGTTCACAGAGTTCAAGCCACAGCCCAAAATTGGAGGGACACAGATGTTAATGAACAAGAGGACCAGCAAGAGTGCACTGGGAAGGGAAAGCTCACCCAGGACTTCAGGCTCCTGATGGCAGACTGCGGGATGCTGACCCGATTCATTTCTGCCAGCAGCCACACCTGGCTTTCAGGGAAGGACCTGAGCGTTGCCTGTGGATTTCCCCCTAAGCAACTTGATATCAGAGGGAGACTTTTCATAATTCAGTGCCTCACGCCATGACTCCAACTCTTGCCCACCCACTTTGCTTACACTTTGGAGACTCCCACAAATGGGGCGTGGTCTATGATAAGAAAAGAATCACAAAATAAGCTCTATAGGATGTACTGGTTACTTTGGATTCAGTATGTTATTATAGAGAGGGCTTGGGATGGGAGCTGGATGAACTTGGAGTTACTTTCATTATTTTCACTTGCAAAACCTTGAGCAAATGACTTGCTCTGTCTGGCCTCAGTTTGTTTCTTTCTAATAGGCATAAAATACTGTGTTGGTGAAGGCAATGCTAACTGCTATAATAAACACACACAAACTGTAAATTGCCTCTAACACTATGGAAATTTATTTCTGGGTTGCATAAAGTCTAGAACAGATGTTCCTTGTCTGCGGGCCACTCTCCTCCAAGACAGAATTTAGGTGGCTGGGCTTTCCTAAACACTCTTTCCTAAATGTGGCTTTCAAGGTCATCTGGCTTGTGCACATGGATCACATGTGCAGGGGGATGACGATGGAGGATTTCAGCAAGGAGAAGAGCTGTAAGGCAGCCCTAGAAGTGTCACACATCACTTCCACTCCCACGCTAGTGTCTGTAACTCAGTCACATGGCTGCAATTAATTGCAAGAAAACACTGGAAAAGGGGGCCCAGCTGCATGCCAAGGAAGTCGAGGAGAGCAGGTTGGGTAAACATCTCGCTAGTCCTTCCACACACAGCAGCATTGCAGGGGGATAGCATCCTTCTACACCCCTACTGCTTCACAAAGCCCCTCCCCTGCCACAAATCCAAAGGCTTGGGCTGGAGTTGTGGCTCAGTGGTAGAGCACTTGCCTAGCATGTGTGAGGCACTTCAGCACCACGTATGAATAAATGAATAAAATAAGGGTCTATCAACATCTTTAAAAAATTAAAAAAAAAAAAAAATCAGAAGGCTCAGGTGCTAAATCTAAGACCAAGAAACCACTAGTTTAGGAACTGCTGGGACAAAGTTGGTTGTCACTGTTTCTATTAAAATTTATTGTTCAAGCCAGGCATAGTGCCTCACACCTGTAATCCTAGCAGCACAGCAGACTGATGCAGGAGGATCACAAGTTCAAAGCCAGCCTCAGCAAAAGTGAGGCACTAAGCAACTAACTCAATGAGACCCTGTCTTTAAATAAAATACAAAATAGGACTGGGGATTTGACTCAGTGACCGAATGCCCCTGAATTCAATCCCCAGTACCCTCCCCGCCAAAAAATTATCGGTCATGCCTCCCACAGGTGTGTCACCTAGATCCCAGTTGGCATAATCCCTGCCACTCCATGCTGTCTGTTATCTGGCCTGCTCCTTCATTTACCAGCCTGGCTCTTGGAACCATTTGGGTTTGATACTTGCAAGGCCTCCTGGAGGCTCTCTAGATTTCCATGTTGGGCTTCCACACTCAAACCTGTGACCTCTCTTGCCCACTGACCAGCCATTTGACCTTCATGGCTTTGCCTGTACCCTGAGGCCAGCCTCTGCTCTGCTTTCTCTTTCTAGACATGTACATGAACTTTTGCTATTTGTTTGTAGTGGATTTTTCTGCGTGTGTTCTTGTTGTTTTTGGTGCCAGGGATTGAACCCAGGGATGCTTAACCACTGAACCACATCCCCAGCCCTTTTATGTTTTATTTTGAGGCAGGGTCTGGCTCGAAGTTGCTGAGACTGCCTTTGAACTTGGGATATTCATGCCTCAGCCTCCCAAGATGCTGGGATTACACATGTTCACCACCACACCTGGTTGGTTTTTGGTTTTTAACACAAGGTCTTGTTACATTGCCAGGTTGCTCTCAACTTCTAGGTTCAAGCCATTCTCCCACCTCAGCTTCCAAGTAGCTGGGACTACATACATGTCCATGCCACTTCCTGGCTCACATACAGGAATTCTGTGATACTTCTTTCCCCTAATACTTACCCCAGCACTGGTTTCATTTTTCTCCTGTGTGTGCATGTGGGAAACAGGGTTAGCAAGCAACATCCTATGGAAAGTTGTAGCTCACAGCCTATAAGTACATGTGGCTTTGCCAGTTTTTGGAGGGTTGACTTTTATGTAGTATTGCAGGTAACTATTTATACATTGTTCCTGAGAAACATAATTATATTTGCATAAGAAGAATTAGGACAATGATAATATGTTATAATTTTAAAATGACTCTTTTCTTTACATAAAAGTTCAAAATAAAAATATTGTATTTTTATTAAGAAAAATAGGCAGCTGGGTCCAGGGGCACATGCCTGTAAATCCAGCTGTTTGGGAGGCTGAGACAAGAGGGTTGCAAGTTCAAGACCAGTCCAAGCAACTTTGGAAGGCCCTGTCTCACAGTGAAAACTAGTAAGGACTAGATGCAGGTCAGTGGTAAAGCGTCACTGGGTAAAGACGCTTTAACCACTGAGCTCAATTCCCAGTATAAAAAACAAAAAACAAAAACTGAGGCAAGGAGAAATTATATAAGAAAATAGAAAATAACCACCATTCCACTTTAAATGAAAATTATATTAACATTTTGGGATATTCCTCTCAATATCGTGCCATGTATGTGTATAGTTTACATAACTGAGATTAGAGTATACAATGCCATTTTTTATTTATTTATTTATTTATTAGGTGCTAGAGATCAAATCCAGGACAACACTGAGGCTACACTCCAGCCTAAAATGTTATTTACACCCAGAATTTCTCACTTATAATCAATTAAAAATTTTCAGTAAAATCCTTCACTAATGCTAATTCTAAATTACACAAATTTTAAAACTTAAATAAATTGTCCATTCCTCCAATGCTGAGCATTTTGCTTACTTCCATTTATGTTGTGGTCATCGTTCTCATACACAACACTTCCAATCTAAATCCTTGGAAGTTCACTTTTATCTCCATTTACGCTGTTTACTTAAGACAGTTTCTTGGGAGTAGTGCCAAGGAAAAGGTACACACTATTTTCCCCCCCAGTGCTGGGGTTTGAACCCAGGGCCTTGTGATTGATTGATAGGTACTTGGTCTACCACTGAGCCACATCCTCAGCAATGATAAGGATAATTTTAATCCTCTTGCAACACTCAGCCGGGTAGTTCTTCAGTCATGGTGTAAGACTCCAGAGTGTTTTAAAGCTTATGTTTTTGCCTTCCCATTCGCCTCCTTGAGGGGTCTAAGACTTGCCTTGCCAGAGCTGGCCAGTGGGCACTGTTTGAGGGCTGCCCTTTTCCTAACAGCATCCCAGACTCCCTTGGGTAGTGTGTCTCTGTCCCTGGCATAGTTTCATGGGACCTCAAAGTTACAAGGGTCCCTGAGACAGGATAGAGGATGACGGGAGCACGGCAGGTAGAGACGGCACCTGCAGGAAGAAGCTGGGACCCCAGCTCCCAGGTAGACAGCAGGCCCTGTGGCAAGGCATTCCTGGGGCAAGGCCTGAGGGCCCTCCACCTAGTCAGCTCACCCTGGCCAGAGGGCTCTCTTTGAAGGTGTGGAGGTAGTCTGGATGAAGACCCTGGATAACACCCTGGCTCTTTCTTTCCTTTCTGTAATCCCAAATCAGGCACAGGGAAGGCACTTGATGCCAGCACCAGGCCCAGAGAAGGTGCCCAGCGCATGTCTGTTGAAATGACCATGGAAGGTGACTGACAGTCTGAAAGCCAGAGACCAAAGGGTTGCAGTATGCACCACATAACTATCTCCTTTGGCTCTGTCCCCAAAAAAGCCCCAAGACAAACACCTGGGATGAGTTTGGGGCCACCCTTTCTCATGCTAGGCTTGTCCTGCCATCTAGTGGTGGGCAGAAGAAGATGGAAGGGACAACAGCCTGGGCAGTGGAGGGCTGTCAGGGGAACCAAGACTCAACACAGGGCCCAGTGGGCACCTCAGAACTTGGGGGCCACAAGAGAGGCCAGGGCAGGAACTACTCTCAAGAATAAGGAACAGCTGTTTCATGAGCACTCTGTCCGTGTGAAGGACTGTGCAAAGTGCTTTCCAACCTGATTCTTCCCAGCAGTCCTGGGGCGGGGTGGGGAACTAAAGCCCAGGAGTCGAGTAACCTGGTCAAGTTCCACTAGTCCGAGGCAGAGCCAGTGAAATCCAGCATTATTGGACTTCATAGCTGGGCTTTCTAGGGACAGTTCTGGAATTATGAAGAGAAATCTCCTTGCATGTCCCTTTCACCCCACCCCCACCCTAAGCCCCACCCACTCCCAAATCACACCAAGCTGTGCTCCTCCTTGGCCTGGAATTATTGCAGTGGGGTTAAGGCAGTGGTGGTGGAATCTCTTGTCCACTATCAACAAATATTAAACTCTTTTGGACTAACTTCTGAAGTTCCTTTTAACCTCTTGGTTGTGTGAGATCGAGGTCTCTAAAATGCACTGACTCATTTCAAACCAGCCACTGTAAAGTTTTATTCTAAATCCTGAAAGGACTTCGCAGGCTTTCTAGGAACAAAGGATGGAGGTAGCCTTTCTGTCTGTTGTTCCAGACAGAAATAATCAACTTCCACCCCAGCAAACACACAACGGGACCAAGAGGTCCTCCAGGCTGTAGCTCCTCTCCATTTTGGGATCCTGAAATTTGTCTAAGAAATAGCAGCCGTTCTTCTTGCTTGGGTCACCCACATGAGCCACCTATTTTCAGTTTAAGGATTTTTCTTTATTTTTTCTTTTTGGCAATTTATTTAGGCCTGTTTCAGGGCTGAGCACCTAAATTGCATTGAAAAGGATAGTGGTCCACAAATATACTTTGTGATTTCACCCTAATTATAGATATTTGTCTGCAATAACATCAACATCATTCACTTTTAAAAAAAACCTTAACGTCTTAAGAAAAAAAAAGTTAATAAAAGTTGTGTTTGGCACCAGGAATACTGTCTCCAAAGTCAGATCCCAGGTCATGATATCCTCTCAGCAGGCACCACCACCCAGTCCTTACTCAATTGCTCCTAGAATCAAGCAATGCCTGCCTCAAGGTAGTGCAGGGCAGGTCCCCTTGTCTTCTAGAAGTGGATAGCCCCTGGTCATTAAAACCTCTGTTGCTGGTTCTTACCACTGGTTCTTATGTGCCTGTTTATTTCTCTCTTCTTGTAATGATATGGTCAATTAACTTATGTACTCATGTAGTCAATCAATATTTATTGGTTAACTATTATGTAGCAGGCACTGGGATAAAGAGGAATACAAATCACTCAGAGTAAGGAAGAAGACTAGCAAATAAGACAATTATAACATGACATAGAAAATGCTAAGCCAGAGATATACAAAGGTACTTGTGGAGCCTTTCTGCCACTTCATCTGTCCACTTCCATGTCCTTCCCAGTCCTTGAGCCCAGCTTCCTTTCCTTCAGCCACTGCAGATCCTCTGCATTTCATTTGAAGCAAAATGGCGGCCTGACTCCTCTAGCCCTGGCTTGACACAAACCTAACCACAAACTGGGAAGGAATCATGGCATCCTTGGCAAGTAGACCACACTAATAAGAAAACACAGAGGAGGCAAGAGAAATCCACAAACTTAACACCAGGTCTGGCACTAAAAAAAAAAAAAAAATGTTGTAGGATGGATAAATGAAGTGTAGATGAATGAATAGGCCAATAATGAATGATGATCTGATAGAGGCTTTAATGAATGAATCAGAGAATAAACTCCCAACCTTGAAGCAAAACTGAATTTATTTCAGATGCTGGTGCTTGTTCATGAAACACCATATTCCCCAGAAGATTCTCTACAAAGATATTTGTTTTAAAATTCATGTTATTTCAAAGTTCACTGAAAATTGTGGGATGCACTTGAGAAAATGGAGCCACCTAGGAGAATGTCAGAACAGAGACGAGATTGCTCACCCCAGGGGAAAGTTCAGTGGACTCCCATTCACAACAGTCCAAGTTTGTCAGGAGAGATCTTTTTGAGGTGACTTGGTGGTTGGGAAGAGAGAGCTACAGAAGGTGATGGGGGGTGTGGCTAGTTCAGTGTAGACTGCATGCTGAGCATGAAAAGACCCTGGGTTCCATCCCCAGCAGGAAGGAAGAAACAAAGGGCTTTCATTTAACCAAGTAGTTGGACACCTTCATCACTAGCTAGAAAGTTCTATGTGAATCCAGTTACTGTATCAAATCACCAATGCACTGTTTCCTACTAAACAGAGGATTAAAAGGGTTTCCTTAGGTGGTGCAAATAAATGCATTCTAACATATCTGTTCTACAAATGTAGATATTGTATTACAAAGATGAGCAAGATCAGAGAAGCTGTGTGGTCAAAGCCTGTCTGAACAGCTGATTTTTCTATATATCTTTGAAGGCGCCTAGGTTCTCCGAGATAAACTGGCTGAAGCTTTTGACTTTGGGGTTTAGATGGTGGGTGAGCTTGACATCACGCTCTGGCTTCATTTGATAGAAGCGACACATATCAGCCAATTCCTTTGTGGCTGGGAATCCCAACTTTTCATAAGCTTCCGGAGTGATCTTTTAAGAACAAGCAGAAAAGAGGAAATGTTATAACCCACACTTAAAATAAGATAAAAAGATGATATTCACCTTAATGAAGATCCAAGTCCACAATTTTGTAGCTCAACTCCAAAATCTAAGAAACTCAAGTGTGCTTCACATGCAATTTGGCAAGAAACTGACTTTGCTGAACTAATTTAGTGGCAAATCTGATCTGAACTATGTAAAACTATTTATAGTCTTTAATTATCCCATTTAGTGGAAATATTCCCATACCTTACTATAGAGATACTGGTGTATTTGATTACAATTTCCTGCCCCAGGCCCTGCTGGTGATGTTACATAATATATGTAGAACATACCCCATATAAGAGCTGAAGCATTCTGAAAGCTTGTTTCAGGTCCCAGGTATCTTGGATAGGTACTGGATATCTGCACTACCCTTCACTTGAATGACCTTTCATAGTGCTTTCATGTGCATTTTCTCATGGGATTCCCCCAGAAGGTGTCTGGGCTGCCATATAAGAGTCAAGGTCCCTCAGTGCAGAACCACATTCTCCTCAAAGATGGCTGATGTCCCAATCCATCTTTTTCCCTTTCTTAGTTAGACATTTGAATTTTTCTTTCTTTCTTTCTTTAATTTTTACAGACTACATTTTGATTCATTGTACACAAATGGGGTACAACTTCTTGTTTCTAAGGTTGTACATGATGTAGATTCACACCATTCATGTAATTATACACGTACATGGGGTATTGATATCTGTGTCGGTCCACCATCTTTCATACCCCCACTCCTCCCCCATCTCATTCCCTTTATATAATCCACAGTTTTGAATTTTTCCTTCAATCATCCCAGCCTCTGCCAGAGCCAGGCAGGCCTGAATAGAATTAGTGCGTATCCCATACCTATTGAACTGACTGCCTTCCATGAAATTCACTCCTCAAATCCTTTCTGACATTAACTAGATCAAAATTGCCCCTACTGAATAAGCAAAGCCCACTTCTATCAGGTCCAGTATAATCTGTCTTTAGACTCCAGAGATAAACTTTGACCTTATAATTCCACTTGGCCTTTAAAATAATTTGACAAGTGTGGTGGTGCACACCTGTAAGCCCAACTACTCAGAATTCTGAGGCAGAAAGATCACAAGTTTGAGGCCAGCCTCAGCAATTTAGTGAGGCCCTAAGTAACTCAGCAAAAATCTGTCTCAAAATATAAATTTCTAAAAATTTAAAAGGCTTGGAATATAGCTCATGCATGCCTGGGTTCAATCTCCAGTACCAAATAATAAAATCAAATTTTAAAAACTTGAAATGTGTTCAACATCAACTTACATAAAATCATAATCATCACATGTCATTTATAATAATGACAATTCAAGAATAATCTATATGTCGAGTAATAAAAAATAGTAAAATAAATTCTGGTACATCTACTACAATAAGAATATTACACAATTATTAAAATTGGTTTTGAAAAAGTTTAGTAAAATAGAAAAATGTTTATAATATAATGTCAAGTATAAAGACCAGATACAAAATGGCACATTTAGTGTTATTTTAATTTTATTAAGTATGTGCACAATACATATTTTGTATACTGGAAAAGATTGGGGGAAAAAGCAACCAAATAATAACAGTAACTATCTCTAAGAAATTGAACTATGTGTGATTTTTAGATTCTTTTCATAATTTCCTGAGTTTTTTTTTACAATAAGCATTCATTATTTTAGAAATCAGAAATATTAAAAACTTTGAAAAGAGAAGACTCTTCATGAGAAATATGAAAGATGACTTGAAATCTCTGTCACCAATTCATTTTCTTCTGCTATAACTTTGATAACTAACATGCCTCAATAAAATAAGGAATTTTTTTACTGCAGATTTTTGAAGAATTTTCAAGATTTGTTCTCTTAGGTGTCACTTCATAATAGAACCGTGTTTCCTGTGGGGGTTAGAAAGTTTTAGTCAATCCAGAACTCCTGATAGGAATTTGGTCTGAAGTCTGCATTCATTAAAATGATTTAACCAACAGACTTGAGTGGATGGAGGGCTGGGACAGGGTGTGTAGTGGTGTCGGATCAAGAAGACTGGATCGCCACCTTGTGGCCAGATGCACCCTTCCCCAGAATAGGGATAATGCCTAAGCATTTTCCCAGTCCTGATGCAGGCGCGGTTGTCTTCAAGTCAGACTAGTTACTAAGAACACCATTAACCACTCTGTAGAACTCCCTGCCTCTACTGCCCTAGAACTTTTGGTGCCAGAGAAGCATCAGCTGAATTAGGAAACAACATGATATACCACACTGCTTCCCCTTCTCTCCTTCTTTCCTACGAAGTTCAAATCTCACAAGACAAAATGAATATAAGATTCAAATGCAAACGTTCTGAGAGAGAGATCATCAAGACGTCAATGTACACTCAGCTACAAGGAACTGGGCAGACCTCTATGGAGTCCATCTCTGAGTGGGTGATCTTCAAGGGCTTGGGGATAACTTTCCTCTAGCAAATTTTATATGGTTTCAATGATATACTCAGATGTGCTTTTGTGGATAGATTGACACCTGCAGTAGTTTTTCCAGATAAAAGAATCTCAGTTTCCTCACAACCCCAGTACCTGAGGCTGAACTGGGAATCTAGACATCCCCTCAAGATTCACTGGACCAAGAGATGCTGATGCAAACAAGGACCAAGCTTCCATCCCTAACAACAGGAAACATCCTAGAATAGGGATCCACAAACCTTTTCCTTAAGGGCTGGGTATAAATGATTTAGGTTTTGTGGGTCATATGGTCTCAATTGCAACTGTTTAACTATCTCATTGCAGCATCAAAACAGCTCATTCTTCTTTCTGTCTCATATCAACAACCTGCTTGGGGAAATAGCTGGTAGTGCTCAGCATTGCCAGTCCTCTCACTTGGCTATGAAAGATCTGTCCTCTCCATGTCCTGATCATTCCTGCATGATTTAGAGCAGGCTCAGTTATTGAGGGTTTTCCTGAGCACCACAGCCAGTGCCAAGCACCTGCTATAACATCTCCTTTCATCCTCACAACAATCCACAAAGGAAGTATAATAATATTTTTTAAACCTCAAGTCAAAGAAATAAAGCAACATGGGAAGGATTCAACCACATTAACCACTGAAGGCAGGTCTGTGTAATTGGAGTCCTCTTCAGTTTCTTCCAATAGTGTAAGCTCAACCCTGCTTTAAAAGTCTAGTGAATTTGAAAGTCTAGTGAATTTGTATGATAACAGTACATTAACCAAGAACTCACCTTTGCATCTCGGACATCTTTCCCCAGACTCTTGGACAAAACATCGGCATACTGCTATGTTGTTAGTGTTTCTGCACTGAGCCCCACAGCCTTGCCTATAAACTCCTCTGGAGAATTGAAAATGCTAGAGACAGCTGCTCCAATATCAGCAACAGAGATACCGTCCATTGGTACATCCCCCATGGGCAGTGCTAGATTAAAAAAAAAAAAAGATTAAGACGAAGATAGCTCTTTTTATCGCTTCCTTGGTAGATCCACCCAGCCAAATCAACCACTTAAACAAAAGGTATAGAACAGCAATTGCTATGGTTTGTCTCCCAGCTGTCCCTGTGTTGAAGTTTGTTTCTCAGTGTGGCAACATTAAGAGGTGACATTAAGGATGTGGAACCCAGGCAAAGATCATTGAAGGCACGGCCTTTGGAAGGAATTAAGATCTTTTTGTGGACCCCAGGTTAGTTCTCACAGGGTTGTCATAAAATGAACAAGACTGAGCAGGGCAGGACAGTGGTCATGGAAGTCAGAATCCACTAAGGAGTGTGTAACAACTCACCTGCTGAACCAACTAGCCCTGAAAATGGATGGTGCTGGCAGAGGGGAGCAAGACTGGCCCAACTCAGCCCACTCTGTAACCTAGTAGTTGCTTAGTAAATATTAGTTATTCCTGTAGTAGAGAATGAGACTCACAGTAGTCAAGGCCTGGTATTACAGATCTGAGGGTCTCAGATGGGTCAAGATACCAAAGAACAATAAGGTACCACCTCTTCATCCTGAGCAGGTTGATTACAGATTATAGGCTCTACTGATTCTGCATAGGGAGGACCTGGGAGGCTGTATTCTGGGGTTTTGGCCCCTTGAGATTCTAATACCATGAAATCTAGGTCCACCCCTGTTATCACAGAACGTCAGATGGATGAGCTAGAAGGGCCCTTAGCAGACATCATGTCCAACGTTCTCATGAGGTAGGAGGAAAATGAAGCTTAAAGTCACAGAGCTCACTACTTACATAAGAAGCGTCAGCATGTTAATAAGACAACCCTCTCTGCTTCTGGTCTCAGATCAATTCTCTGCCCCCTACAGTGTAGCTGCTGCAAGTAAATCTAGGACAATTTAGTAGCTATCTTAGCACAGTAGGTGCTTCACTGATGGGTCCACTGAAGAGGAGCAGGAATGGGAAGATAGAGAGAGAGGAAGGCAGCCAGGTGTCTGGTTATCTTTCACTCCAACCTTCCATTTACCTAAGGTGTAATAATTTCCATCAGGGGCTTTTGCAGGTTTCCATGAGGTGAGAAAGTTTTCAAAGTAAGCTGCCAAGTGGACGCTGGTCATGGGAATCCAATGGACCAGAAATACTCCTCCACCTCTCCCTTCCCATCGAAGTGCGGCACGTGCAACTTGCCCCCACTCAGCTGCTCCACGTTCTCCAGGCCGCTGTACACCATGTGCTTCAGCCCCAGGCGCTTGGCGGTGTCTGCCACCAGCTTTCCCGGAGGGAAGACAGTACAGCCTTTATATGCACCTCTGCTCGCAGACTAAAGGGAAGGTGCTGGGTCTCCTCCACTCCCTCTGTACTTCTGTCTTCATCCCTGTGAAGAGGAAACTTCCAGCACCAAAATATATTCCACCTATGAAGTGTGGGGCCATCAGCAATGGCGAGCAGAGGCTCCCCTCCATGATGCTGAACCCCTCATTCTGCATCCATTGGGGCTGCAAGGCCAGGGACACAGGGCATGGGGGAGTGCAACAGGAAAGAGTAGGGCAGCAGAGAAGGAAACTCCAGGGACCTGAACGAAGCCCAGGGGCAAGAGCCAAAGAGCGGTCACCCTCTTCCTCTGGGCTCTTGGTCTCTTGGTGATCAACTTCCACATCTGTATATATTCTATAAATCTGTCTGATAACGGGCTACTATATGCACATCATTTGGCTATTAAGAGTATAATGGAGAGATGTGTGCATGCACATGCACAAACACAAATGTATTATATTCTCTTCTTTGCTTTTAGTTCCCAAATTTCCAAAGCACCTTCATATCTATCTCCCTCCCTCCCCACACCTTTCTTTTTTACCCTTTTTTTCACTGTTTCTTATTTTCCCTCACAGAACTTCATACGGCAGGCAGAGAAGACATAATCTGGCTTAGCAAAGAGAAAAAAAGTGAAGCAGAGAGACAACCTGTAATTTCAGGTTCCATAGAGAGTGAATATCAGAATTAGAACCCAGAACTCTTAAAATAAATCTTTCCGGAACTTAACACCAGTAGATGTGCTGAAATAAATAAGTAAATAAAAGAAAAGCTCTAAATATCAATAAGTAGACATCCCTGAAACACTTGATCATGCTCTTAAGTTTTTGAATTGTGCCATATGTGCAAATGGCTGATCCCATCCATCACATTTTTAAATCTAATCTTCATTTTTCTTCCAAATTTTTACACATATACATATTTTAAATTCCCAAATAGTGCTGTCATAGGGGGTAGATCTTATAATATAAAAGCACAACCTGTGCTCTCATGCCCATTACTGCTCTCTATGAGTAACTGTTTTAATCCCTGTTAGTTGTCTCTTTACTTCCAAAAAATATTTTTATACCACTAATGGAGTTTTTTTCAGTTTGAGATCTCCACTAAATTCATACTAAGACGAGAGTTCAGTGCACATTTGTGCACACACTCTCCCTCTACGTCCTCTTCCCTACCACCACCACACACAATTCTTATTTCATCATCACAATAAAAAGTTTTGACAGATCAATATGCTTACACACAGCAGAAACAGGTTTTGGGATTTTCTATGCACTTACTCCCTCTACACACTCTTTTTCCTGAAGTTATTATTCTGGGTTTATTTGCTTGCTAGTTTCTTTTTTACCTGCCCATTACTAATTCATCCCCAATTCTCAGCAAGAAGTGTAAATGTATTCTTCACATTTTATTCTCCCCATTTGGCTGTCTGAGTGGAGGTTATATGGGTAACCTGGCTGCCACCCCCACAGGCCATCTAGAAGTAAATGATGAGAAGCAGAGAATCGAATGACTTTACTAAAGTCACTTGCAAATATACAGGATCTACAGAGGTGCCCATAACATTAATTTAATAAAGACACCCTGAGCAGGTACCTAAAGTATATGTGCTTCTTAAATTTCACAGGAATGTTGTGGAGTGAGGCTTATAATTTTCCCCAGACTGAAGTCCTGCTCTCTGCCAGAGAGGACAGACATAGTAGGGAGGGAAAGAAGAAAACTGGTTCCCACCTGACACACTTCCTTGTCTTTGCTGAAATGCTCCCAGAAGTTGGTCACCACGAAGGCCCCATAGGCTCCTTTTAAGGCGGCCTCCACTGATGCTTTGTCATTCAGGTCACCTTTTACCACCTCAGCTCCAAGGCCCTGCAGCTCTAGGGCTTTTGGTCGAGTCACATCCCTCGTCAGTGCTCTCACTGCAAAATGTTTGCTCTCCAAAAGAGCCTTGGCCACAGAGCCTCCTTGAGCTCCTGTAGAGGTAGGGGAGAGGAAACTCAGGAAGGTTCAGGAAGAATGCTCAGGACGGTCAGGAAGTTTCATTGCTCAGTGTAGGCTTGCTGTAGTACCTACTTTGGGGACCTGCGAGATACTTGAGGTATCCCCATAGTTTCCCAACTGAATTTCTTGCAGCATCTTCAGAGGTGACTGCAGAAGCCAGGGGAGAACAGGAGTGGAAAAGGCTTGAGGCCACAAGAAGGCCACAAGAACAGGGTGCCAGACTCTCTATCCCAGATTCAACAGGGGCAATTATAATATTATTCAGTTATAGATGTTATATGGGGGTTCTTCATGCAATTTTAATTCCAAAAAAGTTTCCTAGTATGCGCCCTTTCTTTTCTTTTTTGGCAGTGCTAGGGATCAAAGGCAGGGCTTTGCACATGCTAGCAAGTGCTCTATCACCAAGCTACATCCGTAGCTTAGTCTGTATTCTTTAAACATTTTAAAAACTTGCACAAGTTTCTTTATATGGCATTCAAGGCCAATCGTATTATGATCATCACTTGTCTACTTGATCTACTCTGGATATACTTACTGAAAGTCCTATGATAAATACCAGGTGCTGGGCTGGGTTACTGAGATTCCAATTCCTCCATGAGACTGGCTGGATCTGTCCTAGATGATTTTTGTGCTTCCAAATCCTCATTGACTTTCTCCATCCTGCTTAGGGCCCTGGCAGGCTCACCTTTATGGACTCCATCAATGGGTTCTCTTGCCCTTGTGTTGGGTCTGAGCAATGGAAAGGGTCAGCAGGAGACCCAAGGGCAAGGAAGAGGTGACCATCTCTATATCTCAGGTTCTGGTCATCTCTCTTATCCTTCTCTCTTTCCTTTTGTTGCTTACACACTCTTTATTGCTCTCTTCCCTGTCCAACTTTATTGAATTTTTGTGGCTTCTCTGAATGCGTGGTACCTGTTTCTTGTGACATGCCCAGCTGATTCATGCTTGCTAATTCTAAAAGAAGTTCTACCATTCCATGAGCTCTGCCTTTGTACAGAGAGCTTCAATCAATGAAAGCAGCAAACTGTCTAGTGATGAGTATAAACAGGTACTAAAATTCACCAAATGTGTGAGGAAAGCCTCCACCTTAAAGGCAAAGCCAAAATAAACAGGAATAAAGGGAAAAAAATAAAAGGAATTACAATTCTCCAAGATTGAAGAAGGTTTTGGATTCCAAAACTACATCTGCAAAAAGGGGAAGAATTAGTAGAAAAAAATCAGAGAGAGAGAGAGAGAGAGAGAGAGAGAGGGAGGGAGAGAGAGGGAGGGAGCGCATTCTTAAGAACTAGCTCTCAGGAATTTAAAATATTAGAGCAGAAATAAAATTTCAATAGAAAAAGTTTGGGAAATCTCCCAGAATTAGAAGAAAGAAACAAAGAAATAGAAAATAGGAGAGAGGAAATAATTGGAAGATCAAGCCAAGGGAATTCCAAACTGAGAAAATAGAGAAAATGGAAGTGTAGAAATTATTTGATAATTAATGAGAGATAATTTCTCAGAATCCAAGGAGATGAGCTGAGCTCCCAATTGAGGGGTGAGTGAGGGCCCCACACAAGACCATGTCCCACATTACACATATTACAGTGAGATTTCTGGTTCATATTTTTATTTACTTTTCTCTTTCTCAGCCTCAAGAGTTGCTGAGGCTGGACAACCTCAAGTTTGAGGCCAGCCTGGGCAATTTAGTGAGACTGGCTTTAAAAAAAAAAAAATTAAAGACCTGGTAAAGCAACTCTGCTTTCAATCCCCAGTATCAGATGGGGTGGGGGAGACCAATATGCTTACACGCATACACCAGTCATTTCACCTACAAATAGAGGAATATGGAAGAGGAAAATGAAGAAGGAAATTTTTACTAGAGTAGTCAGGATGTGATAGCATCAAATTGCAGTTTTCTAAAAAAAAACAACACAAGATCAGAGTTCTGAGGTGTCTGTTTCATTGATTGCCCGTCAAATCTGAATCTGATCTGGAATCCGTGGTTCACAATGAGCTAGTGTGTTGTGGGAACAACAAGACGGCACTCAAAAAGTAGGGAAAACCAAGCCTTATTTTACACCGGGCCCAGAGGAGATTAGTACTTCAAAATTCGGAACCCTGATTCACAGTTTCTCACAATATTTATAGGTTATTTGATGTCATCTTAGACTCATCCTATCATTGGGGCTTCTTCCTCTTTTTTAAAAAAATTCCAATCTATGCAGCTGAAGGCCTGTGCAGTGTCCCCAAAGTATGCTCACAGAACAGATAAGAAAGAGCTCTTTTCACAGACATCTATTACATTTCAGGAGGGAGTAGTCAGACTCTTAGGGCAGTCATTGACAATGCAAACAGGAGGGACCCAAGGTTTTAATCAGGCTTCCTGGAGAAAGGCTGAGAGAGGGGAGGGGAACTGACCCCTTTCCAGACATTGGACTCTTACCATAATGTTTTTGTCATTTCATTTCACAACCAGGTGGGTATTGCCATCACAAGCGGAGCGTGCACTTAATCTTAAACTGCCCCACAGAACCATCCTGCCCCACGACCCTCTAATGAGCATGATGGTGTTCTCAGTCTTGATTCCTTTCTTGGGTTTTGCATGAGCCAAACATGAGCTCTGGAGATCAGCACTCAAACTGCAGAGCAGCATGCATGGTGGTGGTGGTGCAGGAAAGAGAAAGCACAAGCCAAGGGGGCGGGTGGCGGGGGAAAGCTGAACATTTCCTTACAGTACCGAAGGCAATGAAGTGAGGCCACTCGGGGGAAAAAGTGAATTTCTATGTAGAATTCTAAGCCTCGTCAAAAGATCAATTCTAACAATTTTATATAAAGACATTTTCAGATACCCAAGTTCTCAAAATTGTAACCCCATGCACTCCTTATAAGGTACCTAAGTTACCAGAGATTGCCCAGTGAGATGAGAAATAAAGAGCTCAGGAAGGCTAGGGATGTGGCTCAGTGGTAGAGCACTTGCCCAGCATGCATGAGGCCCTGAGTTCAGTTTCCAATACTGGAAAAGAAGGAAGGAGGGAAGGAAGCAAGCAATTTTTAATTTAAGGGAAAACAAGAAGTTGTGTAAGAAAAGTGTAGTAGTGCATACATGGCTCAAGTGTGAACAAAAATTACACAATCATAATAAAGGACAGGGCTCAGTGGTAGAGTGTATACTTCTCTCTCTCTCTCTCTCTCTCTCTCTCTCTCTTTCTCTCTCTCTGTGCTGGGAATTGAACCCAGAGGCACATAATCACCCTTTTTATTTTTTATTCTACGACAGGGTCTTGCTAAGTTGTGGAGACTGGCCTCGAACTTGGGAAGCTTCCAGGTATTTGTGCAAAAATGTATATATACCCCTTACTTTGGCAGAAAGTATCTGAGATGACCAGGCACAGTGGTGCATGCCTGTAATCACAGCCACTCAGGATGCTAAGGCAGGAGGATCAGAAGTTTGAGGCCAGCCTTGGCACTTAGTGAGACCTTGTGTCAAAATTAAAATGTAAAAGAAGGACTGGGGATGTAGCTCAGGGGTAGAGTGCCCCTGAATATCCCTAGTACCACTACCAAAAAGAAAAATGGGATGAATTCAAACTAAAAGGCTTTTTCTCAGCAAAGGAAACAATCAATAATGTGAAGAGAGACTACAGAGTGGGAGAAAATCTTTACCACATGCACGTCATATAGAGTACTAATCTCCATAATTTACAAAGAACTCAAAAAACTTTACACCAAAAATACAAAGAACTCAATCAATAAATGGGCTAAGGAACTGAGCAGACACTTCACAGAGGAAGATATACAACTGATCAACAGATATATGAAGAAATGTTCAACATCTCTAGTAATAAGAGAAATGCAAATTAAAACTACCTTAAGATTTCATCTCACTCCAATTAGAATGGCTATATCAAGAATACAAGCCAGGATCCAAGATGGCGGACTAGAGGGTGACTGCATCTCCAGTCGCTCCAGAACCCAGGATTCAAGAAGGGGAGGCATTGAGAGACTCGGACTAAAATAGAACCACGGGGTGAGCCTCCCCCACCCGGTGAAGCTCGGCCGGGTGGCAGGCCTGGATTCAGAAGGCTTATTAGAGTAGGACAGGGCAGATAGAGTCTCCCCCAGGCAGGTCCTAGAGCACTCCGGCGGTGGGCTCCTCCCACAGGGCCAGATTCTCCAGATTCGCAGAGCAGCCCCAGTGAGAGCCTTTCTGCACAGAACCAGCACGCAGCCAGCTCCGGCCCGCCCGCAGGTTGCTTCAGAGACCAGGACAGGGCAGCCAGGGACTTCCACCAAGCAGCCCAGCTCCCTCCGGCGGGAAGCGCCTTTATAGGCTAGCTTCTCGGAGCAGACCGCCCAGCGAGAGCCTTTCTACACAGAGCCAGCCACAAGTCCCCAAAGCTAGCAAGGACCTCCAACCCGGCAAGCAGCCTCTGGGACCAGGTAGGGCAGCCAGAGACCTCTCCAGGTCTCTCTCCCTGGAACCAGTAGCGGGCTAGGGGCAGCGTTCTTCGGAAGCACTGCATTATCAAGTTACTCTAATACTTCAGGCTACTGAAGGCTGGGAGGTGATACACTGGAAATCTACAGGGACACTATAAGCCAATAGAGGAAATCTGCAATATCACAGAGTACCACTGACATCTGACCAATATGAGAAATAAAGGAAGAAAATGTCCCAAACAAACCTAGATACTATATCAATAAAACTCAATGACAGCACAGCAGAAGAAATGTCAGAAAGGGAGTTCAGAATGTACATAATTAAAACAATCAGGGAAGCAAATGAGGAGATGAAAGAGCAAATGCAGGCATTGAAGGAGGAGATGAAAGAACAAATGCAGGCATTAAATGATCGCACCAATCAACAGTTAAAAGAGCAAATACAGGAAGCAAAAGATCATTTCAATAAAGAGTTAGAGATACTGAAAAAAAAAAAAAATCTATGAAATGAAGGATACAATAAACCAAGTTAAAAACTCCATAGAAAGCATAACCAATAGGATAGAATACCTGGAAGACAGAACCTCAGATATTGAAGACAAAATATTTAATCTTGAAAACAAAGTTGACCAAACAGAAAAGATGGTAAGAAATCATGAACAGAATCTACAAGAATTATGGGATATCATGAAAAGGCCAAATTTTTTAAGAATTATTGGGACTGAGGAAGGCTTAGAGAAACAAACCAAAGGAATGTACAATCTATTCAATGAAATAATATCAGAAAATTTCCCAAATCTGAAGAATGAAATGGAAAACCAAGTACAAGAGGCTTATAGGACTCCAAATATACAAAATTACAACAGACCCACACCAAGGCACATTATTATGAAAATACCTAACATACAAAATAAAGACAGAATTTTAAAGGCCACGAGAGAAAAGAATCAGATTACATTCAGGGGAAAACCGATAAGAATATCAGCAGATTTCTCAATCCAGACCCTAAAAGCTAGAAGGGCCTGGAACAACATTTACCAAGCCCTGAAAGAAAATGGATGCCAACCAAGAATCTTATACCCAGCAAAACTTACTTTCAGATTTGACGATAAGATCCTTCCATGATAAACCAAAAGCTAAAGGAATTTACAAAAAGAAAGCTGGCATTACATGAACATTCTCAGCAAAATATTCCATGAGAAAGAGATGAAAAACAATGATGCAAATCAGCAACAGGAGGAACTAGCCTAAAGGAATAGCCACATAAAGGAGAAACCAAATCATGTCAACAAACAAAAATGAGTCAAATGACTGGGAATACAAATCATATCACAATAATAACCCTGAATGTTAATGGCCTGAACTCATCAATCAAAAGACATAGACTGGCAGATTGGATTAAAAAGAAAAATCCAACAATATGCTGCCTGCAAGAGACTCATCTCATAGAAAGAGATACCCATAGACTAAAGGTGAAAGGATGGGAAAAAACATACCATGCACACGGACACAGCAAAAAAGCTGGAGTATCCATCCTCATTTCAGATAATGTGGACTTCAAGCCAAAACTAGTCAGAAGGGATAAAGAAGGACATTACATACCGCTTAAGGGAAGCATAAATCAGCAAGATATAACAATCATAAATATCTATGCCCCGAACATTGGCTCATCCATGTACGTCAAACAAATCCTTCTCAATTCCAGAAATCAAATAGACCACAACATAATAATACTAGGCGATTTTAACACACCTCTCTCACAGCTGGATAGATCATCCAAACAAAAATTGAATAAAGAAACCATAGGTCCCAATAACACAATCAAAATTTAGACTTAATCAACTTATATAGAATATACCATCCAACAAAGAACGAATACACTTTCTTCTCAGCAGCACATGGATCCTTCTCTAAAATAGACCATGTTTTATGCCATAAAGCTACTGTTAGCAAATACAAGAAGATAGAGATACTACCTTGCACTCTATCAGATCATAATGGATTGAAATTAGAAATAAATGACAGAATAAAAAACAGAAACTTCTCCAATACTTGGAGATTAAATAATACACTATTATATGATGAATGGATAATAGAAGACGTCAGGAGGGAAATTAAAAAATTCTTAGAAGTAAATGAGAACAAAGACACATCATATCAAAATCTCTGGGACACTATGAAAGCAGTACTTAAAGGAAGATTTATTTCATGGGGCGCATTCAACAAAAGAAGTAGAAATCAACAAATAAATGACTTAACACTACAGCTCAAAGCCCTAGAAAAAGAAGAGCAGACCAACACCAAAAGTAGTAGAAGACAGGAAATAGTTAAATTCAGAGCCGAAATCAACGAAATTGAAACAAAGAAACAATCGGAAAAGTTAACAAAATAAATAGTTGGTTCTTTGAAAAAATAAACACAATTGATAAACCCTTAGCCACACTAACAAAGAGAAAGAGGGAGAAAACTCAAATTACTAAAATTCGGAATGAACAAGGAAATATCACGACAGACACGAGTGAAATACAAAACATAATTAGAAGCTATTTTAAAAATCTATACTCCAACAAAACAGAAAACCTTGAAGACATCAACAAGTTTCTAGAGACATATGAATTACCTAAACTGAACGAGGAGGACATACACAACTTAAATAAATCAATTTCAAGCAATGAAATAGAAGAGGTCATCAAAAGCCTACCAACAAAGAAAGTCCGGGACCAGATGGGTTCTCAGCAGTTTCTACAAAACCTTTAAAGAAGAGCTCAATCAATACTCCTCAAGTATTCCATGAAATAGAAGAGGAGGGGAACCCTCCCAAATTCATTCTATGAAGCCAATATCACCCTGATTACCTAAACCAGACAGAGACACAATCGAGGAAAGAAAATTTCAGACCACTATCCTTAATGAACATCGATACAAAAAATTCTCACAAAATTTTAGCAAATCACATACAAAATATATTAACAAAGATAGTGCACCACGATCAACAGTGGGTTTTATCCAGGGATGCAAGGTTGGTTCAGCCATCCAGAAATCATAAATGTCATTCACCATATCAACAGACTAAAAGTTAAGGAATCACATGATTATTTCAATAGATGCAGAAAAGCATTTGATAAAATACAGCATCCTTCATGCTCAAAACACTAGAAAAAATTGGGGTAAGTGGGAACATTCCTTACATTGTGGAAGGCCATCTACGCTAAGCCCATGGCCAATATCATTCTAAATGGTGAAAAACTGAAAGCATTCCCCCGAAAAAACTGGAACAAGGCAGGGATGCCCTCTTTTCACCACTTTACTCAAACATCATTCTTGAGACTCTAGCCAGAGCAATTAGACAAACCAAAGAAATTAAAGGGATACGAATTGGAAAAGAAGGACTCAACTATCCCTGTTTGCTGATGACATGATTATATATTTAGAGG
Source organism: Sciurus vulgaris (assembly GCF_902686455.1). Lineage (NCBI taxonomy): Eukaryota > Metazoa > Chordata > Mammalia > Rodentia > Sciuridae > Sciurus > Sciurus vulgaris. The sequence goes on from NC_136470.1 coordinate 87,357,861, forward strand.
AACCAGGAAATTCCCACCCAGAAAACTCTTAGAACTCATAAGTTGAATCAGTAAAGTAGCAGGATATAAGATTAATGCTCCTAAACTCCAATGCATTTTTATACATAAGTGATGAATCTTCATAAAGAGAAATTAGGAAAACTACCCCATTCACAATAGCATCGAAAAAAAATAAAATACTTGGGAATCATCTCACAAAAGAGGTGAAGACCTCTACAATGAGAACTACAGAACACTAAAGAAGAAATAAAGAACACCTTAGAAGATGGAAGATCTCCCATGTTCATGGATAGAAAGAATTAATATTGTCAAATGGCCATACTACCAAAAAGTGCTATACAGATTCAATGCAATTTCAATTAAAATCCCAATGATGTACCTTACAGAATAGAGCAAGCAATCATGAAATTCATCTGGAAGAATAAGAAACCCAGAATAGCTAAAGCAATCCCTCAGTAGAAAGAGTGAAGCAGGGGGTTCGCAATACCAGATCTTCAACTTCTATTACAAAGCAATAGTAACAAAAAAACGGCATGGTATTGGTACCAAAATAGACAGGTACATCAATGGTACAGAATAGAGGACATGGACACAAACCCAAATAAATACAATTTTCTCATACTAGACAAAGGGGCAAAAAAATATGCAATGCAGAAAAAGATAGCCTCTTCAACAAATGGTGCTGGGAAAACTGGAAATCCTATGCAACAGAATGAAATTAACCCCTATCTCTCACCCTGCACAAAACTCAACTCACAATGGATCAAGGACCTCGGAATCAGACCAGAGACCCTGCAAATTATAGAAGAAAAAGTAGGTCCCAAACCTTCAACTTGTTGGCTTAGGATCAGACTTCCTTACAGGACTCCCATAGCCCAAGAAATAAAAGCAAGAATCAATAACTGGGGATAGATTCAAACTAAAAAGCTTTCTCTCAGCAAAGGAAACTATCAGTAATGTGAAGAGAGAGCCTACAGAGTGGGGAGAATATCTTTGCCACTCATAATTTAGATAGAGTGCTAATTTCCAGAAATCTATAAAGAACTCAAAAAACTCTACACCAAGATACAAATAAACCAATCAACAATGGGCTAAGGAAATGAACAGACACTTCACAGAAGAAGATGTACAAGCAATCAACAGATATATGAAAAAATGTTCAACATCTCTAGTAATAAGAGAAATGCAAATCAAAACTACACTAAGATTCCATCTCACCCCAATTAGAATGGTGATTATCAAGAACACAAGCAACAATAGGTGTTGGCGAGGATGTGGGGAAAAAGATACACTCACACATGCTGGTGGGGTTGCAATTAGTGCAGCCACTCTGGAAAGCAGTATGGAATTCCTCAGAAAGCTTGGAATGGAACGCAGCATTTGACCCAGCTATCCCACTCCTCGGCCTATACCAAATGACTTAAAATCAGCATAATACAGAGATACAGCCACATCAATGTTCATAGCTGCTCAATTCACAATAGCCAGATTGTGGAACCAACCTAGATGCCCTTCAGTTGATGAATGGATAAAGAAACTGTGGTATATATATACAATGGAATATTACTCCGCCATGAAGAATGATAAAATTATGGCATTTGCAGGCAAATGGATGAAATTGGAGGGTATCATGCTAAGTGAGATAAGCTAATCTCAAAAAACTAAAGGACGAATGATCTCGCTGATAAGCGGATGAGGACATATAATGGGGGTAGGAGGGGTTAGCATTAGGGTTAGGGTTAGGTTTAGGGTTAGGGATAAGGAGGGTGGTAAGAATGGAGGAAGGAAGGACTATATAGAGGGAAAAGAGGGGTGGGAGGGGTGGGGGGAAGGGAAAAAATAACAGAATGAATCAAACAACATTGCCCTATGTAAATTTATGATTTTTAATTAAAAAAAAAAAACGGAAAAAAAAAAAAAAGAATACAAGCCATAATAGGTGTTGGTGAGGATGTGGGGGAAAAGGTACACTCTTATATTGCTGGTGGGATTGAAAATTGGTGCAGCCACTCTGGAAAGCAGTATGGAGACTCCTCAGAAAACTTGGAATGGAACCACCATTTGACCCAGTTATCCCACTCCTTGGTCTATACACAAAGGACTTAAAATCAGTATACTACAGTGATGCAATCACATCAATGTTTATAGCAGCAGCTCAATTCACAATAGCTGGATTGTGAAACCAACCTAGATGCCCTTCAATTGACGAATGGATAAAGAAACTGTGGTATATATACACAATGGAATATTACTCAGCAATAAAGAAGAATAAAATTATGGCATTTGCAGGTAAAATGGATGGAGCTAGAGAATATCATGCTAAAATAAAATAAGTCAATCCCAAAAAACCAAAGGTCAAATGTTTTCTCTGACAGGTGGATGCTGATACATAATGGGGGGTATTGCAGGGGAAGGCAATAAGTGAAGAATGGAGGAATGTTGGATTGTGTAGAGGGAAATGAGTGGAGGAGAGTGGGCATGGGAAAAGGAAAGATGGTAGAATGTGACAAACATCATTACCCTAATACATGTAGGATTACATGAATGGTGTGGCTCTACATTATGTATGTTCAGAGAAATGAAAAGTTGTACCCCATTCGTGTATGCATTCTGCTATCATGTATAACTAAATAGAACAAACAATTTAAAAATAAATGAAAAAAAGAAAAAGAAAGTGATTGAGATGAGGGCCCAGGTGAGGGAGAGCAGCCCATCAGGCTCCCCAGCTTCTCCCCCTGGGCAGCATCCTTGCATCTCTGATGTCACTACCTCCTCTTGGACATTTTTTCCATTTATTTATTATTTTTTTCTCTTGCACAAGTCCCAGGTTTCTGGTGTGGAGGCATTATGAGTTCTTCAGCTTTTTCCTAAATGTCTTTTCCATTTCCATTCAGAGACCACAGGAAGATGCTATTTTTTTCAAATACATGTTTTAGAGATGGATAGATCCTAAGTTTGTTTTGTTTTTGAGTTCTCAGCAAATAATAGGTATTGGACAGTATACTGAACATACTTTATCTCAATTCTCACAGTGGAGTCTTAAGATACTATTACAATTCCTGCTGGGTGCAGTGAGGCACACCTGTAATCCCAGAGACTCGGGAGCTGAGGCAAGAGAATCTCAAGCTTGAGGTCAGCCTCAGCAACTTACCAAGGTCCTAAGCGACTTAGTGAGATCCTGTCTCAAATTTAAAATTTTTAAAAGGCTGGGTTTGCAACTCAATAGTGAAGCACCCCTGGGTTCAATCCCCAGTAACAATGATCAACAACAAAAAAGACCCTATTACAATTTCCAATTTACAAATAGAAAGGTAAGGTTCAGAGAAATTAAGTTATTTGCTTAAAGTAATACATAAACTAAGTGGCAGAAAAGGGCTGGGTTTGACTGGAAGGCCTTTACTAACTGCATGGCCTCGGACACCTTATCCTTATCTATAAGTAAGGCCGGTAAACTCCCATGGGGGTTTTATTAGTGAAGAAAGTGTAGCTCAGGGCCTGGCACCCTGCAGGAATGCTTTTTATTCCAGCTTGGCCCATAGGTTTGGGCAGAGCCCTTGAATAGGAACAAGCACAGAACAGATTTCCTAAATCTGCACCAAGGGCTTTGGGAGTTTCTAATCTTCTAGAAACCACCAACAGCAGTAGCCACTGCTCCTGGACCCAGCCACTCCAAGTCCAGTACAGAAAGGCTTGATAGTAGGGTTAGCAGATAAAATGCAGAACACCCAGTTAAATTGGAATTTTCAAATCAACAGTGAGGAAATGCAGTGTATGTCTCATGCAATATTTGAATATTCTTTATAACAAACAAATGATTCATTGTTTATCTGAACTTCAAACTTGATTGGGCGTCTTGTGTTTTTTATCGCAAAATCTAGCAACCCCACCTCAAATATATAAACACATCCAGTTCTCCCAAGTTCAACCAGGAACAAGAACTGGGGGTAAGCAGCCCATTTCCTTCACTAACTAGGAATCAAACTTCAATTCTGACACATGCTAACCTGATTCCTTTAGCAGTTTGGTCCCTTACCTTAGCCAACTGCCTGTGCAAACAGGCCTATGTGGACAAGTTTAACGGACACTAAAACTGAAGCTGCTGGCTTTCCTTAAAATGATCCCTACCCACTGTCTTCACACTTCAGTAAATCTCAACTTTATTCTTCTAGTTGCTCTAACCAGAAAACTCTGACGATACCTCTCAATTCTCTTTCTTACCCTTGACATCTGGTCTATCAGAGAACCCTGTGAGCTCTCCCTTCCAAACCTATCCAGACTCTGGACCACTCCCCCAACCTGTGGCTGCTTGTGGGTCTAAGCCACTGTCCTCTTGGCCTGGTTTTATGGCAACAGCCTCCTAGCAGGTCTCTCTGCTACATTTGCTCCCTATAGTCCTCTTCACAAAACAGATGCTCAAATGATCCTTTCAATACTAAACTCATGTCATTACTGCTCGGAGACTCAGTGGCTTCTCTTTCAAGAAAGACCAACATTTGCCATCACTCTACAGCCTAATACAGTTATCCTCCCACCTCTTCCTTTCCTTCTTGTTCCTTTTAAAATCAATAACTTGCCTGACTGCTGGGGTTTTTTGTTTGTTAGTTTTGTTGGTGCCTCTTTTTTGAGACAGGGTTTGCTAAGCTGCCCATCCTCTGGCTCAGCCTCCTGAGTACCTGGGATCACTGGCATGCGCCACTCTGCCCCCATACTGCCCGTTGGTTTGAGGAATTATTTCACCTTTCTCTTGGTTTTAGTGCTTGCCTCCTCCAGACAAAATCTCTGTCCACATTGAGCTTGTTTTCTGTGGAGAAGCAGATAGTAACAGAATAAATCATGAGGGAATGGAACCAGATGGTGACCAGATGGAAATGGAATTGCAATTTTAAAATGAAAGTCTGGAAACTCCTCACAGTGACATCTTTTATTCCCCTCTGTGGGACTGAGAATTGAACCCAGGGAGGCCCTAACCCTGAACTAGATCCCCAGCCCTAAGTTGCCAAGGCTGGCCTCAAACTTGTGATCTCCTACCTTAGTCTTCTCAGTCACTGGAATTACAGGTATGCATCACTGCATCTGGCCCCATAAAGTGGCATCTGGTGGGGATCTGAATGATGTGAGAGAAAACTGTGTGGGTGACTGGGGAAGATCATCCTCAGTGAGGGAGCAGCCAGCACAAAGGCTCTGAGGTGGGAACACTTAGAGGAACAGCAAGTAAACAGGAGTAACTGGAGCAGGAGGGCAGAGTGATAGGAGGCCTGGTCTGAGGTGGGCAGCGCAGGCCCTGAGTAGGACTGTATTTTCCTTGGAGAAGGAAGGGCAGGAGGCATTGGAGGTTTTTGAGCAGACACAGGACACACATTATCTGAGGGTTTTAAATGGATCACCAGACTGTTACTCAGGATCTCCGCCCCTCCTTCCTGCGGCGCTCAAGGGACCATGGCCGATCCTCGCGTGAGGCAGATCAAGATCAAGACCGGCGTAGTGAAGCGGTAAGGAGCCGCGAGCGGCGCAGCCGCCTGCGCCTCCTCTGACTCGCCTCATGGCGGCTCGAGAGGACGGGCGGAGCGCAGGCCCGAGACCGGCGCCGGGCGACAGGCCTCAGCTGGGCTCCGCGGCGGGCGGGGACCGACAGGGACCGAGCGGGGCGCGCCGAAGTCGGAGCCCGCGGATTGCGGCACGCCCCTCCCCCTGCAGCTCCTGCATAGCCGCCCGGGTGGCGGCGGGGGTCCGCGGCGACCCCGCCCCTCGGCGCCCGGGGCCCGGGTGCAGGGCGGCGGCCTGGAGCCGGAGGGTGGGCCGCGCCTTGGTCCCCAACCTCTGTGTACAGGCGCCCAGCGTCTCCTTGCTGAACTTGCCGGTGGGGAGGCGGATCCTGTGGGTTTCGTGTCCTCATGTGGACTCGAAAGCAGGTTCCGAAGTTTATAGGCACGCCGAGATCCAGGGCCTTATCATAAAGAGACTGTGGTGGAGCCTTCCAAACGTGGCTGGCGGGACTCTCAGACTTTGAGAACTGGGGCATGAACTGCCAGCACACCGTGCAAACTTCTGTGGCCTACCTATCGCCTTTCGGCTCCCTTCGGGGTTATCCTGGAGGCTGTGGGATGCAGGTTGCCACTCCCATGGGCACGGCAGTCTTGTAATTTATTCTAATCCCAAACTGGTAGACACTTCAGTGCTCATTAAACTTTCATTGTTTCAAGAAGATCAAACTGTGATTACTTCAAGAGAAAAGATAAACAACCTTCTGATGAAGTAGGTTATTTTGCAGTAGAAATGTCTGATTATACCCACCCCGCTTTTTCCTGTTGACCCACCCTTCCTCTGTTTATTGATACTTCCATCAGATTAGGACAAGCCAGAAGATAGAATAAGTTCACTTTTTAAGATGTTGCCTCTCAGTTTTGGCATATCATCACACTATACTTCCCTGGAAACTTTCCTTATTACTAAGGCAGTAAGGAGATAGTGTGAATAGTCGTTAAATGCACAGCCTTATCTGAAGGGAGACTCTTGGGTTCAGATTTGATTTTGCCCTTTATTGTGTGCTCTGGAATATATTACATTGCACTGTTCCTCTATTACCTCATTTGTAAGTAAGTACCCATGTCATGCAGAGGTTACAAGAAATGTCTGCTATACTGTTTAATTCAGTGTGTGGCAAATAACCAGTGGCTATGTTCATGAATAATACTTTATTCCTATCTTATAGATGAGAAACTGAGGTTTAATGAAATTGGAAAAAAGAAACCAAACTTGTCTAAGGTCATACTGCAAGTTAGTAGCAAAGCAAAGAAATGAAACAAGGTTTCTGATCTTCAACTTTCTACTTTATTATGCTCTAGTAAAGAATATTAAAATTTATGATAACAAGAGATTTGAGATGTGTATATGAAAAATATAAATAGTTCATACCATCACTTAGCCGAGAGTTGCTCTTTTGCTAGACTGACTTTGGTTATGTCATTTTAATGTATCTGGCAGAAGTATCAGGGTATGTTGGAGAATTCTTTGGACTGGAAATCATGAGAAATGGCTTGTAATGGTGGTTTTCCTATATAACTTCCACATTTCTCATCCTAATGATCTCTTATAAAAGTATTCAAGTAGTTACATGCTTGCAGTATGTATTCTAGAGAAAATTCAGTCATTTAGATAATGATGAATTCTCAAGTACTTATATAAACTGTTTGGAAACAGTTTTGTTTTCAGTTATTTTCAATAATAGAACATTATCAAACTTTACCTTTGGCATACTTTGTACTTCAATAAACATAATTTTTATGAAACCCTTTAAAAATAAATAAATAAAAAAATAAATGGATCACCAGGAGGCTGAAATGAGAATACAAGGGGGGAGGGACCTGGTGTGCTTAACATTTTACAAAGATGACTTCCTTAGAAAAAGGATTAGAATTAGAGAGAATTAGGTAGCAAAGTAGAATTAGGGAGACCAGTTCAATAGTTCTGTTGCCATTTAGGTGAGAGAGTTCATTCCATATGCAACAGGGTTCCGCTTTATGCTTTGATTACAAACCTTGCCACTTGACCTCAGGTGACTTATTTTAAAACTGACTTTTTTTCGGTGTGAAGATCGGACCCTGGTCCTTGCACAAGCTAGGTAAGTACTCTACCACTGAGCTACATTCCTAGCCCTGATGTATTTTTCTTTTATTTTTTTCTTCTTCTGCCTCTCTCTTCCTCCCTAACAGCAGGGAAACAAAACAAAACTGTCCTGCCCTAAGCTACCATGTCCTTTACTAGACCCAGGAGAATATCACTGCCCACAAAAATAAAGAAACTTTAAGCCCAGAAGCTGGAGAAATGGCTCGCTTAAGGTCACCAATAACTCTAATTAATTCTACCTACTGATAATATTTGGATCCCAGCCCTTGTATTTCCCTTTTAGAAGCCCTGGGTTCCCCTTGGCAGACAGAATCACAGCCTCTGGGACAGGAGCCCGTGTTCTCCTCCTTTGCTGGCATATCAATACAACCTTTTCCTCTTTCTCAAAAATTATCCTCATGATTGTTTGGCAACCAAGATAGGAACCGAGCTTCCTGGCATCAAGGATGTCCTCCCAACCCCTCTGCCCTTTCAGAATCCCTGGAATATTGGTCTACACACTCACAGGTTCCTCACACTTGCCCCTGCTGTTGATCAGGAAGTAAGTGGAGCAAGGACTCCAGAGTATAGCTCCCGAAGGAGGAGAGACTGTGTCAGTTGTCATTGTCCCACTGAAGTCATTTTTTACAAATCAAAATCATTCTGACCCTCACCCACATCAAAAGCAAACAAGGAGCAAGGCCCTGGGTTCAATCCCCAGCAACACACACACAAACACACACAGAGCACAAGCGAGATTAAACTTCCTCCAAAACGCTCTTTGTTCAGCTCACACAGGTTCTAAAGTTTAAATCAGAATGAATGAGTAAAATCAGCATGCACTTAACAGAAGGACTTTTTCTTACCTGTTGCTCCAAACACTGTAATTACTTTCCTGTTGGCCATGTTCCTGGGCAAAGGAAGAACTGATGGAGTAGCAGAACTTTCCTCTGCAGCAGACACAGCTGAAATGCATTTTTCCTTCTTGTGTGAGCATTTTAAGCCACAGCTGGTTGCCACACCCCTTCTGCTGCTCCTCCCTTTCCTTGTTACACCCCATTGACTTACTCACCCTGACACTGCAATTTTTGTCCAACCTCCTTTTTGTTTTTCACCAGAGAACATTAGTTTTGCAGACTAATGGGGTTTCCTTACGTGAGAATTATACAGCACAATTGATGACCACACCCCATAGACTGGCCCCTCCTTGGTAAGGTTTTCCATGTTACATGAACTCATTCACTCATTCTGATGTTGCAGTTTTCCAAAGGAGGATTGATTGCTTCACTCACTCATTCATTAAGCAATGTGTGAGAAGTGCTTTTGGTACATGAGGCATTGTATTAGAAGGCCCCAGAATCCAGATCTTGTAAAGGGGCTAAACCCATAAATAAATAAACAAACTTGCAGTACAGAGGAATGGCAAGGAAACCTGAGGGAATCCAGTCATGGAGGAAAGGCACGAAACCCACACCAGGTACATCAGGGAAGGTTTCTCAGAGGAGATAGCACCAGAGCTGGCCTGAAGACCCCAGGAGTTAGTTTAGTCCACTAAAGGAGAGCAGGGAGGGACACTGTTGAAGGCAGGAGGAATCCTGCATAGCCAAGCTCAAAGGCAGCTCCATCCTGCCACACGACTCTTGAGGCTGTGGCAAGGTTATGTGAGCAGCAGAAAGAAGCCTGGGAAGGATGGCAGAGGCCGGAACAAAAAGGGCTTTGTAGGCACCATGAGGAACTTGGTTTAAACCAATGGCCACAGAGGCTTTTATGTGATCTTGTGGCATCAGGGTGTAACTGGGTTAAAACAAGACAATGCTGGAAGCAGGGACACACGGAGGAGAGAGAAGCAATGACACGTGAGAAATCTAAAGGCCTCAACAGAGGGTTGAGTTGTGTTCCCCTCAAAACTCATCTTGAAGTCCTGACCCCCCAGTTCTGCAGAATGAGACCTCATTTAGAGATAGGGTCATTACACAGGTAATCAAGATAAGGTAACGCCATTACTATGCATCCCGATCCAACACCATTGGTGTTTTTTGGTTTTTTTGTAAAGGGGAGGGCAGAAATTTGGACTCTGCCACTAGAGGGAAGACAACATGGCCATCTAGAGAGGATAGCATGTGACCATGAAGGTGATCACCTCTAAGCCAGGGAGAATTCTCCTTCCCTCACAGCCTCAGAAAGAACCAGCCCTGCCACCATCTTGATAAATGGTCATCTGGCCTCCAGAACTGTGAGGCGATAAATTCCTTTGTTTCATCTATCCACTTTCTGGTACTTTCTATGGCAGCCTTCGCAAACAAATACGGGCAGTGACAATGGAGGTGAAATTAAAGATATTTCAGTGGCACACTACGATCTTAGTCATTTATTGGATGTAGGCCAAGGGAAAGTGAAGAAGAAAAATATGACTCTGGTCATGTAAAATGGAGCAGGGCTGTAATCTCAGCTACTCTGGAGCTGAGGAAGGAGTATTTCAAGTTCCAGGCCAGCCTCAGCAACTTAGCAAGACCCTGTTTCAAGATAAAACAAAGAGGACTGGGAATGTAGTTCAATGGTAGAGCACTTTGCTAGCATACGTGAAGTCCTGGGTTCGATCACCAAGTACCAGAAAAAAAAAAAAAAAAAAAAAATTGGTAAAGGAATATCTAATACACAATTATACAAAACTCAAAAGCAGAAAAAAAAAAACGAATCCATGGCAATAGACATTAGTATAGTAGTACTTTCCTAGGTCAGAGTACAGGAGTTTATTTTATTTTATTTCTTATACCAAAGAAAATTATTTATTATAAATAGATATAAAGTACAACAAAAGAATTATCATACAAATTGTCACAAGAATTTTTTTTTTTAAATGAGAAGTGAACTGTTTTTAATTGGAGGAATTTAAAGAGGGCTTCTGAAGAGCTGATGACATTCTATTTCTTCATCTCTTTTTATAAAATCTTTTTTCTTATTTATTTATTGGTACTTGGGACTGAACCCAGGGGCATTTTACCACTGAGCAACATCTCCTGTTCTTTTTATTTATTTTTATTTTATTTCTTGATTTTTCAAGACAGAGTCTTGCTAACTTGCTTAAGCTGGCCTCAAACTTGGAATCCTCCTGCCTTGGAATCCTGAGTCACTGGAAATACAGACCTGTACCACTGGCCCCAGCCCTTGACCTGGTCTTGATTGCAGGTGTGAGTTCATTCTGTAAAAGTTTGTCAAGCTCTACAGTTAGTATGTGTGCCATTTTTTACATGTGTATCTTAAATATAAATAAAATGTTTAAAGATAACCTTTTTAAAAAAATAAAAAGCGTAAGTGAATGAACAGAAAAAGGAAGAATGGGCAGGTGCCAGCCTGCAAATATTTATACTGGGTGGGAGCAGAGAGCTGTGACTTAATTTTAACTAGGTTAATCCCTATCAGGACAAGTAGCAACCCATTAAGAATATTGTGTGTTTGCCTAGCACACGCAAAGCCCTGAGTTTGAACCCAGCACCACAGGAAAACAAAAAACAAAGCAACAAAACCCTATGAGTTCACAGACAACAGTCATTTTTAGTTTGAAATGAAGGCATCTTGGGCTAATGTCAAAGCACTTTATTTAAGGTCCCTTTGATGAAAGGAGTCTGTTTTTTGGGTCCATGCAATGAAGAGAATGGGCAAGATTCTCAGCTCCCCACATCCCATTTATGATCTTTCATCTGTTCTCCTATAATTTCCTGTTATTACTTGGCAAAACCCAATCCATTCTTCCATTCTCCATTCGAAAGCTAAAGAGCTATACAACATGATTCAAGCTTGGGATGCGGCTCAGAGGGAGCACGTGCCTAGGGTGTGTAAGGCCCTGGGTTTTGAGTCCCAACACTGCAAAACAAAATCTTGAAATACAACAGTGCTGGGTCTAACCCCCCAACTCTGCCACTTACTAGGCAAGCCCTTGGGTAAGTTTCAAAATTCCTCCAAGCTTGTTTCCTCATCTATAAATGGAACTAATAATACTATCTACCTCATATACTTATAGAAATGATTAAATGAATTAACTATTTAATTTATATGGCACATTTAGAAGAAATTAAGAGTTGTTATTTTTCAACACTTTTTCTTTTTTACTACCAATCTGGTTTCTTCCCCCAACCAGCCTAACCACACTTTTTCTTCCCATTCCACTAAACTAATAGGTACTAAGAGAACAGCAGTTGGTTTAGTTTTTTTGTTGTTGTTGTTTTGTTGTTTTGTTTTGTTTTTTTTAGAACAAAATGGGTATATTTCTATCGGACTACCTGATACAGAAGATAGTGTGGTATGGATGGATAGTATGAATGACAAATAATACAAATATATTTTATTTGAAATAAACAAAAATGCTTACACAGCTTTCACTTGGAAACAAACTCTTGCTTGACTGTATTACTGAGCAAAGACAAAGCTAAAGCACAAACACCCTTCTTGTTTAACATGTATTTGGAGACAGGTAGGAAGACACTACTTGGTTTTTTAAAAAACTGACCTTCCCTTAAGGCCTGGTCATAGAAGTGTAAACAATGTAAATGAATCCATCATTACCAGTTGTCCTGTCATATCTATGTCACCTGTGTATTCTGAGATCACATACACACCCTGCCAATATACCTGGGCAGGGTTGCTATATCACAGTTACACTTGATTTCTTGGCAGTTAGGACTGAGGAAGAGTAATTTAGATCAAGTTTTACATCCTATTCAGAAGAAAACACTAGTATTCCCTTAAACAACAGGTTACAATAGAAAGATACTGCCTGGAAGTTATCTTTTCACTTTGGTTCATCTTAAGTTTTTGTGATTTACAGAGTTGCTTGATTCATTTGCTTATAGTACAATCCTGCCACAAGTATTAAAGCACAAGATACCTATTATTCCTTCAGCATCTGCATTTTTAAAGTTTTATACTCTACTATAATCCACAGTATGTCAGCAGTTCTTGGATACTTAAAAAAATATAAATGGATAAAACTCTTCTAAAATG